>NC_051309.1:120882090-121507090 GCF_015220235.1 Choloepus didactylus
TTGTAAGCTACATTGTTATACAATCATCTTCAAGAGTCAAGGCTACTGGGTTGGAGTTTGGTAGTTTCAGGTATTTACTTCTAGCTATTCCAATATATTAAAACCTAAAAAGTGTTATCTATATAGTGCATAAGAATGTCCACCAGAGTGACCTCTCAACTCCATTAGAACTCTCTCAGAGTCACTGAAGCTTTATTTTTTTTCATTTCACATCCCCCTTTTGGTCAAGAAGATGTTCTCAATCCCACGATGCTGGGTCCAGATTCATCCCTGGGAGTCATATCCTGTGTTGCCAGGGTGTAGGGCATGGGCACTAGGCCTTTTAAAAGTGTTGTCATTTCATTTCATTAGTCTTTAGCAAGCATGCTTCAGTGTAGTAGTTACATCAAGTGGATGAAAAATGAGTCAGGTGCAAGGGGTTCTCCTTTTTTTCCTTCACGTATTATTGTTCTTAAACAATAATCATGTTTTTTCTGAACTTGGGCACACTTTGAGGAAGAACTTGAGCAGGCCACACTGCCTGACTGCATCTCTGTGGTGGGGTTGTTGGTGAGCTGCCTCATTCCTTTGTTTGGTGGTTTACAGAGCGTTCTGAGGTTTCCTTTCAGGCTTCTTGAAGTATAAATGTTGGGGGGGGGGGCGGGCAGAAAACTGCCTGTCTGTGTAACATTTGTGCCCTCCTGCAATCTGTAGACCTTAATAAAGCCCTGTAGGAATGGAGAAAATACCATAGACTGCTTCTCCTTGGGGAGACAATGGTGAGTGGGCTGGTAACTGGCCCATGAAGTCTGGCCCAGAACGATGACTAGATATTCTGCCTCCCTTTGCCTACTTTGTGCCCTGAATCCTTGACATATGGTTGCCCTTCAAAGGTGGACTGTAGCCTTCCTTCTATTCTGGGCTTCTAGGCCATGATGCTGGAAACTGCTGATTGTGTTAAATACACAGTCACTTTCTGGTGTTGATCATTGGAGGCTAAGATGAAGCCATTTACACTTGAATTGTTCAGCACATGATTCTGTGTCTCAAGAAGTGAAAATCCAGTGACCTAAGCCTCTGCCCTAGCTCTCAGTAACAACTGGATCCAAATCCACTCAAAATGCTCACTCTTGAAGTCATCGGTGAGGATGATAGCATGATTTGTTTGCTGAGGTCTGTTAGTACTTCTCAATTGGGTAAGTGTAAATAGGATTTATAAACAATTTCCAAATAATTCTCAATATTTTATTAATCTGTCTAAAACTTCCCAAGGAGTTGAAATTTATTTTATATTAACAAAATACACATATGACATAAAGATGAGAGCAAGTCTAGGTTCCATGTGCAAAATTGCACACTTGTCTTTGAAATAAGGCATGTAGAATCAAGGAAATGGGAAAAGAAAACTTAGGACATTAGGTTATTTCTTTCAGAAAAGTTAAGATCAATTTTTAATTTATATAACATTTTGATATATATAATGTAGGTCAGTTCTTTTAGATATCTGGAGTCAAATCCCTCATCAGTCTAGGCTCACTGGGGCAACTGAGGGGAAGGAGATGCATTGGCAGTGCTATTTGAACTGTGCCATTTTATTCAGGGTTTGATCCAGCACAGAATTAAAACCATACTTTGCTCTGCCCCCCATACAGTCATTCAGTACTGAAAGTTTGCTTCTATATACAGAAAGCCATCATCACTTCTTCCTCTGTTTTTTTAGATCTTTGAAATCAAATCAATTCTCAGAGACCCAATACATAATTTTTATAACTTAAAGAACAAACCAGAAGTATCTCTGCTCTCCCTATCTCTCTTGAGACTATTACATTTAAAAGAGATCTCAGCATCACATAACATCTGTACTAAAAAACTGTGCTTACATTACCTATAATTGTTCTAAGTGTTGGTGTTTTTCTTTTGTGGCATTTTACTACTTAAGTGGGAATCCTCTGATTTTAAGCAAACCAGATAACCACTGTACTAAAGTAAATGTGACTTGATGCATATTCTCCTGATGAAAGATCTATTGGGGATTAGAATAACATTTTGGAATGCTAGCCAAGCCAGATCTCAAGACCTCTCAGGCTTTGACCACTGCTAAGGAGATGCTGGCTTCTTGAAATAAAACAAAGGTATTTTACACTTGATAGGCATTGCTGAGCATGTCAAACATGGATTCAAAAGATGTTTTCACTTCAGCTTTAAAAAGTTGTGCAGAGAACATAGCTAAGCTTAGAATTTTTAACTGAAAATGTACTGGCTTTCTTTTTGAAGATGCTGATACAACTTCTGACACTATTGGTGATGAGTGGTGTGTAACAGCCGTTTCAGCTGTGAGGCTATCAAATAGTGAAAGAGAATCTTCTAAACACAAATCCCAGGACACCAGAACAGCTCTTAGCAGCCCTCATTTTCCTGAGTAAGGAGAAGATGGTTAACTAAAAGGCTCGATGAGAAATTACTGCCTAAACAATGAAGAAAGGGGGAAAATCCTAAGGAAAACAATTTAAAGATTAAGTCATGTGGTTTGAATTGAAGAGAATGTGGAGAATTCCAGTTGGATTCTAAATTTTATACTAATTTCCTTGAACAGCCTTTCTCTTTTACATAGAGATCAGTTTGGGTAAAGGAAACACAGCAATGAGAATGGAGTTTCTCAGTGAGTACAAATGCCAAGTTCTCTCTAATCAAAAAGAGGATGTCAGCAGGGAAGTTTAATCATGTTTCCTTAAGAAAAACTTCTTTTTCCCTTTTCATTAGGCTCTCTTTAGGCATCTAGCTAATTAATAATAATACATAGTTATTGAGCACCACTAACATTCTAAGTCATGCAGCATCGTGTATTTGGAAGGAAAAGGGACCAATAGATAAACTTAGGATGTGTGTGTGTTTGTGTGTGTGCACGTGGCAATATGCCTTCAAACTGGGAATTATAGTTGTAATCTAGGAAGACCTACATCAAAGATGGGATGGCTTAAGTCACAGAGACAGATAGAAATTTCACTTTGCATTGATAGATCTCATACACAACAGGTGTAAGAATAATCATTTTCATATTTGCATTTGGATTTTGGTTCCACATTCTAAACCAGAGTTATAAATCCTGTGAAGCTGGAAGAATTTTGTTTTGTGGATGGTGGTAAAGAGAAAGGCCATCCTTTGACTCTACTTAAGGAAAAACAAGAGACCTTTGCAAAAGGGATGTTCAGAGTATGTGGTGTCCCAGAGACATTGCTGGGTTTGTTCTTGTGATGTAGAGAGCAGAGAACAGAATGAAGGTGTTTCATTGAAGCCAGTGGGAATAATAAAAGAAGCTTAGGCTTTTCATGTCAAGCAGATATGGGTTTGGATTCTGACTCTACACTAACTAGCTTTGTAATCTAGGCATGCTACACAAACTTCCTGAGCCCCAGTTTTTCATTTGTGGAAATGGAGATAATACCCAGATTACAAAATTGTTTGGGGGAATTAGGGATGATTATGTAAAGTACCTAGTGTCTGGCATTTAGTAATTGGTAGCTGTTATTAATATTATTGTTAGGTTGCAAAGCTAAGGTCTCAGAAACCACAATCAGATGGCTCACATGAGATCGTGATGAGCCACTCTCTTTTTGACAAGCACATGGTGTCAAAGCATGAGAGGAAGAATGGATGGTTATTTTTAATGGCACAGGGTCTAGCACCTCACAGATTAAACTTCATCTGGTCGCTCATTGGTAGTGCTTGTTTCCACCTTGATATTATCTTCGCCGCGAGCGAATCTTATCTCTGTAATAAAACTTACCAGGATTCATTTAAAAAGAACATGTTTTATGTTTGATTTGCTTCTGGTCATTCATAATCCTGAAGTGCAGATTTCCTTTTTGCTTCAGGAGAAGCTCCCGGGTTTAGATGGAGGAGATCACCCTCTAAAAATCACTGCAGTTCACTCAGATCCCATGGTAACCTGCTGATTTAAAAGTAAACTCTTGATGAAAAATATGATTCAAAGAGGCACACACATTTCTTCTAGACGATATTAGTCACAATGGAGTCACATTTAGGTAGCTATAACATTTTTGCTATTTTTTTTCCCCGAAGCAACATCAAAAAGCATGTTAACGAGACTACTTGTAATTAATACTCTGCTATTAGTGTACGCAGATGGGCTCACTCCCTTCTCTCTCACCGTGCTGTAGTCTGCTGTTCCTAGAAGACCCGACATGCTCCCTCCTTAATGAATTCCATCCCTGAAATCAGTGACGATTGGCATCAGGCCAGGACGCTTTCTCTTGGCCTCTTTACAAGATCTTGCCCTGTATTTTGTTTTTATTAGTTCTTACCACTCTCATTTCTCTCATTGTTAGATTTTTCATTGGTTTAAACTCTCAGTAGTCTCGCTTTCTTGCCAACTTAAAAAAAAAAAGTCAAAATAGAACCGAGTTAGCTCAGAGGTGGGTTTCTCCAACTCACAGTACTAATTCTATAATCACTGCTCAAAACTCTACAGAGTTAAGTTCAATTTGTTTTTAAACAGGGGCGACCCTTGAGCTTTGCTTTTGGAAATGTCTTTCTGCCCATTTGTTGGATCGAGGACAACCTGCCTATGCAAATGAGGAGGGAGCCACTGGGAAGTTTGCCTTCAGAGGCCCACACCCTCGACTGCCTCTCAAGAATTCAACCCTACAGTTCTGGTGAAGAAGCCTGTTTGTGAAAGTTAATGGTTATAAAAAGCACGTATTTACATCTGTTTTAGTGTAGCCATGCAGAGTGCAATTAATTAAGAAGTTTCTGGTGTGGTAAGAATAATCATACAACAGGAATGCAAACACATGATTTCCAAAGAGAATTTTATTCCATATGGAATTTTTCCCCTAACTAAGAATTAATTGCAACTTTAAAGAAGGTTTGATTGTGTCTATGAAAAGCATTTTAACTACTGAGGAATTCTAAATGACTTCAATTTAAAATTTTCTTTCTTTACATTGTTAGAGTTAAGAGAGAAGTGCTTTGATCAAGCTCTGAGTTATAGAATTTATTAGAGTAAAGGGAAGAGGATAACCTTCAGATGTCTTCTGTGGTGAAATGTTGAAGTTAAAAATTTTAAATGTTTGCAGACTAAAGGCATACTCAGCTGTGAGGCCTAAAAGGGTAAACAAAATTTGACATGTTTTATTTTGTTACTTAACCCTTGTTTAAAAAAGCACAACAAAAAATGTATATAAATCATATTTTTATGCCTTTCTGAAAACATGGACATGGATTTTTGGTGATTCTCCTCCACATAGTGGCATTAGGCCATATGGTATGTCGTGGTCAGTGTTTAAGCAAATAGTTTTAATTTTGATATGACAGTTTTTTAAAGCCAAAAAACATTTAAATATATACAACATAAATTCTGTGATGCGATAGCCTTCTCCTTCTGTTGCCTTATGCTACACATTCCATTATTTTGCTGTAGCCCAGCAATAAATAATGCAAAGGGACGAAGAGGGGGTGAAACAAAAACATGCAACTGAAAGCAAGATTGGTAGACAAATAAGAATAAGGATAAGAATGCGACCCCCTAGAGGAAGGAAAGGAGATAAAACAACCTTGGTGGCAGACAGAGAATCCATTGTGATCAAATGCAGTTACAACAGTTGTTGAGAAAAAAATTTCAATCAGTAACAAAGGGCTCTTATCACATGCAACTTTAATTTGATTGGTACGACATTTCCCTTGTATGCTAATGAATTACGGATGATGAGAACTGCTGTCCTCTTCTGAGTGCAATTGAACATTCATCAATCAGTTACTTAAATGCCAGAATGTCTGAAATATTAAAGGAAGTTGTTGCTATTTTGGAGATGAAAGTAAACAAACTGGAAATCTTGAGTTAATTGAGAAAAGGATACACGTTGATAAGTAGGATTTGGCAAGTTATTACTTCTCTGAGTGGATGTCAGCATAGGTATCCTATTCTCAGTGGAATAACTGTGTCCCCGCAAAGCTAACTGAAAAGCAAATTCACTTAAGTGAATCCTGTTTTTCTGTTGACTAGTGTTATACAATTATTGACTATTACTCTTGGAGAAAAAAACGTGGTCCCAGAATGTAATAAGATCACTCTCAAGTATGCAACACTTTTGACAATACATGTTTAGAGGACAGTAACCATCCACTAAAATAGTAACAATAATCCTCAAAATGGCAGTAACATTCAAAATAGTCACAACGGAGTAACAGTACTCAAGTTGTTGCAAGATAAAAATGCAAAAGAAAAAAAAAAACCTCTCAAAATACCTAGTAGTAAAGTTACCAAATTTTCACATTCTTCTCATCGAAAGGACAAAATGTTTGGAGCTTTAGAATCTTGACTAAACTTTTCACAGTCTCAAACCACCTAATGGTTTTCAGGTTTATTTTTTCATCATCATTTTCACTTTATTTAGCATTTTCCTCTACACATTTTTTTTCTAATAATTTCCAAATAGTTGGTTATGGTACTTCACATGTAAGGAGCTAGAACCTTAAGCTAAGGACTTGGAAAATATATAATTTTTGTAAGATAGAAATTCTGTTCTGGTATCTGCTGAGACATGAGTAGCTTTGGTACTTAGACTATCAATTTGCAAATATTTTGTATGCTGTAAAATTGATGACTGGGTTTGTTAATTGAAGTCATGTCTGCTATACTTATTAGGATATTACTGAATCCAAACTGAGAATTGTTAGACTGTTCCACAACATCCATAGAGAAAACATCAAATAGATTTGACTGTTTCTGTTGGAACAAACAGAGGTGGCACTAATGGCCCAAGTTCTACTCACATGAGGGTGTCTCTTCTTAAAACACACAACTTTTTTTTTCCTGTGACTCCCTTAGTAAATTCTGCAGAGTAATCAAGAGTTAGAGCAAAGGTCTAGAGTGTTTGAGGAATAACCAGGGGCTGTGGTGAGAGGAGTAAAACGAAGGGGGAGGAAGGATGCAGTAATTAAGATGAAGTTAGAGTGAACTGGTGGCATTTTCTTTGCTTGAGATGGGAGAACCATTGCACGGTTTTGAGCAGAGAAGGACCAAGATCTGATTTTAAAATGTAGAAATGGAGGTTCAGAAAAGGCATTTCGAAGGAGGGTGCAAGATTACTTTTAGTTAGGGGAATCATCCAACAAAAACCTCAAGCAAACCTACAGAGGAAATAATAATATATTCCTTTTCACATCTGAGCATGCTTGAGAACTTCTCTAAATAGCGAGACTATAGCGAGTCTCTGCTGTTATTACTGTGTACTATTAACTTGTTTGCTGAAGCCAGTAAATCAACCTTCATTTACTCCTGTGTGAGCCCAGACTATTTTATTAGTTAAAAGTCTGCTATCACTCCCTTCAAGTCTCAGGATGTCTGGGGAGTCCTATGACAATAAGTTTTTCTTGGAATTTATAAGACACCTTAGAATTTATCAGAAAGTAGATTGCCCTAAAGGGTTTGAGATAAAATCACTGGCTATAACATTTTATATCTTCACATTTATTAATGTAACTAATTTAATAACTGATATTAAAACACTTATTCTTCTCTACTTAATGACTTAGGTCCCTTTAAGGAGAATTTCATATTATATGTGTTCCCTTCATTGTCACATGCAAGAAGCTGGTTTTGTTTCCAAGCCTAGTAGCCAGGTTAGTTGCCCATAGATGATACACTCATTCCCCTGGTTGATGGAACTGGGATGTAATCAATTAAGAAGTGGTGAAATGGCATGGGCCAGAAGATGGGTTCTTGGGAGAATGAAATCAACCTGCCTTTCATCTCCTTGAACAAACTTTCTGTATTTATAGTAATGTTTTACTCAAATTCAACTTGACTGAGAAATGATGGAATAGTATAATGTACCAAAGTGTGCCATCACAAAACACAAATACACCCACACACAGTAAGAATTACAACAAATTCTAAACACAAGCCTCAAGTTTGCTTTGCATTTTTTCTTTTTCCTAACTCAAGATGCTCACTTAAGATGTTCTGCCATGAAGTTAAATTTTTATAGAGTAAACAGAATCAGAAAGGAGGATTTTTCCAAATGCTTACTTGTATCTTTCATTGCTATATTCAAATAACTTTCTTGGCATTTATATAATGCAATTCTGTGAGTGAGAACATAATTTAAAATGTTCTAGTTTTAGTAGATACTTGAGTTAAATTTTATTAAATATTGGGAAATTTTGTCAAAAAATTTCCAACTATGAACTTTTTACCCTCCCCTTCCTTCTTTTCTGCCTTCACACCCTGCTTTCTTTCTTCTTCTGAAATATTTATTTAGTGCAAATTCATTGTTTAAAGATATTTGCTAATTTAATATAAATGTTGATTCTGAGTTTTAGGTACAACATTTTCTTTTTGGAAAAAAATTCTTGATTGAATAACTGACTAATTGTTTAAGAAGTATGCCCCAAATTAGAAATAAACCAAGTGTATGATAGTTAAAGAAGCTATACTTTATTTCTTCATGCTCAACATGTTCTTTCCTTTCTCCTGAAATTATACTTGTGAATTTCAGTAGATTAATTTTATTTTGTTTAAAGTTTTTATTTGCAAAATACTAAAAGACACCAAATGTAAAAAAACACCCAGAATTACCCAATTTATGAAACAACATAAATTAAGTAGTGAGAGCCACCCCTTCCCCTTTGCCCTGCTTCACTAATTCTGCAACACAGAGGAAACCCTCTGCTAATTTATGTTTTCCAAACTTTTCCTACATGTTTATAGACATTCCTATGTATACATATAAAACAAACAAGTGATCATGATATTCATTGGTCCTGCAACTTTAAAATGTACACAAACATTCTACATCAGTGACTATCTTTCTAGGTAGATTAATTCTAACTCAGATGTTGCAATCTGGACACTTGCTGAGGACAATAGTCTGCTGATTAATTCTGTTTGGTTTGGCTTGCATAATGTGTTTGAACAAAACTGAATTTGAATTCCTTCAGTGACAGACCTTCTTACTCCCTATCAATTGTATGCAGCTCTTCATTGTCATGTTTGCTTGGTGATCTGAATCATTTACATTTGTGACTCCTGAATAATATTCCTTTTTTTTGTTGTACTCTCATTTATTTAACACATCTTCACAATGGAACTTTAAGTCCCACCCCCCACCATTTGTATTAAAATCAAGGCTGTTCGATCACCTTTAACTGCCTAGTTTATGTAATTTCTTCAGCATGGACTTTAGAAGTGGGATTACTGATTGTGGAGTACTGCACATTTACATTTTCACAAACACCTGCAAATTACACTACAACAAAAAGTTCTAGTTTGTACTACCAGGAATGGTATATAAGCAAATTTACATACACTCTTCATCAATGAGTTGTATAAATCTTACATTTCTTTGTATCCTGAAAAGGGAGAAATTGAGTATGATTTTAATTTGTATATTTTTTAACTGTTAGTGAAGCTATCTTTTAATATGTTTCTTGGTATATGTATATATATTCTGTAAAATGAATATTCCTATGCTATGCCAGTTTTTCATTTGGATTGTCTTTTAGATACTGAAAAGTAAAAGATTAACTCTTTGCTTTATGTGTTGATATCCTCTTTTAGTTCCTTGGTTGTCTTTAAACTCTGTTACACGTTTTGGCATATAGGAGATTAAAATAGTTATTCAATTAAATTTCTCATATCTTGCTTAAATAATCCTTTTTGTCTTAGCAAGCTTGAAGGGGAATTCATACATTATTAATGGGAATGTAAGTAATCATGCAAGAAAGTAAAGGTGAAATTTAGCAAGAAGAAATTGTATACAGCAATGGTCATTCAGTCTCAGGTGTAAGAATAAGAACCACAAAACACTAATTTCATCAATATTCAATGAATATTTATCAAATACTTTCTGTACATAAAGTACCTTAAAAAACTTGAAATGGAATAATAATTTTTTTCTAAAATATCTTTAATAAATATCAGGTAGCATGGAAGCTAGAGATCTTTTGGAATTTTTGCTTTCAATTTATATGTATTTTCTGAAGACAACAGAAAATATACCATAACATTACTTTTCCCTGCTGTATTGTGATATTTCACATGTTGGAATTCAGAGTAGCTTGCTAGGGATTAGAGAGAATGAAAATTAAATCTCTATCCCCTCTTTTTCCATCTTCTGCTTTTACACGTTTGACCTCTGAATACAACTGTCTTTACTTAATTCTACTTTTTAGTCAGTGGTAAAATTTTCAATATTAGTTTGCCTAACCTAGGTATCTTATTTGTAATTGAAATTCTAAATATAGTTAATCGTATGATGTAGATTTATTTTGAATATGATGCAATGGCCTAAATTAATATGGCAATGGATTAAGAAGTTTTCCTGAGTTTTCAGCTCAAAAGAGTTCATCAGTCTTACTACTTGATGATTATAGAGGTTTTTGTGAGTTTGGGGTGGCACACACTTGTCTCTCTGTGGGGTTCTGACTGAGCCCATACATAGAGAATCAAATACAAAATGCCCACCACTTTTAAGCATGTGTTCAGGCACTCTATACCCTTCAGTTGGGACCTCCTTTGTCTGTCCCACCCCTAATCTTGATTGTGGGACCCACATATTCAGGTTTGCCTGTAGTGCTCTTAAAGCCTGTAAGACAGATTCTGGATCCACATACTGAACCAGCAAGAGAACTGAAGGCTGAAATCATCATGGGCTCCATCAAACCATCAAAGCAGAGCAGAGAGGCCAAGCTATGTCTACAAAGCAGGCTTTTTTTTTTTTCTCCCTACTGCATAGAGACATGAAGGATAAGTTCGCACATGGTGCCTGAGCTTCAGGAAGTGAACGAACAAGAAAGATCTGCTCCTAACTGAAGGAAGTTAAAGAAGCAGCAGTGTTATTCTGGTTCCAGCTTTCAAGGCACAGTCACCCTGCCCATCAGTAAACCAACCCAGGCTTTTGTCAATTGGATTAGCTACTTATCCTTCTGGGCATAGGGTTGAGTAGTGCATCAAAAAGAGAGGCTGGGAACTCCTTCTCCAGTGATTACCTGCATGGGGAGAGAGGGTGGGGGAGCTTATTTCTATGAGCTGAAGCTGAAACTTAGGGAAGAAGTGGCAGTATTCCATCTAACAGTTCCATCTGCAAGGGCTGTCGTGCTCTTTTTACTGTTATATTTTCATTTTAATTTGAGCATTAACACAACTAGCAAACAATATGTTAACCTACAAATATCTCTGGAATGCTGTCCTAAAGTTTTACCATGTTGACTCTTCCACCTTGCAAATTGTTTTCACTTATCCCAATAGTGAGGATGAATTGTGGAAATCCTGATTGCATTAATTTAAATAATTAAAAGTCTGAGTTGTTCTGTATTTGCTACTTATTGTGTACAGGTAAATGAGGCTAGAAGTGCTGGGGGACCCAAATATGAGGATGACAGGGTGAGTGCTCAATAAATCTTTGCTGTTATTATCTTTACTATGACCACAATAACTTCTACTGCTATTACTACTGCTTCTACTGCTACTACTGTTAGATGGTGTATGAATTACTAATTGCCCATTAACCTCCAAATCACCCTTATGAGGAATACAGTGAATTGTCACCTGCCTTAAAAGTTGCCATGTGACACTGCTCTTCTGACCACAACTGATTGGACCTGGAATTGGTGGTGCCCTCAACCAATGGTTCTGAATTGTTATCTTTGTGACACAGTTTTGAATAGTAGAACTTTGGTCAGTCTTGAAGAGATAGAAGTCCAGCCATAATTCCGGCACTGTAGACTTGGTTGCCTTCAGGACTGAGTGGCTGTATAATTATTTGCTACACTCACCCAATTATATGCTTATAAGTCTCAGTTCTAGCAATGCACTGAGAGAGTTTTATGGCTTCTTCACAGTAGCATGCCCTACTTAGTATCCCATATCCTATCAGCACAAACCAATGATCTACCTCACAGGCATTGCCTTTATAGCATGTTCCTCAGCTGTGGCTACAGATTTGTGAGTGATTTTCACCTGGGGGGACGGGGGTTATGGAATAACATTTGAGAACTTTTGCCATAGCCTGCTGTGGAGAGCAATGGATCTCCATGTTTTTGTGTATGTGTGTGTGGAGTGGAGTGGGGAATGAATTTATCAGGATCACCTCCACTCCCAATATAAGATCCTGACAATATACTCACATAGGAAGCCAATAAGCTACTCAACTAAGATTCTTTATATTCCCCCTTATTAAGGTCAGGATTCATACCAATATGGGAACATATGATTATACAGACAGGTAGAGATTTATGAGTTGTTTATTTAGGGTAAAGCTAGGCTGCTGATATACAGAGATCCTATAATATAGTAGCTTAAAAGGAAGAAATTTTCTTCTTTCTCACATAAGAGTTTCATGATGGCAGAAAGCTTGTTCCTTGAATTCTCTCAAAGCCATTCTTCTGAAATCTCCTGGGCACTGGAATTATCTTCATGGTCTATACTGGGTCACCACCACATCCCTGCTTAGTGTCAAGAGGGATGAGAGCATGGAAGAGGCAAGTTCAATGCCTGAAGACCCAGATCCAGAAGTGGCATTGATCACTTCCCATCACATCCATTGCTGGGAACTTAGTACATGGCTACTCTTAACTGCAAGGAAGATCAGGAAATGTAATCTAGCTGGACAGCATGTGCCAAGATGGAGGGGAGAATACTTTTGGTGGACAATTAGTAGCCTTGCCATAGAGTCCTGTTGAGAAAACATGAGATATACAATTATAGTGGCAAATATTGTGATTGAAAGACATAAAATTAAGCTATTGTTGAGTTCTTAGAGAAGAAAAAAGTTATGAATTATTAAGACTAGAAATTTATATCCAATTCATTCAGTTATATACCCACACACCATAAATGTATCTTGATTAAATACCAAGGATGATATTGCAATAAATATTATTAAATGTATAGTCATGATGTGAGAAACTGTAGTGATTGGTGTGTAATGCAAGGCATTTACATCTGTGATTAGTGCCAGCTCTGCCCTTATCTGCATGACATTGTACAATGCATTTAACCTTTCTGGGACTTTCACTTCAAGTTCTATAATATTTTAACAGTATAGTCCTATCCAGTGATTCCACCTCCAATATATATCTTAAAACAGTATTCTTCTTACTGCTACCACCTGCTCCTGTCTCTTCCAGGGTCTATAAATCAGATCCCTGTCCCTTCCCCAGGCCCACTTCAGGTTGTTCTCAGGCTTACCCCCATTGACATCCTTTCAGTCCCTAGACCATTCTAAGCTCTGCTTTCTCAAGACCTCTGCACTCATTTCACAGTTGTCTTCTTTATTCATTCGTCCATTTGTTTTCTTTCTGTTTCCATCATTGCACTGTCAGCCTTCATTGAACTATTAGCCCTATTAAGGGAAGCGACAATGTCTGTACTATTTATCACTAACCTGCCACCTTAAATAGTGCCCTGCACCTAATATAGGCTCAGTAGATATTTGTCGAATAAATCAATACTTTACTATGGATTATACAACTGTCTGATCTAATAATTAGTTAATTAGAACATAATTTAACATAATTAAAATTTAAATATCAATTTATGCTTTAAATGTTGTAAGAAAGCTGTTTAAAGGAATTTAAACCCTAGTTTAAGTCACACATTATTTTATAATATGAATTACTTTATTTTATTTTATCTACTGTGTTATTTTAAATTTACTGTTCCATATCTATGTTAAAATTCTGTGATTCAGATACTTTCTCAACATAGTCAAGATGATAGATTTGGGAAAGGGAACTCACCATTTCTTAGGGCTTCATTTTGTTTTGTATAATTTTAATCATGACAGTCTTTATCAAATCCATGTTTATTTAAATATTTATTTCCTTTTGCCTATGTTGGGATTGAATATGTTGTTTTAATTAGCGGCATTGCTTTCTTGTTTCTAGATGTATTGCCTTGGCATTTGACCAAAAGCAAAACAGAATCAACGCAGTGTAATCTATGAAAGGGGAACTGAATATAACTGTACAATAGCATTTCATCATCTGTAGGCTGAGGTAGTCTATTCAGCCAAGTATGCTTTGTGGCCAAATACAACTATGTACTCTGTAACAGTCAGAGTTGCCATTTCTGGTTCTCAGAAGACATTTTTTGTTTGGCCTTGGATCAGCAATGAAACAAAATAAAATTAGAGGGAAAAGGCAACAGTTAAAGGAATACATTAATCTAACAAGTTTTTCTTCTGTATGTTTATAAGTAGACAATCACATCTTTCAGTTTTTGTAATGAGAGTTTATCACATAAATGTACAGAGAGAATAAAACCAATCATTTAGAGGAAAAAAAAATTTTTTTTATTAAAAAGTAACGAAGTTACGCCAGGAAAAACGGCAAATGCCTTTTCATGACAGCTCACCTGTAATGGTAGTTCAATTATATTTCTGGCTAATTTTATCATGTTAAAATTATCACTGTATTTTACTTATTCATTTAGTATTAACTTACTATTTCACAGTTGCATGCTGATTTCCACTTAAACTCCATATTTATGGAGTTCCTTCTATGCTCAAGGAATAGTGGGGATTTTTCTTTCAAACAGGCAAAAATTCAGTTGCATTACTATGAAATATATTAATATTGTGTTAGTATCTTAAAAGAAGGAAATTATGAATATTTAGTATAAATAATGTCGTTAAAGCCAGCCATATCTCTATAAACTGTTTGCATCTTTAAAACAGGAGAGTTGAGAGCTGTTGGTGAGGGACTGTAGAATCCTAGAAGTTGTACACATAGCAGCAGGGTTTTTTCCTGCTATTTCTCAGTATATGCATGCGTACTATTAACCAACCAGTCTATATGCTAAGTGTGAAACATTCTTCCTCAGTAAATTTCTTAAAAGCAGATTAATTTTTATAAGGCAATGGCCTTATGTTTCTATGTGTAATGTATGTACAGACCTTTTCTGTTACAGTTCCTGCTTTGTTTAGTTCCAAGTAATGTGATAGAAGGGTCTATTGTAAAATTATTTGCAAATGTGAAAGTCATGGATTTTACCATGGATTTAGGAAGGGAGCTTACTTTAAATTTTTCAGGCACAGAGGTTTTTTTTTTTTTTCTTTCTTTCTTTCCCTTTTTAAGTATAACTAGGAAAGGCAACAAGAAGACAAATGCCTAGGAAACAAAAATCACTTAAGATTTTAGGGTCTAGAAATAAAATAGTAGAAACAAAATTATTAAATTACTTCTCTTGGCAAATTCAGCTAAGATTTACACTACCACCCACACCATCATAGTAAACATATTGGTAATTGTAATATTGTTTTTATATCCAAAAAATCTAGCACATTGGAGAGTTAGTCTAATTGAAAAACATTTTCAGGGAAATGTGTTTGTTACTTATTATTCATTTACAATTGCAATTACAGTCCAAATTTGTAAATGTGTAGTCTGCAAAATGCCATTTGGATATAATATGGTGAATTTTAAAAACCACAAAATCCTTAGCTTTACAACACATTCACAATAACTACAAACCTAAGCTATGGCTTAGTGTACAGCACCATCACCTATGCTCAAAAATATATGAGCTTTGGGGAATCTTTATACAATGGATTCAGTAAGCTCAATTTTTATTGGAGGTGGCATTTTTAAAAAACATTCATAGTAAAGCAACCGTTATTATAATAATGATTGTTTTTCTAAGTGTTGCAGGTCTGGGCCAAGAGAGAGAGGATTTGAAGACATCTGTAAGATGTTTCCTCCTCTCTGGGAATGGTGCTTAGTTGTGTAATTATTCTGTTTATTTTATTGTGTAATATATATTTATACATTTACTTCTTTTTCTCATGTTTATGTATATTAGTGAATATTACAATCACTCTTTTCTGAGTCTTTTCCTCTTCATTGACTAAACAGTAACTTTGGGCCTCCTAAGAAATGAAAAGAAGGAGAAACAGTACTCTTAGTCTGTGTGGAGTTGGAAACACTCCTCAACATCATCATAAAATTGTTAATTGTGCATTACATGCATTCTTGCAATGTGTACAACTTCTAGGATTCTACAGTCCCTCACCAACCAAATGCATACAAACTGACGTAAAATGTATACACACAAAAGCATAAGGGCATACAGAGAACATAAAACAAGTTAAGTAACAATACTCACAATTACATTTGGTATCACTGTTGGGAGGCAACTGAGACTGTGAAAAGTATTTCTTACAAGGTTAGAAGGAGCTCATCATTATCTTTCAGTGTGTCAAGAAAAGCTTCACGTAGAGAGAGATTTTTCAGAACTGAGTGGAGTCCCTAAGTTTGGAGTAAGGTCATGAAGATGGCTTATTGATATGAGAGTAAGAAGATGAAACCAGGAAGACAAGGAATGGATTTGCTTCCTGAGAGTGGTGTGCTAACAATGATAAGACTTCTCCATGAGTTCCACAGAGCAAGAGATTGTTGAGCAGAAAAATAATCTTAACAAGGGTGTCAAGAATTAGAAGTGTACCTGGGTAAGTGTCCAACTCCTAGGATTTAAAGGGAGGAGGTATCTGAGATGTGAAGGAAAATGTGAAAGGCTTTAGAAAAGACTGGAAGGTGTGGTGAAGTAGCCAAGAGTACCGATCGAGCAAGGTAGGAGCAAAAAACTCAAGGGAAAAAGATGTGTTCTTAAAATCTTCCTTACACATGGAAAGAGTGGTAGTACTTTTTGTCAAAAAATACATGGACTTGTGATTTGGGCTTTGGGGAGTTAGTATAAAGTACTGCCAAAATGTTTCCCCTTGTGGTTCAGTATAAGGCAACAGGGGATCAATAATGTCCCTAGAAGCTGTACTTAGCTTAACTGGGTAAGGACCATTTACTCCCCTGAGCCACTGTAATAACCAAAAACACATCGGAGTGTCCACTGGCCATTTGGCCCAGTACTAGGTACCACGGGGTACTTGAGTTTCATAACAAAGCTTTACAGACACAGTTTTCTTAATCAGATCAATGTCTTTTTGAGGCATAACAATCATCTAATCTGCCTGTAGAATTATGTTACTGTGAAAAGTGAAGTCTTAAAACCCATAAATTTGCGATGTTAGAATGAGTCATTTTTGATATCCTTTACAAGCTAAAAAGTACTCAGGCCTGTTTACAAAGCAAAGAAATGGTGTCAAAAATAATTTTAAAACCTTTTGACCTATAAGGTTTAAAAGAATTAGGCACAGATTCTTTGCTTTAAGCCTCTTGGTGACAAGAAATATGGTACTCTGCCAGACTGTTTGATTGACAGTAGCGTTTGTAGTTTCAGCTGCTAATACAGTATGCTTCTTATATATTCTGAGTGGATAAATATAGAAGGCTATTTGTCACCTGGCTTGATGGATTACAAATAAGTGAGACAATGTGGTTAATATTCTGGAGGATAAACAGAAATCAAAAACCTTATATTATTTGCAATACGATGCATATGATTTAAAATTTGTAACCCCTATTACATCAGTAGAAATGGTTGGGTTTTAAAATAAGCATATTACTCACTTTTAATCCCCTCTTTCCATTACATAGTTGTTTGCTACAAGAATGCATCAATTAAATGTACCAAAAAACCTGATTAGAATGAAGGACTTATTATAGATAGCTGCATTTATTTTTAAATATTGTGATTCAAATATCTTAAAATTTTTCCACTCATGGGACCTATGACTAATGACATTTTTCTCCACCCAAATACATCTTGTTGTTTTCAGTACTTAATTAGTGTTAAAGCTTGTTGTACACACTTATCCTTAGAATAGTGGTGTTTCTGAAAAAATCTTTCTTGGTCAATAGCCCTCTAATAATATTGATTTCTCTTTGAACAACATTTTGAATTTGCTAAAGTGTTACAAGTGGTATAACATAATTTCAAAATGATATCATGAATGGTTCAGTAATTAATATTTTCAAAGAATCGTGCTATTCAAGATGAAAAGATTATTAAGGTGATATTACTGAGTCTTTGGATTCAGAAAAGAAAATTTGCTTTGGAAAGCACATTATCACCCTTCAAGACAAGAAGCAAAATTGGCATTTTAAGCATGCTACTCTTATCTTTATTTGCTGATAAAGAAAGAATCCAGAGTTTTAAAAAACTTTAAATGAAAAGCTATGGGTGAGGTTCACATTACACAATCTTTAAAAAAATCTTCAGACATAAAAGGGTGGGAACAAAATAGAAACAACAGCCTTGATATTTTCTTTTAGAGCTTTTAAAAAATAATACTAGTTTAAACAAAATACAACATATGAAGTGTATTTGTTTTCATCTATATAATTAATAATAGTATTATATTAAAGTACATGAAAGTGTAGTTGCTAATGTTCTGTAACTATGGCTTCATGTCACAATACTACCATTTCTTAATAGATAATCAACTTCCTTTTGAGTTGGCTATGCTTTTGATGTCTATATTTGAAGATCATTTACATTAAATGGAAGGGAACTCACGTGCTCAATTCTTCTTTGTCAATTACCTCGATTCCTACAGCTTGTGGTTTGATTTAAAGAACTGTGTAGAGGCAAAGATATTATTTTTCTTGACTCCATTATGACATGTTTGCTACTAAAAAGTACCTGCATCTGACTATATGTGTTACCAGAATAATGGCAGAATTGGGCTTAAATTTTATACATAAATTAAATATTTAAAATACACAGTATCCTACAAATCAACACTACACAAATTAGAATCATGTATCAGTAGTATACAATTGGTAAAATAAAATGGTTAAGAATTCCTTTAAAATTATTTATAAAATAATTTATAATTTCTTTATAAATTATTTTTGAGTGCTACAAAAAATTCTTTTACATTCTTGTTCCACAAACATACACCATCATTCAGACAGGAATAGTTAATTGCTGCATTACTTGAATATCAATGTGGTTTCTCACCTGTTCAAAGAAATGCTAGATTAGTTCACAAGGTTAATTTGGATAACTGACATTAAATATACTATGCATTTTATTTTAAACTTTAAACTAGAGACTATTTGTTGTATGTTAGGATTTCAAACAAATGAGGACAAACCAATATAACTAGTAAAAACTAAGATATCAATTTATTAGTTTTTTCCCCAGAAAAAAATTGGTCATTGAATGTTAGAGTTTTAAATGTCTTGTAGTCTGCTCTCCTCATTTTATGAACTAAGAAATGGAAACATGAGGTAACGAAATAGTTAATGAAAGTTCTGTTAATAGTGAGTGGGGGAAGGGGACTCGAAACCCAGATTTTCCTAAGCAGAATTACTAGTGGACCAGGATGATTTTAACCCAGCATTTCTTGGAACTCTGTAGTCAAGGTTTCCTGATTTATTTCATAGAAATACTACTCTATTTGTTGTCTATAGATTTTGGGGGATAGAGGTGGGGAGTACCTATTACAACAAAAAGAAAAAAAAAAGAAACTTTTAATTGAAAAAGCAGAAATTGTGGCTCTTGACAGGACTTTTCCAAATGAGTCAGGCACAGAGCTCTGGAACACCAAAGGAGCCACTCAGACATTGTCTGCTCTTGATACATTGATAGTATGAAGAGTGGAGGGAGTTATGGGCATTTCCAGCTGCATTCACTCTTTACTCTTTGAGGAGATTACAGTGGAAAATATATCTCCTCTTATTTTTGTCCATGGAGAAAGCCTTTAACTAGAGAAGAATTGACAGTATCTTACATTTGCATAGAGTTGATTGTCTAAATAATTTGAAGGTACCTAAGTAACATTTAATTTAATGGCTTCCAACAATTTGGCACAACTCTTCTGAGGAATAATATCAGCAGCTGGACCAGTCTTGAATGCGAGCCTACAGAATGGACTTTTCCATTTTGAGGTAAAGAGTTAATATCACCCAGGAAGCTAGGAAATGGAACACAAGACAAATTGTATGAGACATAAATCAAAGCCTATGTGCCCAGTTAAGAAAGACCTGTGGTTAATACCGGTTACTGTTAGTGTATCTTGAATACACAGAGAGAAATTCTCATTGCTTAACTCACATTATCTCATTTTCAGTTGAATTGGATTGTGTTAATTATTAAAATTTATTAAATGCAAAATATTGTTATACAAACGTGATTGTAATTTTCCATGATAATATCTTAAAAATAATGTCAGAGAGGTAAATAATTCACTTGTGGGAATTGGTAAATCGGGAGCAGGGCCAGTCCTCTTGATTGCTAGGTTATTATCCTCCTCACTAATTTCCAGGCTTATGTTCATTTTAGGACATGCATGGAAATTAGGAGATGTTTACAGGTCCAGAGTTTGGAGAAAATGAGAAGACATTTTATGGATTGTTAATAAAGATATGAATAAGAATTTTAGAAGTCAACTAAGAGCTTTAATGCTAAATTCATTGAGGCAACTGATACCCATCCTCATGAATGGCCACATTAGAATTACAAAAGTGGTTTTTGTGTATGAAGAGAACTGTGACAATTTTTCAGTCAATATCTGAAAATGTAAGTTAGTTGTATGGAGTTTCCCATGTCTGACATATTGTTTTTTGGCTTGAGAGTTATTTTAAAAGATCGTAGGACAATTCAATTGCTGGATTGTTATTCAAACTACTGGATTTTTTCAATATTCTTCACGCAAAAACTAAATCCAAACAATAACCAAAATTAGTCAACTAAGGCAAATCAAAGTTAGGGCATGAATTCAGTTCAATTCAAACATTTATTTATTACTTTTAATAAGTACAATGAAATATCATAATTCATGACAATTTATTGAAGCAATCTGATACATGGATAGAAATTCCCATTTTTTTACTCAGGTTGTTATTTTGAGCCCCTGGTTTATAGGCCCAATTTTATGTGAGAGACTAAATGCTTTATTGGTTATCAAAGTAAGACTTTGTAGGAAATGAATTATGATTAAATAAGTATACATTGTGTGAGGAGATTTACATCAGTACAGGAAACTTCAGTTGATTATTAGATACAAAGTCAAGTTGGCAGTGGTTGAGTTAAATTTGTCTTTGTCCTGTGTGATGTGTTCTATATATGACTATTGCATTTTAGGTAAATAGAGTGAAGCAGCTTATATTTATCAAGAATCTGCATATTAGGTGCTGCAAAGGTAACTTATATAAACCTTCATACTTAAACCTCAGAGAGCAGCCATATGAAACAGGCAGTTTTATTATCAACTCATTTCAGAAGTGAGGAAATTAAAACAAAGACAGGATAAGTAATGTTTCTAAGGTTCTAAGCTTGTATTCAAAGTCAGAATTTTTATTCCAAAGACCTGTGGTCATTTCTATTGTATCACACAGTTGTTGCAACTTGCTGTTCTGTGAACTTAATGAAGGAAACTTTGCAGACCATGTACAGAACACATCCCATCTATAAACTGTTTTGTAGTAAGGCCCTTTCAGTGATATTTTGATTAATGAATCCTCTAGGGACAAAATTCTTTCTTAACAGTAACATGTTTTTTTTAAAAAAAGATCCTTGATTTTTTTGAAGCATGATAGCATAGATTGCAGCTGTGTATGACAAAAATACCTCGCTGCACGGTTCCTATTTGTCCTTGCCTAGCTGAAGAGAAACAGGGACAACTGTAGACATAGCTAAGAGCCTTTTAAGTTTTTTACCCTCCGTTAATCTACTATTTATTGAGTGGTTACTTTGTGCCAGTGAGTGTGTTAGATACTATGCATCCATTTGAAAAATATTGTAACTTTTATCATATGTTTTTACCTGCTTTTTAAATCCTCCCCTGCTCTTGCTTTTACTATGGCTTCTAATTCTACTTCAGGCCTACTCTCTCACTACTGAATCAGGGAAGAATCTACTACTAAACAATTTTATTTATTGACCGTATTAGTTTTCTGTAGCTGCTGTAATAAATTACCATGAAGTGGGTGGTCTAAAAGAACAGATATTTATTCTTTCACTATTCTGGAGACAAGCAGTCTGAAATCAAGGTTCAACAGTGTCAACGGGCTAAGATCTCTTTGGAGGCTCTGGGGGGATATGTTCCAAGCTTCACTTACAGCTTCCGGTGGCTGCCAGCAATCCTTGTGGTCCATGGCTTGGAGCCACATCACTCCAGTCTCAGTGCTGGTCTTCACATTGCTTTCTCTTTTGTGTGTATCTTACTAGGACACTTGCCATTGAATTTAGGGTGATTGCCTCATCTCAGGATCCTTAATTAATTTCATCTACAAAGACCGTTTTTTTTTGCAAGTAAGGTCACATTCACTGATTCTGGGGTTTAGGATGTGGACTTATCTTTTTGGATGCTACAGTTCAGCCCACTACATTGACTGAGAGACTATTGCTCTTCATTTTGAAGATAGTTCATTGCATTACTGCAACTGGTGTTGGCATTTTGAAACCTCTGGACAGTAACATCAGAATCACTGAGGAGCCTGTGAAAATGTATATTCCTGGGCCTGCTTCAGGCATTTTAAATCAGTAGGTCTAGTTCCCTCAAACCAACATTTTATATAAGTATCCCCATTGACTACACTCAGAGAAGCCTGAAAGACTTCTCCGAAAGCAGAGTTCAGAGGCCATTTAATCTTGTGGGGAGAGTTATTTGGAACAGAAGTAGCCCAAGAATCATAATTTTATAAGGCTTCCCCTCTGCCAGATTTATACCTTTCTTCTTTCATTTCATCCTCTATTCATTCATTCATTCATTGATTCTTTTTTTCATTTTCATTCATTCTTCAGGCATTTATGCCATTGGCAACAATGCAGTCTTTGCCCATAAGGAGCTCACAGTCTGCTGGGGAGATAGACATATCATTCATATAAACAATACCCTCCTTAAAGCCAGGCAAGAGGGGCTCTTGCCTTGATCTGCATGCTTTAGAAAGCTTCCCTCTGTTCTTTCATTTGTCTGTGTCCTTCAAATGGGGTGAGGAATTTGGAGAGCCAGGGTATTTAGTAACCACCTGGAGCTTGCCTCCCCTTCTCTAGAATTCTCTGCACAGTCCTCTTTCCTGAGTCCATCCTCTGCATTGTGCCACTGGTGTGCACACACCAAGGCCCAAGGGATGGACCAGGGGTAGCTGTTTGCAGGGATGCTGGGTGGCAGCTGGACAGGGATGAGATGTTCACATGAGAGGCTATTGCAATATGGAAGGAGCATGGTGAAGGTGGTAGATAGGAAGAGAAGGCGATATAGTCCCTGAGGACTGGGGCCAGCTCTCCCATTGTGGCAAGTTCTAATGCACAACTACAAGGAGCTTGAGAATTCTAACCTTGAATCCAACTGTCTAAAGATTTCTCAGGGCATGAGAAGAGAATATATTTTATTGAACAGTTTGTCAGCTGAATTTATAACTTTGAAATATTTGGGCACATAGCAAGTAGGCCTTCATTTGTACTCTTGCCCAAGGCCCTGCAAATATTAGAGATTTGCCCTTGGAATTAAGGGAGTCCTGAGGAGAGTAGTAACTCAGCCCGGGCTAGTCAGGTAATACCTGAGCTAAATGTATGTATACATAACTGTGTGTATACATAAGTCTATGCATACATGTATTTGTGAGCACATATTTGGGAGTTATTGGCTTACAGTTGAAATGAGCAGAATGAATGAGGTCAGTCAGGGAAAGCATACAGAATGACTACAACAGTTAGTTGATGGCGGAACCTTGAGAAACATCAGTGCTTCAGAAATGCACAAAGGACAAGGATGACAAAGCAAAGAAAGAAAAAATTAAAAGAATACTCAAAAAAATCACAGGAGGAGAGATTTTCCAGGGAGGGACTAATTGACAGGGTCAATTAAACATGTTATTAAAAATTCCACTGATTTGGCAGTTATTGGAGATTTTCTGGAGTAGGCAGAAAACAGCTTGCAGTGGATTGGGGAGTGACTTGGAAATGAGCAATGGGCATAGTACGTTTGGCTACTGTTAAAAATTAAGTTGAAAGAGGAGGAGAAAGAATGTACTGTACTCTGAAGAGAACTTGTGACCCTGTGAATTGTATCTATATTTATCTCCCTATCCATCATCTATTCATATCTATCTATCTATCTATCTGTCTGTCTATCTATCTATCTTTCATCATCATCATCATCATCACTCTATCATCTTTAGACTGAGAGAGGCTTGAATGTACTCATGATGGCTGATGGGGTATGTTCCCAGGAAGCGTGGGAGAACCAGGATGGTTCAAGAGACTTAGTGAACACATTATTTGCAGCACCTGGAGGAAAGGAGATGAGGATGTGTGAGCAAAGTCAGGTGAAAGGGTTGGTACATGGTGCTTCAGACTTGCTAAGGTGGGACATTATAAATGGTAAGCGGCAACAAATCACTCTGGTGTGATTTCTGCAGAGGTACTCATTTCTCTGCACAAATAATAGCATTGATTTGAGTTTGGTGTTCTGATGGGAGAGACAACAGAAGTGTATGGATGCAGAAAATGGGGCATTCTGGAGGAAGGAATATAGTGAGATAATCAGTCATGAACCATGGGGATTGAGGTTGAGCAGGGAAGGAAATGAAACCAGGAGAAGGTAGACAGAACAAGGGAGCTGGGATGGTGGAAAATTGTGGTGAGAGAAGGGAGTTATTAGGTTTAAAGACTGCAGAAGGATAACAGTGTGGGATAACAGGGTTGAGAATATACTGAAGCTTTGGAAGTATGTGACTAAAGTTCGGAAAGTGAAAGTATTTGAGTTAACAGGGTCTAGAAACTTCAAACAGGAACTGCAACTTCTGGTTTCCTGAGGCAAAATGTTGAGAAAGAAAGAATTAAGAAAAATGTGGGTGTTTCATTAATTTCCTTTATATTTTACATTGAACCTTTATTATATCAATTTATTGTTATTGTATGTCAATAATAATATTGATGTTTCACTTTGAGTGTCTTAGCCTTCTTGTTTTTCTTTTAGTATATGTGTTGGAAATAGGACAGGGTTTAGAATCAGAAGATCTAGTTTAATTCCCATTTCTATTATCTGTTAGTTTTATGACCTTGAGACAATCACTTACACTCTATGGTCCTCAGTTTCTTAATCTATAACAGGGGGATGCTATCTGTCCTTAGGGTGGTTAATGATGACTGAATGCATGTGCAAGTGCTGTAATAAATCACCAGGTGCTAGGCAAGACTTAGTTGTTGTGGTGGTTTCATTACTACTCGAAGATGTTGGAAATAGCAAAGCTTCAGTGACCTCTCCAAAACTGGAGTTCTTGCATATTTTGTAAAATTTGTTTGGCTTGTTGATTAAGCAGCAAATTTAAATTCATATATTAAACAAAAATCTACCCTGCTAGGATCTATACATACGCCATCTCATGTAATCCTTGTAACAACCCCCTGAAGAGGGTGTACAAGTTCCCATTTTATAGACTAAGGAGGTTAAAAGAGCATAGTTCACTGATGGTAGGAAAACAAAAAAACTATAAAAATAAAAATAAATAAAAATCCTTTTAAAATAAAATTTAGTGAAATATTAATTTGTCATATGCAGAAACATAAAATTGTGATGACTAGATTCTGGGATGAAAACACATCTTAAAAATTCTTGTTAAGTTCACAGCTATGTGTTTTAAAACTGGTGATTTTTGAACACATCATTTTAGAGATAAATTGAGATATTTAAAAAATAACCATATTAGTAGGCTGCTTGTGTGTTAGGTGAAATTTCTCTTTATACGAGATGCAATTAAGCCATCAAGCAGTGAATCAGTGAAGTGGCTGGAAATATTCAGTTTGGCAAAAGGAGACTAAGATGTTTCATACATTTCTGTGACATACCTTTGCAGATGGATAAAATTCCTGTTTCCCAGTTTCGCTTCAAGTGGATGTGAGGAAGCAGGCACTAAAGAAAGGGAACTTAGAAAAGTGGGTAGCAGATAGAGTTGAAAGGGGGCAATGGGAAAACTGTGTTCTGAATATACGTCAGACCCTCTGCGGGGATTTTACGTATGTCATCACATGTTATCTTTGTAACACCCCCCCTGAAATGGGTATACACGTCCCCATTTTATAGATGAGGACACTGAAAGTTAAAGATGATAAAGGAGCTAACTTCACTGAGTATAGAAGAAAAAGCTGTGAGAATTTTGACACCAGGTGGAGCTGCAGAAGCCAGGAATTGTGTTCATAATAAACAAGTTGAAGCCTTTTGTTGGTTGAAATCATAACTAGTAAATGAGCATTGCCTTTGAAATTATAGAGATCAGATTCAAATCCTGGTTCAGTTACTTAAAACCCATGATATCTTAGGCAGTTTACCTAACTACTCTGTACCTGAGTTTCCTCACCTGTAAAAAAGGGAGGGGCAAAATACCTCCTTCAAAGAGCTGTGCTGAGAATTAAATGAAGCAATGTGGGTAGAAGCATGTGTCTCAGTGCCTGGAAGATAGGAGAAAGTTAAAGCATCTTTTTCATTGTTTTCTTTTGTTTATTTGTTTTTAGTGATAAACTTGTACTTAGCTTAAAAAAAAAATCTGGTTCTAAAATTTGTTTTAAATTATTGCTAAGTTTAAGTATATCAGCAGCCTTATTTTATTGTATTGTATTTTATCTTTTTGATTTTACAAAGGAGACTACACATGAGTAAATTTTTCCAGGGACTCAGAAAATATCTTTAGGAAACTTTGATTTTTGGGTCCACAAATGACATATGCTTACTAGGTAGGTGATAGTTTATCCTAATTGCAAGCAAACCAATTGTGAGGACCTAAATATTCTTAAGAGTGTTGAACTTGCCAATTTAATTTGGTAAAGGATGGAAAAATATAGAATCAAAGTTAACAGGAGCCCAATATATAAACAAATAGAGACTAGGAAAACAAAGCCTGTCACCACCACTCTTTGCTGTTACAGTACTGCATCAGGACACTATGTACATCTTTATGGTTTTTATACCATGCAATCTTTTGGAATCATGATTGCACTTTTCCACGAAATGCCCCAGTTCCCCAGAGATAGGCAGCAGTTGTTTTTAGGAAAAAGCAAATAGCATAACATTTTACTGGCTGGAAGTAAAACAAACACAGAAGATTCATGCTCACTGGAATGAATGAAGTACCACATGGCTGACAACATTAAATTCGTTGTTTAATATTAATGGTAAGCTTAGATATGTAAAGCAAGAGCTTCTATTATTCCTACATGAATGCATTAGAATCAGACAAAAGTGAATCTCAAAAGGAGAGGAATTTGGGTTCCCAGAAATTCAGATGCTTATTTAAAGCTTATCTGAGCTACCTAAACAAGTTAAGTCTGCAGATCTTAGCAGAGCAGGATTGTCTGTGAGATTGTCAGCATTTATGCAGCCAAATCAGACACAAATATTGAGAAAGAAGACTTGCTGGCATGCTATGCTATTTCCAAACTGAAAAGGAGAAATGTAAAGTTCTTTATCCAACTCAGGATTTGAGAGTCTATTTATCCAGTCTTCTGAGATGGTAGTTGACTTAATCCATATTAACAATGAATTATTGCCCTTAGAAATGTATTTAAGAAATATTCAGGGCTTTGTTTTAAAAAGGAGCAGAGTCCTAATAGCATCAGAAGTATGTGTGTCTTATCATTTGTGAAGGTAAATTAAGGTGACCCTTTGATTTATATTATAGCTAGCTCACCCATGTCACCTTCTAAAGGGAGTTTCTTTACAATTCAACTGACACGTAACAAATGGCAAAAGCAAGAAGGCCTAATCACGTAGAATGATTTTGTAAGTTTCAGAAAAGAGCAATGGATGCCCCAAATAAAAGCATGAAAATTTATTAACCATTTTTGGACAAACATAATGCCTCCCCAATCCTCTCTCTGACCTGCTCTTCCTCCGTTATCAAATCCCATCACCCCAGGAGTGTTTATTTTGTTTACTCAGAAAGTGAAGAATTTTTAGAATGGACGTGGAGCAGTGAAAGGAGTATTTCAGAATGTCAGTGGGGGCAGGGCCATTAGGCTTTATAGGGACAGCTTACCTGCCAAATATAACAGAGTTAGCTTCATTCATTGTTAATTTTATTATTCATAAAAATCCTTAAATTTGAAAACAATTTATAGGTGAGATTTTTCCCCTTTGGGAGAATCTCCAAATATGCATAATGATTGCTACATACCATGCCAGGTTGTAATTTAAATTAGTTTTTTTTTTCTTTTTTTGGTGGCCAAATAAATCAATAGAAAAACTATAGCAATCTTAAAAATATGTATAGCCAAAAATTATATTTAATGTGATTGAGGCATGATTTTAATGTATTTTATGTAATGTAGGGTGGGGTCTCCAAAAATAACAGGGCTAATGGTATGGGAATGTCTTGATTTGGAGAGAACTTAAGGAATCCTGAATTGAGAGTGAGGCATCCTAGATGCATGAGAATATAATAGAAAAGTTCATTTGAATGTTTATGTGCTCAGTAGCTACAGGGGTCTGAATTGCTCTAGCTGCAATAAACTGTGACTGTTGGGCAGGGAAAAAGAACATGACTTTGAGTATATCTAATTAGTTTTGGGTTTAAAGTTTGTGGTTAATGTATATTTGTTATTTCTTCTCATTTTTTGTATAGTGTTTCCATTCCTTTCTTCATATTTGTATATACTGATGTAAATAACTTTTCCTTGTTTATGTTACCCAATAATGATTTTTCCTACAAGGGAACATATAGAAAAGTATACATCATTTATTTGGAGTGTTTTTAGTACAGCGGGTATTTTTGTCAGGAAGAAGCATGGATTGGATTATATCATTAGTGAGTTAATTAAATATGTAGTAAATGACAGTGACTTATGGTGCTATGCTAAAACTATTGTAAACTTGCCTGGTTGTTAGAATCATTTTAGGTTTTTGTTAAGAGAAAAATTTCTCAGAGCCCTCTCCAGATCTACTGCATCTGACTCTTCAGAGGAGAGGCCTAGCAATTGGAGAATCTTCTTCTGAAGGTTTGATAAACATGGCATTAACCCAAGAATCTCAGAGAACTTTCCTGTTTGGTCTGGAAACTGAAATTTCTCATTATGATACTGTCTATCCTGAGCCAGTCTTGATTCAGGTCAGCTTTGTTGGTTAGAGCATGTTGGTTAGGTGGTTGAGGGAGGGCCTCTTTGTTCCTGCCCTATGGTTGTGGACCATACCCCTAACCCTGATTTGTCATCTTCTACGCATGTGGGGAAGTAAGGAGGAGGGAATGAAAGACTGAATCAACATAAATAAGTCAACAACAATGTGAGGTAAAAACTCCACAAAAGCCTAAATGCCCAAAGTAATCCCAACTCAAAGCTTATGCCATCTTGTCAGAGGTTCAGTGTTATTGTCATGCATGAAGTAATAGGTCTAGAAATACAGCTTCAGTTCAGAGGAAGAGAGAGCTTATATATCTTTATTATAAAATGAGATTGGCAGTATTTCTGAATTCAAAGTAAAAAATAAGTGTGAAGTTTAATTACTTAGAAAGGAAAGAAGAAAACCTTTCAAAAATGTTAAAATTGTCTTCATCATCTGATTTTGTATTATAGAGGGCAATACAAGATTATATAATGAAGTCAGAAACATGTCTAGAATGAAGAAGAGGAGGCAGGTTTTCAGAAAGAGAAAAGGAAAGCAATAACAGCAATTGTCACATTTTTACTCTCAATCAAGCTGTCATATACAAGAGAGCACAATGCTAAGTAGACATGAAGACTTTGTTCGTCTTCTGGGCTTTTGGAGTACTTTTTGCAGACCTATAGTCTTGCATCTGTCATGTTGAATCTATCTTCCTTATCAAGTTTCCTGTGCTTCTTAAGAAAAGGACTGCGTCTTTTTTTTAAAATTCTTTTATCCCCAGATATTATCATTGGCTAATATAAAACAATAGCACTGTTATACAATAAATATCTGACAGATTGGCTGAAAATAACATGAACCCACAAGGCTGTTCAATACAGACTCAGCCAGAAGAACATTGTTTTGCATACTTGAAGTTAACTCTATTATTATTTAAATTGTGGGCAGTTAATAGTTCAAGAACATTATTTTTTTCCCAGACCAAATTTATTCAATAAGCCATAGTAGTCATTAGAAAATTATTTAAAGGCATCAGTGCATGGGGTTGTTAAATTTGCTGTGCCATCAAAAAGAATTATGAAATGTTGGCATTGAACAAGCTTTGGAGACAAAGCAGCTTCATGGCTTTAATATTGGTAGGAAGTAGTTCTCCAAACTGCTTGAAGACCTCCAGCATCTAATGCTATTTAACAAATTTTATTCTACTTTTCTTCTGTGTTGATGGCCTGATAAGTATGTAAATAATATGTCCATATACTTGCAAACTTTCTTGCTCTCACATTTTTCCGTATTAGAGACAACACATTGTTCAAAATCAAAATTGTCTGCATGTGCAATGCTATTTGCTATTGTTGCTGTGCCTGTGAGAACAGAGTAAAGGAAGCAAGGAAAGATCCAGGCATAGTTCAAAGAAGGCTGCCTATAGAGCTGTGAAGTTCTTTCAGCCTGAAGAGAAAAGGGATAAGAGTACACATTATTCTCATGTACAGATATGTAGAGGAAAATCATTCTAAAACTTTGAAAATATGGGATGTTTCTGAAAAAATGGAGACAACTACAGGATAAATAAATGCAAATAGTATTTTATACAATATCTGCCAAAATTGTGGTACACATTATCTAAGAAGATATTATCTAAATAGGTTCAAGAATGACTTAGATGCATTTGTTGGCAGCAGTATGTAAGTTAGTTGTTAAATGCATGGTTTAAGAGTTTGGAAAGACTTGGATAAATAATTCTAGCCTCATCATTTATTGGCTGTATAAAATTGGTTTAATTATTGAAGCACTCAAACTTTAATTTCCTTACTTATAAAATGGGAAAAATGCTAATACCTATACCATAGGATTATTTTAAGGATTAAATGAATATAAATTCATATATACAGTAAATGTATATTAAATATTCATGAAGCTCCAAGGTGCTTGGTGTATATCAAGGACCCACAGATACCAGCTCTTATCACTCTTATTGCTTTAGAACCTCAAAAAATGTAGGAAAATCAGACTTTTCAGAGGAGATGTGGATTGATTTTAGAGAAATTCCATGTCATTTCTCTATTGATCCATAGTCACAGTGCCATACTGGAAGACACTGGGTCTAGTGATTGGACTCCATGAGTTATTTTAACAAACTCTCTCTGCCAGGTTACCTCTTCTAAAATTTCAGGGACCTCAATTTTTACATCAGTCAATTTCATTGAAAGTAATCTTGGATTAGTAAACAGGAAGTATAAGAAATTGCTTTTTTTGAGGATTTTTCTTCTTCATAAAATAAGGCATTCTAGAAATTTGAAAGAATTGAGAGGTAAAGTTCGAGTGTCACCAACAAAGAATAACTGACAGTTCCCCAAGAGTCAACAGAAATAAAAGTAGTGCAGTCTTGGTCCGTCCCCTTCCTAGTTGGCTCAGATCAAGTTAAGCAATCCTAACTCAAGCTAACAAAGCTCACAAAAGACTGATGTACAAAAACAGAAAGCCAGTGTGTTATTTTACCGTGAGTAAAGGTCAAGTGAACTGGTTTATACTGAATACTTATTGATTGCCTTCTCTCCTTGTGGTCATGTTACTTGAGAAATAGAGTCAAAGCATGAGGAGTCTGTTTTATGATTCTACCACAGACATCTGTCTGCACCTGTGATTTTTATCCTGGGCATCAGTGACTGGCCTGTTATTTGACTGATCATTTTCCTTTAGATATAATAACACTTCAACTAGGTTAAAATCAGGTCTTTTTGACTGTCTATTTAATATTAGTTATCTCCACTCTGATCCATGTTATATTTACTATGTATTCTCTTTTCCAGAATGCAAACTTGTTTCCAAATACTTGAGGTGTTACAGTGGTGGTGGTCGTAGTGGTAGTGATCCTTTTGTTGATTCTTCTGTTATCCATAGACAAATCTGACAAATGTTCCTTAAATACAACTGAATGTCAGATTAAGTGCTTAAGCTCTTTTGAGATTGTGCCAGTTTGAATGTATTATGTCCCTTAAAACACCATTATCTTTGATGCAATCTTGTGGCGGCAGATGTTATTAGTGTTGATTAGGATGGAACCTTTTGAATGAGTGTTTCCATGGAGATGGGTGAGACCTTTCATTGGATTATTTCCATGTAGGTATTGCCCCACCCACTCAGAGTGGGTCTTTATTGGATCACGGGAGTACTTTAAAAAGAGCCACACAGGCCCAGATGCAGCTGCAGATGAGAGACAGTTTGAAGATGGCCATTGAAAGCAGACTTTTGCTCTGGAGAAGGTAAGAGAGGACAAATGCCCAAGAACAACTGAGAGTGACATTTTGAAGAGAATCTGCAGCTAAGACAGGACAAAATGCCCTAAGGACAACACTTTAGAGAATGTCATTTTGAAATGTAACCTGGGAGCAAGCGGACGCCAGCCACGAGCCTCCTGAGTGAACAGAGGTTTTCCAGACACCAATGGCCATCCTTTAGTGAAGGTACCCCATTACCTTGGACACTTTATGGCCTTAAGACTGTAACTTTGTAACCAAATAAACCTCCTTTATAAAAGCCAATCCATTTCTAGTATTTCGCATAACAGCAGCATTAGCAAACTGGAACAGAGATCAAATGGGCAAATCACAAAAGAAGTGAGTAAAAAGAGAATCTAATAATGACAACTAATTGTGGTGGCAAATACTGTTGGCAAGTATAAATTGTCCCATACTGACCCTAGCAGACAATGGAGTACTTTTAACACAGGTTGAACTTTTTGGTTGATATGATTTATATTATCTTTGGCTCAAATATTTTGTGGAATAAGATAGAGAATTAAAAATAAAACTACAGAAATATAGACATTTAAACAACCTTGGTTAACAACCACCATACATGCCTTTTCATGCTACTGAAACTAAGGATGTGGCACCTGGTGCTGGTGAAGTATTTAAACTAGGATACAGGTACCTTTACAAAATTGTTAGTAGATTTGGTCATCAAATGCAGGTCAAATTTCCTTTCCATGTTTTAGCTGGGCCAGGAATATAAGGGAGAGGGCAATAATTCATTGAATTACTGTGTGTACCATAGCAAATATGTATGGCATTTCGAGTTGTAAATGTGGATGAGCATGTTGGAGTCATCCTTCAATATATAAATTCCAGTTTTAGAGACTTGAATTCAAATAATGACTATGTTGGGAATGTAATGAGTGTTCTGTACTTAATCACATCTCATAATAAAAACACTTTTATTTTAAGTAGGATTAAGGGCCCCAGAGTTAAAGAGATCCATGACTAGCAAGTTTTCATGCTGCTTAATAACACCTAGAATTTATTCCTCTTCTTCCAAGAAACTTCCGCTATAAAACTGGAGAAGTTATATTGACAGTAGAGATTGTTGTAGTTTTAATATTAATGTAGTTATTTGCATATTAAAAGTGTTAAAGTGAAACATTTCTTTTGGAAATTCCTAATTTTGACCCATTTTTTCCTCTTCCTTTCTACACAGATGCTATTAAATGTGTGTGAAACCAAACTTTTGGCTTCTAGTACAGTCCCTTCTCTCTTTGAAAATGCATAAACTTGTAACAAATAAGAAAAAACAAAAACAATCATTGTCTATAGATGCTACTATCTCTGTTTAATAGAGGCAAATAAAAAAAGGTAACTAGAGTTTCAAAGAAAATTGAAAATTTTTATCAAGTTTAGCCTCTCAAAAGGCCTTGTGTTATCTTTCAAATAATCATCATGCTTGAGTGGGTGATCTGACTTTAATTAAAAATAGCACTGAAATCACTTTCTTAATCAACAAAGCTTTGTTTGGGCTGATGGTTATTCGTTTGCAGAAATATTTGCAAATGATCAATGCAATGCGAGTGGATCAATGATGCCAGAGATGCTAATTTGTGAAGCGAGGTAATATGCCTCTGAAAAAGATGTGTATGTATATGTTTGTATGCCATAGCAGTTCTTGCAAATCTAAAAAGTAATACATTAATACTTTAAGAGTGGAAGACAGATAACAAATTCTAGGTTCAAAACAACAGCTAATATTTGTACAGTGTTTTTGAAAATGATGTCACATACAGTATCTCTTTCATCTTCAATGATCTTCTGAAGTGGATTTTATCCTTATGTTACAGATAATTAAATAGTAGCTCAGAGAAGTTGAGCAGCTTGCTCTCTTTTTGGTGTCTTAAAACATTTACATTAGTCACTGTTTTAAATGTTTCTTTTAATCTCCTCCAGATAACAATTCTACAGTTCCTTGTACCTTCAACTCTTTGTATTTGTTTTAGCCCACCAAATGTTTACTTTATTTTCTTAATGGCATTTATCACCGCATGAAATTACTTTGTTTAGTAGTTTGAATGTCTACCCTTATTTGCATGTAAACTCTATGAAGGCTGGAAATTTGTCAGCTTTGTACCTTGCTGTATTTTAGCCTACAGAATAATGCCTGACATATAGGAGATCTTCAATAAATATTTATTGAAAGAAGGAATAAATGAATGAGCACCAAGGAGGTGCTCGGCACTCTGCTGGGGAGTAGGACTATGGAAAGAGACCTGGTCCTTGCTTTCTAAGAACTGACAGTTTAACTTGCAGCAAGTGATGCAAGTGACCTTGACTCTCTCCTTATTGGGTAGATTGAAGCTGCTTTATGTCTAATCTATTATTTCTTCAAGTTGTAACTTTTCTATTCTCCTTGCCCTCCCTACCTCTTATTGCCCTGCCACATCAAGACATCCTTGCAATGAAAGTCCTTATTTGGATGGAAGTATGTTTTATTCTGTTTTGTTTTCAGTTGCATGGTCCCTGCCATAGTAGATTTTGCCCCATCACCCACTCAGCCTCTTCTATTGCATATCCTCTTTGGGTTAGACTTTCTCTGCTGTTTGTAGCACCTTCCATTTATATATCTTGACAAGTAGAAACAAGGAAATTTACTGTAATTCCTTTAGCATTGGGCATATAGCTCAGGGCGCTTCTGTCTTGAGGCTGCCCCATGTGCCCTCACTTTATCACTTCTATGGGACTTAGGACACCCGGAACACAGAGTATCTTGCATGGTGATGTTCATTGTGTTTCATCATTCTTAGAGAGAAACATATCTCTTTAGAATTTAGGTCTGTCCTAAATTACTAACAGTAGAGTAGGGGTGGGGATCAGAAGAATGGCATCAGCTCAATGTCATAGTTATTCTTAAGTATGTAATATTTGGGAAGGCCAAGTTAGGAATTTCTCTTTTCACTAAATGACATCATGTTTATATATTTTTTATGCTGATCTTCTATGGGAAACACAATATATTGTCCTGGCTCAACTGACCAAATGAAGATAATAGAATGGGCTTAAAATATGTAAATTAGAGGTTGCTAATAGCTAAGTGATGTTTGGCAAGAATCTCTGTTTTCTCATGTAAAGCTGGGATATAATTATAGCGACCTCATATTGTTGCTGGGAAGATCAAATGAAGAGATACAGGTGATCAGACACCTCTACATACAACTTTTGATCCCCTCGGGCTCACCTTCTTTCTGTTCCAGCTGCGATCATTCTGTGCAGGTATAGCAGCTGGAGTAGAATTAACTTCACACAGGTGTAAATTGACACCGCCTCACCCTATGCCGGTGCTAAGAGCATCTTGCTGCCTGCTCTGGGTCTTTTCTTCTGATGCTAAGGAGGGGGGTGCTGTGGGGCACTGCTCATGGTCTAGACATTTACAACCCAGAAACTGAGACAATTTAATCAACTCTGGAGCAAACCTGAGAGATGGGGGCTAGGATAAAATCCTTTTCTTTTCTCTTTCTGGACAGACTGCCCTGGGATGCAGTTACAAACCTTCCAGGAGCATGATGCAGCCACTCTTAGTGTTGACTGGTCTGGGATTGCATCCTCTTCTTGGCTTTCCTTCCTTCCGGCCTCATGATCTCTCCCTCACTGTTGCTCCCTGGGGTTGTGCTCCTCAATAAACAAACAGCCCATAAGCTTTTGCCTCAGGCTTTGCTTTCTGAAGGCAGGCTGAGACAGAATATAAGGTGCTTAATTCAATGACTGCTCAAAATAAATGCTCAATGTTTGTTATGGGCTAAGACTAATAAATTAGTGGTTATCAATGTCAACTAAAATAGGTACATGTAGAATTTTGTTTAACCAGATAATTTTCATTTTCCAAACTCTGTGGTCACTGTCAAAAGGTAATATAATTTCAGATAACAAAGGATACCCTTATCTAATGCTATATGATCCTGGATAAGTTTTATGTCCAATAGGAAACTTTTTGGGGAACTTTAAAAGCGATGACTTATATTTGATTTCTGGTATTTTTAGTCAAAGCAAGTCCAAAACCATATTCACCAAGGTCACAATCCTCCAAAGACTCCAAGCCAGAAATTAAACATTTTCTTGAAGTGTTTTAAGTGGAATGGTCAAAAAACAACAACAACAACAAAAAACACTTTCTGCATCAGAGTGATAATGTGCATTTATGCATGGGCTACTGAAGTGTGAAACCAATTCCAGTTGCTAATGTTAATTAATGAGTCCACACTGGTGAACTACTAAATGCAAACCAACATATCTCCCCTTATGCATTGACTATCAGTATGAAGGAATATTCCAGGCTGCAATTGGTGAACTTATTCCTAATATTGTGTCCTACTCCTTGATCCCTTAGAAGCAACCACATATTGTCCTAAATAATACTTTTAGAGGACTACTCTGGTCTGACAAACCCATTTGGAAACAAATATAAGACCCAAATTTCTATGTTTCTCTTCCAATATGTAGTGTTCCTTTCATTGTGATTAGATGTTTACCAAATTTTTCCACTGTTCAATATTCTTTCAGGTTTAAAGACATATATACTGTTCCTCTAAACTGAAAGGAATTTCTCTTTCACAGTTATATCTTCAGTTGATAGTATATTGTTCATTCTCATTAAGTGCCTTGTAAAGATTCTCCCATTATATTAGATGTATGTGTTTGGAGTTTTCTAACAATGGTCTTTAATTACAGGGACAATTCAATTTCTTTTTTGTGTTCTATAAACTGCCTAGATAAGTGCCTGCCATAAGCTGATCAGAATAATTCATTTTTATGAAGACCTAATGAAGACCTTTTTTCTAAATGAATAAACTAGCTCATGTCTCAGTATTTCCTTTACTAATAGGAAACATAGTTAGCTGCCTTCCAATGCTAAACAACTATAAGTGACTGGGAGACTAGTCATGACTTCTTTAAAGTCATGCTACAAAGTGCAAAGATGATTTTATCAAGCAGAGTGGTAGGTGCTGTGTGTTGTCAGTAATTGTAAAGGAATAAAGCCCTGCCAATGTAGGCAATGGAAAAGCTGCCAAAGCTGAAAAGTACCTGGCTAGGTTTTAAAGGACAGGAATACAATACTCTTACTAAGATGCACTTTACGGAGTCCAATTCACAGCCAAGGAAAACAGCTTTTGGAGCTTTTAGGTGTCCATAAACAGCTAGATGAGTGCAAGGATGCCAAAACTAGGGATAAGTGGGATATTTAAAAGCTCAGCTTGCTCAGCTGCCACAGTGTCCTCTCTATACACCAATGCACTGGCACAAAGAATACCAACAAGTGCCCTATGTGTTTGTGATTTGTGGTACATCCACCTGTGGGTGGCAGATAGAGAACTGCAGTGAAATATTTTGTCAGTTGTCATGTTGTAAATTATGAAAAAAATTGGATTTGTTTTCTTGTGGTGATCATATGACGCTAGAAAGAGGAGAATGGTCTAGTAACGACCCTCAGATAATGCCTTGTGGTCACTCAAGTCCTGGGTGACAATTGCCAGTTGATAAGCCAGTTCAAGCATTTCCTTAGCCCAGGCACTTCATAAACCTTGCCAAGAGAAAAGGGCATGTGGCAGTAAGTTGTAAAGTGATAAAAAGCAGACATGGGTGGAAAATATTTTATCAAGAAAGATAAAATAAAGAAATTGTATAACTATGATAACAGAACAACAAAGACTATTTTATAGAAAAAATTTTGTAATATTGCCAACTACTCTAAGGCAAAATGAGTGAAGAGCAAATGGGTTGTATTTCAAACACATACCATTACACTGAGTAACAGTAACATTTTACTATCCAAGTTACATTTTTTGACTGATGCAATAAAATTTGCAAAATACAAAGAAAAACACAGGATTTAAATCTTTTTTATAAACTTCAAATTCAAAATGGATTATATGGTTAACAGTGCCATAAAAAAGGTTTTGAAATGTTTTGAATCATGTTATAATTCTAAAGAAACACCACACTGTTTACAACCAGGGCAGCAATATGGAGTTTCCTGTGGTTGTTAGACTGTTGTGTAATCCTAGCATGTTTTTAATGGAGAAATTTTATGCTTTAATACATCAATAATTATTACATTTAAATGGTTCATGGTGATTAGAATAGTCTAGAAGGGCTTCATGATCATAAATAGGGAATGCTTTTTATGATTCATAGAATTTCTTCTATATGATGGATTAGTTTTAGTTTTAAGTATTTCATTTGGTCCTTCTTCTGTTGATGGTACCCCAAATTGGAGATAAGGCTGATGAGATACTAGTTAAAAATGATTTTTAATAAATCTTTCCTTATTCCTTATCTTTTATTTGCTTGAGACTGTATGTTCAAAGAATGCAGAAAAAGAGAACTTAGATTCTAGTGAGTAGAACTTTTTAAATTTTTATTCGGCAGTCATTAACTGAGAGCTAGTAGAGCAATTCCATATGTAAATGATTTAAATTCAAAGGAACGTGACATTTCTACAGCTGCTTGAACAATTATTTTGTTTTACTAAATGTATTCATCTGTTAAACCGAGGCAGTTATCATCTTCTCCATCCTTTTGCATGCTAAGAGGTAGAGAGAAAAAAAACATTAAATTTTAAAAAACAGAATTCTAAAGTTTCTTTGGAAATGTTCAAAGTCTTACGTTTGCTTTGGAAATAATCTTTGCTTTCAGCATTATTCTAGCCAGCAATTATTTTGCTAGGCAGATTTTTATAGACAGAGCAGGTCCTGACAGTTGCTTGATGCACTCATAATTTCAGACAGTTTTCAAATAACTCTGTGGGCAGAACCCAGTACGTCAATTGAGCATGTTTTTAGGTGTGTATTTGTTTTGGTGCATAGCTGTTCTGAAACAAAGGCTGAAATTTGCCATTGACTGGTATGCAATAATGTACATGTTAGAGAAGTTTTACTTTCCTTTTTACTTTTAAAATTTGTCTTTCAAATTAACTCAAGGGGAGTAATACAGATTTGCCGTTCATATAGCATTATGAGGTATATGTGTGTATCCCAATAAAATGTTTATGTTAATGTATAAAACTGACTGAAATCTTACAGAGCTACTCAACTTGATTAGATTTGAGGAGAATCTAGTGTTATCTTCTGACATAGACTAAAAGGTTCTAAACTATGCAGACACTGAAATTTTATGTAATCTATAAAAAGAAGTCTAAAAATTTCTGGAAATTCCCAAAGTTCAGTGCATATTATACTTGGTGCCAATAGCAGTTTGTGCTTTAATGTATTTTATATTTTGTTTTCTAGACTCTTTCAGCCCTTGTATTGCTTTCTGTTTCTTTCAGAACCACTGACTGTCCTGGTTCTCTGAGGCAGCCATGACTCAACTTGCCCTGTGGCACTAGCCACCTTTCAGCATTATTCTAGCCAGCAATTATTTTGCTAGGCAAATTTTTATAGACAGAGCAGGTCCTGACAGTTGCTTGATGCACTCATAATTTCAGACAGTTTTCAAATAACTCTGTGGGCAGAATCTGGAGATAAGACAATGTTCTTGCTGCGTGACCACAGAGGACTCCTTTGGCTCTCTGGACCTAGTTTCCTCATCTGAGTGGGAGTGAGCTCAGTTGTAAATATTTCAAAGAGGGTTTCCAAAAGCCATATTATACATACCTGCCTCTCCAACAGGAAGATAAATAAAAGAACAGACTTGGCTACCCGGCTAGTGCTGCCTATGCCTGAGATTAGTCACTTCGGAATGAAATCTTGATAATGTTACAGCCGTGTTTAGAGCAAGGAAATAAATGTCAAAAAGGTCTTTTTGAAGTTTTTGCTCTCTTTTTCACAGCTTTAGAATCAAGAAATATGTGAAGGATGCCAGCAGAGGAATGATATTTGATGCCAGGCTGAAAGATTTGCTCTGCCTTCTATTAGTAGTTATTTTTTGTGGTCTTGCGTCACGGGTGCCTATTTACTAGGGTTATGATTTTTGTTTGTTTGTTTCTGTTTCTGTTTTGTTTTGTTTTATAGAATAGCATTTAGAAAGTACACTCTTTGCCACCCATGCAATTCTTGCCAACCCTTACGGCCTCCCTTGTAATCCTTTTTCCATATCAAGCTTCATCAGGCCACAAAAGTACTTGGGGCTATTTTCTTTCTATGAACCCACCTCTTCATTGTCTTTTGCCAATCATTTGGCAATTAATCATCTTCAACTTTGTGATTATTATTGCAGAGAAATTAGGTTTTTGTCCCCCCCAAAAGACTAAAGATTCCTTATAGGGTTATCAGGCAGTGCTTATGACCTCAGTCTCTGCAGTCAGAATTCCTTGGTTCAAATCCTGTCTTGACTATCTTCTCATTAAAGGACCTCAGGCAAGTAATTCCCATCCCACCCCACCCCCAAGCCTCACTTTCTCAACTCTAAAATGGGGCTGATAGTAGAACCCAGCTCTGCTGTTCTGAGGACTTGGGTGATAAAGCATGTAAACAGTACCTATTAAATGTTTAGTGCACAGGAAATAGTCAATAATTTTTATATTCTCTGAAGGAGGGGATAAATCTTAGCCTTTCTTTATATTTGAAGTACCTCTCACAGTGCCATACACCCAGCTGATGCTCAATTTTGGCTAAATATTGGATGATATCTTTTCAGATGTTTGTTTCTATATGTAACTTCCCTTCTCAAGCCATTCTAGCTTGGTCAGAGCCAGGCGTCGGGATGGTGCAAAGAAAAAGGCTTGAATTACATTAGAAGTAGGAATAAAAAGAGTCTGAGTCCCCATTCTAGGAGTCTGTGCAACTTTTACCCCTGAAAGTCCCCCTTTCAACTGGAAGAGGCAGCGGGAGGTACATAGTTTCCTAGGAATGGACGCTTCAGTCTCTCTGCCCCAGGATTTCTGTTATCCTGCGTTATCCGACTCCTGTAACAAGTATGGGGTCCTCATTTTGCCTAATTGTTCTTTAATTATTGGGGTTTGTCACCACCTTTTGACTTTCTTCTCCTTATCATGCGCCATATTGACCTGGCCACTCCCGAGGTTGCTAACCTTGACCAAACCACTCACATGTAGCTGATATTCTTTCTCACTAATGCATATTGAATCATCATTTCAGGGTCATTTTCTCCCCTCATTTTGGACACTGCCTTAGAGGTTGCATCCATCATAATAGGCTGGGTTCTTTTGCAGTAACAAACAACCCCTAAGTTTCAGAAGCTTGCAACAACAGTGCAATTCTAGCTCACAGGTTTACATCATGGGTTAGCCATGGCCTCTGCTCTGCAGTATCATTTTCCTCTCTCCATGACCCCAGTGGAGAAAAGAGCCCATAACCATGGAAAAGGGAAAAAATAACTTGGTGTAACACACACAAGCTCTTAAAGCTTCTGCTCAGAAATGACACTACATTACTTCTGCTCTCATTTCATTGGCCAAGGCAAGCCAGATGTCCAAGCCTGACTTCAGTGTGTGGAGGAAGTATAGTAGCTAGGTATTGGTAAGAAATAATTAATTCTAAAACAGGAGCTAAAGGATGGCCATTATTTTCTCTTTGTATTCCCTCTTGTTATTTGTTCAAGAATCCCAGTCCAGGTAACTAGCCATCAGCTCAAATCCATATTCTTTTTTGGGAGCGGCCCATTAAGATCTTTATACATTTAGAGCCGTCACTTGCTCACCTTTGACTTTCAGCTAGATCTATCCTAAGCTCCTTTGATCATTGTGTGGAATAGGCTCTTTTTGAGACTCTTACCACAAACACACTTTTGATTACATGGGATATATACAACTACGTCCTATTTTCCTCTTATTTTGTAACGATGATAACAATGATGACAATGTTAATAGTAAACACTTGTTCAAGTGCTTTATATAAACCAACACATTTAATGTTCAAAACAATTCTGTGGGCTATAATTATTGACTATTTCACCTATAGGGAAACTGAGTCATAGAGAGATTAGGTAAGTTACTCATGGTTATTCTGCTGGAAGGTAACAGCACTGACATTTGAATCCGGTGGAGTATGGGTTCGGAGTGTGTGTGCTTAGCCATTTTGCCACATTGCCTCTTAAACTGGATGGTATAAGTAAAGTGCTTAGCATTGCCTGGGATATATTAAGTTTCCAATACATGATCGCTGCTGCTACTGTTGCTTAAATTGGCTAGCTTAACCTTCCATTCTTTTCAAAGGAGTGGGATGTATTTTTCATATAACAACTCTTCAATCCTCACAGAATTACTGTATGGTAGGTATGAGCCAGGTGATGCTACTGTCATTTAATAGGAGCTAGCTAAGAAATACTGTGATTATACACTTAGACTTGTGAATTCTCTTTTCTGCTATTGAGCCAGTGACATTGTGCCACATCCAAAATGCAATGGGGACTTTACCCAGAAAGGATATAGTTCAATAGGAGTGGGCTTATCTCACTGTACTACTTCTCTGTCTATACAGGAATAGAAGCTAATTTGTAGGTGATATTATATTTTCATCTCATGTTTTATATGCAACTTCTATCTATGTTAATGGGATTTTTTTGTGCTTACTCTAGGGAAAATTGATTCCAATTATTGAGTATAATTTATTCCAACCCCTTGATGGAATAATTTATACTCTTGAGATACTCTTGAAATGTGTAATCAATAGGGAACTCTATTTATACACAAGTTTTTACACATCTTTCAATTAAATAAGAAATCTGAGTGCAAAACCCATCACTCAAGGAAAGCATATGAGTTTGTAACACTCCCAAGAGGTTTTTTGGTCCATAAACCAATAAATGGATTACACTTACAGGGCAAAATTCTTCTCTAACGTCCCATGTGGAGCTCCTATTGACTTATCCGTGAGGCAGCTTGTAAGGGATGTGAAGTACTTCAGGCTGCAAGGGAAGGGATGGTAATTTTTCCATATAATCAATTTTAGGGCTCCAATATTGATTGTTATAAAGAATATATTTATCAGGTTACAACCTATTACATGTTTAAATACACATTTATTTGGTTATAAAACCTATAGGTAAAAGACATTTTAGCAAGGAAAAGTGAGTGACCCCTCTAACATGAAGGTTGCAGATGTATGTGTCTTCATAAATATAAATGAAAAAAATAGGGCAGGATCACTATGTGGTTTATAAGGCAGTAGTCATATTAGCAAATATTTGATGTGAGATAAGAGACATTAAAAATTATTTTCACGTTAACATTTCTGGAATTTCATGAAAGACTAAGACGTGAGTTCCTTTCAGTAAGCCTTGCAATTTATATTTTTCATTTAAATTGTATTATTTGTGATAAAAAATCACCAATAAGAAAAATAGGGTTAATATAGAACCCAGTCTATTTAACAATTTTTTTATCGAGTGGTTGCCCTGTAGTGAAGTGTTTTAAAAACCCATCATTACTGTATTTTATAGTAAAATTCTGAGTTATAATATTTGTTCCAGGAGAAAAGAATAATGCCCATTTTTAGAGTCACTGTCTTACAAAGAGATTGAGGAATTAGGTAGTTCTCTCGTCTTCAGAGTAGCAGTAAGTTTTCAAAAAATTTCACAATTTACAGAGCGATTTACAAGTGTGTGAAATTACTGTTGAATGTCAATTTGTATTTGACTATGACTCAAAACCCCAAGATGCCAGTCCCCAACTCATAGTTTGTGAGTTAAAACTGTGGTTCCTAATTCATGACTATGCCAAGACAAACAGAAACTTGTATGGTCTTGAAAAAGTACTTTAGTATTTCATAAGAATTTGCGTCTTCTAGTATAGAAACATTTCCTGCATCTTTGGGGATTGAAAAATCTCATCTCTTGGGTAGTAAATATCTAGACAACACATTTCTTATGCTGATGAGGGTACTTAATACATTAGTAGTGGTGACTCTATGTACATATAACAATGAAAAAAAAAACTTTGTTTCTTGAATATAAAAAGAATTAATATGCAAAGCCAAGTATGATCATCCAGCCCACTTTTCCTTCCACCCACTGAAGTCTGCAGGGACTGTGTGTGACTTTTATTAATAGATATGCTCAAATAATTTGTTTGGACATCACAGTCTCATCAGCTGACTTTATCCCTCTTGAGTCAGCCTTTATTCTTGCGAAACTGTGCATTCTCTCTGTCATCTGCTCCTTTAATACAAAAAATGACTTCAGTATTTGCTAACGAATGATGTTGAAACTGAGGGCATAATCAACAGTGGCAATCTTCAGAGAGATAAGCGCCCACAAACACTCCTGGACACACACCACAGTGGAATGAGGTTCCATTGTTTCATTTCTTTACAGGCCCTAGATATTCGCTTGAACTCCCGCTTGACCTACTAAAGCAGAGGAGCTCTGGAATCTCTTTTCAGTCCAAAGCCCACTCTGTTGCTTTCTTTCCTGTGGCTCCCATTTGCACTTTTAATGGAATGTACAGCTGATTATTCTGTGACTGAGTCCACAGAAGCAAACAGAGGAATCCAGTCATCATCTACCACTCCTGACTCTTGCTTTTCTAGCAGCATCCGATTTCTTTTTTTCAGTGTCAGAGAAGTCCTTGGGTGAGTTGACTGGAAAAAATTGGAATGGAGAGAAAGCAATAATGCACATGTACACACACACACACACACACACACACACACACACACATGCACATCCACACACTCCTAAACATACAAATAGACTTTCCTTTGGCTAATTTAACCTAGTTAAGTGTCACTAAATTTCTTGTAATACTAAGAGAGGTCAGGCCTTTCCTCTTCTTTGAAAAACAGATCAAAAGAAAGCTACTCTTTCAATAATATGTTTTGGATGCTAACTAGTGGCCCCTTAAATTATTAGAAGTGAAGTGCTGTGAATTTCACTGTGTTATAAAAGGTGTCAGCTTTAGGCTTATGTTAAACAACTAACCTTTAAGTTATCTTAATAATGGAGAAACCAAAGAGTAATTTAATTTTATATTTTATTTAATAAATAATAGCGAAGCACTAAAACAGAATAAACCTACATAGCCAGATCCATTCAGTTTCTTGTCTAAGGTCACACAAATACTTAGTGGGAAAGCCAGGGCTGGGATCCTGCCTTTGTGATCCCCAGTTCTGCATTCTCTCCAGCCAAGCCTGAAATAAGCTGTTATGACTGAAGGTCTAGAAACCACCCCCAGGGGCTTGGTGCCAACTACTTTATTTTTACTATTCAGTAATGGGATTTAATAAATATAAGCCAATGACTGTACCTTAGAGGGGCTTGGGATAACTAGTTCAGTCAGCCAAGCACAAAGAAATGATAGCCCAAGAAAGACAAAAATGTCGAAGAAGCTTATAATTAGAGAGGAAAAACGGTTTAGCTGTTCAGAGCTCTGGTTTGGAGTCAGGTAGATTTCATTTCAGGTCCTGGTTTGCTACTTACAAATTTTGGAACCTGAGCAAATTATGTCATTGCTGCTAAATTTCAGTTTCTTCATCTGCAAAATAAGAATAATGACATTATCTATCTCATAGGGTGGTGGGAAAGATTATATGAAGCAGTGCTTAGAATTCTGACAATAGGAAGCCCACAATATATGTTGTTGTTGATGTATTTTAAATTATTGCTGTTGTTAAATGAACCAGCAAATAAATGATCCATACAGATATATACTTGAAAGCCATCTTATTAGAGATATGTCAGAATTCACATGCTAAAAATAGTAATATTGAGAATGCCTATTTTATGGTACTTGAAACAGACTTTGATATAACATTTGCTATGTGCCAGGCATTATTCTAACTACATTATAAGTACTAACTTGTTTATATTCATAAAAACTCTATGAAGTAAGTGCCATTATTATCTTCATTTCAAGATGGGTAAACTGAGGAGTGGAGAAGCTGGTAGGTGAGTTCTCTCCACTTGTAGGTGAAGGAGCCAGAATTCAAAACCAGGCAATTTGGTTCTAGGGTTCGTGTGCTAAACCATCACCCTGTGCTACCTCTCATGGAAGACTCCAACAGCAGGGTAGCACTGCTATGCTTGTTTGTGGGCACATGACATTCCAAAACAAGCTAATGTAGAAATAGAACCCTAATTATATAAATATCTTTGAAGCAGTCATGTAAACAATCTACTATTTCAAAAGAAAAATAGCACAGTTGAAAAATTGTGTCTATTGAGACAGTATAAAATAAATAATAAGAAAAGGAGATTAGAGGTAATATGACTATGAGCATTGAACACAGTATAGGTTCTCTGAATATAAATATTTACAAACTTTCACTATTTCTTGGCTCTACTCTTTTGTATATGTATATTTGTAACATTACATGAAAATGTGAGAGGATGTAACATCTGGCTAGAATAGCTTTTGAATGGTTTTACCTTCTGTCTCTTGTATGATTTTTAGCAAATGACTAATATCCGTATGTAATTGTTATGGCAATGTGAGCCATAAAATAATTTTTTTCTAAGATAAATATGGGTAGGTACAATGAATACAGGAATATATGTGATTTGTATTGCTCCTTAAATTTAATTATGCTACATCTCAGTTGTGTTCTATTAAATGTTATTGCTTGGAAATAAAATATATGATTGAGAATGATAATGTATATATTAGTGCAACAATTCAGTTTGAAAATCATTAAAATCCTCAATTTGAATTTCCCAGAGTGAAAATCTTTCTCTATGTGAAATTATTAGTGTGTTACTTTATGTTATAATTTGGGCTAAGTAGAAATAGCTTGGTTAAAAAATGAAATCTATTATCAAAGAAGTACTGAAAAATATCGTTAATGTTTTCCTCACTCAACATTGCGAGCAATATACACTCAGGCATTTGAGATGGGTCATTGAGCACATAAATTGTTCCCTTCCTTATTCATTTGGTGATAGTAATGAGTAATTGACAGTTCTAGCTAAGAGCTCAACTTTATTGCAGATGAGCCAGTGGCTGTTTATAAAAGTCAATAGTTAGGTTGTAAGAAATAGAAAAAAAAAAAAAAAATGCCCATGTCTGCCGAATGAAGACAGATAGTAAGCGTTGTTCACATTTCAAAGTATTTATCACTACTTACTATCATTTTCTCTCAGAGCAAATGAATCATTTTAAATAGAAGCAAACTGATCCTCCTATTAGCAAGTCTAAATCAGTAGAGCAGCATCTATTTTCAGAATCTTTGTAGCTATAAAGGGATCTTTACAGTTTGCAATGCTTTGCCCTGTCCCAAAATGACAGCATTCTGTTACAAATAGACTATTAGGGCCTCGGTGCCAGCGTCTCTATTGTGGAACCTTTGGTCGGGAAAGCCGACAGCTGGGAGGAGTTCAGTGTTTTGAAGGTTATGATCACAGCAGTTTCATAAGTGCTTTATTTCAGTTCTCTTCTGGCTGCAGAAGGGACAGGTGCGGTCTGGTTCTGATTTCACTGGTCTTAATTTCTTATCTGACCTGGTAGTCAATCAAGGGCATGAGGGAAAGAGAAGGGAGAGATGGATGGGTGGGAGAAGAGCGCTGGGGACTGGCTGCAGGCGAGGGTGCATGCGTCTGTGAGGGATAGCCTGCGTGTGTGCGTGCGTGTGTGCGTGTGTGTAGTGCTAGCCATCTGACTTTTCTCATCCAGGAACTGGCAGCTCTGTCTGTCATTCTGCACTTCTGTGTGTACGAATGCTGCCCTGTGCAAAATGGATTTCTGAGTGTTAACCGTCATGTTCTTCTTTTCCAAAGGGTCTTCTGTAGGATTTCATTTGCAGAGCACAGAGGGCAATATCTAGGGTAATTCCAGGGCTTAGTGGCTGTGATCTTTTGTCAACTCTCCTTGTGAGAGAAATTAAACTTCATCTGAGCACCCACAATCCGAGCGAGTGCAACACCATTCCTGGCCAATGGGTGGGAAATCATAAACCCAGCAAGTATTTATGAGAGGGAAAAATGAGATGTCATAATATAACAAGAATATATTCATTAAATCTTTCAATTTCTTAGAAACAGAGAATTCCCACTTCAGTAAAAGGCTTTGAGCAGATTTATCAAGTCTGATATTCTTACTTTTATGAGATTTGACTCTCTATGCTAAAATGAGATATATTTAAAATAAGGACAGCATTGCCAACGGGAGGAAAACTAAAAAGGTGGAGTTAGTGTAACACTAGCCACTGTTCTTTTGATGGTATACTGGATAATGCATTGAGAAACATCTGAGCACAAACATGAGTACAAAAATAAATTATGCCTTTGAATGAGGGAAAAGAACATACTGACTTTTTTCTACAGTTGTAGCCATGGTAGTTTTATAGCCTTTTATAATTGTCAAACAATTTTATTGTATTTCAACACAGTCAAACAATAATGGTTTACATTTAAGGTATTTGCCAGAAATAGAGCTTTCATCATTGCGATGTGTCTATAGACTGCTTCTCTACAGACTCTCCCCGGTATTACCAAAGCAGTGATGCTGGGAGATTAGCACATCGGGCTATACCCTTCCAAATCACCCTGTATGCGTTTGATCTCTGAGATATGTACATGTATGTTCAGATATGGACAGCTTTCCTTATGGTGGGTATTCAAGAAATGTTTTCAGATTATTTGTATTGAATTCAGTATTTCCTAAATTTACTTGTCTCAGATCTGGATTAAGGTGTGAAATGAAGAATGTTTTTGGTGGGTAGGAAAACTGGGACTTCCCTCAGTTCAGATATCTTATAATTGAACCAATTCTTGGACATCTTCTCACAACACTGGAGCTGCTTTCCATGCCAACATGTTATACTCTTGATCTTGGAACCAATCTTGAGTCTCAGGTTATAACTGTGATTGCCTCCAATCAGTATTCATGTTGAGATGCTGGTATTTTCTTTGGGAAAGTACAAGTGTTGGCATGCTTGAGTGAGGGAGACAAATTTGTGGCCTTTAGTCTAGACTCAGATCAAAGAGAGAAACTCCACTGGGCAAAATTCATTATTAATTCCATCTTCTGGATCACTTGCAATAACCTAATAATGTTTAGTGGAAATGGATATTTTTGTATACTGAGCCCTAAGAGTATGTATCACAGAATGAAAATACTCATCATTTCTTTCTGTACTGTGTATAATATTTTTAGAAAACAGTTATCATGCACCAAAAACTTGTTTTATGTGACTAAAATATGACCCTTACTTTATAGTAGTGAAAGAAAAAGAAGTTACCCTTGAAAGATTATAGAAAGAACTGTATAATCAGGGGCTATATACAGCAGGATACTCTGAAGTAAACCAAAAAGTGGCTCCTTCAAATAACATTTATAAGTCTGTGGCAGGCAGAGTAAGAAGACAAAAAATATTTGATCCTAAAAATTAATTTAGAAAAGTCTGTTCTATATGTGCACTTTTTATTTCTATACTGTAAGCATATATAAATGTCTTGCCAAATAGAATTTGTTCCCAGCAAGCAATGGCTAGTTGTACTTTGTGATTTCCTAGCAGAGAACACATCTCATCTTTGCATCCTCCCCAAACTCAAATAGCAGCCACATAGTAGGTGCTAAAGAGATAGTTCCTGCAGAGAAGCTTGTTTGGCATGAAAGGAAACCTTTATTTTAATAAATAAAAATATCAAATATTGCCAAAGTTTTTTCACAATTCAATTTCATTTCTTTTGTTAGTATCATCAATATTGTTTCTATGTCTGCCTCCTCTTCTAGACTAAAGTCTCCCGTTTCTATGACAAAGAGCCAAGATCACATCTTACTCAATTTTATATTCCATGTCTACTTTATCTTTTTGTCCTGGCTCTGCGATTTACCACCTGTGTGACCTTAGACAAATTACTTACCCTCTCTGTGCCTCATTACCTTATCTGTTAAATAAGAATGCTAATAGGAGTTAACTAGCACAGTTTCTTATGAGGATCAAATTACTTAATTTAGTGCCTCATACATAGTAAGCACTCAGTAAATATCAGTTATTATTTGTAGCACTATCAATATCTTTATAATCTCCCAGAGCAGTATCTGATACCAAATGGGTGGGTGCCTGGTGCCTGTTTTACATGTTTAAATGAAATTAAACAAGTCTGAATCACAGAAATCATTAATAAAGATATTTCTGTAATCCAAAGAGGCAGTTTTTCAGCTTAACTGCTTACTTGTTATAAAAATCATAGACAACTCACTTTCTCTTCTACTGCCTCAGTTTCCTACCTGTTTAAAATAGCAAAATATCAATTCTCAGTCTGCTTTAAAAGGCTGTAAACTCTTCAGTAATAATACTTTGAAATGCAGTATTACCTAGTTTTACCCTAGCAAAGGTGTTTAGGATCTTGATGTAATAAAGCCCTTTTATATTCAGTTAGAGTCCATAAATATGATTGATTTATTTCCCCCATTCTCCTACATTAAACATATACAGGAAGTGGTTGGCAGTATGTATAAATGTACATACACACACACACACATATATATACATACACATATTTACCAAGTTCATTCTTGCAGGCACTGTTATTAAAAGTGAAACATACTTTTTTTTCCTGACCTAAAATAGCTCCAAGTTATATGCACGAAGGAAAGATTTGTTTAGGAAGAAGGAAGAAGGAAGTAGTTTTGTTTACACTGGGCACTTTGTAGTAGTTCTGCCTGCTGTTCATGCAACATGTCCCCTTTTGTGGCGGGATGCAGCATCTGTCTCATTTAATTAGCAAGACAGTCTGTTAAATATGGGGTTTGTAAGAATGAAAGATTCCCCAAGTGCTCTCTGTCTATGATGTTTTGGAATGCTGTTATTTGTGGATGGATCTGATGACTTGTAATTCTCTTTGTGTTCTCTGGCATGGTTATGATGTAGACGAAGAACTTTAATTCCATAGAATGTCTGAATACCACGGAACAGCTCAGCTCTGATACCAATATGGGAGAGGAAGAAGACCAAGGGATGGAGATCAACTTCCTGCTTTCCTAATTTAGTTGTACATTCCAAAGAAGCATTTTACATGTCCCTTTTTATTTAAAACTTTCCTGTTTTGTATTTGAATCCTTTCAACTTTTTGATGGTTCAGAAAAGTCTGTGTATTTTCGATTTAATTGGTATTTATTATATGCCTAATTAGGAAACTGTCATGTGCTAGATTGTCCTTACACTGCTCATCTTCTTGTCTGGTGAAGTTTGGGAAGCATGCCAAACTCCAGGAAATGTAGTAACATAAAGTGAATAGAGAAGAACATTAAGAAATTTAAAAGTAACTTTTAAGAAAAAAAATAATGCATATACTTCTTTTTTTGGTTTGTTTAAATTTTCATTATGAAGAATTTCAAACATATATAAGCACAGACAGAATAGTATAATGAACTGCCATGGGTCCATCACTGAGCTCCAACAGATTTTCAACTCACAGCTAATTTTGTGTCATTTATTGTCCTCCTTCTTACCCACATATTATTTTGAAGCAAATCCCAGACATCATTTTATTTCATTTATAAATATTTTACCAATTCTCCCTAAAAGATAAATATTCCTTTTTTTACATAACCACATTATCTTTATCAAACCTAAAATTTGGCATTCTTAATATCATTAAATGCCCAGGCATTGTTTAAATTTCCAAATGCTTCATAAAAATCAAATTTTTTTTATGGTTTGATTTTCAAATCAAAATCCCACCCCATGGTTTATTTATTGAAGGAACTGTGTGTTCTTCCTGTAGAGTTATCCATAGCCTGAACTTTGCTGATGACATACCTGTGGTGTCTTTTAGCATGTTTTTCTCTCCAAGTGCTTTTTTTTTTCTTTAGTGATAGTTGACTCTGATTCAGGTTCTTCATTTTCTTTTTGGCAAGGTTACTTAATTCATATTCTGATTTATACACACAATGCACCAATGCAGCTTCTTAAGAGGACCATTTAAGATGCTTTAAAGTGTTTAACCCATGATTATTAGACTGGTGATACTTAAAGTGTTTTCCCTGGATCAGAAACATAAGCATCACCTGGGAAAATGCTAGCAAATTTTCAGGTCCCACCCAGGTCTACTGAATCAAAAACTCTGGCATGGGGCCCAATAATATGTGTCTTAACAAACTATCCAGGTGACTCTAATGCAAATTATAGTTTGGAAGTCACTCTTATGTCTTTTTCAACATTCACTTGAAAGAAGCAATTGTGTAAATTTGTCTCTGCCTTTTATTCTGTGCATATATAAATGTCTTGCCAAATAGAATTTGTTCCTTCTAATTCTTTCTTCTAACTCAATGTATGGCTTCAATTCTGCTCTCGGTTACCTCAGTCAGGGAACATAGGAAATCCAGTAAGGAATTGCTATCAGTAATTTGTTAGCACCCTATTTAATCTGATTGTTGCTGTTAACTCTTGCTGCCATTACTTCTGTCTTCTCCCCTTACTTTCACTGTGTCATGACCCTACTTAGCAGATGACTTCTCATTGTTTCTGGAGCGAATCCAAGATCCTCACTCTATACTTTGAAGACCCGTGTCCTTGTGGCTCAATTCCAAGTGATGCTCACGTGCAACAAATTACTCTTTCCGTTCTACGTACCTTTAATTAGCTTCCTATTGGGAGAACTCCCTATTCTTAAAATGTTTCTGCTGTCCAAATACTTAAAACAATTATAAAACCCCTCATATCTCAGATTGGGTCTTACTTAAAGCCTTCCTAGATAAAGCACTAATCTGAAAGTAGAACTCACTCTTGGCTAATCTAATATTTCCCAGCAGACTCATACTCCTAGACAGTGACATAGCATGTATCACCAGACAAGAGGTGGTAGAAGGTAGAAGTTCAGGGCATGGACCCTGGGGTTAGAATCCTCTCCTGGACACTGAATATCTGTTTCTATTAATTTTCTTCATTTGTAATATGGGTATAATTACAGCACCAACCTCATTGTGTTGTTGTGAGGATTAAATAAGTTACTATATGTAACATGCTCTGAAGAGCGACTAGAGCACAGTTATCTATTGTCTTAATATTTTTTTGGTCACGTGCATTTCAGTTCATGGGTCTCTGTGAGTATTGTTTACCCTAGAAAATTCTTACAGGTTGAGCATTATGCCATTAGACTTCTTAACATAGCATTTAATTCAATGCCACCTGTAACCAGTGACATGCAAAATGCAAGTCCTTGAAATATGATCTTAGAAAAATGGGGAAAACACATGACTTAGAGTAATATGTAAGACCCAAATAAAAACTTCTCAGTCATGTATCTGGAGTAAAAAAAACCTTGTAGCTATCAATAATATGAAACAATATGATACTATATGATATAATATAGCATAAGCTTTTACTTTTTTATGTACTGTGAAAATAGGTAGTTTGCAAAAATGAACCTTCACTCTGTAGTAAGGCTGCTTTGGGTAACAGGGGAAATCAGTGACCTATTCTATCATCACTGGCAAATCATAACAATTATATGTGCTAAAAGGTCTCAAAGTCTAATTGTTAGTCAACAAAGAAAGCTTGAAAACTGAGACAAAGTGTTAATGGTCATGAGTAGGTAAACTAAAAGGCATATTGACAGTCATAATTATTACTTCTGGCAATGTGATATTACCAGGGCAGATATTGCTCAGTCTTAGACTATTAAGCAAATTGAAATAAGTGTAATTTAAAACATATAATTCATTTTCTCCATATGGCTCTGATATTGATAATTATTAATCACATTGCCAAATAGAGCAAAGAGACTAGCGCTCGGACAAACACCATCTTAATTTACAGACACTATTGAACTCCATTTTGGTATCAAAATAAAATATGCCTTTCTTTTTTTGGAAGTATTTTGTTATTTTCATTTTCTGAATACTTGCCTCTCTTACTGCTGTGTACACATAAGTGGGTTATTTGTACAGCCTTGGTGGGGATCCCCACCTCGTCCTCTCTTGACCCCAAGTCAGGAGCTGACATCCATTTGGGAGGAGAGAGTCAGGAGCTTTTTTCCTAGACTATAGTCCAAAACCCACCGGAAGATTCTAGAACTTTGCCTCCCAAAGGGATCTTTGATGGAAGGACTTAAAAGGGTACAGGTTAGTTACCTTTTTATTGGCCAAATAGACATGGGGAGGAAAGGGATATTTCTGAAATATTTGCTTGAGAAAGAATTAAAAGAAAATGAGGCACTTCTTTTGATTTGCTTGGAATCATGAGATGTCCTAAAGAAAGTTCTGGTTAGGTAAAATGGAGCAAATTATAATTTCTTATAAGGTTGTTATGAGGATGATATTGAGGTAGTATTTGTTAAGGACTTATAATAGTGCCTGGGGGACAGTCAGTGCTATATAAGAGTTTGTTAAACAGCTAACATAATCTTTTCGCTGTGTTTATTGTCAGCAGTTTATGATGAAGATCCGAAAAGGCAAATGGAGGTAGGGTGAGACTGGTGAATTAGCACCCTTTCCCTTTTTAGACTCTCTTTGCTTTTTGCACCCCTTCTCCTTTTTATTCTCTGTCTCTTAGGGATTTACCTGTGATTGGATCCCCATAGACCAATGAGGTCGTGGGGTGGTGTGTGTGTGTATGTATGTGTGTGTGTGTGTGTGTGTGTCAGTGTGCATTTGAGAGCTGTTGTACATTACTCCATTTATGTATTTCTCTGAGGTTTGGGTCATAAAAAGCTTACATTGTTGAACAGATGTATAGTCAATCCAGAAGTTAAACCATAGTCTGAAAATGGAAATGAAATCTCTTTGACATATGTGCACATTTATACATACACACGTGTGTATACATGCATATACATGTATTCATATTCATCCATATACACCCACACCTGCATACATAAAAAGTGGGGAAAGAGATGTTGAGATGAAAACAAGCCAGGCAGGTGACCATGGGACAAAGCTACTAATTTTTAAGATGGGAAAAAGAGAGTAAGGAGCCTAAAGCTTTGCTATTAATCTGCATTTCATTTTAATTGTGGTAGGTATAGAAGCCTTGTAGGATGGAGGGGAGAGTGGCACAAGTTTTGAAATTTCATACTAATGATAAATGTTTATTATGCATTAAAATCTCTAAAATGTACTGTATTTACAGGAGCAGGCCATATTCTAAGAGGAAATCCTCTTTCCTGCAGTTGCATTTTTATATCACCCCAAATACTTGTGAGAACCAATTAGTGTCCACAACTTGCCATGTTCCTGTTAAGTGAACCTGGCACAGGAACATCCAGCTAATCCTTTGGCAGCCTTGTGTGAAGTACTTAGGAAGCCTGATGTGTCCTTGCTCTAACCTTACAGTTCAAGTCAACTACAGCCACTGGCTATTGGCCCTTTATTGTGCAGTGGTGAATTTCTGGCACAAAATGAATTGTGGAGATTACTGAGCAAGAGACATAATGTAATCTTCTGGACTCTCCTTCAAGCCCTGGTCTTTAGACCCTCAGAAAAATTGTCCTCAGACTCATTACCGTAAGGACAATGAAGCCATTCTAAATATGAAGTACTTGATTGTATCAACTGCAAAAATGAGTCAATACGATCATTAGGAATAATAGATTTTCAAACAAGAGGCTACTGATTAAGAGTGGAATGCTGGAAACAAGCTTCCTGGTTTGAATCCTGGTTCGGCTAATTACTAGCTGTGTGACCTTGGACTATTTACTTAACCTCTCTGTGCCTTTTGTTTTCTGGAAAATGTACCTACCATAACCATATAGAATTGTTGGGAGGATTGAATGTGGTTAATGGAAATCAAGAACTTAAAGAGAAACTGCTACTTAGTGAGTAATTATAAGTATTAGCCCCCCCAAATTCCAAAACAAATAAACAAAGGAAACAAAAAATCCTGGATAAATCTCCTTTTACAAAATTAAAAAATGTTATATTATTCTTCCCTCCTTGCTGAACTAGTGGAATTCAGGTCTATGATTATTATTTTTTAGAGAAGGCAAACTTGATATTCTGATGCAAATTAGAAAAAAATATTATGAAAGATATAACTTCTCAAAGCTTTGCAAACTTTGTCTTGAAAGATAAAATTGACCATTATTTTGAATACCATAAGATGCTTAACATTATACTCGGTGATTTTATGGACCATGAACCAAATGGGAAACCCTTTGATCCAAATACGAGGTTCACTGCCTCAGGTGTGTTCAAGAATACCTGGGCTGTCTTCATATTGCCTCAGGTAGCAGAGCTGTGGGGCTCCAAGATGGAGACATGCTGCATCTGGCAATCCTTATATGTCATGTCTCCAGAAGGGAGCAGGGGTGGTGAGGATGGAGTAAGGGGTTCTTTCAAGGACAGAAGAAAATACAGCTGCCTCCTAACTGGGAGAGAAAGGGTGGTCACAGCACAGTGCCCACTGATGTGGTCAGACAGGTCTGAATGTCAGGTCCAGTTTCCCAGTGCTTGACCTTTCCTTTCTCAGTTTTCTCATCTGTAAAATGGTGATGGTAACAGCACTCACCTCAGAGGTCTGCTTTGAGGATTAAAGGAGACAATGAAGGTGTAGCACACACTTAACACACTGCCTGGCTCATACAGATACATGATAAGCCCTTTACAAGTTAGCTAATAAATAGTCCCTTTGTTTCTTGCTGCTGTGCTGGAAGTGTAGAGGCTGCTAACTGGCCCCTTCTAAGAGGTTCATCCCTAATAAGGGAATAAATCACACTGAGTAAATGTAGAATAGGCAATGTTCTTTGAGACTAGTGGAAGGCACAGCTCTTGAATGTGTGAAAGTTGACTTTGTTATATTGAAATCTTTTGACAAGTAATAGATAAAACTGTGATAAATGATACATTAATACTTATAAATTCACCTTTATTAGGGTGGTTAGATAAAATACAGGACATCCAGTTAGGTTTGAATTTTAGACAAATGATGAATAATTTTTTAGTGTAAGTGTGTCCCAAATATTGCATGGGATATACTTATGCTAAAAATTAGGCAATTAGGGAATTGTATTACTCTTTTCTGATCTGATATTTAATATTCTCCTTTTCCTCATATATATATTTTTTCTCATGTAAAATTGGTAATTTATAAACTTTTTTGTCTCGATGAAGTTAAGTTGTTCACAAAATATTAGTGTAATTTAGAACTTTATGAGTTGAGAAATATTTATGAGATGCAAATGAAAAGAAGCATTAAATAAATCCAAGGTCTAATTATATAATTATCATTAATAATCTTTTCATTTCAGATAAACTTGTTGCTAATATAACTATAATAGTACAAGCAATCACTAATGAATATACTGAGGAATAAACGAGTCTAGGGAAACATGAGTTGTCATCCCATATGAAAGTATTGACACATTAAGAACACAATCCCAAGAAAATATGAATTTTTCTAAGTTTCCCATTTGTACAATTTTTTCTGCTGTTATTCATGTATTTATTTTTCTGGTCATATTTATAATATAAAAGTTTACATTTCTGTATTTTAAAATTCCCTATTATTATTTTTGTTATTTGACTATTACCTGACATTGATGTTGAACAGCAGCAGATCTCAAGGCAAAAAACAAAAACACTAGTCATTAATTGGTCACTTCTAGGAGCATTGTTATTTTCAAACCAATACATTCAAAATATTTAGCAGGATATGAATGTATATGTACACACAAACACACATACATACATATGCCTAAACAAATATCTTCGTTTTTGTTTGTAAAGTGAATCTCTTTTATGATTTCACAGCTAAAAGCAATACTAATGTTATATATTAATACATATTAATCAGAAGTCCTATTTCTAGATGATTAAATCTTTTTTTTTAATCTTCATTTTATTGAGATATATTCATACACCACGCAGTCATACAAAACAAATCGTACTTTCGATTGTTCACAGTACCATTACATAGTTGTACATTCATCACCCAAATCAATCCCTGACACCTTCATTAGCACACACACAAGAATAACAAGAATAATAATTAGAGTGAAAAAGAGCAATTGAAGTAAAAAAGAACACTGGGTACCTTTGTCTGTTTGTTTCCTTCCCCTATTTTTCTACTCATCCATCCATAAACTAGACAAAGTGGAGTGTGGTCCTTATGGCTTTCCCAATCCCATTGTCAACCCTCATAAGCTACATTTTTATACAACTGTCTTCGAGATTCATGGGTTCTGGGTTGTAGTTTGATAGTTTCAGGTATCCACCACCAGCTACCCCAATTCTTTAGAACCTAAAAAGGGTTGTCTAAAGTGTGCGTAAGAGTGCCCACCAGAGTGACCTCTCGGCTCCTTTTGGATTCTCTCTGCCACTGAAGCTTATTTCATTTCCTTTCACATCCCCCTTTTGGTCAAGAAGATGTTCTCCGTCCCACGATGCCAGGTCTACATTCCTCCCCGGGAGTCATATTCCACATTGCCAGGGAGATTCACTCCCCTGGGTGTCTGATCCCACGTAGGGGGGAGGGCAGTGATTTCACCTTTCAAATTGGCTTAGCTAGAGAGACAGGGCCACATCTGAGCAACAAAGAGGCATTTGGGAGGAGGCTCTTAGGCACAACCATAGGGAGGCCTAGCCTCTCCTTTGCAGCAACCGTCTTCCCAAGGGTAAAACCTGTGGTAGAGGGCTCAACCCATCAAACCACCAGTCCCCTATGTCTGTGGTCATGTTAGCAACCATGGAGGTGGGGTAGGCGAATACCCCTGCATTCTCCACAGGCTCCTCAAGGGGGCACTGCATCTTTTTTTTTTCCTTGTTTTTTTTTTTTTTTTTTTTTTTTTTTTAACTTTCCCTTCTTTTTTAAATCAACTGTATGAAAAAAAAGTTAAAAAGAAAACAAACATACCATAAAAGAACATTTTAAAGAGACCATAACAAGGGAGTAAGAAAAAGACAACTAACCTAAGATAACTGCTTAACTTCCAACATGTTCCTACTTTACCCCAAGAAAGTTACCTAATATAGCAACATTTCTGTGAACTTGCTCCTACTATATCCATCAGAAATTAACAGACCATAGTCATTCCTGGGCATCCCCAGAACGTTAAATAGCTTATCTGTTCTTCTTGGATTATTGTTCCCCCTTCCTTAATTGCTCTCTATTGCTAGTTCCCCTACATTCTACATTATAAGCCATTTGTTTTATATTTTTCAAAGTTCACATTAGTGGTAGCATATAATATTTCTCTTTTTGTGCCTGGCTTATTTCACTTAGCATTATGTCTTCAAGGTTCATCCATGTTGTCATATGTTTCACGAGATCGTTCCTTCTTACTGCCGCGTAGTATTCCATCGTGTGTATATACCACATTTTATTTATCCACTCATCTGTTGAAGGACATTTGGGTTGTTTCCATCTCTTGGCAATTGTGAATAATGCTGCTATGAACATTGGCGTGCAGATATCTGTTCGTGTCACTGCTTTCCGATCTTCCGGGTATATACCGAGAAGTGCAATCGCTGGGTCGAATGGTAACTCTATATCTAGTTTTCTAAGGAACTGCCAGACTGACTTCCAGAGTGGCTGAACCATTATACAGTCCCACCAACAGTGAATAAGAGTTCCAATTTCTCCACATCCCCCCCAGCATTTGTAGTTTCCTGTTTGTTTAATGGCAGCCATTCTAACCGGTGTTAGATGGTATCTCATTGTGGTCTTAATTTGCATCTCTCTAATAGCTAGTGAAGCTGAACATTTTTTCATGTGTTTCTTGGCCATTTGTATTTCCTCTTCAGAGAACTGTCTTTTCATATCTTTTGCCCATTTTATAATTGGGCCGACTGTACTATTGTCATTGATTTGTAGGATTTCTTTATATATGCAAGATATCAGTCTTTTGTCAGATACATGGTTTCCAAAAATTTTTTCCCATTGAGTTGGCTGCCTCTTTACCTTTTTGAGAAATTCCTTTGAGGTGCAGAAACTTCTAAGCTTGAGGAGTTCCCATTTATCTATTTTCTCTTTTGTTGCTTGTGCTTTGGGTGTAAAGTCTAGGAAGTGGCCGCCTAATACAAGGTCTTGAAGATGTTTTCCTACATTATCTTCTAGGAGTTTTATGGTACTTTCTTTTATATTGAGATCTTTGGTCCATTTTGAGTTAATTTTTGTGTAGGGGGTGAGGTAGGGGTCCTCTTTCATTCTTTTGGATATGGATATCCAACTCTCCCAGCCCCATTTGTTGAAAAGACCATTATGACTCAGTTCAGTGACTTTGGGGGCCTTATCAAAGATCAGTCGGCCATAGATCTGAGGGTCTGTCTCCGAATTCTCAATTTGATTCCATTGATCTATATGTCTATCTTTGTGCCAGTACCATGCTGTTTTGGCAACTTTGGCTTTATAATAAGCTTCAAAGTCAGGGAGTGTAAGTCCTCCCACTTCGTTTTTCTTTTTTAGAGTGTCTTTAGCAATTCGAGGCATCTTCCCTTTCCAAATAAATTTGATAACTAGCTTTTCCAAGTCTGCAAAGTAGGTTGTTGGAATTTTGATTGGGATTGCATTGAATCTGTAGATGAGTTTGGGTAGAATTGACATCTTAATGACATTTAGTCTTCCTATCCATGAACATGGAATATTTTTCCATCTTTTAAGGTCCCCTTCTATTTCTTTTAGTAGAGTTATGTAGTTTTCTTTGTATAGGTCTTTTACATCTTTGGTTAAGTTTGTTCCTAGGTACTTGATTTTTTTAGTTGCTATTGAAAATGGTATCTTCTTTCTTGAGTGTCTCTTCAGTTTGTTCATTTCTAGCATATAGAAACATTACTGACTTATGTGCATTAACCTTGTATCCCGCTACTTTGCTAAATTTGTTTATTAGCTCTAGTAGCTGTATCGTTGATTTCTCAGGGTTTTCTAGATATAAGATCATATCATCTGCAAACAATGACAGTTTTACTTCTTCTTTTCCAATTTGGATGCCTTTTATTTCTTTGTCTTGCCGGATTGCCCTGGCTAGCACTTCCAGCACAATGTTGAATAACAGTGGTGATAGCGGGCATCCTTGTCTTGTTCCTGATCTTAGAGGGAAGGCTTTCAGTCTCTCACCATTGAGTACTATGCTGGCTGTGGGTTTTTCGTATATGCTCTTTATAATGTTGAGGAAGTTTCCTTCAATTCCTACCTTTTGAAGTGTTTTTATCAAAAAGGGATGTTGGATTTTGTCAAATGCTTTTTCAGCATCTATTGAGATGATCAATTGATTTTTCCCTTTTGACTTGTTAATGTGTTGTAATACATTGATTGATTTTCTTATGTTGAACCGTCCTTGCATGCCTGGAATAAACCCCACTTGGTCATGGTGTATGATTTTTTTAATGTGTCTTTGGATTCGATTTGCAAGTATTTTGTTGAGGATGTTTGCATCTATATTCATTAGGGAGATTGGCCAGTAGTTTTCCTTTTTTCTAGCATCTTTGCCTGGTTTTGGTATTAGATTGATGTTAGCTTCATAAAATGAGTTAGGTAGTGTTCCATTTTCTTCAATGTTTTGAAAGAGTTTGAGTAAGATTGGTGTCAGTTCTTTCTGGAAAGTTTGGTAGAATTCCCCTGTGAAGCCATCTGGCCCTGGGCATTTATTTGTGGGAAGATTTTTGATGACTGATTGGATCTCTTTGCTTGTGATGGGTTGGTTGAGGTCTTCTATTTCTTCTCTGGTCAGTCTAGGTTGTTCATATGTTTCCAGGAAATTGTCCATTTCCTCTACATTATCCAGTTTGTTGCCATACAGTTGTTCATAGTATCCTCTTATAATTTTTTTAATTTCTTCAGGATCTGCAGTTATGTCACCTTTTTCATTCATTATTTTGTTTATATGGGTCTTCTCTCTTTTTGATTTTGTCAGTCTAGCTAGGGGCTTGTCAATCTTGTTGATCTTCTCAAAGAACCAACTTTTGGTGATATTTATCCTCTCTATTGTTTTTTTGTTCTCTATGTCATTTATTTCTGCTTTAATCCTTGTTATTTCTTTTCTTGTACTTGGTTTAGGATTGGTTCGCTGTTCATTTTCTAGCTTCTTCAGTTGTTCCATTAGTTCTTTGATTTTGGCTCTTTCTTCCTTTTTAATATATGCGTTTAGTGCTATAAATTTCCCCCTTAGCACTGCTTTTGCTGCATCCCATAGGTTTTGGTATGTTGTGTTCTCATTTTCATTCGTCTCTATATATTTAGCAATTTCTCTTGCTATTTCTTCTTTAACCCACTGATTGTTTAGGAGTGTGTTGTTTAACCTCCAGGTATTTGTGAATTTTCTAAGTCTCTGATGGTTATTGACTTCTAATTGTATTCCATTGTGGTCAGAGAATGTGCTTTGAATAATTTCAATCTTTTTAAATTTATTGAGGCTTGTTTTATGTCCCAGCATATGATCTATTCTGGAGAAAGTTCCATGAGCACTAGAAAAGTATATGTATCCTGGTGATTTGGGATGTAATGTCCTGTATATGTCTGTTAAATCTAATTCATTTATCAGATTGTTTAGGTTTTCAATTTCCTTATTGGTCTTCTGTCTGGTTGATCTATGTATAGGAGAGAGTGATGTGTTGAAGTCTCCCACAATTATTGTGGAAACATCAATTGCTTCCTTTAGTTTTGCCAGTGTTTCTCTCATGTATTTTATGGCACCTTGGTTGGGTGCATAGACATTTAAGATTGTTATTTCTTCTTGCTGAATTGCCCCTTTTATTAGTACGTAGTGGCCTTCTTTGTCTCTCAAAACATCCCTGCATTTGAAGTCTATTTTATCTGAGATTAATATTGCTACACCTGCTTTCTTTTGACTGTAGCTTGCATGAAATATTTTTTTCCATCCTTTCACTTTCAGTTTCTTTGTGTCCCTGTGTCTAAGATGAGTCTCTTGTATGCAACATATTGATGGTTCATTTTTTTTGATCCATTCTGCGAATCTATATCTTTTAATTGGGGAGTTTAATCCATTTACATTCAACGTTATAACCGTGAAGGCATTTCTTGAATCAGCCATCTTATCCTTTGGTTTATGTTTGTCATATTTTTCCCCTCTGTCTATTAATATCCTTTATTGTACCCATACCGAATCTCTTTAGTACTGAACCTTTCTCGAAGTCTCTCTGTCCTGTCTTTGTTTCTCTGTCTGTAGGGCTCCCTTGAGTATCTCCAGTAGGGCAGGTCTCTTGTTAGCAAATTCTCTCAGCATTTGTTTGTCTGTGAAAAATTTAAGCTCTCCCTCAAATTTGAAGGAGAGCTTTGCTGGATAAAGTATTCTTGGCTGGAAATTTTTCTCACTCAGAATTTTAAATATATCATGCCACTGCCTTCTTGCCTCCATGGTGGCGGCTGAGTAGTCACTACTTAGTCTTATGCTGTTTCCTTTGTATGTGGTGAATTGCTTTTCTCTTGCTGCTTTCAGAACTTGCTCCTTCTCTTCTGTGTTTGACAGTGTGATCAGTATATGTCTCGGAGTGGGTTTATTTGGATTTATTCTATTTGGAGTTCGCTGAGCATTTATGATTTGTGTATTTATGTTGTTTAGAAGATTTGGGAAGTTTTCCCCAACAATTTCTTTGAATACTCTTCCTAGACCTTTACCCTTTTCTTCCCCTTCTGGGACACCAATGAGTCTTATATTTGGACGTTTCATATTATCTATCATATCCCTGAGGTCCATTTCGATTTTTTCAATTTTTTTCCCCATTCTTTCTTTTATGCTTTCATTTTCCATTCTGTCATCTTCGAGGTCACTGATTCGTTGTTCAACTTCCTCTAGTCTTGTACTATGAGTGTCCAGAATCTTTTTAATTTGGTCAACAGTTTCTTTAATTTCCATAAGATCATCCATTTTTTTATTTAGTCTTGCAATGTCTTCTTTATGCTCTTCTAGGGTCTTCTTGATTTCCTTTATCTCCCGTACTATGGTCTCATTGTTCATCTTTAGTTCTTTGAGTAGCTGCTCTAGGTGCTGTGTCTCTTCTGGTCTTTTGATTTGGGTGCTTGGGCTTGGGTTATCCATATCGTCTGGTTTTTTCATATGCTTTATAATTTTCTGTTGTTTTTGGCCTCGTGGCATTTGCTGAACTTGATAGGGTTCTTTTAGGATTTGTAGACCAATTGAAGTCCTTATCTCTAATTTATCAGATCTACAGCTTCGTGGAGTACACTTTCTCTAACTAACCAGCAGGTGGTGTCCACGAGCCACCTGTTCTCCACAAGCCAGTTCTCCCCTGCTTAGCCTTTTTGGTGAGTGGGGGAGTGAGTCTTGTGGGGTCCAATTGGTGTACCAAGCTTGCGTGTGTAGTTGGTGTTGCCTGCCCTGTATATGGGGCGTGTTTCTGGGTAGTCAGGGGGGGGGGTGGCTCCAACAATCAAATCTACCTGGTGACCCTAGAGTTTTAAAGCTGCGGCAATAGTCTAATCCTTCAGTTCAGTCCTGCCACAGTTTGTGTCTGCCACTGACCCACAAGTCCTTGGTATTGGCGTATGGCTCCTGAGACTTGCAAGTGGGCCCCTCTTCCAGGGCGTGCACCCTGGGTCCTCTGTTGAGGGATGACTGTGCTATGTGACAGGTGAGTGCTGTCCCCCCAGGGCAGTTCTGGGCTGCTGGGCTGTGTAGGGAGGCTCCCATTCTGCTGAAATGATGGCTGAATGGGGCTTTGTTAATTCACACTGCTCTACCTTCCCAACTCCGGGACAATCAGCTGAGGTTGCAGGGAAGGCTAATGTCCACGCCCAGTTTTGTGGTGTGTGCCTGTTATTTGAAGCACTTCCGTCACACTGGGTTGTCTGGGGCAGCTCTGGGCTATGGGGCTGGCGATGGGCAGGAGTGTTTCCTGTCCACCAGGATGATGGCTGTGAGCGGACACCCCCCCTTTCTTGGGAAGTTGTGGTGTTTAGTGAATTTTCTCAGCCACTGGATTATTGTGTTTTGTCTCAGAGGTCTCCTAGTTCTGCTCTTGACTTGACCTGCCCAAATAGCAAGTCTTTGAAGCTTTCTGTATTGGGTTTCTTAGAGTAATTGTTTTAGAAAAAGAAAAAAGGATTTAAAAAAACAAAACAAAACAAAACAACAACAACAAAAAAGAAAACGGGCCCTCCTCAGAGATCTAATGGGTTATTGAAATGCTAAGAGACAAAGCAACCAGGGCCATTAAGGAAAGGTCCACAGGGCAGAGAGATCAGCTTTTCTTCGGGATTTGCATATGTGCCTCAGGGCCCTTCCCCTTTCTATGTTCACCAGAACTCCAAAAATCCTCCGCTTTTATTTTGGAGTTTTTCGTGTTGTTTTTTTTCTATGCCTGTCTCCTCTCTGTTGGGCTGGCTGCTCTCAGATTCTCTGGTGTCTGGTCTCAGTCTATCTATGGTTGGAGTTTGAATCAGTAGAATGAGTTTCTGATAAGGGCTGCCACTGCAGTTCTCCCTTCTCCTTCCCGGAGCTGACAGCCCCTCCTCCCACGGGACTGAGCCTGGCAGGGAGGGGCGCGGGTCCCCTGGCCACAAAAACTTACAGATTTCGCTGATCTCAGCAGTTCCACGTTTTCATGAGTGTTGTATGAAGTATGCCCAAAGTCAGATTGCTCTGTGGTGTCCAGTCCACGCAGTTCCTGGCTTTCTACCTACTTTCCTGGAGGAGTAACTAAAACATACAGCTCACCAGTCTGCCATCTTGCCCCGCCTCCCTAGATGATTAAATCTTAAGCTTATCTGAAACAAAAGTTTTAAGTTTACAGAAACCTTTTGAAAATAGGTGAGCAATTAGATGATTTAAAACATTTATGATTTGCTGCAGGAATGCAGTTAGTTAGTAGTTTTAAAGCTATTCACAATTATTTTAGATAGTTGTGTAGCAGGCAGAATATAGATAAAAGAATTCTGTGTAACTGAGGGAAACAAATCATATTACCTAATTTCTTTGTAAGATTTAAATCTATTGAAGCTTTAGGCCTAAAATAAAGCTTAAAGTATTACAATGTGTTTTAACAATTTTACTATTTTGATAATCCTTTTCATTTGGATTTTTGCCTTTTCCTTTATTTTCAAAACTGAATGGATCCTCTGAAATATTTAATCAGCTTTGTTTATCTTCTGAGGATAAAAGTTCTTTTACGGGACTAGGCCAACTGGTTGCTCTATTGCCCCTTTAATTTCCTTTTACTTTTTCAGAACTTTTCTACAGCCCTTAGGTAACATACTAATTAGATTAGGATAAAACCAAATAACTCTCATATAAAGAAAAAGTAAAGTGCTTCTTTCACATGCCTGATAAATTGCTCTTTGGCTTTCCTGGATGTGTAAAATTATTTGAACTAAGGACAGTACCACTTTTATGATAGCATCTTGCAATTGCCGTTATTATAAATCTTCAAACTGGGATAAGGTCATTTGGAATTCTTTTATATTCCAGCACTGAACTTTGTTGGAAAAGATAGTGAGTAGCACTCAAAATAAATTTCAGTACTGTGTTTTTATATCCCAGTAATACTATGTATTTTATTTTTGTAACAGGAAATAGTTCTAAGTTTTTTAATGTTTCCATACTATTATAATTCAATTCCCCGTCAATTCACCTTTAATCTCCATTTTAAATGGTTTCTATGAAGTTCATATTTTCATGTCATATGTGATTTTTTAAATAACAAACTAAGGAAAATGTAAAAGTTCTAAATTAATTGTAGCTTAAAAAAACAACTTCAGCGTTAAGAGTATTATTTAAAAATCAGGAAGTCTGAAGCAGCTATAATAAAAATAGCAAATAAAATCTTAAGCTATTTCTTATAACACATATACTATGAAGAGTAGAAAATATTCAGTGAAAATAAGTTGGTGACTACAAAAAATCCTAAAATCTTAACTCTTTAGAATAACAAACCCCTTTTTAAAAACAAGCAGATGAGTTTCTTCTTCCAAGATTGTATGTAAATAAATTTTTATTCAAAGTAGAAATAAAAATACTCTGGAAATCTTGACTGGATGAGTATAGACAACTTGCATAATAATTTGTACAGTTTACATGTAGGAACCAATTTGCACTCATTTTTGCAAATTGTGCCAACCTTGTGCTCTCTTAAGAGACACTTCCAATATCAGAGAAGCCTCCTGCACAGCTATTGCTTTGATTATGACTAACTTTTTCTTATGGTTTTGCAGTCCTCAGGCAAAATCCCTTTTATCTTTATCTTGACCTTTGTTAACTAGACATGTGTGATGTGCAAAACAGATGTTCTTGCTAAACTTGAATGATATCCAAATACAAGACAGAATTATTGTTATTAAAATGAATGGTTAGCACTTGGGCCCACCAGATCATGCCCACCTGATGGGTAACTATATAATTGGGAAAGGACAGTGTTCAAGAGAATAGTTACTTCATATTCATTGGGGGAGATGGGGACAGGGCTTCATTAGCATACAGAAGGATCCAGGTGGTCCTGAAACTGGATTTTATGCCAACCCTTTAGCACACTTCACTTTTCATGGTATAAGGTGGAAACTGCTTAAGAGCTGGCTCTTTAGGATCTACTGTGCTGTAACTAAATGGTCAAGGTAAGAAGGCTCATTTATTTTAAGAATGGCCTAATTTTGACTGTGAGTAAAGAAACTGGCTTAAAGGGAAACTATGCTCCAGGTCTTAATGTTTGCTCCTCATGTAAAACTACCCGAATGTAAACTTCATGATGGCATTAACGTAGTCTGTTTTGTTTTCTGCTGTATCTGCAGTAAGAGGGCCTGGAAAAAAGATGGTGCTCAGGGACAAATTTGTTGAATGAATGAAGAAATGCAGAGTTGACTGCATCAAACTGGAGGCATGAAATTTCACTGCAGTTGGGAATCTCCGGTATTGGCGACCCAGCATACAGAAGTCCAGGTGTCTTCCTCTGGCTTTTGATCCAAAAGGGATAGTTCCCCAAATGTGTTGGCTCTGGCCCTTTACTTGCCTGAAATTCTGATCTGCTGTTATGAAAGACTGGTAAATAATATCCATTTATGTTATTCTTTACCGTTTATAAAGCACAAATGTATTTTTATTTGTGCGAGAATCTAATCCTTGCAAGTGAGGCCTCTGTTTTCCTTTTGCCTGCCCTGGTTTTGGAAATTGTCAGAATCCATAACCCCTTAAGATGAGAGAAAAGGCCCAGACTTACTGACTCTGAGAATATGACATTCTATAGGCCCAGAACTAGTTCAAATAAGACAGTTTCATAGTTTTGAAGGTAGCTGTGGTTGTAGGTCCTGCATGGCAGTTTCAAGTAAAATGCCATGAAATGATTACTGAATAGTTACCTAAGTATGTTTTAAAAAAAATTAAGCATCAGTATTAGATCTTCTATATTCCAGTCTGGTAGGGGAAATGAATATATACAGAAAAGACCAAAACAGTGATGAAATATGTGCTGGTAGTTTCACAGTGCTGAGAGGGGAACAATTATGCTTAGAAATATCAGAGAAAGCTGCACAAAAGGAATGGTGGTTGAGAAAACCATTGACAGAGAAGTAGAAATTTGCCAAATTGGACTACAGGGTTTGGGGGAATATAGTAAAAGGAGCCTTAGAGGAAGGAGTAATAACAGATGCCAAGGCGTGAAAGCCTGAATTATAGAATGCATTTGTGAAAATTGTAAATTTGTTGACAGGGCTGGAATATAGATTGTGTAAAGGAGAGTGGTAGGCAGGAAAATTGAAATTGGCATTTAAAATGCCAATTTATGCTGTGCAAAGAAAGAGGTGGGGATCCTTGAGAATATTGAGTAAGAAAGTGACATAATAATATTTGAAATATAGAATTTGCAATTTAGAACTGGTGGTTTTGTGCAGAATGGTACAGCTGGTGGAGAGGCTGGGCACCAAACTCAGAGTTTTACTTCTTTTATTTTTAAGAAATCCAGCAAAATACTGGCTAACCTGCCAATACTAACAATAATGTTAATAGTAATAGAAAATACAATTTCAAGTGCCATATAATGTGCTGACATATAATGTATGTAATTTCCCTAATCCCTGTGTTAACCCTGTGACTCACTATTATTATTAACCCCCATTTTTCAGATGTGCAAACTTAGGTTTGGAGAAGTTGGTGAATTTGTCCTGGGTCACTCATCTCTTAAAGGCATGAGTCCAGGCATCACAGAGCCTGAGCTCTTGACCATGGTGCTGTAGCCAGCTCCTCATGTGACCACTGTTACCCAAGATTCCAGTGCCTCATCTGTATGGGGGTACACATGGGCTGGTAAGTACTAATATCCCCAACTTTATTGGTTTTTACCCTGCATGCTGTACAAAGACCTTGGGCCCCTCCCTAAATCTCACTTGGTTATTTCTGGTGATTCCCAGAAAGTGTCTCATGTGAGACCCGGAACTATCTTCTCATGTTCTTCTGCTCTGGAAGCCTGATCCACAGCTCACAGATTGGCTCAGACTTGTCTGCATCCCAGTTTAGGCTCAAGCTGGAATCATCACCATGTTATTATATAACAGCTCCCTGGGGAATTTAGCCTTTGCCTGGCTATTCTGGCCTGCCCACTGAAACTTTCTCATTTTATGTGTTCAGCTGTATTAAGATGTAGTGATTAGTTCCTCTATTTAAAAAATAGAGTTGAAATCATTCTCTTCCTTCCTTATTTCCCCTTCCATCTTCCTACAACCATGAAAAGGAGAGAGAGATAGACAGAGGACAATTCCCAGTCAGCAGCAGAGTGGGAGATGCATCAAGGAAAAGACGTTGAACATTTTTCACTAACTTAGAAATTCAACAGTTGGAAAAAGGGAATAAGAACAATTTACCCGTTGTTTTATCTCAAAACCACTGGCAGATATAAATTCCAATCATACTTCAGATCTCAAGCATAATCTTATTTCCTCAGAAAAGATGTTACAGATCCCCCAAACTAAGTCAGGTCTCTGGGTTTTAGTTCTCATTTTACTTGTATAGAACTCATCAGTTAAAATTAAATAATTTCCTGGTTCAATGCTTATCTCTTTTGATGAAATGGCAGCATTCTAAGGGCAGGAATGTTTTTTTGTCTTGGATGTTACTATAGCCTCAGTCTTGAATATAGTGCCTTATTCCTAGCAGACTCTCAGTAAACATTTGTTGCATATGAGGAAGAAAGAGTACTCAAACAAACTGATGGGCGCAGTATCTGGTTCCAACACATTGTAGGCATTTGATGAATAGGAATGAGGTAATCTCTAGCTACCATTCCCAAAGAAGGGTGCTATACTCTGAAATGGATGGACTGCCTAATGATGTGATTCTGTCTCATGACAGAATGCCCCATGACATTTCTTAACATGATATCTAATCTGAAATGAAGCGGACATCAATGTTCCCCTATTTCTTGGTTTCCTTGGATGCGGGAAGAGAACATCTTCTATTTGGAAGGAAGCCTCCATTAAAGTTCTTCTTTGCTTACTTATTTCTAAAAACAGTTTCAACAAGTTCTAAACCAATTTCTTTTTTGTGAGTGATTTGTAGAAAGGCTTGCACCTTATCCTTAGCAATAAATCCAAATAGTTTTCTAATACTCAGACTCTTATAGTTCTTAAAGAGCACAGTCCAGATTTTACAGCTGCAAAATTTGAATATCCTTTATATAACTGCATATGGTTTAAATATTATTTCTGGCATATATGATGATTTGTGTCTCTGCTCTGAATCACCAGCTGCGTCATTTTGCAGAGCTGTAGGTTTTAAAAGCGTAACACTTAAAAGTGCTTAGGAACTATAAAATCTATCTAAAGAAATTTGAAATTACCTTTTATTATTGTGGTTTGTATATTTTCAATTGAAATAAATGCACCTTCTAGAACACAATATTGTGAGTCTATTCCATGTCTGGCTCTGGGCTATTTAAAGATGAGTAGTCTCCCTTGAAGATATTACAATCTGTACATTTCAGCATGAAATATAAAATACCTTCTGCCATCTTTATTCTGATGTTCTGCTATATTTACTCTATGTTCTTTGGTAACTATATGCTGTCCTGATATAACTTCTGACATTTAAGAAGCCATGAAACACTTAGCACACTTGGCAGTAGACCTAAAATAGTATTATGGACACTTAGAGCAGAACCTCAAGAACTAATTTGTCTAAAGCTCCCTAAAAGGTCAAAAAAGGAAATCCACAAAGAGAATGTCTTAGTTCGCTGGGAGTGCCGTAAAAAATACCTGTTAGACTAGTTAGATTAAAGAACAGAAATCTATTGCCTCACGGTTCTGGAGGCTGGACGTCCTAATCAAGGGGTTGGCAGGGCCGTGCTTCCTCTCCGCTGGCTTCTGGTGGGTGGCCGGCAGCCCAGGGCGTTCTTTGGCTCGTAGCAGCACGAGTCAGTCTCTACCTCCATCACATCACATTGCCGTCTGTCACTCTGCGTCTCAGGGTCTGAACTTCCTCTCCTTACAAGGATTCCAGCTGTATAGGATTAGGAACCATCCTAATCCAGTTTGACATCATCTTAACTATTAGCATCTTCAAAGATCCTATTTACAAATAAACTCAAATTCACAGGACCAGGAATTAGGATTCAAACATGTCTTTTTAGGGGACACATGCAATACATAACCGAGTACAAAAGACTTGCATCATTACAATTCACTGTGCCTAAGTGCCCCTCATGTTTCTTCCAATTTATCATGCTTGAGTCACACACATGCACACACACACACACACACACACACACACACACACACACACACACACAATCTTTATTTTGTTCATCTACAAAGGTGATAAGGTGCTTTTCATTTCATGGAATGACCCAGTAGGTCAGAGAAAGGAAGTGAAACTAAAATCAATCCATTTGCTTGCTTGCTTATCCTTAAGTCTAATGACAGCTTTTACGCTTTCCCTAATTTTGTCATCATTCTTTTCTACCCGAGGAAAGGAGCCATGGAGGTTACAATTTAACTTCTACCCCACTTGGATTAAAGCTGTATTTTCTTTCCCGCCTCTCTTCTCCTCCAGCAGACAAAGCAGAAAATGGTGAGGAGGTTGTTGTTCAAAGAACATAGCCATTGGGCTGGTAAAGTTGTGGTACCACTAAGGTTCTCCAGTCACTGAAAGGGAAACGTCCCTGACAGTCACCCTAATATTGGAAACAGTAGCTCTGGAGTTATAGCCATCTCTTATTTTGTTGTGCTAGATCCTGACAGGGCATGATGTTGATTTTGTTTGTAAAAGAAATCATCTTTACCTCTGCTGGGACTGTTTCAAGGGCAGAGATAGAATGAAAGCACTAAAAGGAAGTGACAGTGATGACTATAGCCTCAGCTGGCACAACTTCAAAACATTTCAGAGGATAGTGTTCCAAAGAGATATTGCAGTGTTGCTCCAGTAAGTGCTATACAAATAGATTTAGTGCTGCTGTACAGAAGGTAAAATAAGTCGGAGGAATAGAAAATGAACAAAAACAACAATACCAACAATGAAAACCTCTTGTAAATAAACTATTGCATGACACAGCTAAACTACAAAATTGTAAGCCAGCAAAATCCCCCAAATATGAAAAAGTACACCTCTGAAAGGGATCAGAGAGGCTGACAGATGGCTATTTAGCCTTGCCTGGACACATATCTGATGAGGGAGGGCTCTCTTCATTGTGAGGCAGACAATTTGATTCTTGAACTACTTTTAATTGGTAAATACTTTTTCTTTCTATTGAAGGAGACTTCCCTTTTTGTATCTTTTTATGGGTCCCAATACTGTTCTCTGGAGCTACGGGTACTCCTGCCTCCGTAGACTAACACTGCACATTAAAAAAAAAAACTGCCATCATGTCTCCCCTTGGTCTTCTCTTTACCAGGATGCATATCTTCAATTCCTTTCATCCTTCCTTATACTGCATGGTGTTCAAACCCCTACCTGTTTATATCCCTCTTAAAAGGTAGCTTTCAGAAAGTGAACAGATGTTTTACAATGTATGCTAACCCCTCCTGAAAGGGGTAGTTTGCTTTTATTTTGGCAGCCTAAAGTTTCATTACTTTTTCATTAACTTTTTTTTTTTAACATCTGGCCTGTCATTTTTTGGTTCAAGTGTAAAGCTAAATAAACTCCATAGTTTTCTTTCACATAAATTACCTCTAAAATAAAGATATAGCAGAATATGCTTGTAAATTGGTATTTGGAACTAAATTAGGGTCTTTATAATTATTAAATTTCATTTTTCTCAGTTTCCTAGAGGAGATTTTGAATTTTGATTATCAAACAAATGAAACAATAAATCTACCATTTGTTGACTCCCTTCTATGTGCTAGATATTGTGCTTTTGAGGATCATACTGACAAGCAAACAAAAAGGTACAATAAACCATGAGACAAGTAGAAGACACTTGTGTTTTCTGGTAACCCGGAGAAAGGAGCCCATAGGTTTTCTAAAATGAGTTTATAATGATATTTGAATTGTGTCCTAAAGTATGAGTATGAGTTTTTCAGAAGAATAAGGGGGTGAGGCTGTTAGGAACAAATGCTCAAGTGTATACAAATATACATTTATGAAAGAGAGGATCAAGTAAAATAAAGACTTAAAAAAACAAATGGGAATTACTAAGTTCACTGGTAACTTTAAGAGCAATTTTATTGGAGATGTGGTTGCAAAAGCCAGATTTCAATATTAAGATTTGAACAGACAGAAAGGAATTAGAGCCAAGGAAAAGAGAGAACTTTTGAAAAAGTTTGGCTGTGAAATGTTTTACACATGGGAGGGAAGTTGGTAGTTTAAGAGTGTGTTTATATACTGATGAAAAGGAGCCGATGGAGTGAGGAAGATGAAACATAAAAACGTCAGAAGATATACCTGATGGAGAGAGTGTCAGTTAGCTTTTGGTGCTTAACAAACCTCCCAAAACTTTGTGGTTTAAAAATCAATAAATGTACGGCATTCTCACAAATCTGTGTGTTGGCTGAGCAGTCCCTCAGGTCCAGACTGGCTCAGCTGAATCCTGAGGTTAGCTGGTAGCTTGCCTGGGATGGATGGTGCAAGGTGGCCTCTTGTGTCTGGCAGTTGGCTCAGTATCAGCTGAGGCATATGTGTTTCATCATCCAGCAGCTAGCCTGGGCTTATTCACATGATGATGGTCCTGGGTTCCCAAGAGAAGCAAGAGAAGGCAAACATCAATGCAGAAGCTCCTTTCAAAGCTCTTCTTGCATCATGTTTCTGACAATCTCATTGGCCACAACATGTCTCTGGCCAAGCCCAGAATCGTTGTGAAAGGGTGTGTTACTGGAAAATGTGGATCATTGCAGACCATTACTGCAGCTGTTTACCACAGTGGAGATAAGATGCTGACCTTATGAGAAGGGAAGCTTGGATAGAAGGAATGACATAATGTAAAGATTGCTCTTGATGCAGTTAAGTTTGTAATAGGAGGGCATTAAGTTGAGAGAGTTCCTGGCTCGTATCTCTTTCTTAGCTATGCCAACTCCTGGATAGGAAGGGAGTGAAGGTGTGAAATCGATTTATGGAGATCATGAAAACTTGAAATATTAGAAAAAGGAGAGGGAGCTGATCAGAGACATGTAAAAAAAATGATTGCCATGAAATGCTGAAGGGTCTTTTGAGATTTAAAACCACAAATCCATAGTGTTATCAGTCTAAAGATTGGTGTGATTTTTCCCCACCTGTGCTTAATAATTTGATTATAGAAATGGAGAAAGGATACGGTTGAATGCAACCGAGGTTAGACTGTTGTGAGGTAGGTGAGAGTTGTTGAGGTGAGATAAGTTGTTGGCTAAAGAAGTATGGAATATAACCAGGAGGGGTAGGACATAAATAAATTATGTATAAACTGGAGTGTTTTGGTCCTGATAAATTCCAAGTGTGAGTGTGTGGGACAAAGGGAAAAAGAAATATGGAAAAGGGAAGTCCAGGGTCAGAGTAGGCTGTTGGAGATTATGCTCTCAGAGATGAACCAGCTCTGTATTTGGCCACAGAGTCAATTTTACAGAAAGAGGCATAAGTGGAGGTCATTAATGAGGAAAGCTTAATTAATTAATGGAACTGGAAGGCTTATGGAATATAAAACATCCATATAGATATTGATGTTTTTCAGGAATAGAATAACGGCAAAATTTGAAGTAGAAGGGAAGACTTAGAACCATTGGTTAGAGTATGTATCTTCCTTTTCTAGGGAATATTTTTAGACCATCTTCCTCTTAGTGGAGAAGATTGAAGCAAATAGGCATTGGCTTAGTCTTTTGTCTTCTTGTTTTCTGTAAATATTAAACACCTTTCATACACAGTTGTTACTTTGCTTCCTTTTGGAGGGTTTCCCTTTTATCAGAGTTTTAAAACTCCTATTGATGACTGGAATTTCTTATAAGCCTCAGTGCATTTAGGTTTAAGACCTCTTTACACTCTTCTAACAGATGTAAGCTACTCTTTTTTTCCCCATTTATCTTTGCTTTGGTGCCTTTCTTCAAGCTTTTACATATGTCCTTTTGAAATCTGAGCTCATCTGAAAACTCCCTTGTAACTTGATTGATTTGTTTAAATGTCTTTCCATTCTCTTCTATATTTGGGCCATTCTTGGGTCCACATTCTCCTCTAGAATCTTTGTTTCTTGGCTCTTGCCTACTTTTTATCTGAAATTACAAAAAAAAAAAAAAAAAAAGAAAGAAAAGAAAGAAAAAAACAAGAAAAGAAAAACTGCTTTCAACTTTTAGGGAAGATATCTGATTAAGCCAGCAGTTCTTTACTTTTTATGAGTAAATAAAACACAATCAGTTTTCTGTAAATTTGTCAAAAAGCATGAATCAATTAGATCCAAATTTTAATACCAGCTTTACCATTTGGTATTTGAGAATGCATGAGTAAGGCATCTGTTGAGTCTGAATTACAATTATAAAATGGGTGAAGGGATAAAACTTCTCTTTTTGTTGGCTAAAAACCTGAATAATGCATGTCTTCTATATGTATAGCACAGAGCATGGCACAAAAGTAGAACTTGGGTAAATGTTAATGCCTGTCCTTTCCCAGTCCCAATCATTTATTTCTTATTAGTTAGATTTAAATCCAAAGATACTGCTTTTTCTATAAAAAATATCTAAACTATTTTGAGTTTGAACTTGTCAGCAAGACAAGGTAAAAAAGAAATACTTGAAAATCATTAAAATACTAATAAATAGAAATGCAAGACAAACTGTCATTAACTTTTTTATCGTTAAATTAATGCTTGGATATATTATTCCAAGCATTACCACTACATTTGAAAAGATATATATTGGCTATGTGGGATAAGAAAGGCCTGGGAAGACCAATCAGCTAAAATATCTCTAAGAGATTGCCATATGTTTGAAATTCTCTCTACTTATTGGGGTTCAGATATTGTGTATTGAAAGCCACTGTTTAATTCAAGTACATTATTAGGTTGGGGTGATATCACACATTATCAGTATTTAGATCATAATGCCCTTAGTAAAGACAAGGTTCTAAGAGGAGACAGGATATCAGACAGATACATGCTGACGGGAAAGAGAGGTAAAGGAAATGTCTTTGTGTGAGTGGAAGGCATAATGTCTGAATACTATTGCTATTATCCGTATTTCTTATAAAAAATTTGGGAAATCTTAGAGATTCTAACAACATACACAGTTTTGAAGGGAAAGAAATAGGATATACTTTGGCAAAGAGTCAGTGGTCCTGACCCTGCTCCTGGGTGGGTAGGTGAGAGGTTTTCTCCCCTGCCGTGAAGTCTGTGGGTGGAAGCTTTCTAGCTCCTGTGTTGACATTGTTGTCTCTTATCATATAGAGACACCAAAGCCTTCTTTCCTATACTATGTATAAATCTGACTCAGGAGGAAGGAACTATAAGTTTGAAGAAGATATTTCTTTTTTTCCTGGGATAAAATTAATTTCCCTTATTAATGGCTATTAGTTTATTTCAGATAGCCATAATTTTTATACTATTAATCTGCCTATGATAATGGTGTGGATTTTAGGAACAGGGTGTACCCAATCATAAAAAATATAATTCAAATGTCTGTTCTAAAATGGACTCTAAAATTGCAAATTATTAAATGTCTTTGGCCTCATTTTTTTCTTCTCCCTTTCTAAATGTCTATGAAACTGTTAAACTATTGTTTATCCATAAAATGGCAGATGAAGTCTCACTTTAATAGCCAACTATTTGTTTCTGCTAGTTTTCACTGGGGAATAGGGTGTGCCATCAAGGATCTTTAGATAGTAAGACTGATTTTGGCAGGAACAAAGAGTAGAACTCGATCATGGATTTGGAGCCAAGTACCTGAGTTGAAAACCCTTGGTTAACTTACACCCTGATCTTCAGCTTCCTTGTATGTGAGAAAAGACAAAATCACTGGCTTTTAGGATATCTGTGTAAGGCCTGTCACAAAGGCTTTGATATTTGAGGTAGGGGTGATGGGGTGAGGTAGGAAGACCCTTTAGCCCAGAATTCCCTTTCTCACTTTCTCTTAACTTTCTCACAGATAGCCTTTTTTGTATTATCTCTAAAATAATCAATTTGCATTCAGTCCCAGAGATATAGTTACAGGATTGAAAGAACGTTTATTAGTTTGATAAGGCTAGGCTGTAGTAAAGAGACCCAACAATAATTCATAGTTAATGGAAGAGAGACATTTCTTTTCCTTCTTGACGTGATGGTCTGAGGGAAATGTTTTCAAGGCAGTGTGCTGCTTTGTCCCATGGGATAATTCAGGGTCCCAGGTCCTTTCCTTTGCGTTTCTCTGTCCTTTCCTGGTGCCCTGTGGTAGTGGCTGGATCATGATGGATTCCAAGCTGTGGAAATGAAGGAGAGCTGGGAGACACCCTCTTGTCTTAAGGAATTTGCCCAGGGGTGGTGTGAACCGCTGCCTTTCACAGTCCTTTGGAGATAACTTAATCAAAAGGGGGATGAGAATTGCAGACATGGAAAGTCTTGTTCAGCTACAATTCTACAAATTCTATTTATCTATCAAGGAAGAACAGATTTCAGGGGAACAGCTGGCAACTTCTACCACAGAATACATTGGTCATCCTACAATACCAAACATGCCCTATTTTAAAACCATACCATCTACAGCGCACTATGAATACATTTTAAAAATTCTGTGAGTTTTCTTAGAATAGAATAATTGTGTTTTGTTGCATATGTTTGCATGTTAGAAGTGAACATTTAAAATATAACTTCTGTAACCTAAGTTTGGGTTTATTTACTGCTGTGTGTTGGAGAATTCGAAAAACAGACATGGCCCAGGCCTCTCTCAACTTCTGAGAGGAACTCTTACTATTACAAAACAATGACCAAAAATGTGCTCTAACCTGTTATTTACTTCACAAATGTAGGGTCTCCTGATTATTTGTCACATATTTCTGGTGCATGATAGGTTCAAATTTTACACAAATATCTTGAGCACTTTGCTCAGATATAGGTCTTGGTGGGTCTTTGGGTAGTCAGAAGGCTGCTCTTTGGGACTAACCTGACCGTGGGGATATTTCCAGAGAAGAACTCTTAGACTAATTCACAATTTTCCCCCCAATTCACAATTCTCCTCCCAATACCAGCCCTGCATACCAGTCCCTGGTATTTCAAAATCAAATGACATCAGATGTTGAAAACTGTTTGATCCCTTCTAGCACTTTCAAACCTTTGGAAATAGAACTGTCAATTTAGAAAGGATGAATGAGGGACAAATAATTGCAGCAAAAATATTAAGGATGAGGAGGACTAGGAGCCCAGATGGAGGACAGTGGTTAAGAGCTCAGGCAGGCACTGTGGCTCTGCATCCTGGCTCTGCTCTTTACTTTCTGAGTAGTCTAGGTGAGTGAATCTGCCTCTCTTCCCTAAAATGAGGATGATAATAGTGTTTTGCTCGTTGGGTTGATTTGAGAATTAAATGAGAGGATGTGTACAAAATGCCTTACTTAGTGCTTCACACATCTTAAATATTCAATAAATACTGTTTAATTCTCCAAAAGGAATCACAATTAACATGCCAATAGCCACACCTCTGGCTATGTCATTAACCAAAAGAGAAGTGAATCTGTAAACATATTCAGCATGTATGTGATAGATACCCCACTCAGCTGATTGCTGATTAGGGTTGATGATCATTACAGTGACCCATCTAACTCCTAAATCTGAATGACTTTGAACACAATTGACAGACTTTTCCATATTGCACCATGATTCTTCCCAATATTCCAAGACCTGATTTTGTTGACACCTTCATATTCTGGAATCTAAATGTGAATCTCAGCTAAGGTGACATTTTAATTGAAAGATAAAACAACTGGAAGCAATGAAGATAATTTGAATTTTATTTTGTAACAAAACTGCTACTAATTTAGAAAGGACTTATGCACTAAGTAGGTTTTGAAATGAACTTTGACATTCTTACAGAGCTTGGATAGAAAGATTCTGGGACAGAAGAGTGGCATTCAAAATTAGTGAGTGAAAGTATAGAAATAGGTAAAGGAGACTGGTATACTAATGGCAGGTCTGTATAAGAGAGATAGGTGATGAAGCATATGACAGGCTCAGAAGAAAATCTCCTTCTGGAGAAGATGATGATAACAAAATTTAGGAGTTTAGACGGATGCATGAGGGCAAAAAGAACCAGCATATTTATTTTAAGAGATTAGTTACATGAAGCAAATAATATTTATACCTTTTTAAACTTCATACATTTTGTGGGATTCATATGAAGAGAAGAAAGTCAGGGATTAAACTAAATTTGAAGGAAAAAAATACCACTTCTCACCCACGGTTATTGGTCTTTGTTCTGGTTTGCTAATGCTGCTGGAATGCAAAATGACAGAAATGGATTGGCTTTTATAAAGGGGGTTTATTTGGTTACAAAGTTACAGTCTTAAGGCCATAAAAGTGTCCAAGCTAAGGCATCAGCAATAGGTTACCTTCACAGAAGAATGGCCAATGGCGTCTGGAACACCTCTGTTGTCTGAGAAGGCACATGACTGGCATCTTCTTCCTTTGCTCCCAGGCTGTGTTTCAAAATGGCTTTCTCCCAGGATTTTTCTCTCTAAGCGTCTGGGAGTATTCTCTTAGTTTCTCCCAGTCAAACTCTGGAGTAGCAAATGTTCACTTTCAATGGCCATCTTCAAAATGTGTCTTTTGGCAGCAGCTAACATCAGGGGTCTGCAACTCCAAGCATGTCTAAGCACCAGTGTCAGCAAGCATCTGGGTCTGTGTGGCTCTTTCTAAAGTATTCCAGTAAAAATAATCAAGACCCATGCTGAATGGATGGGGCCACACCTCCATGGAAATAATCTAATCAAAGATATTACCCACAGTTGGGTGGGTCACATCTCCATGGAAACAACTTAATCCAAAGATTCCAACCTGATCAACACTAATATATCTGTCCCCACAAGATTTCATTAAGGAACATGGCATTTTAGGGGACATAATACATTCAAACTGGCACAGTCTTCTTACTTGGAAATAGATTTGCTCTAAATAAAATGTGTTTAAAACTATCTTGAGCAAGTAGAGTTTTCATGGGATCATATACACTATTTATTATGTCAGGTTGGATGACGTATTTACCTAGCCAATGATTCTTAAGTTTTTTCTTAGTTGTACTTTTTTTAGCATGAAGTTGTGCCATATCTTCTTAAATAAATGAATGTTCCTATTTTCAGTGAATCACTTGGTGGGAACAAGAAATTAATTTTCAAGTCTGGGCTGACCTTCAAACCTTTCCACTGGGGAGATAGATGTGGTGCATCATCATACTTCTTATGTCAGCAAGCACAGAGAAGCAGGGTAGATTTCCTTTTCTTGTTTTTCACCGTGACACCCACTGATCTACACCTGGCACTCTGTAATATGCATGTGTTGTAGATTACAACTGCGGCAAAGTCTTGTGCTGTCTGCCCAGCCCATCCTTTGGTATGTCAACCTGTTGGTAAATTGTAGCTGTTACTCCAGCTTCAAATGAGTCAGTTAAGATGGAAACATCAGTTGGAGTAGATGTGTGCTTTCTATTGTAAGAACACTTTGGTTACGTGAAATGATTGTCACACATGTGCATTTAAGTTTTACATTTAATAGCCAGTGTAGTGGAAGCACAGGAAGAGGAGAAGGGCAGGAGAGGCATTTTCCATTTTATCAAAATATAAGAACTGCTACTTGGCTTAAAACAAAAACCAACCAAAGCAAGCACTGCAGTCTTCTGAAAAGGGCAAGCCATGTCATCTTTAAATATAAAAGAGAATTTCTCTCAGGCAGTCAGACAGAGATAGTGTATCTTTATCTTGATGGAGTCCCATTTTTGGTGCATATTTAATTCAGAAATATTTTGTAGTTACTAAATTGGATAATTATATATGAAAAGGGGCAACTGTGCTTAGTTAACTATGGTATTTCCTGTAATGTGTAAGTAGCAGACACTGTAGAGAACCATTTTCTGCTTTGTTATTTTTAGCTCTGTGTTTCAGGGCTTGTGTTAAATACTATTATTCTTTTCTTGCAGTTCCCCATGAATATCTTTTTGAGTTTAGAATTTGAACATGCCCCGTTTTTCTAATTATGAGGAGAACATTTTACTGGAGGAGGAGCCAACTCATGGCCATCTCAGCCAGATCAGGCAAACAAGGTTGTCCTAACACTAATGGTTTTTAATACTAGTGGTTTGAGCAATCAGAGTAGAGGAGTGAATTTGATTGATGAAGAGATTTCTAAACTCTTTAGTGTTAAAACATTTATTAATTTAAGCAAGCTCTATTTACATCACAAATTAATGCACATACTAATGTCAAGTGTTAAAGGACAGTTTTTTTAAAAGGTAAAAGTATGAGTCTCATGGAATAAAATGAGCATGACTCAAAAGTTTTACTTAACTCATTAATTAAATGAGAAAATCAGTGAGATACTGGATCAAAAGAGAACTTAAAGTACCACATAAGTATCGTCAGATAAGGAATGCAGATATGAATTTACAAATGGGTGCAAAACTGACAAAACTGTCAATATCTACAAGAAAATAATCAATTATATTGCACAGGCACAATTTGTATTTCTGTGGGCATGAATAATCTGAATTACTATCAGTTTTCTGAAAGTTAACCTTTCTTTACAGAGTTGCAGAATAGCCCTTTGTCTGGGTTAGGGTTAGGGTTAGGGTTAGCCCTAACCCAGACAAAGGTACATATCTCTATAGATCAGATAATCCAGAAGCTCCAGCATTCCATTGATAAGATAACCTGTAATCTCTTTTGTCCATTTCAAAAATTCCACAATTTTCCTCCATACTAGCTACAGAGAAAAACAAGTATTATGGGATATTGAAGACCGAAAGAATCAAGGAATTACAGTGATGGTAGTCAAAGAGGTGAATGAACATTCAATCACCCCTTGCTCAATTCTGTACCATCATCATTTCATAATTTCCTATTGAAAATGATTTTGCCTCTATCCCTCCTAAATCAAACAAAATAATCTATGATATGAAACAAGGAACTAATAGTGAGATCAAATGAAAATGACTTTCAATCTCCCTTTCCTCCAAAAAAGGTCACTGCCAAATAAATCAGAAAAATAAAGACTGAGCAAAGGAGGCAAATAGAAAGATGTTGTGAAGAACATTCATTCGTATATTTTTTTATTCAACAAACATTTATGGAATGAGCAGCAGGTTATAAGCTGGTGATTCAAAGTTAAAAGACAAGCTTTATGGATCTCTTAGACTCATAAAAGAACAATAAAGTATTATAAAATTGTCTGGTACTATTTTGTAATTTACAGAAAATTACTTGTTTTCAGTGTGTTGATTAGCATATCCAATTTCAGAGAGTTTAGAATTTTTTTTCCTTTTTGTCGTTTGATCTTATGTTGAAAGTTTATATAGCAACATCATAATTTTAATTAACAAGCTAATGAGTAGCAAAGGCAAAAATAATTTTGTGAGTAGCATGCATGATTTAAAATTTTAAAATAGTGTTTAATTTCTGAAAGATAGTAAATTAACTTCCATGATTATTTGGTGTCACAGACATCCCAATTAGAATAGAAAATCTGGGATTATCCTGATATTGGAAATGAAGGCCAAGGACTGTTTTGTGTCTTGTTAATCTCTGTCATTTACCTTGGAGTCTGGCACATAGTTTGTAAAAACTAATATGCTATGTGTTGGGCACTATTGTTTGCCTACTTTCTTCCTTGCTGAAAGAACCTGATTCAGGCTTTGAGCTACAGTACACTAAGAGAAGGCAGGTCCAGTTCTGTGAGATAGATCATGGTTACTCTAAACTATCGTGGTGATTTTACTCCATTTTCATAGTGTCTGGTCTCGTGGTGAACTTGCTGCCTCTTTCTGAACAAGGAGACAAAAGGGAAAGTGCTGGTGCTTCTGGATAAAGAAAATTCTATCTTGATTAGAAGTCACATGGGGGAAGAAGCCCTTTGTTCTAGTTTGCTAATGCTGAGAGAATGCAAAACACCAGGGATGGATTAGCTTTTATAAAAGGGGTTTATTTGGTTACACAGTTACAGTCTTAAAGCAAAAAGTGTCCAAGGTAACACATCCCCATTCTTCTACTCATCCATCCATACACTGGATAAAAGGAGTGTGATCCACAAGGTTTTCACAATCACACTGTCACCCCATGTATAAGCTCCCCTTTTAATTGTTTCTCTCCTTAGCATGTGGCACAGTACCTGACACATAATAGAAATGCTATAAATATTTGTTCATTGGAAATGTTTTTCTATGGATAGGTGCTCAATAAATGTTTGATTATGATGAAAAGAAAGCAAACATTACAACATAGCTAAGCTAGGTGCTCAGCAATTGCCACAAGAATACAGAGGAAGGTGAATTGATTAGGAACAGTGGGAAGACTGGGACCCTATCTTCTTTTTTTTTTTTTGATCCTACATCATCATCCATCATAGTGCTTAGAAAATAATAGATGATCAATAAACATTGGATGAGCCATCACAGAGGAAGAGTACCTTGAGTTGTAACTTGAAGTAAAGGGTGCAATTTATGATCAGAGAAGAGAAAGAGTTAAATCTAACCTGAGAACTGTAGTCAATGAGGTCAACAAAGTTTTATGGGAAGGGGCTGCATATGGCATTATTGGTTTCAGTTGAAAACATGGCTTTTTCTAGGGGTTGATGCTTATAATACTAGATCAAGGTATTTGGACATTCTCAGTGGTTGCCAACAATTTTCAAATCATGGTGCATGTAGAATATGAAAGTATTTATAATGTACATTGGAGTAAAAGAAGAGAAAACCTGAAATGACCAGAGTGGGGTGGGTATGAATATCAAGAGGGTGGCAACCGGCTGCCTTAGGCTCTGGCTGTTTGAGATCCAGCTGTCCCAGATCATGTTGGACCCCTCAGAGCTCAGGAAATTGATAAGAGTTAGCACCTCTGCAGCCCATACACGGCTCACAATACATCAGTTGGAAAACTCTGCCATAGATAAAGAGAAACTATCAAAGTATCCAATGTGGTATTTGAGGAAGATTAATCTGACAGTAGTATGTATGTTAGGAGACTGTTTGGGACAGAAAGATGAAATAAGTGATTACGAAGTCCAGGTGTGAAGTAATGCACACCTGCAATAACATGGCAGAGTAACAATAAAAGGAAAGCTTGATGGGTGATGGGGGAAGAAAAATGATACCCTAGTGCTGAATCTGGGTAAATCATGGTTCCACTCACAGGACAAGGAAGAGAAAATCCAGAGGGATAACTGTTTCTGTGAAGAAAGATGATCAGCCAGGCTATATGTATTAAGTTCAAGGTGATGGAGGGACAGCCCAGTGGAAATGGAAATTAGAGATGTAAGAATAAAGTTTCATGGAGGGGTCAGGATTGGAAAAAACAGTTTAAGAGTTATCTACAGAGAGGTAATTGTTAAAATTATCACAGAAGATGAAGTTTCTGACTAGGAGGATCTCAGAGGGGTAAAAATGTAATACTAAGCCTTAGGTCAATGTGCTGGTTTGGATGTATTATGTCCCCCAAAATGCAATGTTCTTTAATGAAATCTTGTTGGGACAGACGTATTAGTGTTGATTAGGTTGGAAACTTTGATTAGGTTCTTTCCATGGAGATGTGACCCACCCAACTGTGGGTAATATCTTTGATTAGATTATTTCTGTGGAGGTGTGTCCCTGCCCATTCAGCCTGGGTCTTGAATAGTTTACTGGAGCCCTATGAGAGCTCAGACAGAAGGAGCTCAGTGCTGCAGCCGAGAGAGACATTTTGGAGATGGCCATTGAAAGATGACTTTTGCTAGTCTGGAGGTTGCCTGGGAAAAACTAAGAGAACACTCCCAGACGCTTAGAGAGAAATGTCCTGGGAGAAACCATTTTGAAACCAGAACCCCAGAGCAGATGCCGGCCATGTGCCTGTGCCTTCCCAGCTGACAGAGATTTTCCAGACAGCACTGGTGTCCTTCAGAGAAGGTACCCTATTGTTAATGCCTTTGTTTAGACATTTTTATGGCCTTAGGACTATAGCTTTGTAACCAAATAGACCCCCTTTATAAAAGTGAATCCATTTCTGGTATTTTGCATGATGGTATCATTAACAAACCCCAATAGGCAGTGATTTTCAAAGTGTGGTCTAAGTATGGTTTAAGTATGGCCATTAGATCAGCAACATCAACATCATATGCAAATTTTCAGGCCCACCCCAGACTTTCTGAGTCAGAACCTCAGGAATTAGAACCCAATAATCTGTGTTCAAATAAGCCTTCCAGGTTATTCTAGCACACAGTCGAGTTTGAGAACCACTGCTCATATTTTGGAAGCAGATCAGATAAGTAGAGTCAGCAAGGGAGACCAAACAAGACTGGCCAGAAAACAGAAGAAAAATTACAAGGAGAATTATGAAAAGGAAAGACAAGTAAGTTTCAAGAAGGAAAAGAACAAAGAAGAATGCCCAGTTGACCAAAAAGTTAAAAGAATGGTTGGTTGTTAGAATCATGGAAAGGAGAAGAGTCATATGGGCACTCAATTTTATGGAATTTAAAATGAGTGGTGACTGAAAAATTGAATGTATTAGTATAAATGATTGTAACAATAAACTAATGAAGGGGAAACATGGTGGAATATTCTTTTCCCCTCTGATATAGGAAAGACTCGAGCATGTAAGTTAGCAGAAGGGAAGATGCCAGAAGGGAAGGGAATGGAAGGGCTAGAGCTAGAGTCTAACCAAGCTTCTGCTTTATTCACTCTGTCACCTATATTTGCAAATTTTAATTTGTGGATATATGTATCAAAATTTGTAATATATTTGTTTTTTTATTGTGAACTTAAACATATATACATAACAGTGATAACTTTCAAAGTACAATTTCACACGTTGTTAGGGAGCAAATTTCAAAGACTGTCATAGGTCACAGTTCCACAACTACAGCCATTTCCATTATTGTAAAATATAACATACCTACAGAAAGGTGTCGACTCTCAATGTACAGCTTAACAAGCAGTTATATAGGTAATTTAAAAAATTGCTATGGGTTACAGTTCCACAATCTTAGTCCCTTCACTGTTATGCAATACAAGGTATACACAGAAAGGTGAATACCTTCAAGGCACAATTCAATGAGCAGCTATAGAGCAAATCCCAAAGGGTGCTATAGGCTACAGGTCCACCATGTCATTTATCTCCTTCCAGCCCTTCTAACACCCCAGCATCCAAAAAAATATATATAACTATATAAAGTTTCAGCATTCATAGACCTCTGTTAAATCTTATCTTGTTTGTTGCTACCCCTTCCTCTCACATAGTCTCTTTCTTCATTTCAGGTGTGTCTAGGCAGTGAGCACCCTAACTTGTTCATATTAAAGGGTGTGTTGACAGTATGGGGAAGGGGGCTGCATCTAATTGTTGATCTTAAAGAGGCTGTTGCCTCTGTGTTTTAGGAGGTGTCTGGTATAGAAACACTCTGGTGGATTTAGTTTCTGGAAGATAAAACTTAGTGAGTGAATCTTTTATAGAATCTTGGGTAGGGACCTAGGTATTTGGGAACAACTTTTGGTAAGGATGTGGCATCCTGTGGCCTTTTGGGATGTCTATCTGGAGCTTGCATAAGAGAAACCTCCAGAATAGCCTCTCGACTATATTTGGGATCTCTCAGCCACTTTGACTTCAGCTTATTACCTTTCTCTTTCCCCCCTTCTGGTCAAGTAGGCATTTTCAATCCCTTGCTATCAGGGTCAGGCTCACTCCTGGGAGTCATGTCCTACATTGCCAAGGAGATTCATTCCCCTGGGAGTCATGTCCCTCATGTGTGTGTGTTGGGGGGAGGGTTTAATGAATTTATTTGCCAATTTGGGCTTAGAGAAAGAAAGGCCACATCTGAGCAACAAAAGAGGTTCCCTGGAGGTGCCTCTTAGGCATAATTATAAGAGGGCTCAGTCTCTCATTTATAGCCCTAAATTTCACAAGAGCAAGCCTCAAGTTGTGGGTTCCTAACTTCATTTAATATATATTCTATCCCAAGATAAATGATCAGTTTCTTACATTATCTCCAGTTAGTTGTACAATCATTATCACTCTCAACTTGGAACAATTATCATAACATAATATATCCCAGAGCTCTTATCAACTGCCAATTATTCATCCCTAGTATTAGTGTAGAGTTGGTAAGATATTTCTATTAAATATAGTCTTTAATATGCAATGGGTTGTTTTTTCATACCACTCTGTTTTTAACCCTCTGCAGCGGTGTCATGCCTTGTAAGTATATCATGTTAATGTTTATTTAAGTTTGTGGTGCTACTCTGTGAGTTACATGCCTTTAAACAATCATTTACAAACATGTTAACCTTCAGTGAGTCACTGATACTTATAATCCCATTAATGAACCACAGTCACACCTGTCCATTTCCATACCATTAAGATCACCATCATTATCACATCTGTACACAGTAGATTATCATTCCCCCTTTACTAGCTTCTATATCTAGGTCCCCTATATTCCACATTATAAGACACTTATTTTACTCTTTTCACAGAGTCCACATTAGTGGTAACATACATCTCTCCTTTTGTGTCTGGCTTATTTCAGTCAACATTATGTCTTCAAGGTTCATCCATGTTGTTATATGTTTCATGACTTCATTCCTTCTTACTGCTGTGTAGTATTCCATTGTGTGTATATACCACATTTTGTTTATCTACTCATCTGTTGAAGGACATTTAAATTGTTTCCATCTCTTGGCAATTGTGAACAATGCTGCTATGAACATCAGTGTGCAAATATCTGTTCATGTTACTGCTTGCAGATCTTCTGGGTATATATCTTCTGGGTATATATGCTGGATCATAGGGTAACTCAATATCTAGTTTTCTGAGGAACTGCCAAACAGTCTTCCAGAATGGCTGTACCATTTTACAGTCTCACCAGCAATGAATAAGAGTTCCAGTTTCTCCATAGCCTCTCCAGCATTTGTAGTTTCCTGTTTGTTTAATGGCAGCCATTCTAATTGGTATGAGATGATATCTCATTGTGATCTTGATTTGCATCTTCCTAATAGCTAGTGAAGAGGAAAATTTTTTCATGTGTTTTTTAGCCATTTGTATTTCCTCTTCAGAGAAATGTCTTTTCATATCTTTTGCCCATTTTATAATTGGGCTGTCTGTACTATTGTCATTGAGTTGTAGGATTTCTTTATATATGCAAGATATCAGTCTCTTATCAGATACATGGTTTCCAAATATTTTTGCCCATTGAGTTGACTGCCTCTTTACTTTTTTGAAAAATTCCTTTGAGGTACAGAAGCTTTTACGTTTGAGGAGTTCCCATTTATCTATTGTTTTCTTTCATTGCTTGTGCTTTGGGTGTTAGGTTTAAGAAGTGACCTCCTAATACTAGGTCTTGAAGATGTTTCCCTACATTTTCTCCTAGAAGTTTTATAATACTGTCTCTTATATTGAGGTCTTTGATACACTTTGAGTTAATTTTTGTGTAGTGTGTGAAGTAGGTGTCCTCTTTTATTCTTTTGGATATGGATAGCCAGTTCTCCCAGCCCCATTTGTTGAAGAGATGTATGTCACAGTTCAGTGGATTTGGGAACCTTATCAAAAATCAGCCAACCATAGATCTGGGGGTCTATTTCTGAATTCTCAATTCAATTCCATTGATCAGTATGTCTATCTTTGTGCCAGTACCATGCTGTGTTGACTACTGTGGCTTTATTGTGAGCTTCACAATCAGGAAGTGTAAGTCCTCCCACTTTGTTTTTCTTTTTTTCAATGTTTTTAGCAATTTGGGGCATCTTTCCCCTCCAAATAAATTTGCTAACTAGCTTTTGCAATTCTGCAAAGTAGGTTGTTGGAATCTTGATTGGAATTGCATTGAATCTATAGATCAGTTTGTGTAGGATTGACATCTTAACGATGTTTAGCCTTCCTATCCATGAACATGGAATGCCTTTCCATCTCTTTAGATCCCCTTTTATCTCTTTTAGTAAAGTTATGTAATTTTCTTCTTAGAGGTCTTTCACATTCTTGGTTAAGTTTATTCCTAGGTACTTGATTTTTTTAGTTGCTATTGAGAATGCAGTCCTTATCTTGAGTGTCTTTTCAGTTAGGTGATTTCTAGTGCATAGGAACATTACTGACTTATATGCATTAATCTTTTATCCTGTCACTTCGCTGAATTTGTCTATTGGCTCTAGTAGCTGTGTCATCAGTTTCTCAGGATTTTCAAAATATAAGATCCTATCATCTGTAAATAACAGTGTTTTACTTCTTCCTTTCCAATTTGGATGTCTTTTATTTCTTTGTCTTGCCTGATTGCTCTGGCTAGAACTTCTAGCACAGTGTTGAATAACAGTGGTGACAGTGGGCGTTCTTGTCTCCTTCCTTTCCAATTTGGATGTCTTTTATTTCTTTGTCTTGCCAGATTGCTCTGGCTAGCAGTTCCAGCACAATGTTGAATAACAGTGGTGACAGCGGGCATCCTTGTCTTGTTCCTGATCTTAGAGGGAAGACTTTCAGTCTCTCTCCCTTGAGTACTATGCTGGCTGTGGGTTTTTCTTGTATGCCCTGTATCATATTGAGGAAGTTTCTTTCAATTCCTACCTTTTGAAGTGTTTTTATCAAAAAGGGATGCTGAATTTTGTTGACTGATTTTACAGCATCTATTGAGATGATCATTTGATTTTTCCCTTTTGATTTGTTAATGTGTTATATTACATTGATTGATTTTCTTATGTTGAATCACCCTTGCATGCCTGGCATGAACCCCATCTGCTCATGGTGTATGATTTTTTAATGTGTCTTTGTATTCAATTTGCAAGTTCTTGTTGAGAATTTTTGCATCTGTGTTTATTTCTTTAACATCTTTTTATTGTTTTGGTATTAGAGTGATGTTGGCTTTATAATAAGAATTAGGTAGTGTTCCATTTTCTTCAATTTTTTTTGAAAGAGTTTAAGTAGGATTGGTGTCAGTTATTTTTGGAAAGTTTGGTAGAATTCCCCTGTGAAGCCATCTTGCCCTGGACTTTTATTTGTAGGAAGCTTTTTGATGACTGATTGGATCTCTTTGTTTGTGATTGGTTTGCTGAGGTCTGTTTCTTCTCTGGTCATTCTGGGTTGTTTATTAGTATGCTCTTAGGATTTTTTAAAATTTCTTCAGGGTCCACAGTAATGTCCCTTCTCTCATTTATTATTTTGTTTATTTGGGTCTTCCCCCTTTTTGACTTTGTCAGTGTAGCTAAGGGCTTGTCAGTTTTGTTGATCTTCTCAAAGAACCAACCTTGGGTTTTATTTATTTATTTATTTTTATTTTTTATTTTTTTTGTTTCCATATCATTTATTTCTGCTTTAATCCTTGCCATTTCTTTTCTTATACTTGCTTTGGAATTAGTTTGCTGCTCATTTTATAGCTTCTTCAGTTCCATTAGTTCCATTAGTTCTTTGACTTTAGCTCTTTCTTCCTTTTTAATGTATGCATTTAGAGCTATAAATTCCCCCCCTCAATACTGACTTCACTGCATTCCATAAATTTTGATATGATGTGTTGTCATTTTCATTCTTCTCTAGATATTTAGCAATTTCTCTTGCAATTTCTTCTTTGACCCACTGATTGTTTAGAAGTGTGTTGTTTAACCTCCAGATATTTGTGAATGTTCTAGATCTTTGATGGTTATTGACTTCTAGTTGTATTCCACTGTGATCAGAGAATGTGCTTTGAATAATTTCAATCTTTTTAAATTTATTGAGGCTTGTTTTATGCCCCAGCATATGATCTATCTTAAGGATAGTTCCACGAGCACTAGACAAGAATGTGTATCCTAGTAATTTGGGATGTAATGCTCTATATATGTCTATTAATTCTAATATTCTTGTCACATTGTTTAGGTTCTCAGTTTTCTTATTGGTCCTCTGCTTGGTTGATCTATCTATAGGGAAGAGTGGTATATTGATATCTCCCACAATTATTGTGGAAACATCTATTGCTTCCTTCAGTTTTGCCAATGTTTTCTCATGTACTTTGGAGCACCTTGATTGGGTGCATAAACATTTATAATTGTATAGTGTCCTTCTTTGTCTCTTATGACATCCTTGCATTTAAAGTCTATTTTATCTGAAATTAGTATTGCTACCCCGCTCTCTTTTGGCTGTAGCTTACATAGAATACTTTTTTCTATCCTTTCACTTTCAATTTCTTTGTGTCGCTGGGTCTAAGATGAGTCTCTTGTAAACAGCATATTGATGGTTCATATTTTTAAATCCATTCTGCCAATATATATCTTTTAATTGGGGAGTTTAAACCACTCAAATTCCATGTTATCATTGTGAAGGCAGTTCTTGAATCAGCCATCTTATCCTTTTATTTTTACTTGTCAGATGTATTTTTCTCCCCTCTCTCTTTATTCCCTTTAAGGTACCTTTGCTAAAACTCTTCAGCTTTTTGCCTTCTCCAGACCTCTCTCTCCTTTCTTGTTTTCTCAGCTGATAGAGCTCCCTTTAGTATTTCTTGTAGGGCAGGTCTCTTGTTAACAAATTCTCTCAGCATTTGTTTGTGAACATGTTAAAGAGAGCTTTGCTGGATAAAGAATTCTTGGCTGGCAATTTTAAATATGTCATACCATTGCCTTCTCACCTCCTTGGTGCCTGCTGAGTAGTCAGCACTTAGTCTTATATTGTTTCCTTTGCATGTGGTGAATCACTTGTCTCTTGCTGCTATCAGAACTTTCTTCCCTTCAACATTTGAGAATTTGATCAGAATATGTCTTGGACTGGGTTGATTTGTATATATTCTATTTGGAGTTTGTTGGGCATCTTTGATTTGCATAATTATGCATTTAGAAGGGTTGGGAAATTTTCCCCAACAATGTCTTTGAATACTCTTTCTAGCCCTTAACTCTTCTCTTCCCCTTTTGGAACACCAATGGTTCTTATATTTGTGCCCTTCATGTTGTCCATCATTTCCCTGAGATCCATTTCCAATTTTTCATTTTTTCACCATTCATTCTTTTTTGCTTCCATTTTCCATCACCATATCTTCAAGTTCACTAATTCAATCCTCTACCTCTTCAAATCTGGTGTTATGTGTCTCAAGAATATTTTTAATTTGACCAACAGTATCTTTTATTTCCATGAGTTCTGCTATTTATGCTCTTCTATGGTCTTCTTCATGTCCTTTATATCCTCAGCCATGATATTGATGTTTGTGTGTATTTCTTTGGTTAATTGTCCCAAGTTCTGTGTCTCCTCTGGCTTTTTAATTTGGACATTTGGGTTACCCATGTTGTATTAGTTAGGGTTCTCTAGGGAAACAGAATCAATGAGAGGTGTCTATGACTATAATATTTATAATAGTGACTCACACAACTGGGGGTATGCATGAGTCCAAATTCTGTAGGGCAGTCAGCAAACTGTGAAATCCAGGGAAGATGTCCAATGAACTCCTCAGGAAATGAACCGGCAACTTTGACGAACTCCTCAGGAAATTTGACGACCGTGTTCGATGAACTCCTCAGGAAATGAACTGGCAACTTCGATGAACTCCTCAGAAAATGCTTTGCTGGGCAGCTGAAGAAGTGAAGGTCCTCTATCTGTCTTACTTATAAGTCTTCAACTGATTAATTGGATTAAATCCAGCCAATTGCATTCTCTCATTGTGGAAGACATGCCCTTAGGTGAGTCATCAGTCACAGCTGCAGTCAATTGACTGATGATTTAATAAACCAGCCTGTTGGTTTATTAACCAGCCACAAACATCCTCACAGCAATTGTTAGGCCAGTGTTTGCTTGACCAGACAGCTGGGTACTATCACCTGGCCAAGTTGACACATGAACCTAACCATCACACATGTCTTCTGGTTTCTTCATATGCATTATAATTTTTTTTTTTGGCCTTTTGGCATTTGCTTATCTTGATAAGTTTTTTGTTTTTGTTTTTGTTTTTAAGGATATTCAGGATTCTTTGAACATTTATCTATAATTTGGCAGAGCTACAGCTTGGTGGAGAGCACTTCCCCTGACTTACCAGCTGATAGATTCTCCTGAGCCACCTCTTATGCTTGACAGTTCTCCCCAACTTCATCTCTGCACTGAGTGAGGGTCCAAACCACGTGGAGGTCCAATCAGTGAACCAATTTTCCATGTGCACTGGGGACTGCTAGCCCTGTGGGTGGGGTGCATGTCATGTGCAGTTTGGCAGGGAGTCTGCTCCAGGACACAGTGGTCCTGGGCATTCCTGGGGTTGTGGGTCAAGTACTCTGGGGCTGCAGAGGTGCACATCCCACCTTTCAGCTCACATGACCCACAGTCCCTCTCTGCTGTGGGCCCACAAGTCTCCCGGGATTGGGGGAGGGATCCTGGCAGTTCCATGCATCACTCCTGCCTCTAAGCTGTGCACACCACAGGCTTCTGTGGAGGAAGGGTGGATGCCATCACAAGCCCACCAAATTTTGAATTCCCTAAAAGAAGCTCTAAGCTGCAGTACTGTGAAGGGTTGTCTCCCAGCCGGCTGCAAAGGTGTTTGCATGGGCTGCAGAAAGCTGCCCTTTCCATGCTTGTCTGCCTGCTCCAACATCCAGTCCCTAGCACAGGCAGTCTTGGCCATGGGTCTATGAAGGCTTATCACCCACACCATGAGCTGAGGTGCCTGGAGAATGGAAGGCTACTCCTCTTCATGCTGTCTGCCAGGCCCAGCTGCCTGCTCCTCACCAGTGTTCTGGGCTGAACACTCACCCATCTTGAATGCAGACTCTCGGTATCTCCAAGTACATACTCACAATGGGTGTAGAAGTCCCTGACTAGCCGGTGGCACCTGGAACTGCTGTTCTGGAGCACTTTCTGTCTTACATCTCGCATTTTTTCATGGAGAATTTTGCTCTGTCTCTCCTAATTTGCCATCTTGGATCTACCATATTTGTTTTTTATGAATGATGCCAATATTCATGATAATGTGGGGGAGCATTATGCACAGATTGAAACCTCCAGAGTAAGAATCATATATGAGTAAGACTAGCCAAGGAGTATATCTCAAAATAGCCAATTGATGAATTTGCCATTGATAGTAACATTTTCTGAGAAAGCCATTATCCTGGACAACTATCCTAGAAATACAAAAGCACCCTTCAAGATTGGAACTTACCTAACCAAAGCAGCATTAAGCCTAACTGTGTTTAAAATTTTTTTTTTCCTAAAGGTAAGGTAGTTCAGAAGAATCTTAAATGTACACATTTTAACAATAGCCTTTTATATAAAACTTGTGCTCCATCAATTTTCTTACATTTCTTAGAAGCATTCTAACATTTATATACATACTTTTTTTTTTTAAACATACACTTTAGCATTGTCTTCTTTAAAAAGTTTTTTGAGGCTTTATTTTTTTTTTATTTTTTTTTGGGGATTATTCATTCGTTTATTCTTTTTTTTTTTTTTTTAATCATCATTTTATTGAGATATATTCACATACCACGCAGTCATACAAAACAAATTGTACTTTCGATTGTTTACAGTACCATTACATAGTTGTACATTCATCACCTAAACCAATCCCTGACACCTTCATTAGCACACACACAAAAATAACAAGAATAATAATTAGAGTGAAAAAGAGCAATTGAAGTAAAAAAGAACACTGGGTACCTTTGTCTGTTTGTTTCCTTCCCCTACTTTTCTACACATCCATCCATAAACTAGACAAAGTGGAGTTTGGTCCTTATGGTTTTCCCAATCCCATTGTCACCCCTCATAAGCTACATTTTTATACAACTGTCTTTGAGATTCATGGGTTCTGGGTTGTAGTTTGATAGTTTCAGGTATCCACCACCAGCTACCCCAATTCTTTAGAACCTAAAAAGGGTTGTCTAAAGTGTGCGTAAGAGTGCCCACCAGAGTGATCTCTCGGCTTGTTTTGGAATCTCTCTGCCACCGAAGCTTATTTCATTTCTTTCACATCCCCCTTTTGGTCAAGAAGATGTTCTCCATCCCACGATGCCGGGTCTACATTCCTCCCCGGGAGTCATATTCCACGTTGCCAGGGAGATTCACTCCCCTGGGTGTCTGATCCCACGTAGGGGGGAGGGCAGTGATTTCACCTTTCAAGTTGGCTTAGCCAGAGAGAGAGGGCCACATCTGAGCAACAAAGAGGCATTCGGGAGGAGGGTCTTAGGCACAACCATAGGGAGGCCTAGCCTCTCCTTTGCAGCAACCATCTTCCCAAGGGTAAAACTTATGGTAGAGGGCTCAACCCATCCAACCACCAGTCCCCTATGTCTGTGGCCATGTTAGCAACCATGGAGGTGGGGTAGGCGAATACCCCTGCATTCTCCACAGGCTCCTCAAGGGGGCACTACATCTTTTTTTTTCCCTTGTTTTTCTTTTTCTTTTTTTTTTTAACTTTCCCTTCTTTTTTAAATCAACTGTATGAAAAAAAAAGTTAAAAAGAAAACAAACATACAATAAAAGAACATTTCAAAGAGACCATAACAAGGGAGTAAGAAAAAGACAACTAACCTAAGATAACTGCTTAACTTCCAACATGTTCCTACTTTACCCCAAGAAACTTACATAATATAGCAACATTTCTGTGAACTTGTTCCTAATATATCCATCAGAAATTAACAGACCATAGTCATTTCTGGGCATCCCCAGAACGTTAAATAGCTTATCTGTTCTTCTTGGATTATTGTTCCCCCTTCCTTAATTGCTCTCTACTGCTAGTTCCCCTACATTCTACATTATAAACCATTTGTTTTACATTTTTCAAAGTTCACATTAGTGGTAGCATATAATATTTCTCTTTTTGTGCCTGGCTTATTTCGCTCAGCATTATGTCTTCAAGGTTCATCCATGTTGTCATATGTTTCACGAGATCGTTCCTTCTTACTGCCGCGTAGTATTCCATCGTGTGTATATACCACATTTTATTTATCCACTCATCTGTTGAAGGACATTTGGGTTGTTTCCATCTCTTGGCAATTGTGAATAATGCTGCTATGAACATTGGCGTGCAGATATCTGTTCGTGTCACTGCTTTCCGATCTTCCGGGTATATACCGAGAAGTGCAATCGCTGGATCGAATGGTAGCTCTATATCTAGTTTTCTAAGGAACTGCCAGACTGACTTCCAGAGTGGCTGAACCATTATACAGTCCCACCAACAATGAATAAGAGTTCCAATTTCTCCACATCCCCTCCCGCATTTGTAGTTTCCTGTTTGTTTAATGGCAGCCATTTTAACCGGTGTTAGATGGTATCTCATTGTGGTCTTAATTTGCATCTCTCTATTAGCTAGTGAAGCTGAACATTTTTTCATGTGTTTCTTGGCCATTTGTATTTACTCTTCAGAGAACTGTCTTTTCATATCTTTTGCCCATTTTATAATTGGGCTGTCTGTACTATTGTCATTGAGTTGTAGGATTTCTTTGTATATGCAAGATATCAGTCTTTTGTCAGATACATGGTTTCCAAAAATTTTTTCCCATTGAGTTGGCTGCCTCTTTACCTTTTTCAGAAATTCCTTTGAGGTGCAGAAACTTCTAAGCTTGAGGAGTTCCCATTTATCTATTTTCTCTTTTGTTGCTTGTGCTTTGGGTGTAAAGTCTAGGAAGTGGCCGCCTAATACAAGGTCTTGAAGATGTTTTCCTACATTATCTTCTAGGAGTTTTATGGTACTTTCTTTTATATTGAGATCTTTGGTCCATTTTGAGTTAATTTTTGTGTAGGGGGTGAGGTAGGGGTCCTCTTTCATTCTTTTGGATATGGATATCCAACTCTCCCAGCCCCATTTGTTGAAAAGAACATTATGACTCAGTTCAGTGACTTTGGGGGCCTTATCAAAAATCAGTCGGCCATAGATCTGAGGGTCTATCTCCGAATTCTCAATTCGATTCCATTGATCTATATGTCTATCTTTGTGCCAGTACCATGCTGTTTTGGCAACTGTGGCTTTATAATAAGCTTCAAAGTCAGGGAGTGTAAGTCCTCCCACTTCATTTTTCTTTTTTAGGGTGTCTTTAGCAATTCGAGGCATCTTCCCTTTCCAAATAAATTTGATAACTAGCTTTTCCAAGTCTGCAAAGTAGGTTGTTGGAATTTTGATTGGGATTGCATTGAATCTGTAGATGAGTTTGGGTAGAATTGACATCTTAATGACATTTAGTCTTCCTATCCATGAACATGGAATATTTTTCCATCTTTTAAGGTCCCCTTCTATTTCTTTTAGTAGAGTTATGTAGTTTTCTTTGTATAGGTCTTTTACCTCTTTGGTGAAGTTTATTCCTAGGTACTTGATTTTTTTAGTTGCTATTGAAAATGGCATTTTTTTCTTGAGTGTCTCTTCAGTTTGTTCATTTCTAGCATATAGAAACATTACTGACTTATGTGCATTAACCTTGTATCCCGCTACTTTGCTAAATTTGTTTATTAGCTCTAGTAGCTGTATCATCGATTTCTCAGGGTTTTCTAGATATAAGATCATATCATCTGCAAACAATGACAGTTTTACTTCTTCTTTTCCAATTTGGATGCCTTTTATTTGTTTGTCTTGCTGGATTGCCCTGGCTAGCACTTCCAGCACAATGTTGAATAACAGTGGTGACAGCAGGCATCCTTGTCTTGTTCCTGATCTTAGAGGGAAGGCTTTCAGTCTCTCACCATTGAGTACTATGCTGGCTGTGGGTTTTTCATATATACTCTTTATCATGTAGAGGAAGTTTCCTTCAATTCCTACCTTTTGAAGTGTTTTTATCAAAAAGGGATGTTGGATTTTGTCAAATGCTTTTTCAGCATCTATTGAGATGATCAATTGATTTTTCCCTTTTGACTTGTTAATGTGTTGTAATACATTGATTGATTTTCTTATGTTGAACCATCCTTGCATGCCTGGAATGAACCCCACTTGGTCATGGTGTATGATTTTTTTAATGTGTCTTTGGATTCGATTTGCAAGTATTTTGTTGAGGATTTTTGCATCTATATTCATTAGCGAGATTGGCCAGTAGTTTTCCTTTTTTGTAGCGTCTTTGCCTGGTTTTGGTATTAGATTGATGTTAGCTTCATAAAATGAGTTAGGTAGTGTTCCATTTTCTTCAATGTTTTGAAAGAGTTTGAGTAAGATTGGTGTCAGTTCTTTCTGGAAAGTTTGGTAGAATTCCCTTGTGAAGCCATCTGGCCCTGGGCATTTATTTGTGGGAAGATTTTTGATGACTGATTGGATCTCTTTGCTTGTGATGGGTTGGTTGAGGTCTTCTATTTCTTCTCTGGTCAGTCTAGGTTGTTCATATGTTTCCAGGAAATTGTCCATTTCTTCTACATTATCCAGTTTGTTGCCATACAGTTTTTCATAATGTCCTCTTATAATTTTTTTAATTTCTTCAGGATCTGCAGTTATGTCACTTTTTTCATTCATTATTTTGTTTATATGGGTCTTCTCTCTTTTTGATTTTGTCAGTGTAGCTAGGGGCTTGTCAATCTTGTTGATCTTCTCAAAGAACCATCTTTTGGTGATATTTATCCTCTCTATTGTTTTTTTGTTCTCTATGTCATTTATTTCTGCTTTAATCCTTGTTATTTCTTTTCTTGTACTTGGTTTAGGATTGGTTTGCTGTTCATTTTCTAGCTTCTTCAGTTGATCCATTAGTTCTTTGATTTTGGCTCTTTTTTCCTTTTTAGTATATGCGTTTAGTGCTATAAATTTCCCCCTTAGCACTGCTTTTGCTGCATCCCATAGGTTTTGGTATGTTGTGTTCTCATTTTCATTCGTCTCTATATATTTAGCAATTTCTCTTGCTATTTCTTCTTTAACCCACTGATTGTTTAGGAGTGTGTTGTTTAACCTCCAGGTATTTGTGAATTTTCTAAGTCTCTGATGGTTATTGACTTCTAATTGTATTCCATTGTGGTCAGAGAATGTGCTTTGAATAATTTCAATCTTTTTAAATTTATTGAGGCTTGTTTTATGTCCCAGCATATGATCTATTCTGGAGAAAGTTCCATGAGCACTAGAAAAGTATGTGTATCCTGGTGATTTGGGATGTAATGTCCTGTATATGTCTGTTAAATCTAATTCATTTATCAGATTGTTTAGGTTTTCAATTTCCTTATTGGTCTTCTGTCTGGTTGATCTATCTATAGGAGAGAGTGATGTGTTGAAGTCTCCCACAATTATTGTGGAAACATCAATTGCTTCCTTTAGTTTTGCCAGTGTTTCTCTCATGTATTTTGTGGCACCTTGATCGGGTGCATAGACATTTACGATTGTTATTTCTTCTTGCTGAATTGCCCCTTTTATTAGTATGTAGTGGCCTTCTTTGTCTCTCAAAACATCCCTGCATTTGAAGTCTATTTTATCTGAGATTAATATTGCTACACCTGCTTTCTTTTGGCTGTAGCTTGCATGAAATATTTTTTTCCATCCTTTCACTTTCAGTTTCTTTGTGTCCCTGTGTCTAAGATGAGTCTCTTGTATGCAACATATTGATGGTTCATTTTTTTTGATCCATTCTGCGAATCTATATCTTTTAATTGGGGAGTTTAATCCATTTACATTCAACGTTAAAACCGTGAAGGCATTTCTTGAATCAGCCATCTTATCCTTTGGTTTATGTTTGCCATATTTTTCCCTCTCTCTATTAATATCCTTTATTGTACCCATACCGAATCTCTTTAGCACTGAACCTTTCTCCAAGTCTCTCTGTCCTGTCTTTGTTTCTCTGTCTGTAGGGCTCCCTTTAGTATCTCCAGTAGGGCAGGTCTCTTGTTAGCAAATTCTCTCAGCATTTGTTTGTCTGTGAAAAATTTAAGCTCTCCCTCAAATTTGAAGGAGAGCTTTGCTGGATAAAGTATTCTTGGCTGGAAATGTTTCTCACTCAGAATTTTAAATATATCGTGCCACTGCCTTCTCGCCTCCATGGTGGCTGCTTAGTAGTCACTACTTAGTCTTATGCTGTTTCCTTTGTATGTGGTGAATTGCTTTTCTCTTGCTGCTTTCAGAACTTGCTCCTTCTCTTCTGTGTTTGACAGTGTGATCAGTGTATGTCTCGGAGTGGGTTTATTTGGATTTATTCTATTTGGAGTTTGCTGAGCATTTATGATTTGTGTATTTATGTTGTTTTGAAGATTTGGGAAGTTTTCCCCAACAATTTCTTTGAATACTCTTCCTAGACCTTTACCCTTTTCTTCCCCTTCTGGGACACCAATGAGTCTTATATTTGGACGTTTCATGTTATCTATCATATCCCTGAGGTCCGTTTCGATTTTTTCAATTTTTTTCCCCATTCTTTCTTTTATGCTTTCATTTTCCATTCTGTCATCTTCCAGGTCACTGATTCGTTGTTCAACTTCCTCTAGTCTTGTACTATGAGTGTCCAGAATCTTTTTAATTTGGTCAACAGTTTCTTTAATTTCCATAAGATCATCCATTTTTTTATTTAGTCTTGCAATGTCTTCTTTATGCTCTTCTAGAGTCTTCTTGATTTCCTTTATCTCCCGTACTATGGTCTCATTGTTCATCTTTAGTTCTTTGAGTATTTGCTCTAGGTGCTGTGTCTCTTCTGGTCTTTTGATTTGGGTGCTTGGGCTTGGGTTATCCATATCGTCTGGTTTTTTCATATGCTTTATAATTTTTTGTTGTTTTTGGCCTCGTGGCATTTGCTGAACTTGATAGGGTTCTTTTAGGGTTTGTAGACCTATTGAAGTCCTTATCTCTAATTTATCAGATTTACAGCTTCGTGGAGTACACTTTCTCTAACTAACCAGCAGGTGGCGTCCACGAGCCACCTGTTCTCCACGAGCCAGTTCTCCCCTGCTTAGCCTTTTTGGTGAGTGGGGGAGTGAGTCTTGTGGGGCCCAATTGGTGTACCAAGCTTGCGTGTGTAGTTGGTGTTGCCTGCCCTGTATGTCGGGCGTGTTTCTGGGCAGTCGGGGCGGGGGGGTGGCCCTAACAATCAAATCTCCCTGATGATCCTAGAGTTTTAAAGCTGCTGCAATAGTCTAATCCTTCAGTTCAGTCCTGCCACAGTTTGTCTCTGCCACTGACCCACAAGTCTTTGGTATTGGCATATGGCTCCTGAGACTTGCAAGTGGGCCCCTCTTCCAGGCCGTGCACCCCGGGTCCTCTGTTGAGGGATGACTGTGCTATGTCCCAGGTGAGTGCCGTCACCCCAGGGCAGTTCTGGGCTGCTGGGCTGTGTAGGGAGGCTCCCAGTCTGCTCAAATGATGGCTGAATGGGGCTTTGTTAATTCACACTGCTCCACCTTCCCAGTTCTGGGACAATCAGCTGAGGTTGCAGGGAAGGCTAATGTCCACGCCCAGTTTTGTGGTGTGTGCCTGTTATTTGAAGCACTTCCGTCACACTGGGTTGTCTGGGGCAGCTCTGGGCTATGGGGCTGGCGATGGGCAGGAATGTTTCCTGTCCACCAGGATGGTGGCTGTGAGCGGACACCCCCCTTTTCTTGGGAAGTTTTGGTGTTTAGTGAATTTTCTTAGCCACTGGATTATTGCCTTTTGTCTCAGAGCTCTCTTAGTTCTGCTCTTGACTTGATGTGCCCAAATTGCAATTCTTTGAAGCTTTCTGTATTGGGCTTCTTAGAGTAATTGTTTTAGAAAAAGAAAAAAGGATTTAAAAAAAAAAAAAAAAAAAGGGCCCTCCTCAGAGATCTAATGGGTTATTGAAATGCTAATAGACAAAGCAACCAGGGCCATTAAGGAAAGGTCCACAGGGCAGAGAGATCAGCTTTTCTTTGGGATTTGCATATGCGCCTCAAGGCCTGAGCTCCGCCCTTCCCCTTTCTGTGTTCACCAGAACTCCAAAAATCCTCTGCTTTTATTTTGGAGTTTTTCGTGTTATTTTTTTTTTTCTATGCCTGTCTCCTCTCTGCTGGGCTGGCAGCTCTCAGATTCTCTGGTGTCTGGTCTCAGTCTATCTATGGTTGGAGCATGGATCAGTAGAATGAGTTTCCGAGAAGGGCTACCACTGCAGTTCTCCCTTCTCCTTCCCGGAGCTGGCAGCCCCTCCTCCCACGGGACTGAGTCTGGCAAGGAGGGGTGCGGGTCACCTGGCTGCAAAAACTTACAGATTTCGCTGATCTCAGCAGTTCGACATTTCATGAGTGTTGTATGAAGTATGCCCAAAGACAGATTGCTCTGTGGTGTCCAGTCCACGCAGTTCTTGGCTTTTTACCTACTTTCCTGGAGGAGTAACTAAAACTTACAGCTCACCAGTCCTCCATCTTGCCCCGCCTCCGAGGCTTTATTTTTGATGAAAATATTGGGGTAGATGAGGTAGTGTTCTGTTTTTGCTCGTATCTTTTGTTTTTTAGATCTGTTAACACTATTATGTTTGTATGACCTTTTATTCGTTAAGTTATTTTTAGTAATTTAAATTAGTTCTCAGATGTTTTATCCTTGGTGAATTATCCAGCATCATTTTTACGTCAATTCTCTCACTAGAAAAATGGGTTTATAATATGAATCCTCTTCAAAATGTTTCAGGGATAATAGCAAAAATAACATTTAAAAATATAATGACAATTATAACTCAACTAGGTAATTTCCTAAATATTCAGCACATAAAAATAACACCTGCCATCTGAATTTAAAATTAAGGATGCTGTGATTAAATGAAGCAATGTGCCCCATTTAATTCTAATTAGAACTTAACTCCCTATATTAAACCATCAGCAGTTCTCTCCCTCTCCTTAATTACATAGTTTATTTTCATGGATACACTGTGAGTTAACTCAATTTCCCCAAAACTCAACAAAAATATATATAACAAATATAATGACAAAAACATATACAATAAAAAATAATGCTTTATGTATATATGACAGGAGATGTTCTATCTTCCAATAATAGTATCATAAAAATTCCCACAATATTTGAATTAATCTGAGTTACTGAAGAACAAAAATCATAGTCTACAACTATTTATAAGAACAGGTAAGGTTGAGAAATATTGGAGAAAGCTGTTTGGCAGAATTCTTATATTCTCAAAAGGTTGATAAATACTGAGGCCAGGGAAGTATGGGCGATTGATTCTTAGAATTTACACCTTGGAATCTTCATCTTCTGCATTAGATGATTGAACAAGATCAGAGATACTCGTTACATTTTGTTTTGATTGGTGGGAAATGAGACCAGTAGGTGTTACTTCTTTTATTTGTCTGACAAGAGAGATGGCCAGACTGTATACGTAGGTACATGTATGTGCATGTGTGAACACAAATGTGATTTAAGTCAGAAGAGCAAAACATGGGTTTGTGGGGGTGTAATGGCCTCCTCTCATGATTCTAATGGATGCCAGGTAGAACTCGTGTTTTCTGTTTATGTTTGATTAAACACAAGACGTGAGGACATTGAACGGTTCATACTCTAGTCTGTCTGAACTTGGATGGTTTAGTTTATGTGGTTTCATGGTATTTTTGCTAAAGCACAACTTACTCTGAAATACATTGATAAAAATGTTACTGTCCTGTATAGACTCAGAATTTTTTCTCCTTTAAATAGATTTTAGTGAACCTTGCTTTCAAATTTTTTTTTTTTTTTTTTTTTTATTTTGTAGATGATAAAGCTGAGGCGTAAAATATTTGTAACATTGCTTTCTATTCTTTTCCCCAGTTTCTTTTTTTCTGATTCTCACTTATTTTCAGCCTGGTAGTATTTACTCATTCCAGTCTCTTCCTAGATATTTATCTGAACCCACATTAATGTTACATCATGAGCAGTTCACATTTTTATATTTTCATAGACAATACAGGCAACAGTTTTCTCTTATTATGTGATTTGGACTGGTCATTTAATCCAACTGGGTCTTATTTACCTATCTATGAAATGAGCATGATTCATTCTAATTCCCCCATCTCATAAAAATGTAAGAGGATTATCACTTCTAAAATGTTTGTGTTCCTTGAAAAAAATAGATCATGTGAATATGAGGCATTATTTTTATTAATAAAATACAGATATCAAAGTTAATTGATTATTCATAGTTGCTATCAGTTTGATTTTTTATATTTTTTTCTTGGAAACGTAGAATAATTCAGAGGAAACGCAAGAATTTATGCAGTACAGCCATGTAGGGCTAATACTGTATAATTTCATTATTCAATTCAGTTCTGAATTTTATGAGCTAATGGTCAAGGTATTGTCTTTTTTCATCAAGTTTTTCCTATTATTTCAGGTCCCTCTGATAGTCTTAGTTATGTGAAATCCACTTAACATGTTACAATGAATAATATTTCATTTTCAAAATAGGCTTAGAAATTCTTGCTTTGTATTATGATTCATCATTATAGCATTACCTATGAAAACAGGGGTGACTCAGGCCTACCTTGCCATCATGCTAATGGGAATTTGGAATATCGCCAAGTAGAAATTTTCTTTTGTATCATTACAAAATATGACATCACATAAAAATGACAGACTCAGCTGTTGTTTCCCCTCATCCTTTTTAAAAATACCAGTAATTTTGCAAAATATGATTTGACTATAGATAGAAGAGAGCAGAATTTCTTTTGCATTCCTTAGTTATTCTATTCAGCATTTAAATAGTGGGCACAATTATTTTTTTCAATTTTTAATAAAATAAATATAAATATGCTTTATGTGCTGCTTTTTTCTTACATGTTTTAGCCTCATCACTCTGGCTATGTCTGCAGGGACTATGTCATAACATCATTTGCACTCATGTTTACTATAGATGTTCCAATCTTTCTACTCAATGTTTATTAAAGAATTATTTATCTTGTCATTACAGTGCTGCTAAAAGCATAGAGTTGCTAGTTCCCAGGTTTCTAATCCTTAGTTTGAATTTTTTGTTATGATTTTATTTTTTTGTTCTGTGATTACAATTTCCTTTAATGTGAAATTTGAGATTCACATTAGAATCTGGTGTCTCTTGTTATTTCCTGCTTCTATTTCTGATTGCAATACATAAAAGAAAATGCTTAGTATCTTTTCAACTTGTTTCTTTCTAGAGGTTATGTTTTACTATAATTTAATTCAGGTGAACATGTCCTTGGGTTTTGGTCTGAGGTACCTGCTCTGGCTCTAGCTAGCGTATGCACCTTACATTGTTACAAAAGTAATACCAATTTTCTTTCCATGGCCATTGATGGATTTGTAGTACAACCTCACATCAGTCCCTGTTATTCTTTGGGAGGATACCATGAGAGATACTTGTTCTAATTGTTCAACATGCATAGCTTTTTATCCTGCTGGAAGTGATTCTGGCATGGTGAAAATTCAATGAAGTATGAATGAATAAAATGAGAAAGAACAGATTTGTTCCACATTTGTAAGTGGAAGCCAATTTTAAAAAAGTTGCTCATTTCTTCTCTTTTCTTTTGAAAAAACCCATAAATACAAAAAAGTTTATATAATACATATCTACATTTGAAAAGTAAATATAGAATGCTTGAAGAATTTTTGTATAATTCTATAAGGCCCTGTTAATATTTTTGTTTCCTTTCTGTTATAGTGTGGGGACACTTCATGCATTTATTTAAATCAATTTTTAGCTATGCTCTTGTTTCCAAAAGTACCTTAGTGTATCTCTCAATTTCTCTCTTCCTCATTTCCCACCCTTGAGGATTCAAATTATTTTGTCTGTTTAGGACCCCGGCATTAGAATTTTTAAAACTCCCGCATATTTCTGATGTACAGGGATTTTTGAGAATCACACTAGAGTCTGGTGTCTCTTGCTATTTTCTGCTTCCTTTTCTTTCCATGTGCTAATTCCTCTGCTTGCTCATAAATCCCACTCTGCCTCATAACCATTCACTCATCCATTAAGACCACCGCATGCATCTCTTTTTGGTAGACTTCCCTGATTTTTAAGGAGATTTGAGCATTCCTGATCTTGAGTATTTTCTTCAAACCTCCCTTAAATCCCTTCTTACACCATTTTGCATTTCTTTGTTTATACAACATTATTTTCTATGTAGGGACCCTGTCATTCAGTTTCACATTACCAGAAGGTAGCATGGAGCCTGACACCTGTAATGATGTTATTACACATTTGCTGAGTGATTTCCAGACCAATCACATTTCTTCCAAGACATAATGCTTTTCATTATCCTATTATAAAGATCCATGTTTCTAGTTAATCAGTGCTAATTATATTATGTCCTTGGAATGAATTAAAATGTTTTTTGGAATGGATAATTTTTCTTCTTGGTCCTTAGTAAAAAATCTTTTTTCACAATCTCTCAGTAGCAAAATTTACATAAAGTGGCAAAACAAAGTGTTTCTACACAAGTTTGAGGTTGCACTTTGAAGCGTACTTTTTCTTTCACTTTTCTCTGTCATTTTTGCTTTTGCAAAGAGTGTGGGGGAAGTGCAAAAGGCCTTTATACTCACTAGATAGGGGTCGTTATCCCAGTCTGCCACTTAACTGGTTCTGTGATCTTGGTCAAATTTCTTAACTTCTCTGACCCTTAGGGTCTTCCTCTGTCAGTTGAAGATAATAATCTCTACTGAAAAGGGTTGGTGTGAGGGGTAAATGAAATAATAAATATGGAGCGCTTAGGAGTCACTAAGTATTAGCTATTATTTAAGTATCTAGTAGAGATGCAAACGTGTTTGCAATAGAAGAGTCTCAGTGCCATTTAACTATTTTATTTTGAATAAAGTATATGGTTATTATCAACTGTATGTACATATGCATTGGTAATTTTTATGTTTTATGGATATCAATAGTGTATTGTGATGCTACTCAATTCTTCCCTCCCTTTTGGGGGGGGGGACTACTTTGCAAATAAACACTTAAAGGTTTCTAACACTTAAGAAGCATTGGTAAGACTTAGAATTATTGGTAATATTTATTGGCAATAGTTCTTAGAAGCATTGGTATATGGTCTTTGCTTTGAGGCAAATAATAAAGCACACAAAGTAAAGTAGTCAGAGGATTTGCACAATATATAGAATCTTTATACCTAATGGGATACAGGGGAAAGAAGATTCACTCCAGTGCCTGCCTTAATCTCCCTCTACATTCATGTCAAAACCAGCTTAGGTTCTTTGGCAAACTTGAGCCAACTAATTTTTGTTTATATTTCCTTCTGACCCCAAACTTGGTATTTTATCAACTCCATCTCTCAAATTGATCCTAACTGACTGATATTAGAAGATCTAGTAAGAAAAATCTGTTTTATGTTTAATTAGCTTTATAGTGTTACCTAGCAAAAAACTTAAGAACCCCTCCACCTATTAATTAAGAATATACACATAAATGGAAACACTTTTAAATCACATCTTTTACTTGTAACCAATGCATATCTCATATTTTTTTTCTGTTAAACACAGGCCAATGGTTGTAGTGACAGGATTTCAAAATCTAGTCAAATCCAAGAGTGGCTTAATAATTATTTAGTACTCAAAAGATAATGGGTTTCATGTCAGTCTACCATGGGTTCAAGTTCCACTGAGGAGTACAAAAGGAAACTTTGGATGCGCTGCCCAGTTTTAAAATATGAATTGCTAAAAAAAGAGAGATGCCGAAGTTTAAAATAACAGCATGCAGATTTCTTTATAGAATTTAAAGAATGAAAAACACTTGCAAAAATATCAGCAGGCAAGGGCAGGAAGAACAAACGGTAACCAAATTGGTTCCTGTGACAAACCATAACATTTACTTTAAACCATCAGCCTGCTACTCAGTAAAAGGCAGGCTACCACTCTTTTAATAGATCCCAGGCCTTGTTAAACTCACTGGTCTGCAAGAATTACCCAGGTCAAGAGCAGGTCAAAAAGTGAAAACCCATGTGAAAGTAAACTTTGAAATATCTGCTTTTGAAGAGCTCCAGCAGACTGTCTCCTCTGTAGTAAATACACTTCCTTTTTGTGTATGATATTGTTCAATATACTGTACTTAAAGTGCATGCAGGTGACATAAACGGTACCACACTCTTTTATATCTTTTCTACTAAGTGAAGTTCCAGCCTCTTCTGTAGTTTGTGAATCTTTCTTATTTATTTTCTAAATCCTTAAAAATGAAACAACTAAACTTAAAAAAGAAAGAAAGACAAAGCTGTGACTCTGCTTTAAGTTGTTGCTTCTATTTTGTTTTGAATTGTAGAGGCTCTATTTAAAACTAGAGCTGTGATCGCCTGATAGGCAGAATAAAGAAGCTGGAGTGGGACTCACTGTGGAATTTATTTGCCTGGTAAACTGGGTATTAATCTGGCCTACAATACACTTGCTCCAGATTTTGCTCAAGTGTAAGGTCATACTGTGAAGCTGTTTTTCATTTTGTTTTATATGTGTTAATATAATGCCTTATGAATTACTCTGGAGTTTTGTTCTGACAGCTAAAAAGCATAATCGTTTTTCCTTTCAAGGGGATTGAAAGCAAAGCAATTGACTCTATATTTGAAATGATTTATCTAAGATCCTGTCTCTCACATCTTGCCTTAATGTTCATAGAGAATATTCTTTGGGTTTTTACTGGTAGCATTGTATTTATCAAGCTCTTTGCCTTTTTCCTCAAAATTGAGTCCGTCTTAGGTTATGATCTTTTAGAGTTCATTGGCAAAACTGCCTGCAGAGTTAATGGGCACCATACTATGATTTTGATAGGAAAGAAATTGTCTCTTGAGACGTAAATCAGGGTACTTCTGGTAAAAGATGAGATTCTTCTGCTATTTTCTAAAGAAAAGGAGAGAAAAGAGGGGTATGATCTTACATGCATTTGACAATAGTGATGAAGTGTCTGCATATTATGGCTGCCAATGAATAATAGTATTAATTGTAAAAGGCCCAGTATCAGTCTCTGTTTGAAGATAGAAAGAAGTACAGACCAACCATGTATGGCCCCTTGAAGAGATTCCCCAAATACATGTAAAAATAACTAATGTACAAGGTTTTATATGATTGGTGTCAAATGATGATGATGGTGGTAGTGGTGAGAATTATGTAATAATAGCTAACAGTTATTGAACACTCACCTGGTACCTGGGATGCCCTGAGCACTTTATCTCTGTTAACTTTTAATCACCTCCAACAAGTGTGAGGTGGGTGCTATTATTTTCCTCATTGACAGCAAAGGGAACTGAGTCCCAGAGGGGTTAGCTGACTTTCACAAAGTCGCAGACTAGTAAGTGAATAATCAGTTTCCAACCCAGTAATCTGGCTCCAAAGCCTGTGATTCTAAACAGTGTGCTATGTGCTATAAGATTAAAGTGGATTTTAGAGGATTTCAGAGGGGGTGAAATCATTTTCAACTAGTTACTTAGGAAGGCACTATGGAGAAGGTTGGGACTTCAGTGATTTGGGGGGCTAAAGAGCTAGATTCCAGCTGTGTGCAAGTGGGGTCTTTGTCTGTCTCTGCCACATCTGTTCACTGGGCCTGGCACACACCAGGCACATGATGATTAACAGGATCTAGATGGATCTAGATGGCTAGGCATGGTGTCATCTCCATCATCATTAATGTGGCAATACATTTCAATAATTGCAGCTGGCTCTGTACTTACTGGACATAGAGCTTTAAAAAGTCTTCATAAAGCTTAAATTCACATATGTATGCTCTGCTCAAACTTCTCTCTTTTAGTGAAATTATTTTTTAAAATCTGCATGGCTCCAGTTACTTCATTTACTTTTCTGTCCCCTCAATATAGTTCTAATAACTACAATAAACTGGTTTATATTAGTTTGTATGTCCCAAACTTCTGAATTTTCTTTTGATCTCTTCTTCCTGTTTTATGTTCATCTAGTCCAGAGTCATAGTAGTACATTTTCTTTCAAATTTTGGCTTCTTTACATTTTTGATTACACTAATCCAGTTAGCTGCTAGCAATAGAGTTCATTAATAACGTAAAAGCAACAAAGAAGATTCAGATATGCTGTTTAATATATTTGAATAATACTGCAGGTAATGTTTCAGCCATCAATAAGGTTTTGTTGAAGATCTCCAAAATCTTTGCCCTTAAGAAACTTATAGCCTTGTGATACATACAAAAGGAATAGGTAAAAACAATACCTGATATATTCTAAGAATAATGTTTTGCTTAAGACTCTGAGGCTTCAAACCCCAGCTGTGTTGCCTTGTAGCTCAATAACAAGGGGAAAGTAGACTCTTTGAGCCTTTGGTTCCTTATCCTTCATAGGATTTTCATGAGAATTACATATAATAATATATTTTATTTAATATGTAAATGCTTAGCCTGATGCTTTGTGCATGGAAAGAATGAAATAAATGGTGATTGTGGCTAGAGTAGTCATTGCTATTATTCTCTTTAAGTGTGGAAGGAATAAAAAGGATTCATCCAACTATGCTGGTTGGAGCCTTCAAGAAGCTTTCAAGGAAAAGGTACACCTTAAAGATTAAGTTAGGAAGGAAAGAGGGTGAAGCAGTTTAGTAGAGGAAAGAGCATGGGCAAAGGCATAGAGAAGGGAATAAACCTGTCTTCTATGAAAACTTGTAAGAAGTTGGCCAACTTGGCAAATTGTGGGAGAAATCGGACCCTAGAAGTGAGGCATGAAGCTGACCATTATTAGTGAAGCCTCCTTCATGGTGCCTGGGTGGTGCAAGACAGAGTTGCATTTTTTTTTCTGAGTGTAATTGAGTGGTCAATTAATGGCTCCTAAAGAGGAGAAGAGATGTGTTGAAAGGGAAGAAATGAAGGGATGCTATCTGGCTGGGATATAGGTAGATGGGAAGGGCTGTTGGTAGGAAGGTCAACTGGGGGGCTTTTGTGTAATAATCTAAGGATGATGCGGTGAGGGTCTCACCATATGAGTGTAGAAGCAATAGAAATGGCATGCGAGGGGCCCAGGAATCTGAGAGACCCTGCAAGGAAAGAAAAGATGACTTGAAATAAAGAAGAGGTGACAAAAATGAAAAAGTGAAAAACCCAACAGATTCCAGGTTCTTTTTTTTTTAAGTCTTTAGACCTTGAAATATTTAAAAATCACTGTTCTGAATATTTTAGTGACTACTCTAAAATGACATAGTTCTATTTAGCTCTTGTAAGATATTGTGATGCTATAAAAAGCTAACTGAACTGAGAATTTAGGGTTTAATATAAATAACTGGGCCTTCTAAATCTTATCAAATTTTGAGCCTCATTGTTTGAATTGAATTTTATCATAACTATCTATCCTTTAAGTAAATTACTTTCTGATGTGCTAGGGGAAAATTCCTTTCGCATTAACCAGATGAAGTAACAACAGTTTGCTCTTTAAATTGTCTATTTTACTATCTCATTCTTCCTCCTTTCTGAAAAGTGAAACCAAAAAGAAAAAAATCTTAAGACAACAAAATATAATTATATTTTTAATCATCTTGATGGTAGAACTAAGATAATTCAAGGTAGAGCATTGGAATAGTTTTACAAATGAGGGCAGGAGTCTTGTGCTCAGTTACTCAAGTAGATTCACTTGAAACTTGACCAGAAAGTTTACCCTTTGTTTCTCAAGGGGTAAAAACATTTTTCATATTGGGAATCGTATAGTCCATATCTAATTTCTTTTTGGAGCTGTAAGCCTCTTGTTAATGCCAATGACATTAGGGTAAGATTCTGTTTTAGCACATGGTGTTGTTATTACAAATGTAAACATAGTTGCAGAAATAATGCTTCTGTGTTCATTTACTAACGAGAAATAATGGAATGAATGAGTCCAGAAATAAAACAATTTAGATTTGGCTATAAAACCTGAACACTTGACAGCTGTTGATTCTGTTTTTCCTTATCAGGTTTCTCCTTTTCATTATTTTACTCAGGGATATGATTTTTAATATGTAAACTTCAAAGTAAAGCTGTAATAATTCTGAAATGGAGGTGATTCGTATTATTTTCATTTTATACAAAAAGCACAGGTATCATAGATGAGTGTTTTATTAATGTGATTTCCCAAATGAATATATTTTGTGTTTGTTTATTTTAATTTACATGATATCCAGGATTCTGGAATTAAATATCATTTTATAAACAGTACATTTTCAATTATAAATCAGTCATATTTAGAACTTTAAGATATGGTGAGGTAAGAGTTAACAAGAAATAATATGCAACCAGTTTTTACTAATTTGGTTTAATTGGAACTTCTTTTTGAAAAATTGTAACAAAGGTGATTCTCAATTAAAAATGATTTCAAAATCTCTTCTCCCTGGTTTTGCATATTACCTCTATCTAGTAGGAAAAAAAACCTGTCTGGAAATGAAGAATGTAAGCTTTTGTTACGTTCCTAGGGTAGAACCCCAGTGATGATCTCTTTTAATCTTTGTGTTTAATTATTAATTATTCTGTTTGTTTGGCTTTGCTATCTGGCGGTATTGTTATGGAGACTACATGGCATTATTCCATTTCATCAGAGAGCTTGCATTTTTATTTCTTACCTAAAGACTACATTCAGCCCAGTTGGCGAATGGCATGAGATGCGTGGCAATGACATGCAAAATAATTGCTTTTTCTTAATCTTTAGACCAGGATTCATAATTTAGAAAACCCTGGTAGTTGTTCCTCTACAACCTGGATAACGTCCTTTGTATTGAAAAATTGCACTGGAGACTGTTTATTTACAAGGGTCTAAACATACGTATCTTTACGGCTTTCTCCTGTCACAATGAATCACCAGCTATAAGTTGTCCTTTGTTAGTTTTGGAAAAAATCAAATGAAACCCAGCAGGAGTTCTCAGAGTGCATTGTCCAAGAGTGTAAAAATGCTGTGTTGATGACAGATCATACTGTTTTTATTAAAGCTAAGAACATTGACTTTACTTTGCTTTTTGACCCTGGTACTCTACTGTCAAGGTGATTTTATTTCTACAAATTTTCCTTCTGCTGGCCTCATCAATGATTCACCGTAAAACATTAGACAAATTCTCATCATCTGTATGTGATTATAGCAGGTTCTGTTGTGCTGCTCACTGCAACTAAAAAGATGTTTTTCAGCTTTGTCTAAAGAGGAATCAATTTACTAACGTTCTTTCCTTGCACAATGTCTCTTTGCTTTAATATAAATTATAAAATGGTATGGATTCAGTGTTAAGCATCCTGATGTGCCATTTAATGACAATTGCCAAAGACAAGCTAATCTCCATATATTTTTAAAAAGAGAGAAAAAACTACTCTATTTAGCAAACAGTGACCTATGCATGGAAGGATATGTAGGATTATCTGATCTCTTTAAGACAGAAATGTAATGGAGCTCTCAGTTCTCAGATTTATCACCTGTATTACATTTAGAAAATTGTTAAAAAATAACTCAGAAAGTGATTATGTGAAATAAGTAATACATTAAAGATTACTTAGCTATTAACACTACCAGGCAGCCAGCAGACTTTTAAAGGACTAGATGACTTTGACTCATCTTTCTTCTTGGTAATCTCAAATTGGCTTTCATTATGTCACTTGTGTGGTGTGGCACTATTCTATGCCCTTATGCAACTATGTACATAATAAGACAGATTTAGTACCTCCTTTCAAAGTATATATATATATTCCACAAGATTATGTACTAACGATAAAAAATAGCTACTAACTGGGTGCCTACTATCTGCTATGTACTTTACCTACATTATCTCATTTACTCTCAACCTTGTGATGTAGGTATAAAGATGATTAAAAACAATCTCAGAATGCTTAAAGCGCTTATCCAAGATTTCAGAATTAAGAAGTGGCAGGATAGAGAATCAAATGCAGAGCTAACTCAAAGCTAATGCTATTCCAACTACCTTGACTTTTCCTTTGGCAGGCAAAAAAAAAAAAAAGTTAGAAACTCAGGCAGCCTAGCTTCAAAGCCTATGCTTCCAATTAATGCAGTATAAGCCTGGATCAATATACTCATCTCAGAAATTTCTCAATGACTACTTCTTGACTAACAAATTATGCACACTATTTTATCGTAGCGGTTAGAGCACTCCTTAACAGGCTGACCCATCTTTGCATCCTCATTCTTTACTATGTTCTTTCAAATGTCCTGAACCCCAACAACTTGGACTTCATGCTGGTCCCCAACACATGTTTGGATCATTCTTAGAGAAAAATGCCTTCCCTCCTCCTGGTTTTCATATTACTGCATACAGTTCTCAATCTCTGGGAAGATGGCATGAATTTTCTGATAGATAAATTTAGGAAGAATGACAGCACGCTCTTCATCCCTCTGACCTTCTTAATTTGGGACCTAGCAACAGTCTAGCCAGAGCAAAGGTGTGGGGTTGCTGCCACGGAGTGGGTGAAGCTAACTCTGGGATTCCACTAGCTGGCACATTTGGCTCTTGAACTGAGCTGCATCCTTCAACTTGGTGTGTGTCAGTGGGAAAGGTCATATTTTGGCTTCTATATTTATTCCTTATTTTATTTCTCAATTTGTTCAGAACCCAAGTGGACTCTCTCTGAGAATTCCAAGAATTGGACTAGAACTGGGGACTCTCTCTGAGATTCTGAGAATGTCATTCTCTCTATCTAGATTACCTTCTCCTATACCCACCTACCAAAGTCCCATTTAACAATCCAGACCTTCTGAACTGCCTTCTCTTCAGTAAAGCTTCCCTTAATGATGCCCCTATGTGAATAGAATCTCTCCTTCAAATTTCTTTAGTACGTTTTTTGTTATGTCAAAAAACAAATGACCTCAATATTTATCTTTGACTTTTTAATTCACTTTATAAATATGAGCACATACTATGTGTATTGTCTTTGTACCTAGGTTTATAGTAGTGAGCAAGTTAGATTTGGACCCTACCTCCCTTGTCTTGGTAGATTAGCCGAGAAGTCATAGATAGAAAAGTAATTGCAAATGAGATGAGGTATATATGGAATTGCAGGGTGCTATGGGGGCCATATAACTGGGAGGGTGGGGGGGGGTAACCTAACTGGGGTGTGGTCAAGGTAGTGATCAAGGTGTCAGCCAGGCTGTGTTCCTTTCTGGAGTTTGGGGACCTCTTGCAAGCTTCCAAGTCACCTGAAGGAGTGACTTTTGGCAAATACCTGAACAATGAATAAGAATAACTTGGGTGAATGGGCTAGTTGTTAGTCAGTGGGAAACGGGGAGGGGAGCACCTTCCAGGAAAGTGAAAGAGCACATACAAAGAGGCTGGAAGTGAGCAGAAAGAAGGGCATTTCACATTTAATGGAATTAGACCACCAGAGGAGGATCATTCTATTATACTAAATATTTGCTGAATTATTTTTTCATTAATGTGGTTTCTCTTAATTTTCACTTGAGAATACTCTATAATAATAACAATTATTATTTATACAACATTTATAGCATGCTGAGTACCATGTTAAGCATTATGCTTTCTTAAATTATTTGATCTAACCAGTAACCTTATTATATATGGTGTTATTATCACAATTTTACAGATAATGAAACCAGACTTGGAGTAAGCAACTTGCCAAAGGTCATAAAGCTGGTTAAGTGGCAGAGCCCGGGAACCAGAAGTCACCTCACTCCCAACTCCTCTCTTTATATGACAGTTACTACTGAATATTACCTCTAATCACTGTTTATGACATGCAGTCTCATTGTTCTAGGTGCTCTATGTACATTATCTTATTTAATCCTCATAACAGCCTTATGAGGTTGATATTTATTTATAATCATTGTACACAGAAAGACATCCAGACATAGCATAGTAGAGGAGCTTAAGTAAGTTCATAGAGCCAGTAAATTGTGGAGTCAGGATCTGAACCCAAGCAGTCTCTCTCTAGAGCTCAAGTTCCTTCATCATGTCAAAAAAGAAAACTTTTACAACTATCATAAAGATGTTCGCCTATGTCTTTAGGATCTTGGAGGAAGAAATGGTGAAAAATTGTATATTTCCAGAATAACTGGGGGGTTATAGGAGCAATGAAAAATTATTTTGGAAGGATCTGATTTTATAAGTTGGTATATATTCATGCACTTACATTATTTAGAAAAAGTGCATAAAGGTATACTGAGTTGGAAGAAAATAGGTAGTGGATGAAATGGTTTTGTTTAGTTGTGGCAAAAAGTACAAATTCTGCATGGAAATGAAGTCAGTTTTGAACAAGAAGGTTTGGGGTGGAGGCAGTAAAGAGGCAGTTTTAAGATTCATGATCAAAAAGTACTATATGATTTGGAGAACATTAGATACATGTCCACTTCCTGAAAACAGAAGACTCACGAGCCATAAGATGGTTTAGGATGACTGTAATAGTTGTAAAATCATAGTTTGTGTGTGTGTGTGTGTGTGTGTGTGTGTGTGTGTGTGTGTGGTGTTGTTTTTGTTATATATATATTTTTTTCTGGTAGCACACACATCATTTATGGGCAACCCAATAGACGGAATTTTCCATGGGGGAAATTTATAAAGTAAGACATAAGTTAGGTATATGTTACTCAGAGATTTGCTTTTATGGAATTTTGGATTTTCCAGATCACAGAGAATTCTGAAGATTACTTAATGAATTCATTCCCTGTGACAGATTTTGAAATTGCTCCTTGGGTGTATATAGGGGTTATGAAGCCACTTCAAGTGATTATAGTCGGTGGTCAACACTTGGGAGAGGGAAATGGTCTCTATTTGCTTTGAGCCATGGTCCACTCCTTACAACACTTCACACACTTGTTTGTTTTCACCTCATTTTCTCACGCTCAGATTTTCAGCACCTTCAAACTGCCTTGGAGCTGTCCAGGGCACCTTCCTGAGACTTAGAATCTGATATTCTTTTGGCCTGAGCAGGGCTCCCTTTGTCTTTTCCATCAAAACTCAGTTCAAGAAGTTTGAAGTTCATCCTGGACCCCAGCTCTTTTAGATTTTGTTCTCTTCTTTTTCTTTCTTATCATAGGAATTGAGCCAAATGAATAACTTATTGGACATTACATTTTGGAAAGTTATATTGTTAAGACAATATAAGAAACATATTAATAATTTTAAAAAATGTTTCCTTTCCTTTAATCAGGTCAGATTTATATAATAAAGTAGGAGAGATAGTAGTTTAAAATTCAAGCAATCTTTTGACCATAAAGACATAGTTTTGCATAATGGTAGAGGAAAAGATTCCAGAGTCAGAGTACCTGGGTTTAAATCCCAGCTTTATCACTTGCTATTATAGTTATTTTGGGCAATTTACCTAACATCTTTGAGCCTCAGTTTCCTTATCTGTAAAATAGGAGGGACAATAATACCTCATAGATTTTCTATGGGAATTAATCAGTTAATATTAAACATTGCCTGGCACTACTGAATACTATGTAAGTGTAGGAATTATACAGAACTTAAATAAATACAACCACAAGCCTGAATTTAATGCAAGCATGTACACACACATATTTATATGTTTATTCTTTAATACATGAAAAATACTGTGGCCTGAAAGTATCTTTACATTGTAACTAAAATAAACCACTTTATTAAAAGCAGTTATGTTAACGGTAGGAGTAACAGTATTAATTTGTCAAATTTCACTTGTAACAGGTGGTCAGTTAAGGAACACTTGCCACTCTAAGTCTAGGATTTTGAATTTTTTAAAATTTTGGAATTGAAAAATACCTTATTTTATCTTAGAGGCACACATCATTTAGTTAATATCGATGGAAATTCTTTCTGTAAACTAGCTATCATGATAAATATTTTATAATAATTATACTATAATAAGTATTTAAAGTAATTCAGAGGGAACCAATCTGATTTTCCCTCGACTATTTTATTCTCACTGGAAACATCAGAAATCCAGGAAATAATACATTATAATAACCTATCTAGAACAAGAACAGAACCATCTCCCCACGTCCCCTCCAGATCTTCCCTAAAAATAGAATTAGTCAGAAGGTCTGAGCTGTTGCACTTGGAAGCCAAATTGTGGCAACTTAAAACTCTTATTCAGAGAGGCAAAAGCCCTACACTCATAAGCAGCCACACAGGGACTCATGACAACTGGCCTGTGAGGTGTTATACAGCTGTTTTTTTCAATGGCCATTAATGGAATTGAAAGTTGTTGGGCATAATTTTTTTTCTTTCTTTCCTTGCCTCCCTCCCTCCTTTACTTCTTCCTTCCCCCCCCTTTCCCTCCTTTTCTTTTCTTTCTTTCTTTTCCTCTATATGTTTTCTTTTTTTAATTTTCTGTATAGTCAATTGATCATAGTAATGTTTCTTGCCTTATCTTGAATTTTGCCCTGAAGTGTTCATCTGCTTGTTTAATAATACTAAGTAACATTATTTTGCTTAGTATAAATTATTTCTGTTTGCAAAAATGTATTTTTATATGTTGTGGTATGTTTAAATAAAATAAAGATATTCATGTGTTCTAACATTCCTGAAGTGAATAAATTACCTTGAATATAGGTAATGTCTAGCCTTCCAGTCCCCATTAAATACAAAGAACAACACATTACTTTGCTGATTAGTAAATGTATTATGTAATATGTAATAAATGATGCAATTTATTTAATAGAAGATTTTAAGAAGTCCTAGGAACTAAAGAGTTAATTAATCCAATATTTGTGCTTTGTATATGCCATATCTAACAATAAAATATTTTTTTCTGCTCTTCTGCCCTCTCTCAACAACCACTTATTGAGTGTCTACTATGTGCCAGACCCATTTTTTTTATTGAGATATATTCACATACCATGCAGTCATACAAAACAAATCGTACATTCGATTGTTCACAGTACCATTACATAGTTGTACATTCATCACCTAAATCAATCCCTGACACCTTCATTAGCACACACACAAAAATAACAAGAATAATAATTAAAGTGAAAAAGAGCAATTAAAGTAAAAAAGAACACTGGGTACCTTTGTCTGTTTGTTTCCTTCCCCTATTTTTCTACTCATCCATCCATAAACTAGACAAAGTGGAGTATGGTCCTTATGGCTTTCCCAATCCCATTGTCACCCCTCATAAGCTACATTTTTATACAACTGTCTTCGAGATTCATGGGTTGTAGTTTGATAGTTACAGGTATCCACCACCAGCTACCCCAATTCTTTAGAACCTAAAAAGGGTTGTCTAAAGTGTGCGTAAGAGTGCCCACCAGAGTGACCTCTCGGCTCCTTTTGGAATCTCTCTGCCACTGAAGCTTATTTCATTTCCTTTCACATCCCCCTTTTGGTCAAGAAGATGTTCTCCATCCCACGATGCCGGGTCTACATTCCTCCCCGGGAGTCATATTCCACGTTGCCAGGGAGATTCACTCCCCTGGGTGTCTGATCCCACGTAGGGGGGAGGGCAGTGATTTCACCTTTCAAGTTGGCTTAGCCAGAGAGAGAGGGCCACATCTGAGCAACAAAGAGGCATTCGGGAGGAGGGTCTTAGGCACAACCATAGGGAGGCCTAGCCTCTCCTTTGCAGCAACCATCTTCCCAAGGGTAAAACCTATGGTAGACAGACCCATTTTTATAACAAGTCGATTAGCACCACAGGGACTCTCTCTAGACCTTTGTATTAGTTTTCTAGTGTTGCGTAACAAATTATCACATATTCACTACCTCAAAACAACTCAAATTTATTACCTCCCAGTCTCTGCGAGTTAGGTATCTCCCTGGTTGTTGGCAAAGTTCCTTGTGGTTATCAAATGAACATCCCCATTTTCTTGCGGACTGTTGGCCTGGGACGACTCTCAGCAACCTGAGGTTGTCCCCTGGGTCTTGCCATGAGGCTCTTTCCTTAGGCAGTACAACATATGGTGGGTTGATTGCCTCTCCAAGGCCAGCAGGAAAATCTCTCTTGCTTTGCAACTCTCAGGAAGGACCGGGACATTTCATTATACAATGGCACACACACACACACACACACACATCCATTCATTGGCATCACTGCCCATCTCATTAGAAAAGTCTTTAAACATTGGGAAGCTGTCAAGGTCATATTGGTGAATACAATGTTTTGAAAATTCTAATTTACATTTGGAAGCTTGACTTTTGTCATTGGCAACAAAAACTGCTAGTTGTTTTTCTTGAAGTAACAGGATCAGTTCTTTCACTTTTTTTTTTTTTTTTTTGAGAAAGTGACTACCAAATCCTTAGATATGAATAACCATAGCTTGTCAGTTTTTCTTTCAAGTAAAGATGGTATACCATGAAAAATGTGGCTATTTCAGCTCACAAAGTGAATAATCTTCTATCTGCCTTTCCTTGAGGCAGATCCTTATACTGTTTTTGGCCCCAAGACATTCTCATAGCAATACCAAGATGTTATTTACCTTTTTATTCAATGTGTTGACAGTTGCAGAGGCAGTGCTGGGAGAAACGACTGGCAATTTAGCATGAATCAAGGCAGTGGCATCAAACTTCCTATGTAGCCACTGTGTTTTTCACCCCCATTCACTTAACAGTCAAAGAAAAAAGTGCCAGTTTCACTGGTATTTGATGAAACTTTCCTTTTTTTTACTTGATGAAACAGTAAAAATGATTAATTTTATTAAACTTGGGCTCTTAAGGCATGTTTTTTTAAATTATTATTTTAAGTGAGTAAATGAGAAGCACACAGAAAGTTTTAACATTTTAAATATTCATAGCTGATCCTATTTTCCTTTGTACTTTTGTTTTACTTTGATGTTCAGAAAACTTTAATCTATGATTATACCTGATAAGTATTATAGCTATTTCTACAATAGTATTGTATACTTTTTTATACACTTAAATTTTCAATCCAATTAGAGTTTCATTTTGCTTTCTTGTATTAGGGATGACCTAATATTTCTTCAAAATTGCTAGTAAGTTTTTCCTGTGTCACTGTCTCAGAAAACTATCTTATTTTTACATTGTAACATATAATTTCAAGAGCCATAAATTTGGAATTTAATTTAAGCTTAATGAAGAATAAAATTCTTTTAACCTCTAGAACATTTGAAGGTTCTATTTGGAATTTCAACAGTTGAAATTCCAAACCAAAAAAAAGCCATTAAAAAAATTCTCCTTAATCCTTTCCTTAAGCACCAACATTCAAGCCATAGAGTAGTTTTAATCATCCCAATTTTATTAACTATTTGAATCTCAAATGATATTGTTTTTTTTAATCTTCATTTTATTGAGATATATTCATATACCACACAGTCATACAAAACAAATCGTACTTTCGATTGTTCACAGTACCATTACGTAGTTGTACATTCATCACCAAAATCAATCCCTGACACCTTCATTAGCACACACACAAAAATAACAAGAATAATAATTAGAGTGAAAAAGAGCAATTGAAGTAAAAAAGAACACTGGGTACCTTTGTCTGTTTGTTTGTTTCCTTCCCCTATTTTTCTACTCATCCATCCATAAACTAGACTATCTGGAGTGTGGTCCTTATGGCTTTCCCAATCCCATTGTCACCCTCATAAGTTACATTTTTATACAACTGTCTTCGAGATTCATGGGTTCTGAGTTGTAGTTTGATAGTTACAGGTATCCACCACCAGCTACCCCAGTTCTTTAGAACCTAAAAAGGGTTGTCTAAAGTGTGCGTAAGAGTGCCCACCAGAGTGACCTCAGCTCCTTTTGGAATCTCTCTGCTACTGAAGCTTATTTCATTTCCTTTCACATCCCCCTTTTGGTCAAGAAGATGTTCTCCGTCCCACGATGCCAGGTCTGCATTCCTCCCCGGGAGTCATATTCCATGTTGCCAGGGAGATTCACTCCCCTGGGTGTCTGATCCCACGTAGGGGGGAGGGCAGTGATTTCACCTTTCAAGTTGGCTTAGCCAGAGAGAGAGGGCCACATCTGAGCAACAAAGAGGCATTCGGGAGGAGGCTCTTAGGCACAACCATAGGGAGGCCTAGCCTCTCCTTTGCAGCAACCGTCTTCCCAAGGGTAAAACCTATGGTAGAGGGCTCAACCCACAAATGATATTGTTTTATTATAATTTTATTGAAAATATACAATACCTTGGTTACAGAGTAGTAAATTTTCAAACTTTGGCAGTATGGCTTAGACATGGTGTTTTGTTTTGCTAAAGCTGCCAAAATGCAATATACCAGAAACAGATTGGCTTTTACAGAGGAGGTTTAGTCACAAATTTACAGTTGTAAGGCCATGAAAAGTTCCCAATTAAGGCATCAGTAGGATGATACCTTCTCTGAAGAAAGGCCGATGGCATCTGGGTTTCCTTTGTCTGATGGGAAGGCACATGGCTGGGGTCTGCTGCTCCTCACCCAGGTTTACTTTCTGGTTTCTGTGGCTATCTCCAAAATGCCTCTGGGCTTCTGTCTTGGCTTCTTTCTTAGCTTCTCCCAGGGGCAAACTCTGGATTACATATTTTAGCTTCTCTGTGCTCTCTCTCTCCCTGAGCTCTCCTAAAGGACTCCAGTAAAGGATTAAGACCCACCTTGACTTGGGTCACATCTCCATGCAAACGACCTAGTCAAAAGGTCCCACCCACAATAGTTCTGCTCCCACAAGATTGGATTAAAAGAACATGGCTTTTCTGGGGTGTATAATAGATCCAAGCCAGCACACATGGGAACAATATATTAATAGAAAGATAACTGAGTTTGGAATCAAACTAATTGGTTAACATGCAAACTGTGCCACTTAAAAGCTGAAACTCCTTAGGTATGTTTTTTGTTTGTTTGTTTGCTTGTTATTTGCTTGTTTCTGTTTGTTTGTTTGTTTGTTTCTTTTTAGATTCTCTGAACTTCAGATTCTTCCCTTAACATGTAAAACAAGGTCTGATTATAACCTACCTCTCAGGTATGCTGAAAGTTTAAATGAGATAATAAAACATAGTTTGTATGGTCTGTGGTTGGTGCTCAATAACTGCTAGTGAAGCTAACTACCATTTGTAGCAACGAACCTGCAGGAAAATCCTTTTTGGAGTTATAACTCACAAATGGACATCTGGAAAAGAGAACCTTTCTAAGTTAGGGAATTTTCATGAGGAATTCCCTAAAAAAACTGACTAAAGCCCATGTATGCAAAATAATAGAATGTTTATATACAATAGATTTTATATGTTCGTTGAAAAAAATTAGTAAGATATGAGCAGCTAGTATGTTTTAAGTGTTTTTGATTAAATATTATGCTTTCTCTTACATATTAATAATTTGCTTGCTTTCTTTTTTGTAGAAAATAATTTAAATTTTCATTATTTTTGAGAAATAATTTCAGAAAATTAAATGAAATAAATGCCGGGAGAGAGGGCAAAAACGTACATTTGTGATCAGACAGACAAGTATTCTTAATCCTATTCTGATATACTTTTGAAAGAAAGTGCTGTTTTCACTTATTTCATGAAAGCACATTCCCATGGGGGGGATAAACTCTTAAAATATTTTTAGTAAATATATGAAGTGAAACTGCACATAAGATTGAACACCACCACTGTAAGTTGACAACTATGAATTGTATAGATTGCTTTCATCATATTTATTTAGTATACAAAAATATATGAATAAATCTCACATGAATTCATATCTGTTTAGCAGGCATGCTACATATCTAAGGGATCATATCCTTTATCTTATACTTTGCTGATGCAAAGACGAACAGTAGTGTCCTTTTAAAACAAATAATACCACTTTCATATCAGGCAGAAAATTAAATTTTGGGTTGTTCAGTGATAGCAGCCTGCATACGTTAATGGATTTGCCACATTGATAAAAGGTAGAAAGGCATCTAGAGGGCTGACTTCTGTACCATTTTCTGAAAGCAAAGGGCACAAAAGCTAAACATTTCAAATGCATGGTTTGCTCTGAAACCATTAAACCTATTAGGAGAGGCATACAGTAACTTTGCAAACTGATTGCCCCCAAAGTAAGTTGTGAGTTTTAGGGCTAAGCCAAGCTGGCATGCAAAAGGGGTTGCTGTTGATCTTTTATACTAATTTTGGATTAATTGTGATCTACAGCACTGCGTAAACATGCTATCCTAGTGCTTCAGCTTCTCCACAGCTAAACATTAATCCTTCTTAATGCTCTAAGTCAACTTTTAGTCCTTAGTAGAATTTACCTTAATCTCTGGCTGGTAAGTTAACTGATTTGCAAAACATAATCCATGAGCCCAGAATCTTAAGGATATGTGAAGAGCAGCAACCTTACCTCTATAGAATTGACTGGATTTGATTCTTTAAATACAACACAGGCTGGTGAAGGAGATGACACCAAACTGTGAATTTTTGGAATCTGGTTATTTTGTTGTATTTCAATATAGTAGGGCAAAAACTGAATTTTAGGTTTGTTTGAGATATTTGTGTGTGTTTGTGTTGTTACCGTTTGTAATTTTATAAGTATTGCTAACAGGAACCAATTGCTTTTCTGCTTTGTATTTTCTCTTTAGGTCTTGATAACTAATGTAGTCAGTCATCTGAATTAATGACAGATCTTTCTCCATGCTTAGGTACCATTTAATTTTTTTTCTTAATTGTTTAAATATGTGCATTATGATCATGGAAATCTGCCCCATATTCTATGTCTGGTTTTAGTCTTTCAAATTGGAATACGACTATCATTGTTCATGATGACAACCTCAGATGATTCTATAATACTTGGTTTTGAAATTCATTCATGTTGCTTGGTTTTTAAATGTGAAACTCACTTGACAGTCAGGGTCTTCAAAGGTTACTTTCTTACTTCCAGCCAGCCAGGCACTTCATTTTATATTTGATGGTCTGCTCTACTTAGGGTTCTCTAACTTTTTGCATACCGCCCTCCTCTATTGAGGTTTCTGTCGAATTACCAAAGTTAGATTTGTCAAACTTCCCCAAGTTGATGTACAATGTCTTCTGCATAGTTTGCTAATGTAGTTCTTCTTTACTCACACCAAATTCTGAATCTAGAGACCTTCTTGATTTTCTTTAGAAAATTATAAATGTTCATATTAACTCCCTCGTGCTTACAGAAATTTTTGGAGTTTTATTTGGGTCTTTTAAAAACTTCAGTGTAGCCATTCAGCCCCCATTTGCTTAGCACATATATGGCAAATACAGCCTGGAAATGGGGGTGTAATGGGCAGAACTTTCATAGGTTATTTTGCATTTAGGTACTTGTTTTTCTTCCTTAACATAGATCACTGTTTCTGAGCTTTAAGGTTTCTTTTGGGTGATGTGTGTTTGTGAGGGGTGTGTCTACGGGTGTACACTCGCCTGCAGTTCTTGAATGAAGACCAGTATCACCTGCTGGATGAACAGGAAGAACTCTCATTGTGTGCATCACACAGGTGAGGAAACTAGTTGGAGTGCTGAATCCTATCCTGGCCTTTCATGATATATCCTGCATCCAGCCTCTGTGTTGGAATAGTTAAACTTAGTCTTTGGAAAATGTACTCACAGGGATTATTTTGTCACATGTGTTGTGTACTAGGAGGAGGGAGAGTGCTGCCAGGGAAAGATCCAATCCTGGGAGTAGGGGTGGGAGTTGCTTACAGGAAATCTACAGAAGATTAGGAGTTTGAGAAGTGGCCCTCTCATGTGAGGGTAGTTCTAAGGACAGGTATGCAAGGATAGGGCCTGGGGCATGTCTACAGAGGGCCCCTTTTGGAATGATTTAAAAATTGTTGATGCCTTTCATTTGCACTATAGATACAGATTCATAAAATGCACTATTTAAACACCACCACCCCCACTACTGATTTGAGATTCCTTTCAGTTAGCTGCAACACTTTGGTAAAGTGTGATACACTTATACCACCTTGTGTGAAGGTGATGTGAATAAAAACAAGAGGGCATAAAGGAGCATTTCACCTGTCCCTTCTATGCTTATTGGAATGATCGCCATCCTATAAAGAGGGGTTGTAGTCTGGTAGTTCCAGTGGGGTGTGAGTGGTGGTTGATACAGTTTGTAAAAGCAAGACAGAGTATGTGGCATGGAGATGTAGCTGACAGACAGAGGAAGCAGTAGTGGACATTCACGCATTAGTTATTTATTGAGCACATATGTGCTCAGCCCTAGTTTAGGCACTTGGGATAATCCAACAAGGGGAAAAAAATCCCAAGGATTCCTGATCTTGTGAGACCTACATTCTAGTGGAGGATGGAGGAGGGAGTGAGCAGAAATAAACGAGACACATGATATATACATTATATACTATGTTAGAGGATGAGAAGTGCCATGGAGCAAAGAAAGAATAGACCAGGATGATGGAGATGGACCAGGGAGGTGGGAGTGAGGATAATGTGTTTAAGCTGGTTGTCAGGGTAAGCCTAGCTGAAAAGATGATATTTGACTTTGGAAATGTCTTGAAGTGGGTAAGAGAGCCATTTGTGTATCTTGGGGGGATAATGTTCCAGAAAGGAGGATGCATAGCCAGGTTTGTCTAGGAACAGAAGTAAGCTGAAGGACTGGGAGTGGAGTGAGTGAGGGGCAGAGTGGGAGATGAGGCAAGAGGTGTGACCTGGGGAGAGACTTGCAGCTCTTTGCAAGGACTTTGGCTTTTATTCTGATTGAAATGGGGAGCTGTTCTGGGCAAGTGACATGACCTGACCTATGTTTTTTTTTTTGTTTTTTTTTTTTTAATGAAATTCAGTTTTATTGAAATACATTCACACACCATACAATCATCCATGGTATACAATCCACTGTCCACAGTATGATAACATAGTTATGCGTTCACCACAATCTATCTCTGAACATTTCCCTTACATCATAAAGAACCAGAACAAGAATAAAAAATAAAAGTGAAAAAAGAACACCCAAATCATCCCCCCATCCCACCCCATTTGTCCTTTAGTTTTTATCCCCATTCCTCCACTCATCCATACACTAGATAAAGGGGGTGTGATCCACAAGGTCTTCACAATCACACTGTCACCCCTTGTAATCTACATTATTCTATAATTGTCTTCAGGAGTCCAGACTGCTGGGTTGGAGTTTGGTAGTTTCAGGTGTTTACTTCTAGCTATTCCAATACATTAAAACCTAAGAGGTGTTATCTATATAGTGCATAAGAATGTCCACCAGAGTGACCTCTCGACTCCATTTGAAATCTCTCAGCCACTGAAACTATTTTGTCTCATTTTGCATCCCCCTTTTGGTCAAGAAGATACTCTCAGTCCCACGATACCAGGTCCACATTCATCCCCGGGAGTCATACTCTGCATTGCCAGGGAGATTTACACCCCTGGGAGTTGGGTCCCATGTAGGGGAGGGCAGTGAGTTCACCTGTTGAGATGGCTCAGTTAGAGAGAGGGAGGGCCACATCTGAGCAACAAAGAGGTACTCAGGGGGAGACTCTTAGGCACCATTACATGCAAGTTTAGACTCTCCTTTGTGGTAATGAGCTTCATAAGAGCAAGTCCCATGCTCCAGGGCTCAGCACAACAAACCACCAGATGACCTATGTTTTTAAAAGAAACTGTGGTTTCTTTGTTGAGAGTTGACCATAAAGTGGTAAAGGTTGGAGTGAGGAGAGCCTTGGAAATTATTGCGGTGTTCCCTCCAAGCAAGAGCAGGATGTTGTAACAATGATGCTAGATGCGTTTTATTGTCTACCAAAACATTAACCTCTTTAAATTTAGGCTTTAGGCTTTAGAGATTATATAAAATGCCATTCTCATTGTCTGATTTTATTTTTTAGGTACTGTGTAAAAGGTTGCTGGTAGCTACCATAATAAGCTTATTCTTTTTCACCTTCCTGATTTGCATATCATGATCTAAAGTGCATATTTCATTTCAAAGTCTACACCTAGATTCCACAGATAAGTGGTTCCTATAAAATTTTTGTACTGGTCCCTAGAATTCTAAGGGAAAAATGATCATTTATTAGGCAACTTCTAGTAGTCTGAAAAGGATAATGGAAGGACTTAAAGTGAGATGGGAGATAGGTAAGGAATAAGATAAATATAAATGCTACCATAATGAAGATCTGGAAATAAAAGTTGTTAAAAATCTGAAAGTAAAAATGAACACAGATGTGCCTTGTTTTAAGACAACACACCATGTAGAAATTCCAGTTTTCAAAGCAGAATTTCTAATTTGACAAGAAGAATGTTAAAGATCAGGTTGTTAAACTCCCTTCACTTTACAGGTGAGGAAATAGATTTCCTAACTCCCGAGGCTCTTTCCCTGGCACCACCAGCTCATCAATTAGAAGGGGGTGATTATGGGTGCTGTAAAACTGTTCCCCTTTGAGCAGTCAGTTCCCCTAGTGATTTTAAATATTTTACAGGCTATAAACTATGCGGTAGAGAAATCAGTGGCTATCGGGGCGTCTATCAAACTCTTGCAACTTGTAGATGGATTAGAAATGAAGACTCTTTGAAATTAGAATTTTGGTTGATAAGAAAATTTGATTTAATTTTTAAACCTCAATTAATGTGTAAATGACTCCATAACGTAAAATAGTTCTCTGCTGGTTTAAAAAGACTGGCAATCATATACATTACAAGCAGGACTGTGAACAAACTGCAAGCAGAGGACATGTCTTTGTATTCCCTCTGTCCAGTACAGAGAATCTGACATATGCTCATGAGTTGACTGTAAAATTAAATCCAGTTTAATATACAGAGTATTCATCCCACACATGAGCCCAGTTCGAATACTGTAAAATATTTATGCATTCTACGTAACTTAGACTAAACTTTTCTTCATGATTTTAAAAATTAAAATAATTTATTCTGAATTATTTGTTCAAACCTCATAGGCATCTGCAACAATTAGATAAATCAAAGAGAAACATGTAAGCTTTTATTGGGTACAGCCTTGACTACCAAAACCTTAGAATATATATCTATATGTAAGTATATTTATTTATTCTCCTAAAGATCTTCTCCCTACTCTAAAATATCTATAATAGAATAAGGGGCTTGAGAAACAGAGCAGTGAAAGAAGAGGGAAATGAAAAAATTCTGATATCGTTTATCAAAAATCTAGCCCCCCCAATACTTTAATACTTCACAAATTCCTATATGTTTATATATAGAGAAGCAATATGATGTAGCACTTAAGATACAAACTTTTGAGGTTGAGGCTTAGATTTAGATTCGATTCTGCTCCTTCTCTTTGTGGGACCGCATGAACTTATTTAACCTTTTTGTGAAAATGGGTATGATAAAAGAACCTACTTATCTCAGAAGGCTGTGATTAAACTTCTACACATAGTAAACATTTATTAAAAATGTTAAAATTAGAGCTGTATGCACTTCAAATATAATCATCTGCCATTTTATTCTAGGATGACAAACGAAGTGTAAAATATGCCTCCAGTGCACTGCTATGCTCTTTGATAATGAATTAACAGTCAAAAAAGTCATTTCCTTTTAATACGATTTTAGAATACACAAAAAGGAAAGTTTGAAATGCAATAGTTTAATTGAAAGCAGGAATTACATTGATTACTTAAAAAGCTTCCCACATTGATTGCATTTTCATGTTTTTTTCTAAAAACAAAGAGCTTGGCTAGACGGAATGGAAATAGAAAGGCAGAGAGTAATTAAAACTTACAATATACATGCATTTGAAAGAACTTAAAAAATGTGCACTTATGTAAAGGGATCAAGAAACATAACCTAGATAATGAATTGAAACTCAGAACACAGAATTTTAAAACCAACAGTGTGAAGCTAGGAGATCATGTGACTCAAACCCATAATTTTAAAGATTTAAAATTATGGCCTAATGCCCAACCTCAACCTTTATGTTGTTAGGACACACTTATTTTCCTTTCTTGGTGTTTCCTTCCATCTGGAGGCACCTCCTTTGATTCTTCCCTTTGGTCTCACTCTTCCCCTTCACTTGAGGTTGTTGGGTACTGAATTCGTTTCCTGGGGCTGCTGTAACAAATTACCACAAACTTGGTGGCTTCAAACAACAGAAATTTATTCGTCTACTGTCATGGAATCCAGAAGTTCAAAATCATGGTGTCACCGGGGTTGCACTCCCTGTGGAGGCTCAAAGGGAGAATCTTCTTGCCTCTCCCAGCTTCTGGTGGCTCCTGGTGTTCCTTGGCTTGTGGCTGAGTAACTGTAACATCTGCTTTGTCTTCACACAGCCTTCTCCTCTATCTCAAATCTCCCTCTGCCTTTTTCTTAGAAGGAACATCCTTGGAATTAGGCTCACCCAGATAAACCAGGATGATCTCATCTCAAGATCTTAGTTATGCAAAGGCCCCTTTTCCAAATAAGGTCACACTCTTATGTTACGGGGTTAGGACATGGATGTATCTTTTTAGGGGCCATCATTCAACTCATGACAGGTGCATTTTCTATCTTCCAACTTATTGCAGCCAACATAATAGCTCATTGTTTCATCATTATGTAGGAGAGATGGCCTATTTGTCTAGTCCCTTGATGGCTATTTCTTCACTGCTCTTCTAGCTTCTGCCTTCCACTCAGTCTCAAAGCCAATGCCACATGTTTTCAGCAATTACTATGGCGACATCCCATTTCCAGCATAGATTTCTGTATCAGTTATATTACTGTGCAAATCATTCCAAAGCACAGTGAGTTAAAACAATAATCATTTTATGTGCTTACAATTCTCAAGGTCAACAAATTGGCCTGAGTTCAGCTGGGCAGTTCTGTTGGTCTTGTCTGGAGTCACTCGTGTTGCCACAGTGAGGTGGTGGATATGCTAGGATCAGATGGATGGTCCAAGATGGCATCACTCACATGCCTGGTGGTTGGGGCTGTCTGCTGGGCCTTTCTCCCCACAGGGACTCTCATCCTCAAGGAGGCTAGCCTGGGCTTCTTTACATGGAGGGTGAGCACGGAAATGCAATACAACTTGATGTGGAGGTTCGAAATTTGCACAATATTATTCCTGCTGCATTCTATTGGCCAAAACAAGTTATAAGGTAAGCACAGATTCAATGAGTGGGGACTAAGAAACCTCTTCCTTTGTCTCCTTTTGGAATTTGCCTGCCTGCACAAAGCATGCATTTTGCTCTTCTTAATGCCATAGTTTTTACAGGAGCAGTCCCTGCTTAGAGAAGTCTACAGTTTTCCAGTGCTATCTGTCAAAGTATGAGTGTGACTGTCTTGTTTAGGAGTTTAGGCTTATGTAGCCTATTTGTCTGCAGAGAGATGTCACATTCTCTAGTATCAACCTTATCAGGAATAAAGGCAATAATTTGCCCTCCTTTGCTTGGAGTCTATAGCTATTTTTTAATTGATTCAGAACTTATGCAGGGTGTAGGCACATCATGTACAGGGCTTTATATAAACCAAATAAAGGTTATGAAAAGCAGTAAATGATCAAGGAGTTCCTAGGGCTCAGGGCTCTTGACTCGAAGCCCAGTGGTTTTTCTACTGCATTACTTTGATAAAATGATAATCTAGACATATGTACAAAACTAATACTCAGTAATTCAAATCTAATATTATGTGAAATTTAGTGATTCTCCCAGAAAATAGTAATGGAAAATTTAAGTAATTCAAATAATGGATAAAGCTACTTCTTCATAAGCAGAATGTTTGAACAAACTGAAAATGTATTTAATTTTTATCTGTGTTCTATACATATACTGTAAATACTATATATGAGGATATGCATGTAGATAAAAATATGTAGAAACTTAGTTATTCATAGTTGACAATATGAAGCATGATAGAGTAAAATGTTTAATAAGTTTGGTAAACCTCTAAATGATCTCAGTGTTTCATGCTGCTCCACAAAGGACATTAGCCACAGACATTTGTGTTATTTATTGCTGTCATCATGCATTTTTTTTCATCCAGGGAAATCTCTCAGAATTTATATTTTTAGTTTACATGATGAAATATGCCGTTTCAGATTTTGGTCTAAAGCATCTTACTGGTATTTTTATTGTATATTGGACCTCATACTGTTTCAGACCATGTTTTGCAATTTCTATGCTCATTAAAGTTGTGATTAATAATATTCTTACATATTCTCTTAACTGAAGATATGTATATAATATTGCTAAATACTAAAGATTAATACTTCTCTTTTAGACTCTGGTTTTCAAATGAATTATGCCTTTAAGAGTAAAAAAAAAAAAAAAAAGAAAGAAAACAAAACTTATTACCCTGATACAAAGGTTTGAAGGCAGTGATGCACTGTGTAACATGTGACTGTGTGCCTTTGTTTTTCTATGTATCTCATTTAGACATTAGGCCTCACAAGTCTAGCAGATTTAAAGCAAATCCACAGCACATGAGAGAGCATGAGTCAAACAGTAATTATATCAGAACAGCAATTCTGCTCCTCTGTTTTGTTATTGGTGTGGTTATAATGATTTCTGTTTTGAAAATCTTCAAGCTAACAGAATGTGTCCAAACAATCCTTTTCAGTATAAGAATTTTAAGGAGTTCTATACACCTGCACGCACGCATGCACACACATACACTTGCTTGACACTGGGTGAATATTTAAATTGTTTGATCTGAACTGCACATTCAGTTAGAAAATATTGTTCTTGTGGCCAAGGTCATGAGTTCAAATTCCAGGTGGGCAAGATGGTTTTGTATGGAAAAGGACTTGGTTCCAAAGCCATGGGTTGCCTTCTTAATACCAGTTCATCACCCAGCATTTGCACTATTTTCATGTGTTGAATTGAGTGAGTTGATATTTTCATTCAAACCTATAACCAAGACTGGACTGATAATTCAGCAAAAAGCTTAGAATGGCAAGTCAGGAGTGTTCTTTTTTCATGTAAAGGGCCGTATGTATTTCGGATGATTTTCATTGATTATTTTGCTAATGTGATAGTGAAGAGACGCACACCACTGGTCTACTTTTGTAGGTAAGGTGTTGGTTTGTTGGTTTGGGGAATTTATTCTCAGAGGAAAGACCTCAGATCAAAACATCTATGATAAAAGGGGCCAAAGGGAACCTTAAAACACACACACACACACACACACACACACACACACACACACACCCTTTAATACTAATCTGTTTTCATTCTAAAGAATCCTTCTTCTCTTCCTTACATTCCTTATTTCTTCTTCCTTATCTTCTAAAGAAAATTATATTAGGTATACAATGCATAATGAAGGGTTTTGTAAAAATTCATTTAAACTTGAAGTTTCAAAACCAGTGAAAAGCTTCCTCTAGATGAAATGAAGTGAGTAGGAAGTACCTTAGTTCATTGCTTAGGAGCAAAGGGGTACAAATACTAAACAATACTTAACTTTTAAATAAAACTGAAACTAAACAAAAGTATTCTGGCTTCTGAATTTAGTCATTTTTAAAGTTTCCGCAAAGCTGTTAAGATTAGATACACTTAATTAGTGATTTCTTTAAGCATATTTATCTGTTAAATGTTACGCCACAAGTAGATACAGAGGAAAAGTGTGTTAAACCTCTTTTTAAGAGCATAAAATACTTTTAGGTCTGTGTTTTTGCAGATCCACATGTATCAATGAATTCATTTTCCATTAATGTCCTTTTTTCTCAGTTTGATACAGACTAGAAATTATTACACAGGCAAACTTTCAAAGGGGTGAAAAGTACCACTTAAATTTTTGCCGCTATGAATGCTGCACAAATATTATCTTTTTAAAGTTTATTTCAAGTTAATATTATGTCTTTAATATCAAATTTGGATTGAACATCCAGATCAAAGTTTAAGATTGACCCTGGCACCCAGAACGCTTAGTAGCCCTAGGTATCTCATAAAAGTAAAGCCAATCATTTGCAGCTTATAAAGCAGTACTGATGAAGTGCCCCACCTACACCTAAAATGCCCAACTGAAGTGGAGCAGAGCTCTCAACTAATGAAATATTCAAAAATTGGGGCTAAAATTTGTTTTAAAAGTAAAAAAAAAAAAAAAAAAAAAAAATTCCAAGAGCTGGACACCTTCCTCTCAAGCATCTCAGGGACATTAAACCTGCAAAGACATTTCACTTGGAAAGTCATTGCTTTTTTGTTTTCATTCACTGCTGATCCATGAGAAAGCAATGCATAAAATGTCATAAAGAAGGGAAATTGAATATAAATGTAATTTCACTGTTGGTTGAGTTGATGACCACAACATTACTTACATTTTAGAATATGGAAACCTGAAACACACTGAAGTTAGATAAATTGCTCTCAGGTGACAATAAAGAAAGATAATAAACCAGCATATGAACTCTTAAGATTTTGGCTTTAGTCATATGCTTGGGAGCACTGATCTACACTATTCTCGTGTAATTTATTCCTTTCTGTAGGATTAGTTAACCTTTTATATTTTTTCAGTTATCATAAATTTTGTTTTATAATGTTTGACCCCAGAGGCTTTATTTATTGTAAACTGAAAATTTATATGAACATGTTTGTAATTTAGAAAGACAGAGCTTCTTTACAAGAGTTTTCCTCAAAAGGAGGGTAGATGCACTGACAGTGATAAGAGCAGATGCTAATCTTTGGGGTCATCTCCTTCCCCTGGTGGTAAAAGAGTTTTAACATGTGTAAAGATTCTCAGTTGCCATTTACAGCAACCTAAAATCTGACAGTCATGTATATAATCCTATATATTAAATCTGAGCCTCCTGAAAATTGTACCTATGACAAAATATATTGATGTCTCTTCAACAAAGTGAGGAGAATTTTTATTTTAAGTATGACACATGTTCATAATTTGCAAATAAATACTAGATAGCAGCACTTGAGGGGGATGGCAGTGGTGATAAGACATGCATCTGGCGATTAGCACCAGACACTGATGTTAAGAGCTGAAAGCATCTCAGAAGAACACAGCTTCAATTATAAAATCTTCATGCCTTTAGTAGTTCTGTCTACCCCACAGAGGCAAAAAAAAAAGTCTTTATTTTGATACATACGGAAACTAAGGTCAAAATAAGTTAAGTTACTTGTAGAGGTATGTGGCAGTTTAGAATCAGATGTGGGCTCTTCCAGTAAATATAACAGGAGTTCCTTAGATTTTTTTATTATGATTTTAATATTTGAACACTAGCTATTTTGACAGATGAGTTATGCACACAAAAAACAGAGAAGCCTATATTTTCTTTTACATGTCACCTGTAAATGTAGAAATCGCCTGTGTGATTTATTTCTAAAAAGACCCATCTCCAGGAGTAACTGAATGGATAATTTAATCACTGAAAGGTAAAAATCAGATAATTTAAAAAATTAGCATTTACTAGGAGCTAATTCCAAGTTCTGCACACAATTTCTACATAATCTCCAAAAAGTAAAGCCTATTTATATGTTATGTTTATTATTTTTAAATAATTATTGATATAAGCAAAAACTATATTTTATTTAAATTGAAAAGTTCATGATTGATTGCCCTATATTACCCATCATTTATGCTGAGTGTTGTAGTCAATAAACAGACCAAAACAAAGAAGAAGTACCTTTATTTTGCAAATGAGCATAGGGTAATATCTGTAAAGAGCTTGCTGGAAAGAATGAGAAGTCTTAGAGTCCAGATCTGGTTCTTGTACTAACTTGACATCCTCTCTTGGATGTTTCAGAGACACCTCAAAATTGGCATGTGTAAGACTGAACTCATGATCTTCCCTCAGACCTGGTCATCTTTCAGGGTTTCATATCTTAGGCAGTGGCACAAGCATCCATCCAGTTCTGCAGCTCAGAAATCTAAAAGTTGTTTTCTTTACACCTCCATCTTCTTAACCCCTCATATACAATCCATCACTGTAGATTTTACTTCTGTACTGTATCAAATCTGCCCATTTCTCTCCATGTCTGCTACCTCCACCCTGGTGCAGGATGCCAGTTTCTTGCCTGTACTCATCCAGTAACCTTCTAATGGGTGTGTGAGCAATCACTCTGGCCTCCTTCAGCATGCACACAGTGGCAGAATGACCTATTCAAAATGTAAATTGGATCATATCATCTCCCTGCTTAAAACCCTTTAGTGACACCTTCAGATAAGAGAGGCTGGAAGGAGAACTTCACCTGAATGAGGAGGCCCTCCGTGATCTGCTGTTTACCCCTCCTGTCTCAGATTCATTCTATCTCCTCTAGGTTCCAGACAAATGAAATTACCCTTCTTTTGGTCATTACATTCTCTGCCACAGGGACTTTGCACTGGCACTCTCCCCTACCCGGCCCCTGCTGCCCCAGCCTGGGGGCCTTTTCTCTTCCCTCTTTGCCTAGTTTACTCCTATTCATCTTTCAGGTGTCAGCTTGCATCAGTTTCTCAGAGAAATGGTCTCTGACATCACCAAATCAGAGATGGCTTTTATTGCCCTCTTTGCAGCACTTCTCATGTTGGTATCGTTGATTACATATGTTGATATGGTTATTACCATAGTAATAGCAGTAACTCTTCCCCATCCTTCTCCCACTGTGGACTATAAGTTTCAGAATGTCAGAAACAGGGTCAATGATTGCTTATCTGAGTCTTTGTAGAACTGAGTAATTTGTTGGGCACATAATAGTTGCTCAATAAATTTTTATTGAATGACTGAATGAGTGAATAAATGATCCAGCTATGCCTTTGGATAAATCACCAGTTATGTGTCCCAAAGTATTTATTTCTGTAAAATGGAGTAAGATTTAAAGTTTTTAAAGTTCATTTCCAATTTTTTTTAAAAATAGCTTCCAAAATATGTAATTTGAAAGTAAGTACATGGATAAGTTTGGAAAACCCATTCAACACTTACTCATTATAAAAATCCATGTCTATTGAGTGAAGAGGGGTTAAGGGAGAGGACAAAGGAAGGGAAAAAGAGAGAGAGAAAGAGTGAGAGAGGGAGAGAGGGGAGGAGAAAAAGAAAGGAGAGAGAAAAGAAAAGAATGCAAAAATCTGGAAGGAAAGCAAAGAAATGGGAGGTGGATCAAGTTAAATGAGGCTAAAACCAGGGAAAACCAGAGACGGAAGGGTGATCCTTTTTTACTAAACAGGGTAAGGAGTAAATAATAGAAAAAGAAAGTGTTAGCCCCTGTATAGCTAAGTGCTTACAGGCCTGCCTGCCTCGTCCCCCTACCCCCCAACACACACACACACACACACACACACACACACACACACTTAAAGAGCTAAAGGGTGTCCTCTGGCTATTTGCTTGACTGAATTAGTGAGCTAAGGGAGTTTGTGGTCTGAACTCAGGATTCCTGACTCCCAGTTCATTGAACCATTACATTACTTTTCATCAAATTAAAATCTCTGCATATCCTGTGGGTTTGGGGTTAGTAAGTTAAAATATTAAAATATTTAAAAGTTAAAAATATTCTTGAATATTATTGAGCTGTCATTTTAAAATTTGTAGTCTATAAGGAATTTAAAGGAGAGAGAGAAAAAAAAAGAGAGAGACAAATCTGGATTGCATTTCCCTGACCCTTAATGGATTTTACTAAGAAAACAGGCTTTAAATGTAAACAACATCTGAATTTTTTCATGTTTTCTTCTAAAACAATTATTCTGTAAACAACTTTTCTTAAAATGTGCAAATTGGATTCCTTAACATCCCCGTCACAGGAGCTTTGGTTCAGGCTCAGCTAAATATAAAATCCTTTTATATTTTTTGATATCCTTTTCCTTGCCACAGTTTTTCAAAAGGTAGATGCTATGAAATGCACTTTCATTCTCCGGTTAGTGTTCGAACATTAGTTTGACTTTAATAGGCTGGGATGATTTCAGCTTATAAATCTTCAACTGGAGGATAAAGTTCAAGTAGATAAAATCAAACAGATGTTGGTGGGAGGATTTCTTCATGACCCATAAAAGTGCTATCATCAAAGCTGAGAATCATTTGTTTTGAATTATTACACTGTTATCAAAAGGACTGTAGCAGTCTGTTTGTTGAGGAATTGGATCTGTTTATCTGAAAACAGAACAAAGATGCCACGCTAAGGCATTCCTGGGAAAGTGTGGTTCAGATGATGGCTGACACGGTGGGGTGGCGCTGAGACATTTTGATTGACATTTGTCAGCAAATATGGTCGTCAGGGCATGCCATTCATGAAGGGGTATAGAATAGACCTGTATTAACCAGAACTTGGCCAAAGACAGAGTGGGGGCCAATGAGAGGAAAACCTTTCAAGTAAAACAGAGAAAGTTCGTTTCTACATGAATAATTAGCTGTTAGTGGAGAAAAAAAAAATGATTCATTTTCTAAATGCTTAAATGAATGGCTAGTAAATGGTACTGTAAAGTGCACCCAGAAGCACTTGTTCTTGAACTGTTTTTAGCACATAGATCATCTGTATACTCCTTAAATAGGAATAGTTCACACTTGTGTACATAGGCAGGCCAGAGCTTTATAAAGCAATTTTCCAAAATGCCTTTAATCTTTGTGTTAATTTGGCTTATAGGACCAGGCATATTTCAGCATTGGGTACACTCTAAGGGCCATGCAGAAATTCAAAATATTAAAACATAACATGGAGAAATGACTCTCTTAAACCTGTAGATAATCTTATAGTTGCAGAGTGAAAATCTGTGTACCTCAGAATAATTCCTGTTACAATAAATATATGAATACATTAAGAACATTCTTCACTTATCAAAGATGCCATATGTACTGAATTATACTAGTAGTGGAATCAGACTCTTAAGGGTTTTTTCTACATCACCAATTCTAACCTCCCTGGTTGGACTTTGAAGGCCTTCTATAATATGACCTCTCTACATACCTAACTTTTGCTCCACCACAGCACTTAAAATTGTGTTCTGGTCTTTCTGGCTATTTTGCTTTCATTTGTGTTATCAATTTCATAGGCCTTGCCTTTTGCTCTTACATCTGGCAGTCTATGGTTCTCAGCATTAGCTGTTCTTAAAGCTTTTCCTTTTGACTTCAAGAGCCCTTTTGAAATTCTGATAAAAGCTATGATAGTTTCGCAGAAAACACAATTACATTTAAAGTTGTGCATACAATCATAGGACAGTCAAAGATCTGCTGAGGTCATTTTTTCCCCATCTCCACCCCTCAGGACAAGAGTCTGATAAATCCTTCAAGACCTATCAAAAGCCTATTTCTCCATGAAACTAAACTATTGCAATGCATAGTCTGGATTATTTCATATAGCACTTAACAAAGAGGGCCTCAGGTAGGATTTAAGAGGCTGAATTCTAGCCCTGTTCTCTGCTAGCTGTGTAACTCTGTTTTTTTTTTTTTTTTTTGCCCCCTCCACCATACTTTAAAGGGACGGAGATTTCATGTGCTCTAAAATTTTATGATTCTTTAGGTAATGTTCTTATTACCCTAGCCACTAGACTGTAAATCCTTTGTGGGAAAGAACCATACATTACTAGTTCTCTATATGTTCCAGATTATCTAACATGCTAGCTTCCAAAAATTAGCTAGAAAACACATTGATTATGTGGTTATAAGAAATAAAGGAAACAGCATACCAACTGAATTTTCCTCTAATCTGAAATTTCTTTGTGTCTAATACAGAAGCAAAGAAATTTCAACCAGTTGGTATCCCTTTGGTTTTACTTTCTTATAATTCACCCCTTTTCTCCAAAAGTTAAGGCTACTTTGTTTACAATATTGTGCTAGTAAAAGAATCTTTGTTTTCATTCCCACAGGGCATTTTTATTTTCTTTTTTTTGTGGGGGGAACACTTCTAGGAGTTGTTTGCGTGGATATACAATGATACTACATTCAATATGCAATATCATTTCACATTTTCCTCTGCATAAATCTTTTCCAAACCCAATGTAATTGCAAACATGCAATGCTTTGCCTATATAACTGTTCTTCAAAGGACTAAGAAAAGCAAATACTATAAATGGGAAAGGGTTACATGTGGGAACACTGCTTGGATGGAAATGCAAGAAATGCAAAATCATAGGCCTGAAGTGTCCTCAATACCCCGGACACCAAAGAAAATGACATGATTAAACAGAAAAAAGATGACCCTGAGAAGTGATTGGAATAGTAGGTGTGGGGGATGGTCAGATCTCTAGTTAGATATTATAACATTCTGGGGACTTTTCGCAGTGAAAGTTATTATGCCTAATATTGGTCGTATTAGGGTACATTCCAAATCTTTCTCTCTCTTCCTGTCTTCTTCTAAAGACTTCTCTCAAGGAAGAGGAACTCTAATATGAATTAAAGACTCAAAGAGTGACTTTAATGGCAGAGGGTTTTCTGTAGGACAAAGCGATTTAAAGAGAGTTAATTAAATTGAGACAAAGGCTTGCCTCTTTTCACTTTTTTTGTTCTTTCTTTTTGATGCCAGTGCCTGGGATTCCACTTCTCTTCTCTATGGGGTTAGTAGATTGGGTGGGCTGTGGACATGACCCTCTTCTACACATGTTTCCATCAACCATCCCTCCCCACCCCACACAACATACACACAGTAGAACACACATGCACACACTTGTGATTAGGTGGAGTTTAAATTTAAAGAACTTTGTTTGGAATTGAATTATGTACCCCACAAAAGACATGTTCTTAGCATCACTGTGGGTGTGAACCCATTTAAATGGGACCTTTTGAAGGTCCTTAACCAATCATTTAGTTAAGGTGTGGCCAAATTGAATCAGGGCAGGTCTTAATCTGTTTTACTGGAGGCCTTACAAAGAGAGTAAATTCGGATGCAGTTAGAGAAGCCATAACATGGAGAAACCAGAAGTCTGAGAAAGCCTCAGGAGAAACCAAGGATACCACCATGTGATGGAGGCAGAAATGTAAGCCAAGGAAGAACCCCAAGGATTATGGCAAGCCAGCAAAAGAAAGCAACAGACTCCAGGCAGGAAGGATGGCCTTGCTGACTTCTTGATTTTGAACTTCTAGCCTTCAACACCATGAAACAATAAGTTTTTGTTGTTTAAGCAGATCCATTGTATGGTATTTGTCATAGCAACTCTGGCAAACTAAGACAAACATTTAATGGGAAACTTAGCCAGGGGCTCCTGATTTTGTTGCGTTTGTTCTGTTTTTTTTTTATTTCCTACTTGCTTCCCTACGTGGTCAAGACCATTGTGTGATACTCAAGGAAAGGAAGTCAAAGGGCAGACTATGTACACTACAAGCTCAAAGGGCTACTGATACTCCAGACACACTTGTGACAGAATCCAATTCACCAGTGTTGAGACTAGATAGAAAGTTGGAATAAAACACAAGTTAAAAAAGAGATCAAGAGAAAAGGAAGGAAGGGAGGAAGAGAGGAGGAAGGGGAGTCAGAGGGAAGGGGGAAGGGGAGACAGAGGAAAGATAAAAGAAAGAAAGATTGTACATTTAGCTGCGGTGTTCTCTGTGCAAATATCTTTGAGAACCTAACATGATGGTTGGTAACAGTTCAAAGACTTGTGATTGATTATTCTAGTATCTTACCCCATTGAACATCACTAACATTTAACCAAAAACCAGACTTGAAGAGCTTCAGCATACTCAGACCAAGGCTTGTTTTGTTTGCCCCATTGAGTAGGTTTTTGTTTTTATTATTTTTTAAATTGCAAACATTTAAAACTCAGAAAAATTCAGATAAAATTTTGAATTTCAAGATACTTAAAAAATAGTAAGGTCTAACAAATGTGGGTCCAAGTTTCCTAGAGGGTGCAATTATCTGGATTTCATTAACAACTGACCTTATAGACAGGGAATGCACCCTTTGGTTTGCAACAATCCTTACCATTCCTTAGTGCTTATAGTCTAGCATTTCACTCACACAGGTTGCTTGGCTGGCCACTGTAGGCATTTGAATATGCAGCCAATGTTTTTAAATATTTCCAGGTAAAGTGTGAAAAAATTCATTTTTGTTGAATTGAAGTAAATTAGATTTCCTATAGTTCCTCATACAGAAAGGTCAGATAATAAAAATCTTTACAAGCCTATGACAAGCCTTCATTTTCATGATGACATTATGTTACCATGTAGCCATTTCTTTTCTAGGCAAAATAAGATTATTTCTCTTTAATAATTATTTTCCAGGATTTTCATCATTTTCACTATTTTCAGACTACCTTCAAAATCTACAGAATGCCAAATCTGTAACGTTTTTAAACCACATGAATGCATTCTTTTCTCAGTTTATGTTAAGAAATGTAATCAGAGAAGAGTACTTATGAAGGACTCCTTAGTATCCAATGGCTCTAAGATATCTCTGAGGAAGGTTAAGTTTTTTTATATAAGGTGTTCTGACTGTTTTATGTTCCATTAAAATTCACAATGCCTTTTAGTTATTTTTGGAGTATCTATTTAATCATCTATCTATAATCTATATCTCTCTCCTTCATCCATCCATCCATCCATCCATCCACCCACCTACATATTTACCTATAAATGGCCACAGCTTGCAATTGACATCATCAATTTAGTAGCTGGGGAAACCAGGTCCATTATTTTAATTGTCAGGTTCATTCTTTCAGTCATCACTTTATAAGTATGTATTTATGGAAACTCTATTTCATATAAGACCCTGTGCAAGGCACTAAAAGAGTAAGAATAAGTCATAATTTTGGATTTCAAGAATCAACATTTTACAGAAAAGGAAACTGAAAATCTGTAGTTCAGTAGTTCATCTAAGGATATAGAGCTAATAATGGTAGAACCAGGATTTGAACAGTAGGCTATGGATTTGGAATCCCTTGTTTTTCCCACTATGCTGCATCCCTTTTTAAGCATCAGGTAATTACATTTAATCCATTATAAATAAGAATGACTTATGAGATGTAATTGGAATGGTATGGCTGTTTTCTCTCACTGCCTAGTTCCTGGATATGAACTCTGGCAGATTCTAGGAATTTTCTGGTCATTCTTTAGTAAAAGAAAGTGCAACGGTCACATTAAGTCACAAATAAAATTTCAATTCAGAAATCAGTGTGCTGGGTCCAATATGTGAATCAATATCCCCACCACCCTCACTCCAGGTAGAGCAGAATTGCAGAGAGCTACCTGCTGGAGTCCGGAGAGAGAGAGGATAACAAGGGACACAGAAAGGTCTTACTAGATTGGTACCAATATAAGATAGCTTTATTTTCATTGGGCATGACTAATATTTAAAGCTGATTCTTTTCCTTGTGGACACTTTGGCATGGTTTGTGAAGTCTCTTCTTCTAGCCCTTCTAGTTGTTTTTTGTTTGCCATTCCCTGAATAACCCTTGTTTTTCTGGCAGTTCACTCCAAAGAAGATCCTTCTTTCAGAGTCCCATCGCTGTCCCATGAAGCCCTTTTGTGCAGGAATCTAAAAGGTTGGGGGCTGACTTTCTTCCCCTTAGAGTCCACGACATCTCTGCAGACTTTGTGCAGAATGCTGGGCAAGTCCAAAGCACAGCAAATGTCCTTTACTTTGCTGTCTGTCTCACCCTGTATGTTTTCCAGGCATGTGTCAATCCTCCACTCCCAACTGCAGGAGCGGATTAGGTTCTCAGAGGAGTCGTGTGGAAGGTAGACTCACCAGACTTGAGCCCAGGAGGCAGGTTCCTCACCCTTCCCCTTGGGAGGCAGAAAATGGGAACTCAAAAAAGTTAGTTGTCTCACAAATTACTTTCTCCTTCTTTTTATGTCCTCAATATGGGTTGAGAAGTTTACAATCAATACGTGGCTCAACATATCCCTGAAATGTATACTTGTGAATTCAGAATTCTCTAACCTGTGCTCCAATAAATAAAAGTTTCTTGTAGAGAGACAGCTGCAATTTGCTTGGTCATTTTAAAAAATATGAATTTTTAAAGAATAATTTGCAATTATAATATGAATCATTCAAAAAACTCTATTAGACTTAGTTTTAAAATGAATAGCATTTATCTAAAATATCTATGCATTTCTTTGACAATATTCTTTTATTATTATAATCTTCTCTGTTCCAACTTTTCTGGCATTTTCTAACTTTAGAAATTATTATTGATTGAAGAAGGCACTAGATGGATAAATTCCTTTTAAAAGACAAGATCAAAGTTTAATCAAATCACTGCTGACTTACTTGAGACTCTGGTGCGTTCCTTTCTTGGGAGCACGGGACATTTTTGGATGCTTTCTTTGCACTTTTGCGGATCTCTGGCCTGTGGGTTGGGGCTGCAGGCCCCTGGGAAGGAAGACTGATGCTCTTGCTCCCAGGTCCATGAGTGTCTCTCCAGCAGCTCATTGGAGGATGATGCCAGCAGCACACTGAGTCATGGGGTGGGCAAGCTCTGCATCCCCTGTGAGGTCCTGCACCCACCTGAAGAAGCATGGCATTAAATGGTAAATTAAAAATAGCATGACAGAGAGAGAGGCTGTGGGAGAACAGAAAAAGTTTTATATTTTCATACTTTTAATGTCATTTTTTTCCGTTTTTTGCACAAAGGGATCCACATTTTCATTTTATACTGGATCTTGCTAGTTAAGTTGTTTGCCTTGTGTTGACACTAGACAGAGTGGCAAGGGTAGAAGCTGTGAAAACAGTTAGGCTACTCTGTTAAGCCAGGAGCAAGATGATGGTGGCTTGGACTAAGGTGGTATAGGTGAAATTGATGAGAAGAGATTTATACCTGTATATATTGTGTGTGTGTACATAAGCATAAATTATATATAAAATCTGTCTCTCTGTGTATATATGTGTATGTGTGTGTGTGTTGGGTGTTCGGGATATATTGCAAGATTTTCTTGCCACCTCACTTTTACGTATATGGTGATTCAGATAATTCTTAATTCAAAGAGAACATTAAAAAGGGTTTTGGATGAAACGGCGTAACCAATATAAACGCCAAAATACTCATTGAAATATTTTTCTGCTAAATCACAGTAGAAACTATACTTAGATGCTCCTTATTCAGAAATATCAGTTAAATCATGCTTTGTTGTGGTTGGTAATGGTGAGTCTTTCTAATGGATGGCAAATTCACATAAAATATGTAATATATTGAACACATATGTGAATAACTCTCCCAAGTGCAATACAAAGCTCTTGTGAATCGAATGTTAAATGTCCATTAAAAAAAATTACCTCTATCATAAAAAGACCTAAAGCATTTATGGATCTTAGAACAGCTGATTATTTGACTGGAAAGGGGCCAAACTGTCACCATCTTGTGTCCACTGTTGTGATTGTAAACATCATTAACTGTTTTAAAAAGCTAGAATGAAATATGTGGGGCTTCTTTTTCTTATCCCTGATAAGTCACGATTCATCCCAACCCTGTTTGGAGCCTTGGCTCAGGCACCGCTCACCTGGATGCTTCCCAAGGGATTCTTTTTTCTTGGACAGCAAGTCAGTTATTACCATCAAGAGATAACTGCTGTTGAAGAAGAGGGAACGTGCTGAAGAGGTGGTGAAACGAAGCAGGGGTTAAGCAGAGACTGCCCCCAAGTAAAGTAATTGTGTACCTGCATTTTGGCTGGATGAAGAATTACAGCCATGGTAATTAGCAGTGCATTTTTGTATTATGACATGGCAGGCCCATGATTTTCTTTCTTTCTTTTTTTTTTCTCTGAGACTTGTCCTAAGAGAAAGGCGAGAAAAAATGAAGTGAGAATTAGATTAAAGCTGCCTTGCACTGCCGGATGCTGAGCCTACATGAGCTGTTGGATCAACGGCCAGCACTGGAAAGCTTTACTACAGTAGCTAAAAGTAAGCACAGCATCAGAATTTTGTCCTTCTCCAATGCTATCTGCTTTTAGTAAGGGTTACCGGTGGTGGTGGGGTCTCCCTGAAAAATCAAGGATAAAGAATAAATAAGTATAAGCCTTAGTGGCTCAAACAAATTATTTTCCGGTTGGCAGACAGAGTGCTAAGTGAAAGTCAGTGAGCTTGAACCTTAGAGTGTTGATTGGGTGATCAGTGCCTGCTCTTCTATGTGTCTGAAAAGCTTCCAACTAAGAAACACATTATGAAGTTCGAGTAATACTCCTTGAGCACACAGAAAGGCACATAGAAAAGACATTCAAGCACTGAGAAAAAAGAAAAGAATCATGGAGTTGTCCAAATTTTTGTGTGTTCCTGGTGTGGTCTTTAAAAGATGTATTCTGTACTATATTGCTACTTTGTGTACGAACGTATTATTTTACACAACTCAGTTATTGAATCATGAATTTCTTCTCCTTAGTGGTAGAGAATTTGATATGTCTTTTGTTCACCACACATTTTTAAAAGTTGCCAAATTCTAGCCAGTTAACCTCAAAAAGATTTTTTCTCTTTTTATTGAAATCATTTTACTCCTCTTGTCATGCAAATGTTTGTACTGCTTTATTGAAATGCTGTATATTCTATTGGTGGCTTGTATGTTCAAAGCAACTATTATCCTTAAACATGAAATTCGAGGACAGAAAAGAACAGCCTTCCAGCTGAATTTCCATTTGCTGAATGGCATCTGATATAAACAAAATGCCTGCTCCTTGAGCTGTCGGCAGCCACAGTCAACCTGTCAAGGAAGTAGTTATGATTATTTCTCATTTTCTACTGTGAGTGCTGAAAACTTACAACCTCTTTGGGAATTTCAGTTTTCTTCATGAAGCTATAAAGGAAGCCATTTTAGGTGCTTTTAATTATCAGCTATTTTGAATGTTGAAAGTTCTTTCGTTACACATACAATTAGGGGAGAATGAAAAATATCAATAGTACCTCAACCAATGGCAAGCAATTTTACTGGAATTTTTTTTATCTTAAAAAAGGACACAAAACTGAGTTACTTACATACAACATAATAATGGTATCTTCTATAGAAACCATGACAATATAGATGACTTATTGAGTGCTTACTATGTGCTGGCCATCATTCTATGCACCTTGCATATATTAAAATTATTTAATTCTCTCCACAACCCTCCGAGGAGATCATCCCCATTTTGAAGCACAGAGAGTTTGAGAAGTTGGTCGCAGTTCCCATACGTAGAATGTGACAGCACAGAGGCTGTACCTGGGAAATCTGGCTTCAGAGTCTCAGACTTAAGCATTAGGAAAAAATGTACTTATGCATTTCATTCCAAATGATTGATTTATTTCCTGAAGTTTAAAAATTCTGAAAAAAAAATAGTAAATGCTACATTTGCAAAAAGTAATGATTCTTCAGTTCCTGTACAACTCTATGGAAAATATTATAGTTTATCAAGACTAATTTGGATTTTGGACCAATATCATTGAAATACTAATGAGTAAGAACATAAATAGTCCATAAACGGGATATCATGGGATTTGCTGTCTCTAGAATCCTTGAAGCAGTAGAAACAACATTGGCTGCAAAAGGATATGTATCCCTGGCTCTTTATTGCAACAAGATTTGAGGTGATAAAAAGACTAAAAATTAGGACTAATTGTTGATAAAACAACAGCATGTCAATGCTATGAAATATTTTGCAGTCATTAAAAATGAGTTGATTTAGAGGAATTCTCATACCATATTATATGTGAAAGCATGGTTCACAGAAGTATTTATAATGTGATCTCACTTTGTAAATCTAACAATGGTAAATCCTTCCATATATGTATAGGAGTAGTGATCAAGGTATAAAGCCTTGAATATGTGTGTGTGTGTGTGTGTGTGTGTGTGTGAGTGTAGGGGGATATGGAGGGTATATTGGCAGAATAGGAGAGTTAGAGAAAAGAAAGTAAAAAAAAAAGAAAAAGGAAAAGAGCATGTGCAAATAGATAGATGTTTAAATAATATTTGTAATAATAATAGTAGTAATAGTAATCATCATCATCATCATCATCATAACCAAGAACGGTGGGCTTAGGTATCAGGAACCATGGGTTCAGATGCAAGTTTTGACAATGAAAGTGTCACTGTAGTATGATGGGTAAGTTACTCTTACTATGGCTCAGTTTTCTGATGTATAAAATGGAGATAATTATGTCTCTTTTACCAATTTTGCAGAGTTATTATGATGACCGAATGATATATGTAAACATATTTTGAAAAACCTAAAGGACTGTACATGCATACTTATAGCACAGAGTACATAAATGTCCTTTTTGCCATTGACATTAGGAATTAAAAAAAATAGATCTTGCATTTAGATATTGTGGTTACCACCCCCACCCCCCACCCTCCCACCTAGTTTTCACTTCATGTGAAAAATAACTACAGTTTCTGCTTCTGGAAACACAATACTATTTTGAGCTGGGATTGTATTGATTATTATTATTTAAAAAAAATTTTTTTTTTAAATTCAGTTTTATTGAAATACATTCACACACCATACAATCATCCATGGTATACAATCAACTGTCCACAGTGTGATAACATAGTTATGTGCTCATCACCACAATCTATCTCTGAACATTTTCCTTACATCAGAAAGAACCAGAACAACAATACAAAATAAAAGTGAAAAAAGAACACCCAAATCATCCCCCCATCCCACCCCATTTGTCCTTTAGTTTTTTCCCCATTTTTCTACTCATCCATACACTAGATAAAGGGGGTGTGATCCACAAGGTCTTCACAATCACACTGTCACCCCTTGTAATCTACATTATTCTGTAATTGTCTTCAGGAGTCCAGACTGCTGGGCTGGAGTTTGGTAGTTTCAGGTATTTACTTCTAGCTATTCCAATATATTAAAACCTAAGAGGTGTTATCTATATAGTGCATAAGAATGTCCACCAGAGTGACCTCTCGACTCCATTTGAAATCTCTCAGCCACTGAAACTATTTCGTCTCATTTTGCATCCCCCTTTTGGTCAAGAAGGTACTCTCAGTCCCACGATACCGGGTCCACATTCATCCCCGGGAGTCATACTCTGCATTGCCAGGGAGATTTACACCCCTGAGAGTCGGGTCCCATGTAGTGGGGAGGGCAGCGAGTTCACCTGTCGAGATGGCTCAGTTAGAGAGAGAGAGGGCCACATCTGAGCAACAACAAGGTACTCAGGGGGAGACTCTTAGGCACAATTATATGCAAGTTTAGCCTCTCCTTTGCAGTAACGAGCTTCATAAGGGCAAGTCCCATGATCGAGGGCTCAGCACATCAAACCGCCAGTCCCAATGTTTGTGACAACATCAACACCAGTCCAGGTGAGGATGTCCAACACATCTGCACCTTACCCCAGATCCTCGGGGCTGGGGAGGGGGAGGCTGTAAATATATTTTTTATTATCTGCCCAAATTACTCTGGGATGTGTCACTATTTCACTCCAGCCTATACTAACCTATCGTATCTCGCTTCCTATTCAAAGTTCCGTGCAATTGTGGTGTGTACTGATTATTGAGTAAGAATTTACACTAGGCTTTAAAGTTTTAGACGTGCACATCTCTTCACAAGGAAAAACAATGAGTCATCAATTTTATTGTTCTCTTTTACATAATATTGTAATCAAAATTGAAAACTAATTTTAAAAGAATCCACTTCTGAAGATTAAAAAAAAAAGTCTTCTTATATAAGGAAGTATCTCTTGAAACTTTCTATTAACACTTTAAAAAGTTGTCAGGAGTGAACATTTACCCACTGTTGTGGGTTGAATTGTGTCCCCAAAAAGGTTGTATTGAATTTCTAACCACTGGTAACTGTGAATTCAACCTCATTTGGAAATAGGGTCTTCTCAGATATAATCAATTTAAGATGATGTTGTACTGGATTATGGTGAGCCCTAAATCCAGTGGCTGGTGTCCTTTTTAGGAGAGAGAGAGAGATTTGAAGACACAGAGGAGACACAAGAAAGAGGCCATGTGAAGACAGGCAGGACTTGGAGTGATGTAGCTACAAGCCAAGGAATGCTAAGGATTGCCAACAGCTAGCAGAAGTTGGAAGGGGCGTGGGGCAGTCTCTCCTTCAGACCCTGCAGAAGGAGCCAACCCTACTGACACCTTACTTTCAGACTTCCAGTCTCCAAAGCTGTGTGAGAAAAAAGTTTGTTTTAAGCAACCCAGTTTGTGGTATTTTGTTACAGAAACCTTGGGAAATGAATGTACCCCCTCTGATGGGCCATTTTACACAAAATTTCACATTTATTTTGTTGTTTATCCTCAGAAATTAAATACTTGATATCTATACATGTATATCTATCTATCTATCTATCTATCTATCTATCTATCTATCTATCTATCTATCATGGTTTGAAGCTATTACATACCCCAGAAAGTCATGTTCTTAAAAAGCTAATCTATTCCTGTGGGTGTGGACCATTGCAAGTAGAGTCTTTGGTGAATAGGGTCTTAAGATGTGACCCACCTCATTCAGGGTAGGTCTTAAATACTCTTACTGGAGTCCTTTATAAGAGGTTGAAACACAGAGAAAAAGACACAGAAGCTGAGGGAGAAAGCCACAGAAACAGAGATGAAGCCATGAAGCCAGAAGTTGGAAGAAACAAAACCCAGAAGAGAAGGGGAGACCAGCAGATGCCACCATGTGCCTTGCCATGTGACAGAGGAGTCCAGGATCATGTGCAGCCTGTCGTTAAGAAGAAAGTATTGTCTTGATGATGTCTAGATTTGGACATTTTTATAGTCTCAGAACTGTAAGCTTGTAAACTAATAAATTCCCGTTGTTAAAAGCCAGCCCATTTCTGGTATATTGCATTTCAGCAGCCTTAGCAAAGTAAAACACTACCCATCGTCTCTCTCTCTCTGAACTCTAAAATCATCATGCATCACCTATCATTTTTAATATATGGTACAGGAAACAGGGGATGCAATCCAAGAGAGAAATGAATGATGACAGCTGTGTTCTGTGTGTGGTGGAGAACAATTGGTCCAGATTGGGCCAGGTCAGAAAGCTCCAAGGAGAGTTTTCTTTAAGAAGATGAGTATATAGTGCATTTAAACACTTCAACAATTTGCAGAGTTTGGGGTTTAATCACTAGCAAATATATGTAGAAAATTAGGTAACTGAAAAATTAGGATGATCATGAACTCCAGGATAAACAAAGAAATTGTGCCCAAAATAAAGAGATCATAGTGTACTGTGGGCTTTAGCTGTGGCTATAGTTTACAGATTCACAATGTAAATCCAGAGGATCTATCCAACCACAGTTATGATATAACCTATTGAGATGATGGGGCACAGGTGGTACGTATCTGTGCCAGACTGGGTGGGAAGGAGGAACTGGTATAAAACAGAGCTAAATCATCAGCTTTCAAGTGGAAAATAAATCAATTATGCCTATAGCTGAAAAGCCAAGAAGTAGCAGGAAGAGCACATTATTTAGAGATAAGAAGGTATTTGCCAAAAAGTCAACTAAAAAAGTTAAGAGGAGTTCCCTCTGGGATGCAGAAAACAGGGAAAATGGAGAGCAGGGGGCTGCTTTGTTTCCTTTTAACCAAATTATTAGCACTATTGGAACTGTGTTTATGTACATTGCATACGTATATTGTTTAAGATAAAAATTAAATAATATTAATTTAAAATTGGATTAAAATAATGTGATTAAACAAAGTTTTTGCATTTAATTTTCCATCCTCTCTTTGTGCTTCATTGATAATTAAAAAAATTATCTATGCCAGTCTTCAGAGATATTTATACCATAGAAGAAGTATTTGGAAAAAATAGAAACATAAAAATAAGTTATATTTGGGACATGGGCATGTGGGAGTTCATTTGTGCTTGTCTTCCTCCCTCATAACAATGGAATTTTAGAGTGGAAAGGGGCCTTAAAAAAATCATCTTATCTAATGCCTACTTGTAACAGATAAAGAGGGAGGCTTGGCTTAAGCAATATGGCCAAGTGAAGCATGCTCTTTAACTTGCTCCCATTGCATAAGAACAAATATGTTTTTATGACAAATAAATATTAAATAATGTGTTAGTTTTGAGGCCAAATATTTAATAAAAAATAGATTGGAATTTATATGTATGGTATCAAAATAGATTAAAACATGCTTTTGTTACCTAATGTTTCAGATTCTTACCTTTGCATTTTAAAAACGAGTCCATTAAAAAAATAACTTTTATGCTAGATTTCCAAATGATGAAATAAGGGAGAAAGTTTCAGGATATTTCTAAGCACTACTCTAGGAAAAAAAAATATGATGATGGATAGTGTTAATTCCCAATAAAGAAAAGTCAACTTGATATAATCATCACAATATTTTTTCTGTTTGGGGAACACCAGATGGGAAACATCTTGATGGAATGAATTTAACATTTGGATCTGGTAGAAATCATCTTGATGCAAGTTTGAACTATTCTCACCCTCTGTTTTTGGTCTGTTTGTTTCCCATTAACTTACATTTCAACATCGGTGTTTCCTATGTTGCCTGTATTTAACCATTGGTCCATTGTGGATATATAGGTGACAGAGAATAGGCATAATTTAAAACTGTGTAATGTTCAAAACCAGCACAGTGGCTGACAGTGTTCAACTGAGTGATAGCTGAGTGACTAAGTCATGAGCACACTTATCTGATCTCCAGTATCTCCATGTGCATGGTCTCTCAGTACTTCCCATTCTGAAGGAATAAATATTTAAATGATCATTTGATTTATCAAGTTAAAATAGAAAACAAAATAGATGCCATTACTGCCTGAAATGGTGTGAACCCTGTGGAAGCATGCTTGCAAACCACTGTGGGGTGTTGAATCACCACTTGTGCAACTAGGCTGTAGGTCTCCAGGTAGCTAAATATATATTTGTATATTTTAAACACAGTTGAGATAATACTGCAAATTGTATCCCACTGTTCTCAATTGTAAACCTTTTCCATTCATAAATATTCTTTGAAAGCAGGATTTTTTTGCTGTATAATATTTGAATTATGAATATATCTGGCTTGTACCCTTCTTAGGGATTGTTTGATTCTTAAGCAGAAATGGACTGAAACTAGCTTGGGAAAGGGAAACTTTTGTTAGAGTTATAGGGAAATCTTGTGGAACCCCATTCAGAATGTATAACTGAAGCGGAAAGCTGTTTCCATCTCTTTTGCTCTTGCACATGCTCTCTCCCTCTCTGTTTACAGAGTCTCTGCTTTTTGCTTCTGATTGCACATCTCCCTCATGCACCCTTGTGAACACTGTAGGCAGATCAGGGCCCTCTGCAAAGCACTTAATATCTTCTCCATTCCTCATAACTTTGTCTTGTGGTTCAGGTTGCACTGGACCCAGCTCTGGTCTCAGCTCTGTGTTAGCTTTACAGCTACAGAACTTGCTACTTACATTCTCTGTGTGTGTGTGTGTGTGCTTGTGAGTGTGTTTGACCTCATACTGGAGAATGAATATGCTTGGAGATTGGGAGCCAAGACTTGGCTGTTTTAAAGTCATGTCCTGGCTAGTCTAATCTGCTGTGGAGGTAGTCGAGTCTGCGTCTGGGCCATGGAGCCCACCCCCCACATGGCTTAGCCTCTCAAAAATCTGAGAATAAGTTATGGGCAAGGTAAGAAAAATGACTGACTTAATCACTCAATATCCCCAGGACTCCCTCCCTCTTCCCAATCTTAATCTTTGAACAGCGTCCATAACACTACATTTTTCTGCCCCTCTGTCTCTTCCTAATAAGCTACTCTATGGGAATTGAGTAGCTTAATGGGATGAAGTCATGTTTGTTTACAGTGAAGAGAAATGGATTTTTGAGTTTTTTCATTATATATCACTTCATTTAACTCAGTTCAAATGAGTTATTTTAATCTCAGAGTCTATTTTTATATGCTCTTTAATGATGTTCCTGCTTAGTGTCCAAGAAAAAAAAATTAAGTTCTTCCTACTGGTAATTCCTGGGCCTGTTTCACCCTAGTCTTACTATTCTTATATACCAATTAGCGACACATTATTTCATTAAACCTTTTCTTGATCTGCTATTCCTGGTTTCACTTCTAAGTACATTCACTACTCATTAATTTTACATTAAATTCCTTTATTTAAGTTGCCCTTCAAGCACATAAAACAAACAACAGCAACAAAGCAAAAAACATTTTGCAAGCTTCTCAAGGTCCAAATTAGTAATAAGTATTTGAGACTTTAAGAGCTAATGCAATTAGAAGGGGGTATTCTACAGAAAGATAATAAATATAATGTGTGGAAGAAGGGAGACTGTGGTAAAGGGAATAAGGGAGAACTGAGAGAGAAGCAAGATGGCACATTGTGAAATGAGGAGGAGCTTGCAAGGTGGGAAGAGAAAAGGAATCAACAGAAAGTTCCAGGAGAATTGGGACTGTTAAAAGTTCACTGGCAAAGATATAGTGAAGATAGAATGTCCGTATTTTAATAATTTGCAATGAAAATTGGTGCTATCTTTTGTAAGGCAACATGCCAGAACATTTCAAGCCATACACAATATTCATACCCCTGGAAACTTATTTTAAGGATAGAATCTAAAAAAAAGGAAAAGACTAAGTTCCTGAAGATATTCTTCCTAGATATATATTTTTTAAATGATGAGAAAGTTAAACCCTTATAAGTTTAGTTATCGGACATTAGTTAATTATATTGTAGCACAACATAACATATAAAGTGGAATCCTTCTATGTAAAATTTATAGTGATAATATAGCAACTTTCTATGCTAGAGTATAAAAATTCACTATTAATTGCAGTTATATAAAATACGTATGCAGGTGGTTAAAAACTGAAAGTGATCATAGAGAAATAAAATCAGTTGATTCTTTTTTTCCTGTAATTTTATTGAGATATAGTCACATATCACACAATCATCCAAAATGTACAATCAGTTGTTCACAGTATCATCATATAGTTTGTGCATTCATCACCACAATCAATTCTTGAACACTTTCATTACTCCAAAATATAGAATAAAAATAAAAGTAAAAGTACAAAAGAACCCCCAAAACATCCCATAACCTCCATCCCCCATCCCCGCCATAATTCATTTACTTTTTTGTCTCCATTTTTCTACTTATCTGTCCATATACTGGATAAAAGGAGTGTGAGCCACAAGGTTTTCACAATCACATGGTCACACCATGTAAGCTATATAGTTAAACAATTGTCTTCAAGAATCAAGGCTACTGGATTGCAGTTCAACAGTTTCAAGTATTTCCTTCTAACTATTCTAATATACTAAAAACTAAAAAGGGATACTTATATAATGCATAAGAATAACCTCCAGAATAACTTCTTGACTCCATTTGAAATCTCTCAGCAGTTGATTCTTAGTATGGTGAGATTCTGGGTGATTTCCATTATAGAAAAAGCTATTGGATTTGGCAATTAGAGGAAATTGCTAAAATTTGAGACTTTAATTTTAATACATTAGGAAACAGAGTTTGAAGGGGCAAGTTGTGAATGGATGGAGAAGAAATAGCAACTTTGGGAAGATGTCGTTTCATTGTAGAAACTTGACTAGGAAAGGAAAGAAGTGGTATTCCAACAGGAGGCAGGTCTTAGTAAAGGAGGAGGCAGATTACAGTGAAGGGCTTAATAAATGGGGGACACTGCATGCTTGAAAGTTGAGAGGAAAAGGCCAGGGTAGGAGAAATTTTGTGGATGTTAGGGTGGAGAAGTGACAGGAAGCAAGAGGTAGTCAAGACAAGAATGTGTTCATTCATTCATTCATTTAACACATACTTGTTAGTGTGCTAACTGCTGAATATGCAAGGGTGAACACTGCAGATATAAAACAGATATAATTCTTGCCTTTGTTGAACATACAGTCTAGTGTAGAGAGACAGAGGTTATAAAAATGAACACAGAGAGGAGGCGGGGCAAGATGGCAGACTGGTGAGCTGTATGTTTTAGTTACTCCTCCAGGAAAGTAGGTAGAAAGCCAGGAACTGCGTGGACTGGACACCACAGAGCAATCTGACTTTGGGCATACTTCATACAACACTCATGAAAACGTGGAACTGCTGAGATCAGCGAAATCTGTGGGTTTTTGCGGCCAGGGGACCTGCGCCCCTCCCTGCCAGGCTCGGTCCCGTGGGAGGAGGGGCTGTTGGCTCTGGGAGGGAGAAGGGAGAACTGCAGTGGCAGCCCTTATCGGAAACTCATTCTACTGATCCAAACTCCAACCATAGATAGACTGAGACCAGACACCAGAGAATCTGAGAGCAGCCAGCCCAGCAGAGAGGAGACAGGCATAGAAAAAAAAAACAACACGAAAAACTCCAAAATAAAAGCGGAGGATTTTTGGAGTTCTGGTAAACATAGAAAGGGGAAGGGCGAAACTCAGGCCCGAGCTCAGGCCCTGAGGCGCATATGCAAATCCTGAAGAAAAGCTGATCTCTCTGCCCTGTGGACCTTTCCTTAATGGCCCTGGTTGCTTTGTCTCTTAGCATTTCAATAACCCATTAGATCTCTGAGGAGGGCCCTTTTTTTTAATCCTTTTTTCTTTTTCTAAAACAATTACTCTAAGAAGCCCAATACAGAAAGCTTCAAAGACTTGCAAGTTGGGCAGGTCAAGTCAAGAGCAGAACTAGGAGAGCTCTGAGACAAAACGCAATAATCCAGTGCCTGAGAAAATTCACTAAACACCACAACTTCCCAAGAAAAGGGGGGTGTCCGCTCACAGCCATCATCCTGGTGGACAGGAAACACTCCTGCCCATCACCAGCCCCATAGCCCAGAACTGCCCCAGACAACCCAGTGTGATGAAAGTGCTTCAAATAACAGGCACACACCACAAAACTGGGCGTGGACATTAGCCTTCCCTGCAACCTCAGCTGATTGTCCCGGAGTTGGGAAGGTAGAGCAGTGTGAATTAACAAAGCCCCATTCAGCCATCATTTCAGCAGACTGGGAGCCTCCCTACACAGCCCAGCAGCCCAGAACTGCCCTGGGGGGACGGCACTCACCTGTGACATAGCACAGTCATCCCTCAACAGAGGACCCGGGGTGCACGGCCTGGAAGAGGGGCCCACTTGCAAGTCTCAGGAGCCATACACCAATACCAAGGACTTGTGGGTCAGTGGCAGAGACAAACTGTGGCAGGACTGAACTGAAGGATTAGACTATTGCAGCAGCTTTAAAACTCTAGGATCACCAGGGAGATTTGATTGTTAGAGCCACCCCCCCCTCCCTGACTGCCCAGAAACATGCCCCATATACAGGGCAGGCAACACCAACTACACACGCAAGCTTGGTACACCAATTGGACCCCATAAGACTCACTCCCCCACTCACCAAAAAGGCTAAGCAGGGGAGAACTGGCTTGTGGAGAACAGGTGGCTCATGGATGCCACCTGCTGGTTAGTTAGAGAAAGTGTACTCCACGAAGCTGTAGATCTGATAAATTAGAGATAAGGACTTCAATTGGTCTACAAATCCTAAAAGAACCCTATCAAGTTCAGCAAATGCCAAGAGGCCAAAAACAACAGAAAATTATAAAGCATATGAAAAAACCAGACGATATGGATAACCCAAGCCCAAGCACCCAAATCAAAAGAGCAGAAGAGACACAGCACCTAGAGCAGCTACTCAAAGAACTAAAGATGAACAATGAGACCATAGTACGGGAGACAAAGGAAATCAAGAAGACCCTAGAAGAGCATAAAGAAGACATTGCAAGACTAAATAAAAAAATGGATGATCTTATGGAAATTAAAGAAACTGTTGACCAAATTAAAAAGATTCTGGACACTCATAGTACAAGACTAGAGGAAGTTGAACAACGAATCAGTGACCTCGAAGATGACAGAATGGAAAATGAAAGCATAAAAGAAAGAATGGGGAAAAAAAATGAAAAAATCGAAATGGACCTCAGGGATATGATAGATAATATGAAACGTCCAAATATAAGACTCATTGGTGTCCCAGAAGGGGAAGAAAAGGGTAAAGGTCTAGGAACAGTATTCAAAGAAATTGTTGGGGAAAACTTCCTAAATCTTCTAAACAACATAAATACACAAATCATAAATGCTCAGCGAACTCCAAATAGAATAAATCCAAATAAACCCACTCCGAGACATATACTGATCACACTGTCAAACACAGAAGAGAAGGAGCAAGTTCTGAAAGCAGCAAGAGAAAAGCAATTCACCACATACAAAGGAAACAGCATAAGACTAAGTAGTGACTACTCAGCAGCCACCATGGAGGCAAGAAGGCAGTGGCATGATATATTTAAAATTCTGAGTGAGAAAAATTTCCAGCCAAGAATACTTTATCCAGCAAAGCTCTCCTTCAAATTTGAGGGAGAGCTTAAATTTTTCACAGACAAACAAATGCTGAGAGAATTTTCTAACAAGAGACCTGCCCTACTGGAGATACTAAAGGGAGCCCTACAGACAGAGAAACAAAGAAAGGACAGAGAGACTTGGAGAAAGGTTCAGTGCTAAAGAGATTCGGTATGGGTACAATAAAGGATATTAATAGACAGAGGGGAAAAATATGACAAACATAAACCAAAGGATAAGATGGCTGATTCAAGAAATGCCTTCACGATTATAACGTTGAATGTAAATGGATTAAACTCCCCAATTAAAAGATATAGATTCGCAGAATGGATCAAAAAAAATGAACCATCAATATGTTGCATACAAGAGACTCATCTTAGACACAGGGACACAAAGAAACTGAAAGTGAAAGGATGGAAAAAAATATTTCATGCAAGCTACAGCCAAAAGAAAGCAGGTGTAGCAATATTAATCTCAGATAAAATAGACTTCAAATGCAGGGATGTTTTGAGAGACAAAGAAGGCCACTACATACTAATAAAAGGGGCAATTCAGCAAGAAGAAATAACAATCGTAAATGTCTATGCACCCAATCAAGGTGCCACAAAATACATGAGAGAAACACTGGAGAAACTAAAGGAAGCAATTGATGTTTCCACAATAATTGTGGGAGACTTCAACACATCACTCTCTCCTATAGATAGATCAACCAGACAGAAGACCAATAAGGAAATTGAAAACCTAAACAATCTGATAAATGAATTAGATTTAACAGACATGTACAGGACATTACATCCCAAATCACCAGGATACACATACTTTTCTAGTGCTCATGGAACTTTCTCCAGAATAGATCATATGCTGGGACATAAAACAAGCCTCAATAAATTTAAAAAGATTGAAATTATTCAAAGCACATTCTCTGACCACAATGGAATACAATTAGAAGTCAATAACCATCAGAGACTTAGAAAATTCACAAATACCTGGAGGTTAAACAACACACTCCTAAACAATCAGTGGGTTAAAGAAGAAATAGCAAGAGAAATTGCTAAATATATAGAGACGAATGAAAATGAGAACACAACATACCAAAACCTATGGGATGCAGCAAAAGCAGTGCTAAGGCGGAAACTTATAGCACTATACGCATATATTAAAAAGGAAGAAAGAGCCAAAATCAAAGAACTAATGGATCAACTGAAGAAGCTAGAAAATGAACAGCAAACCAATCCTAAACCAAGTAAAAGAAAAGAAATAACAAGGATTAAAGCAGAAATAAATGACATAGAGAACAAAAAAACAATAGAGGGGATAAATATCACCAAAAGTTGGTTCTTTGAGAATATCAACAAGATTGACAAGCCCCTAGCTAGACTGACAAAATCAAAAAGAGAGAAGACCCATATAAACAAAATAATGAATGAAAAAGGTGACATAACTGCAGATCCCGAAGAAATTAAAAAAATTATAAGAGGATATTATCAACAACTGTATGGCAACAAACTGGATAATGTAGAACAAATGGACAATTTCCTGGAAACATATGAACAACCTAGACTGACCAGAGAAGAAACAGAAGACCTCAACCAATCCATCACAAGCAAAGAGATCCAATCAGTCATCAAAAATCTTCCCACAAATAAATGCCCAGGGCCAGATAGCTTCACAGGGGAATTCTACCAAACTTTCCAGAAAGAACTGACACCAATCTTACTCAAACTCTTTCAAAACATTGAAGAAAATGGGACACTACCTAACTCATTTTATGAAGCTAGCATCAATCTAATACCAAAACCAGGCAAAGATGCTACAAAAAAGGAAAACTACCGGCCAATCTCCCTAATGAATATAGATGCAAAAATCCTCAACAAAATACTTGCAAATCGAATCCAAAGACACATTAAAAAAATCATACACCATGACCTAGTGGGGTTTATTCCAGGCATGCAAGGCTGGTTCAACATAAGAAAATCAATCAATGTATTACAACACATTAACAAGTCAAAAGGGAAAAATCAATTGATCATCTCAATAGATGCTGAAAAAGCATTTGACAAAATCCAACATCCGTTTTTGATAAAAACACTTCAAAAGGTAGGAATTGAAGGAAACTTCCTCAACATGATAAAGAGCATATATGAAAAACCCACAGCCAGCATAGTACTCAATGGTGAGAGACTGAAAGCCTTCTCTCTAAGATCAGGAACAAGACAAGGATGCCCGCTGTCACCACTGTTATTCAACATTGTGCTGGAAGTGCTAGCCAGGGCAATCCGGCAAGACAAAGAAATAAAAGGCATCCAAATTGGAAAAGAAGAAGTAAAACTGTCATTGTTTGCAGATGATATGATCTTATATCTAGAAAACCCTGAGAAATCGACGATACAGCTACTAGAGCTAATAAACAAATTTAGCAAAGTAGCGGGATACAAGGTTAATGCACATAAGTCAGTAATGTTTCTATATGCTAGAAATGAACAAACTGAAGAGACACTCAAGAAAAAGATACCATTTTCAATAGCAACTAAAAAAATCAAGTACCTAGGAATAAACTTAACCAAAGATGTAAAAGACCTATACAAAGAAAACTACATAACTCTACTAAAAGAAATAGAAGGGGACCTTAAAAGATGGAAAAATATTCCATGTTCATGGATAGGAAGACTAAATGTCATTAAGATGTCAATTCTACCCAAACTCATCTACAGATTCAATGCAATCCCAATCAAAATTCCAACAACCTACTTTGCAGACTTGGAAAAGCTAGTTATCAAATTTATTTGGAAAGGGAAGATGCCTCGAATTGCTAAAGACACTCTAAAAAAGAAAAACGAAGTGGGAGGACTTACACTCCCTGACTTTGAAGCTTATTATAAAGCCACAGTTGCCAAAACAGCATGGTACTGGCACAAAGATAGACATATAGATCAATGGAATCGAATTGAGAATTCGGAAATAGACCCTCAGCTCTATGGCCGACTGATCTTTGATAAGGCCCCCAAAGTCACTGAACTGAGTCATAATGGTCTTTTCAACAAATGGGGCTGGGAGAGTTGGATATCCATATCCAAAAGAATGAAAGAGGACCCCTACCTCACCCCCTACACAAAAATTAACTCAAAATGGACCAAAGATCTCAATATAAAAGAAAGTACCATAAAACTCCTAGGAGATAATGTAGGAAAACATCTTCAAGACCTTGTATTAGGAGGCCACTTCCTATACTTTACACCCAAAGCACAAGCAACAAAAGAGAAAATAGATAAATGGGAACTCCTCAAGCTTAGAAGTTTCTACACCTCAAAGGAATTTCTCAAAAAGGTAAAGAGGCAGCCAACTCAATGGGAAAAAATTTTTGGAAACCATGTATCTGACAAAAGACTGATATCTTGCATATATAAAGAAATCCTACAACTCAATGACAATAGTACAGTCGGCCCAATTATAAAATGGGCAAAAGATATGAAAAGACAGTTCTCTGAAGAGGAAATACAAATGGCCAAGAAACATATGAAAAAATGTTCAGCTTCACTAGCTATTAGAGAGATGCAAATTAAGACCATAATGAGATACCATCTAACACCGGTTAGAATGGCTGCCATTAAACAAACAGGAAACTACAAATGCTGGAGGGGATGTGGAGAAATTGGAACTCTTATTCATTGTTGGTTGGACTGTATAATGGTTCAGCCACTCTGGAAGTCAGTCTGGCAGTTCCTTAGAAAACTAGATATAGAGCTACCATTCGATCCAGCGATTGCACTTCTCGGTATATACCCGGAAGATCGGAAAGCAGTGACACGAACAGATATCTGCACGCCAATGTTCATAGCAGCATTATTCACAATTGCCAAGAGATGGAAACAACCCAAATGTCCTTCAACAGATGAGTGGATAAAGAAAATGTGGTATATACACACGATGGAATACTACGCGGCAGTAAGAGGGAACGATCTGGTGAAACATATGACAACATGGATGAACCTTGAAGACATAATGCTGAGCGAAATAAGCCAGGCACAAAAAGAGAAATATTATATGCTACCACCAATGTAAACTTTGAAAAATGTAAAACAAATGGTTTATAATGTAGAATGTAGGGGAACTAGCAGTAGAGAGCAATTAAGGGAGGGGGAACAATAATCCAAGAAGAACAGGTAAGCTATTTAACGTTCTGGGGATGCCCAGGAATGACTATGGTCTGTTAATTTCTGATGGATATAGTAGGAGCAAGTTCACAGAAATGTTGCTATATTATGTAACTTTCTTGGGATAAAGTAGGAACATGTTGGAAGTTAAGCAGTTATCTTAGGTTAGTTGTCTTTTTCTTACTCCCTTGTTATGGTCTCTTTGAAATGTTCTTTTATTGTATGTTTGTTTTCTTTTTAACTTTTTTTTCATACAGTTGATTTAAAAAAGAAGGGAAAGTTAAAAAAAAAAAAAAAAAGAAAAACAAGGGAAAAAAAAAGATGTAGTGCCCCCTTGAGGAGCCTGTGGAGAATGCAGGGGTATTTGCCTACCCCACCTCCATGGTTGCTAACATGACCACAGACATAGGGGACTGGTGGTTTGATGGGTTGAGCCCTCTACCACAGGTTTTACCCTTGGGAAGACGGTTGCTGCAAAGGAGAGGCTAGGCCTCCCTATGGTTGTGCCTAGGAGCCTCCTCCCGAGTGCCTCTTTGTTGCTCAGATGTGGCCCTGTCTCTCTAGCTAAGCCAACTTGAAAGGTGAAATCACTGCCCTCCCCCCTACATGGGATCAGACACCCAGGGGAGTGAATCTCCCTGGCAACGTGGAATATGACTCCCAGGGAGGAATGTAGACCTGGCATCGTGGGACGGAGAACATCTTCTTGACCAAAAGGGGAATGTGAAAGGAAATGAAATAGGCTTCAGTGGCAGAGAGATTCCAAAAGGAGCCGAGAGGTCACTCTGGTGGGCACTCTTACGCACACTTTAGACAATGCTTTTTAGGTTCTAAAGAATTGGGGTAGCTGGTGGTGGATACCTGAAACTATCAAACTACAACCCAGAACCCATGAATCTCGAAGACAGTTGTATAAAAATGTAGCTTATAAGGGTTGACAATGGGATTGGTTAAGCCATAAGGACCACACTCCACTTTGTCTAGTTTATGGATGGATGAGTAGAAAAATAGGGGAAGGAAACAAACAGACAAAGGTACCCAGTGTTCTTTTTTACTTCAATTGCTCTTTTTCACTCTAATTGTTATTCTTGTTATTTTTGTATGTGTGCTAATGAAGGTGTCAGGGATTGATTTGGGTGATGAATGTACCACTATGTAGTACACATGTAATGGTACTGTAAACAATCGAAAGTACGATTTGTTTTGTATGACTGCGTGGTATATGAATATATCTCAATAAAATGAAGATAAAAAATAATGAACACAACGTATTACAGTGGATTAACTTATGAAGGAAAGGTACAAGGTGTTGAAAGACACAGAAACAAGAGAGTCATGGTCAAGGAAGACCTCTCCATGGCATGACTTATAAGCTGAGATTTGAAGGATAATTAGTAGTTAACCAAGTTAATAGAACAGGAAGGGGGTGAAAAGAGCATCCTGGGAAGAAGGAACAGCAGGTGCAAAGAAAGGCCTTGGGGATGGAAAGAACTTGATGTTTAATAGTTCTGAAAGAAGGGCAGAGTGGTTGGAATGTGGTGAATGTGGGAGAGATGAGGCTAAATGAAGACAGGTCCAGGTCATACTGGAATTTACAGGTCATAGTAGAGATTAGATTTTATTCTAATACTAATGATAAGACATGGATGAGTTTCAGTCAGAGTATGATATGATCAGATTTATGATTTTAAAATCTTACTCTGATAGGCAGCAATGGAAGGGATAAGAGCAGAAACCAGGAGTTCTATTATCAGGCTATTGAAATTGAGTTGATTGTGACTTAGGCTTGGATGGTGTCATTGGCAACGATGTTCAAAATAATGTTACTTTTCATCAGTGAGGTTTTGCAACTGGAGGTTCTAGCTCTAAGAAGTCTGCTGCCATATTATGCCATCAAGGGTTTTTCTTCCCTGCTCAGGATCTTTGCTTTATGAAAACAGTATCAATCAGATCACCTTCAATGTCTTGGTCGAATTGCTATTGACAGCTTGTGGAATACCAACTATAACAAATTCATCATAATGAAGAAATAATCCTTTAGATTCTTTGCTTTATGAAAACAATATCAATAAGATCACCTTGAATCTCTTGGTCTAATTGCTATTGACAGGTTGTGGAATACTAACTGTAACAAATTCATCGTAATGTAGAAATGATCCTTTAGATTCTTTACCAGAATAACATGGTCACCTAAATACTCTATTTCTTAACTTTTTCCTTCTCCTCAAACTTTATTATTTAATAATAAGAAGATTCCATTGCTTTAATCTGAATATTAGAGTTCATTACTCTTGAGATTTCCAATATATTAAGTTCTAGAGATGTGCTGTCAAGTAGGGTAGTCACTAGCTAATGTGACTAGTTAAATTTACATTAATTAAAATTAAATAAAATGGAAAATTTTGTTCTTTGGTTGTACTAGCCATATTTCAAGTGCTCAATAGCCACATGTAGCTAGTGGCCATGTAGTGGATGGTGCAGATATAGAACATTTCCAAAAGTTCTATTGAATAGCACTGACATAGAGATTCTTCACTGTTTCTTTGCACATATAAACTTGCTATCATCTGATTAACTACAGCAATTGGTCTAGATTCTTGAGGAATATTTTTGCAAGTTTTTGGTATATTCATAAAAGTACTTGTATATTTTTTCTGACAGTGGCCCATTTTCTTGTTAAAAAACTAGATTAGTTAAGTCGTCAGATAGTTTGATAATACAACAAACCTTATATTTTCAATTAGATCTCTGGAAGCAATCTCGTATGTTATCTTGTTTACTTCAACAACTTTGTGTATAAGGAAGGTATTTTCCCTATTTCACAGATAAGTAAACTGATCCTCAAGGAAGTTAATTGATTTTATAGAGAACCTAGAACTAACAATAATTAAGACCCTAGAACTAGAAATAGCCATAGTATTCTGAGAATTTTACGTATCTTAATGCATTTAATCCTCCAAACAACTCTAAGAGATAATGCTTAGAGATAGGAAAAATGATTTCCATTTTCTCAGATGAGAAAACCAAGGCATAGAAATTCTCTTTCAAAGCAATCTTTATTTGCAAACTCCAAACTCCACATTTTTTTTTTTTTTGGAAAAATTGTGTAACTTCTCTGAGCTTCAGTTTCCTTCTCTGTAAAATATGTATAATATCACCAACATTTTAAGCATGCATATCAGCTAGATTTTATTAGGTCACGTTGCAGTAACAAACAATCCCCAAATTGCAATGACTTACAACAGAGGTTTATTTCTTGTTTTCTTTAAATGATGGTTTCTGCTCTTATATATATCTTCTCATTCTGGAGACTAAGAAAAGGAGCTGCTGCTATCTGGAACATGTTCTCATGGCAGATGGAAAGGAAAAAGCTGGCAGAAACACACAATGCTTCCTGAAACTTCTGCTTAGAATGGGCATGTTAGCACTGTTCACTGTTTTCTTGCCAAAGCAAGTTATATGGCCAGTCTTGATGTCACCGGGATAGGCAAGTGTACTTCTCTTGCAGGAAGCCCTTTCAAATCCCATGACAATAGATAGGAAGAGAGCACTATCCTGGAGACCAACATTACAATCTACCATGGTATGGACAAAATGCCATGCTATAGAAATGTGTAACTCAGTACTTGACATATAGGGTTAACTATAGTTAGGACCGTTTTTCCTTCACTTTAAGGCCTTCAGGTGAATCCTAGCATTGAGATACAGTGCTGATTTAAAGGAGACCACAGACAATTATTCTCTGCTTTTGTTACAGAGAAAAGTTTAGTTATCACCTTGCATCATTAACCATGTATTAAACATATTTGGACTCACATAAGAAAGCTTGGAAAAAGTTTCAAATTGTTTTTGTAGTTGCATTCACTGACTCTGTGTTATATAGTTAATAAGTTTAGCTCATGGAAAGTTATATTCTAAGTAGACAATGACAAAGAGTTAAACAGATCAGATATCAATGTAAAGGGGAAAGTTACCTAGTTACCTAGGAGAATAGTTAAGAATAGTTTTTTCCTAGTTTTTTTCTCTTACCAAAAGAAAGAAAGAAAGCAAGAAAACTTTAGGATTGGTGGAATATCATTCCTAAGTAGGTAACAGATGTATTTATGCAATGGGTAAGAAATTATGAAATAAATATTAAAATTGGCTAGCAAGATGAATTTCATGTTCTATACAAGGATTTGTTTAAAAATGTTCTCTGTTATGGTTACTTTTAAGTTAGGTTTTGTTGTTGGGGCTTCAAAGACAGGGACTCTAGTTCTTATTTCACATATTCTATAGTAACATGGTTCAAATCAATATAAACATCAGCTAATTCTCAAAGTCAAAAATTTTCTCATACTGATGTGTAGTTTCAGAAAAAAAATATAAATCAAAGTTGGTGTATAAACAAGGTTTAAGTCTAAAATATGTACATTATGCTTAGCATGAAAAGATTATTTTCCACCACTTACTGTTAGGAAAGTGTTCAATAGCAGAAATAATCCTGTTTGAAAAGTGAGCAAAAATACTCATTTCTCCATAAATAATATGGTTTTGTTGGAGAAATTCAAATACTTATGTTTCATTATTTTGAGACTCTTGATTCTATAAGAAAGACTATGAAGGACTGTTAAAGCAGTAATTTGCTGGCCTGTATGTAATTACTTCATTTTACTTTGTTTTAACATACCATCAATCTTACATAGGAGGATTTTGTATTTCTGGAAATGTTGATGAGTGTTAATATTATTGCCATTAAATGGGGAGCAGATATTTTCTTGTAACAGTTTTTTTTTTTTTTTTAGTGTAGCCTATTCTTTTAGGAATAAAGGTATTTATTTATATGTCACTTTCAGCCAACATAACCTTTTCCATACTAGTTCTGTTGCATCCCATTATAAGTGTATTCAGAAAGAAAGAAAAGCTCAGCAACTTTGTCTCTGAAGAGTATCTATTGGCTTTAGAAAACTTTAGCTTTTTTTTTTTTTTTTTTCGGTGAAGACTACTTTGATAACAAGAAACATCTACAGTCCAGAATTAGGAGAAAGGTTTTGAAAATTTATATGCATGACACTTATTTTCACTGAGAAAATTTTAAATTATTATGAAGATCACTTTACTGCCTGCAAGAAGAAAATGGTCATAAGCAGGAAGCAAAGGCCTTACTTGAAGACTGACAAGCCTCTACAAAAATTTAAAACTACTTGGAGATTACTGCTTCATCAGTTTCTTTGTAAGTGTTAAAGTTCAGAGGAAGACAACATTGCCAAAGGTTTTGTGTTTATTATTTAAAGAAAAATTCTTCATTCCAGTGACGTGGAAAATTATAACTTAAAAATTCATTTTCATAGTTATAAATATATAATAATATCTTTACTTGGCATCTTAGTTGTGAAATTGAATGTTCTAGATTTTAGTTAAGTATTGAATGGGACTGTAGGCATAAAAAATATACATGAATTGAAAACATGGCTGTTTCCTATTATTAGATTATCATTTGTACAGAAGAAAATAACTTCTTCAATATTTCATTTCATATTCTCATTCTTGGTAATTCGCTGTTTAAAAATAATAGGAAATGAGAGACGATTGTATAACAATGTAGATTACAAGGGGTGACAGTATGATTGTGAAAACCTTGTGGATCACACTCCCTTTATCCAGTCTATGGATGGATAAGTAGAAAAATAGGGCCAAAAACTAAATGAAAAATAGAGTGGGATGGGGGGCTGATTTGGGTGTTCTTTTTTACTTTTATTTTTTATTTTTATTCTGATTCTTTCTGATGCAAGGAAAACGTTCAGAAATAGATTGTGGTGATGAATACATAACTATATGATGGTACTGTGAGCAGTTGATTATACACTATGAATGATTGTATGGTATGTGACTATAGTTCAATAAAACTGAATTTAATTAAAAAAATAGGAAACGATTTAAAACAATCATGCTAAATTGCCTTTATTTTGTTGTTTTCCAATGTATTACATGTTTCATTTGAGCCAAAATTCTAATCACCAATGGATATTTATTAATACTTCATATCAGAGATCACACCACTGCATGTGCTTATATATAAATAATGCAATGAAAAACAGGCAGAAAAGTGTATTTACTCTTTAAGAGAGAACATAAGTCATTTTTGTTGTTCATTTGAACAGCATAGAGGCTAAGAGCACATGCTGCCGAATTAGACCACCTGGATTTAAATCCTGTCTTTACTGTTGACTAGTAGTGAGCCTTTGGGCAAGTTACCTAACGGCTTGAAATTTCCTTCCCTCTAGAAATTGGGTAGTATTATCTTAGAGTCTTGAGAGGATTAAACACGATAATCCAGACAAAGTACTTGGTTCAGTGCCTGGCACGTTGTTAGAGTTCAATAAGTGTTAGCAATAATTTATTATTAGTAAAAAATTTTGTCTTTTTACTAATTCATTGTATTATCTTGGATCAGTCATCTAATTTTAGGCCCTCATTTATTCATCAGGAAAATATAAGGTAGATTTGAACTCGATTATCTCTGTGCCTCTTTACGCTATAATAATTATTAATTCCATTTTACAGTGTCACTATAATAATTATTAATTCCATTTTATAGTGTACCAAAGCAAATGACATTTAGGATCCTGAGGCTTGGTTTAAAGAGTATAACACTTGTTATGTAAATATATTGGCTATTCTTCATATAGATCCCATTCAAGTACACCATTTTCTTTTCCTAAAAATGTAATTGGCTCCCATTAATTAATTTTTATAAAGAGCTTTGAAGATGAAAAGTGGCGTGTTAGTGGTGATTAATATCATCAAGCATGATGTGGCAACCGGTGGTCTGAGCAAAACAGGCCTGCAGGTCTTTGATGCACAACAGTCTGCATGACCTAGGCAGCTAAATGTTTAGCCTATTGTCTTTCTAAGCCAGTGAAGAGAAAAAGGGTGAATTACCCTTAAAATGTAACTTTATGCAAGCAGGCAGGAAGTGAGAGGCTCTTAGTGTCACAAAAAGAGCAAAATGTAATTGTTCAAGTGTTATTCTAGTCCTTCCTGCACCACTTCCCAAGTCAGAATGACCTGTTCCCTCATCTATGTTCCCCCCGCCCTTAGGAGGGCCTTTGTCTTAAACCCTTATAAAAGGCTTTCTGCCGTTTTTGCTTTGCTTGGTCATCTTCCCTGTGAACGCGATACCTGCCCGGCCTGAGACAGCCGTCATGATCTCTCCATGACTTCTCACCCTGTAAGTAAGCCCTGAATAAAAGTTCATGTGTCAGAAAATGCTTGTTGTCTTCTTTGGCCTTTGGACTGGCATGGCCCTCCTGGGCTGCGACACATGAGGAGTGCAAGTTCAATACTGCTATAACATACAGTTAGAATTTGAAGATAAAATTAAATTATAATGATTTTGAAGCAGTTTTATTAAGATATATTCATACACCATACAATCCATCCAGAGTGTATAATCCATGGTTCTTAGTATATTCACAGAGTTGTGTATTAATCACCACGATTTTAAAATGTTTTCATTACTCCAGTGTTTTCTTGGGAGGATAGAGAAAGCAAGGGAAAAGAATATCTATTGAGAACCCACCATCCACTACCAAATAACTCCATGCTACTTATATGTAATGTAGTCTCATATACACAGAGGGATAGATAACATAATACACATTTCTGTGTATGTTAGATGACCTCTGTCTTAAGAATGCTTGATATTCATTTTAGTGTACCATGATTTAAATATACATACATATATAAGTCCAAAATACATTTTAATTAAAATGATTATATCTAAAATATATCATACTTTCACTTTTTGCAAAATAACAGATATTTGGTGGCATGTTCATGTGTATAACCTTCCATATTGGTACTTCAAAAGAAAAGTAATGTAGTTACATAGTATAGATAATACACATTTTCTAATATATTTTCTACTAATTTCAATCATTATTCATGGTTCTATATTGAAAAATATTCATAAATTAAACCCAGTGTTTCTTAAACTTAAATGTTTAGAAAAACGTATTGACAAAATAATTATCATCATCTTACAATAAAAACACATACAAAATGAGGTTACAATTTGTGTAAATATTTCACCATTTAGTATGGGTAACTATAATTTCCCGTACCACATATTTTTCTTTCACAGTAATCCAGTGTTTGCGTGTTTAACAAAGCAAAGTGGAGAGATTTTGTGTCTCATAAACTTCTTAGATGAATCTCCTGGCATCATGATTTGTCTGTTGCCTTTTAGTCCCAAATGGTTCATTTATTTAAAGATGAAAAAACAAATATGTTATCACTTGCTGATGGGTTTGCCTTCCATATTACTGGTCTTTCTTAAACATTAGACTACAATGTTCAGGAATATTTGTTGTAAGCATGTCTCTGAAGATATTTCCCCAAGGCAATATTTGGTGTCAAATCATGGTGATGATTTTGATGAAAAACCTTGATCATATAAAGTGAATTTTTACAGGTCAGTCAGTGGGCCATTCTGTGATGATAAAATTTGTTTTCTCAAAGTCTTTGCAGGTCTGTAAGAAAAGCCAATGAAAATAAGTATAGACAGATTAGGTGTATATTGTCATTGTATGAATACTTAATATATTTTAAGTATTTTCCCTATGTGAGAGGCGAGTTGGGGTAAAAAAAAAAAAAAAAAGAAAGTAGTTTCCGAGATTTTTGAAGTAATTTTATGAATATTTGGTCAAGATTCATTTCCATAAAACATTTATAACGTAAATATGGTAATACTGTTCTTTAGAGTTGAGACAAATGTGGGAACAAAGGAGTATGGTAGGAGGATCCTATAATAACTAGTTAATACGTGAAAATTCTGTGATCCAACTATTTGTGACAGACACAGCCTTAATGATGGCTCAAATCTCATTGAGATCTCTTACAAAAATACAGATATCTCTGTCTTTGATTCTGAACATTAGGCAGTAGCTAATTGTTTCAGCCGCCTATCTCTGCCTGGCTCAGCTTCTTCATGCTCACCTTATGGCCAAAATTCTTAGAAAAGAGACATGATGGAGGAGGGGATAGTTAGATGGGAAGAGAAAGAAAATAAAAGCAATTGAAGAGAAGAATGCACTGGCTCAACATATTAGAGAACTTTTAACATATTTTCATATCCAGATATCTACTCATCCATCTATCCACAATCTATCTCTCTAATCCGTGTACCTATCTGTCAATCACACTTCAAAACCTCATCTTTTAATTTGGCTTCAGTTGGAAAGACTCTGCCTCCTGTTGAAAGATAGTGTTACAGGACTTGTTGTAGTTACCACTTTCCACATCACTGTACACAGCAAAAGAAAAGACATGATGTATTACAACAAGCTCAATTGCCCTGAATATTGTGGTTTCTCCTATTTGATCCTGATTTGGCTCACCAACCATCCCTCTCCCTCTGCTCCATTTTTGAAATAGTTTCCAAAATAGGGCATTTGAAGTTTACATGTGGAATCGCAATGATTTTGAAGCACTTAACTTATCTAGATCTCATTTGATAACACTTTAGAAAGCATCAAACCAGCTGACATCAGTGTGCCCTTAATGTTCACTAAGGCACGTTTTCTCAGACACTGAATAGTCATTTAAATTGCACAGTAGATGTTTTCCTAAGAAGGATTCAAAGTTGATAATTCAAAATACTCATGAAGGTGTTTTCCTTAATATATTGGATATTTGATACAAAAACAATTAACATTGTTAGAAAGTAATTAAATTGTGATGAAGTTAGATAAATTCTTTAGTTTATCAAATATTTCTTTTACTTCTTAGAAACTAATGATTTATTAGCTAGAAGTAAGGGATATTTACTGTAATGATTTTTGGTATGATGGAATTTTATCTACAAATAAGGAATAACATCCCTTGAAAGTTTTCCTAAATTTTGTTTCCTTCAAAATAAACATTAGTACTCAGCTGATGCATGATATATTGATATAAAAATGCCACCATACTTTTTCTTATGTGAAATGTATTTTTCCTCCCTTTGGTTGTGCTGACTAAACAATTATAAGGCATATTTTTAAGAACAAAAATGTAAATCATTCCTTAGAAAAACATATATAAATTGTTGATTTCAGTTTTCACTGATGCCTCAGTTTCTCACTGCCTGTGTCATCTCTTCAGAGACATACACATAATTTAACATACTAGTATATATTGCTTTTAGAGAATGGTTTATAATAAAACCCAACAGTTTTGTTATGACATAGAACAAGGCTGATACTATAAAATGAAAATGACTTTCCTTTTTAAATAAAAGATGTATTATCACTTTTTGAAGTTGGTCTTCAGCTTGCAACACATTTTAAACAGTGTATTTAATAGCATTATTTATTTTGTACAATTTAATGAAGAATATGATTCAAATAAGTCTGTTCAAAATAATGTTTTCTAAGAAATAAATGCAAACTCTTACTTTGTAATTGTCATGTTTATTTTTAAAAACTTTAAAATTTATTTGAGAATATTTTATTTTTATACTTTTAAATGAGTCCTATTTCAAACACATTTATCACACAGTTAAAAACTACATGAAACTGTTTTGTAAACAATAAATGTATCTATTCAATATTGATTTTAAATAAACTTACTTAACTAGGGCACTGTATTTGAGACTAGAAAAAATTTTTAAAAGTCATCAAATTAGAAATTCTTTATCTCTCAGGGATTCTCATATTAAAAAAATTTCTTTGCTAATTTTCCAAAGAGTAATGCATTTCTTGTTCCATTTATTCTAGTGACTTTGACCTGCCACCTAGAATACTTGGCAGGAGGACATGTAGATATGCACTTGCAAGTCCTGGGAATTTCTTTCTCTTCTCATAGGCATGCACCACTTCATGGAATTCAGAGCATCCCCAAGAATAAATCCCTCAGGAGAATCCAGGACCTTTAGAACTGTAAGTGTGCAATACTGTGTAAAGCAGTCATTGCAAGTCTATACTAAAACAAATGGCAAAAATGTTGCTTTTCTTGTTTGTTTGTTTAAAGGAACAGTAAACTGTTTACCTCACATGTGCTCAAACCAGATCAGTTACCTACCTTTTAATAAAACATCCTTATGTGGCCATCAATGCATAAATCAGTTTTAAAATTACATTTGTCATCCCCATTAAAGGACTTCCCAAATATCCAAAATATTCCCAAATGCTCTTTATGCATATGCCTAGGTATTAGTAGAAGAAATTTATTCAGAGGCTGTCAAACAGTTGGCTTATGTGCCTAAAGTATATTGGATTAATTTTATTACTGTGAAACAAGTGTCTAGAGTAAAATTTTACTCAAAAATTCAAATTTTTAATAATGTACATGATTGTTAGAGTTGGATATATACTGCATAGTTGACTATATTGGTAGTCAGTAGTTGAATATATACTGCCTATTTTGAATTTAGTGACACATACTGTTACTTGCATGGAATGCTTGGATTGTGATGGAATGTCAGGATGGAATGATGTTGAAATAAAGGAAACTACTCGAAAAGAATAGTAAGAAAGATTTAGAATGTTGTGAATTGTTGCCTGGCTTTGAAGTGTGTCACCTTTAATACATGTGTTTGTCTTATACTGTCTTTTGGGTGTATAAGATTTTGACTTAGTGGTTACTGCCAAATCCATCTCTTTTTTTTTTCTGAAATGATTTAGCTGTAACAAGAAACTTGTTTTTCTTTTATCCCTAATACACTTTTTCCCCTTTCTGGACAACTTTGCTTTTTCCTTTAACCCCCTATTCCCAAATCTAAATGACCTATCATGACTTAAACTTCAAAGCAACTTAAAAATATGTCCAGTTACTCACTTGAAAGAAAGGGTAACCCTCTTTCATACAGTATATTATTTTGTTTTCAAAATAAGGTACTTTAGCAATTGACATGTATTTCTAAAATGTGGGTGGAAAATTGATTTAAAGAATACTTAAAATTAATGGTGCATTAAAACGTCTCTTTATTCTAGTTTATCTAGACTGGTTTAAAATCCCTAAATACAACTTGGGTGCGAAGATCAAAGTTTAAAACCAAGTCCTGAAGTTTTTAGACTTACTTCAGAAATCTAACAAGGTTTCTAATTTGTTATCGGACACTAAGACTGAATGATAACTATATAGGGTAAAATATGGAGCAATATGGGTAAACTCCTGAAGAGCACAGCCTGTGTGCATATTTTATTGCCCAACGACCAGGCACAGTGTTAGGTTATGCAGGAAGCCGCCAATATGTGCTTCTGCAGTTGTGCTAAACTGGAGATTGAAGATAGCTGAGCAAGCCAAAGAATGTGAATACGTCTCGGTAACTAAAAAAGAAATTCTCAAATCTCAAGACTTGTTTTCCTTATATTAAGGAAACCTAAGAGAACCTAAAATTTGAAACTTACTTGCTATTCATTTTCTAGGACAATTTTGATTTTTATTCATTAATCCTCAAGAGATTGATTATCATTAACAGTTAAGAATAAAAGGTAATTCTTGCATTTGACAACAGTAAACCATAAGGATATTTAGTATGAATTTGGGTGTTTCAATCTATCTACCCGCATCTGTAGTTTTCTTTTCTTTTAAAATTTAATATGATATAGAACATCTACAGAAGACAAAGCTTTCTACAAGCCTCTTTACCTTTAAAACCCTTGATAATGTCATCTCTTTACTGGTTTGGGATCCACCATCTTCAAAAACAGAACAAAGATATTATTTTTGTAAATAATCTTATATGATTTAATATTTTCTAGTAGCAAATCTACATCAATAAGATATAATGACTACATTATAAAGAAAATCACCTAAAATCATGTTTTGTCTCTGTAATGACTAATGCTTTTTTTTTTTAATGTTTAGCGAATTGTCTTTTTCACAGTAAGAATTTAGTAAGTTTGTTGTGGTGAAAAAGGACACAATTACTTTGTACAAGAAAATTAGGTGTGCGACAACTACTTACCTGTAAAGGCTGAAAGTAGACATTTTGTATAATCAATCGCTGGAGGTATTTTAAAACAACATACATTTTTAAATCAGTGAATCATTTTTAAGTCTAAAATAAACTAAGGAAATCCAGTAGACTTGTAGGTGATCTTACTCTTCATTAAAGTTGCCTCTTCAAGCTTATCATGTGTATATATAAAAACACAATACATATAAAAATATAAATATATACACATGCACACATTTTATATATACACATATACACAGTACACTATGTGTGAATATATTTATTTATATACACACACATTCTGTGCAATGGATGCATTATTTTTTTCATTTCTGATTGATCTCCAATTGGCAGTGTTTCCCAGTACTTGAGCTCTAAGTTTTTCTGCACCATAGCCTCTTTGTGAAGTAGTTAATGATCTATAAACTAACACTTAAATGGAGAGCTCCCTATTTACAGGAAGATATCTGTGGATTCTTTTGCGATGTGAAAAATCACATCCTAATTTATCTGTTTTTTCAAGTTATCTGGTTTTCTTAAAGAAAGGCTATCTGGTAGTCTTATTTTAGAATATAAAAATAATGAAAATTGACTATTCAGGTACTCCTGGTCTTTGAAAATCTTAAAGAAAATTTTACAAAATTTAAAGACACATTTGATGAAGAACTATATAACTAATGACAAAATGGTATCCTCAGTTAAAGCCATACAGATCAAGGTCAGTGAAGTAATTCAAAGCTAAGAACTGTTTAATAATGCAATAATTCATAGCTAAATTATTATGAAGATATAAACAAATGGGTAATTCTCCAGAATTCCAAGTAAAATAAAAACTGGTGTTATTTGATGCATTTCTTTTTCCTTTCTATACTTTTTAAAATATAAATAGGCTCCTATTCAAAATATTGTGTTGATAAACTGATTTATTCCACCATCAAATTCAAGGGGAAAAAAATCATGGGTCAGGCTTGTAAAGCTTTTATTTGACCAATGGTTGGAGTCATTGTAGCTTAGAAATACCTCAACTGGTTTCTATGGAAACTATCTAGAAGTTCATGAAAGTTAAGAAATGGAATAATTTTAGAGAGTAATATTTGGATCTGTTTCCTCAATAATAAAATTTGCAACTTTAGCTTTTCAGGTAATTATGAACAGTTTTTCAAAATGTTGTATTTTTCAATACATTGAAACACACACACACACATTAAATGACAAATTACAGCACCTATGAAGAAAGGGACTTATTTCTTCACACATATATATTTAATGTTGTTCAGGGGCTTTGTGAACCTGGAACTCAAAGTATACTGGCTAAACACTGTAGAAAAATTTGGAGGAAAATATAGAATTTTGTTAAAACTCTAAATTATTGATCTGTGAATAACAGTATTATATAAATTGTATGGGTATGTTTTAATATTCATTTTTAATCATTAAGAAATAATTTTAAGTGTTTTAAATGTTCATATAAAGAACAAAATAGCTATCAGTTATTTAAAAAGTTTTTTCATTCAGATGTGATATTTGTTTTGAATTTGAGAAATACTTTAGTCACATTTTTCTTAGCTTTTGTTTTTGAGTCTATTTTGTCAAAGTAAACTCAGAACTCACACTTTATTAGATGAAGTACAATCTAAATGGGAAGACATAAGCTTCTGATTCAAGAAACTAATGTTCAGCAATGTCCTGATTTTTGATCAGTTTTGGGAAATCTTAGTTATATGAGGAACACCAGTTAAATGGTATTATAAATTATATTTTCAAGTAAATTTTCATAAATTATATAGAGAATATTAGTAGTTTTTTATTTGTGATATCTGTCCCCAGTGGCAAATATACATTTATAATCTAATTTTCTATCAAGTTTAAATATCCAATTAAAGTTATTAATTTGATTTATCTGTATTTGAACAAAGTATTTGGGAATGGGAGTGGGGAGGAGTACTTGTAGAATGTAATTCCTTGTTCTGGGAGAGTAAAAACAAGTCTTAAATATCTAACTGAACATGTTGTTTCATTTAGTAAAACTATGCCTATTTAGATAGATATTTCAATGCACAGAAGAAACCTGGTTTGAAAGCCATGAGGAGCTGTGTTAAGTTTTTTATTAGAACTTCCATGAAAGGCTTGAACATATATTTAAAACTAAGATTATATCTTATTTTTAAAGGACATTTGTTCTTATATGTAAGGCCCTTCAAACTTTTCTGGAAAAACTTAAAGATTTCCAGTTTTTATTTCATAAAGTCTTACAATATTTTTAAATGTGGATTTAGTCAAAGCATGCTTAAACTGGTATCCTGGAAATTACCTTGTAATTTGACAGTAAATACTCTTACTAAACATCCAGCAGTATTTCTTAAAAAGGCGCAAAAGTACTTTGAGTAGGAAATTTAAGATATTTAATTTAATGCTGAAGCCAATGTTTTTTAGTGGAGTGTTCCCCCCCCCCTTTTTTAAAAAAAAAATGCTTTTTTTTTTCATACTGTTTGCCTTTCAGGTATGATCTCAGAAATTTGCTTTCTTATTCGTGGAATTTATCATGGATGTCTACAGGGATCTGAAAAATAGGATTTGGTTGTAGATAATCCTCCATAATCCCAATACAGAAATCAAGGGGGAGAATGGTCACAGCAATAAATTATTCTTTCATTCATTCTTGTTGCCTTGATTCCACCAAATTTTCTCAAATCCCCTCATTAAGATCCCTTCTCCCCACCCACCCCGTTCAAAAAATATCTTTTAACTGGAAGTACAGAGGAAAACATCTAGTGAAAAAGTTAGAACAATAGTTTTTATTTGGTTTTCGAATAGTAAAAGTTGTCTTTTTCTTAAAAGAAAGTCGTTAAATGGTAGGATTGTAGATACAGCATGAACCAACAGTTGTCAACTTCCTGCTATAAATTGTACAAGAAGGCCAAAAGGTTTATAATATGGAACAATATTCTACCCTGCCATCTTCAATGATAGGTTTGGTAATGTTATACTTCCCTCTTTTCTGTGTATAGTAAATTTAATGTTTTCAAAAATGAATATTTATTTAAGGATAAAATAGCAATTGTTCTTTACAGTTACGGCTTGCATACCCCTCTGTGAGGAGTAGAATGGTTAACTGGTATTAGTGTAGTTGGCTTTAATTCAAATGTCTTTGTCAAGTTTAAAAAATGTTGATATATCACACATGGGTGTGGTATAAGTCTTCCTTTAGTTCTCAAAAATTTTTCAGAAACAAAGACAATGTTGCTAGAAAATTCTATGGTTGATTAGAACGCACTGGTTTTAATGGCAATAACACCAATCCACACGTTTTAAGGATTAAAACTGAACCTGTTGTTTGTGCTTAGCATATTGGCAATTACAAAGCCTTCCTATTTTACAGTTGGTGGCATATTAGATCAGTAAGTTAACATTTCTCTGTGGTCTGCTATAAACACCTTGTTTTTGTTCTTTGTGAGCACAGAGGCCCTTCTGAGGGTATAGGGTATTGTCTCTTAACTTTGTTTTCTAGGAAGTTCATCATATCATGATGAACAGAAATGAAAGAGCAGGATTCTCGTGATGTCACTGAATATGAGACCCTCTATTTAAAGTGTTTTTACTTTACGGAGAGAATCTTTAGAAATTCTGAAGTTTAAATACTGAATTAAATTAGATTTTCTTTTGCCATGCCTAATGCATTACTTACCTCACAAAAAGAATATGTTTTCAAATTTATGGAATCTTTCAAGCTCAAAAAATACAAGCAGCAAAATTTCAATTTCACAAAACTGTATTACTTCCTGGCATCACACATTCCTGGATAAAAATACTTTAATGTGTGTGTTAGCAGTGCTTTGACTTGCTTAAAAGGCAGTTATCATTAACAATATGTATTTTTATTGTTAACAATAAAAAATTGACAATGCTTTGTGAATAATATCTGTTTTCTGATCCATATACAAAACGAAAGCTTGATTTATTTATTTGATTAAAATGCAGAAGTCTAAGTGCATTTAGGCTTGTGTTGTATAGAATAGAACTTATTTTATCAGTCACTTTCATAACCTTTAAAGAGCCTTAAATAGTACATATGAAAAACACATTCATATCAGGTTCCCCTGGGGGATTTTTTCTTCGGTTTAAGAAAATTTTATTAAAAATTGGCATTGCAAATAATATTTTTCATAACTATATGTAGACCTGTTAAAATTTTTATTAAAACTGGAGTTCGGCCTGTTCTTTTTCATCATTCTATCACATATTAAACTCTTGCAGCAGCTGTAGGAAATAGAGAAAGGGATTTTCAGGGGGATTTGAGTCTCCCTATCTCTGTGCCTTTAGTGATCATATTATCATAACTATCACACATAACAAAGCTCTAAATCTGTAATTCAGATAAAGTAGTCAGGACTCTGAAATACAAAAATCCAAACATATGCCGTAACATTTTTTGCAATGCTGGCTCCTTTAACATGGATTTTGTAAACTTGGAGAGGCATTCAAGAGATTTTGTATACGAACACAAACTAAACAACATTGTTAGCGGTATGTTTGACAGAGATTTAATTAAAGGTATTTTCATACATCCAAGCAAGTCCATTAAAAGACCATGCCTGCACGCTTCTAGCAAATTACGATCAAACCTCAAAAGGTTAATAAGAATGAAAACTAGACAGCTTAGATTCTATGTCTAGCTCTTCAACAGGATCTGAGTCCTTTCTCAGGAGAGCAACATTCCTTAAATGCAGTGCTAGAAATGGTAAGTGTGACCACATAATTATGTTTTTGAATTAAGGCAGTTAAAAATCAGGGTAATAAAATTTTGAATTTGACTCTGAATCTAATTGAAAATTACACAGAAAAGAGTTATACAATGCATTTTTCTTTACATTTATGGAACAACTTTATAATTTAATGTTTACATGAAAAGAATATTTGCCTCGTGAAAAGTTAGCAAACTCTTATCAGAATTTCCAACCAGTTTGTAAATGAGCAGCTGTATGTATGTATTTATTGTAACACTGCCTTCTGCTGGTCACACCTTATTTATGATGTAAGTGAATATACTGTATAGTAATGAAAACTTGCATTTATCCTAAATTATTTTTGGGAGTGTTATTGCCTTGGTAAAAGTATTTTTGTGAATAAAAAATTACATGCATAGAAAAGTAGTGTGTTCCAGATTAATGCATTATATTTCCGTTATACTTTAGCAGTAACTGGACCTTTTAAAAAGTTTCTCCTAGAGAGAAAGTATTTCCTGAATAATTCAATTTGAAATGTGGAATATTTCTACCTCTTTATTTTAATTTTCTTTCTGATTTTGAATTTAACCTGATACTGGCATTTTCATTTTAGCTTTTTGGTCACACTAATTAAAGCTAGTAGTGTCCTACATATTGTCAACATATCTATCAAATTTGTGAATCCTGAAATATATTTGTAAATAGAGATATAAAGCAGAATTTAAAATATAACAACTGAATTGATTATAAATATTTGACTGTATTTAGTGAGAACTGTGTAAGGTTCTTTTAAATATGAAGACATAGCAAAAAGATGGTTAGTTTTATCATTTGTTTTGAAAAAGAATCAAGAAATAAAAAACAGAGGCATGTAGAATCATGAAAAGTTGTATTTTTCAGCAAAATATTGTATGAAGTGTGGCATCAAGTATTTAATTCATCCTTAGCTTTCAGTAAGGATGCCAATAAAATCCCTCTGTAAATGCTTATTTGTTTTAATTTTAAATATTTAACAAAGAATGTACAAAAATGACTATAGAATAATTCTTTTTCCTACAAAAAATACTCCAATTAGATTTTATATGGTTATAATTTATACTGAATGGTCTATCTTGCTGAAATAGCCTTTTTAAGAAATTCTGAACATGGATATGTAACTATCTGCAATGATATTAACCTGGAACCCATATTGTGGGAAAAACATTTTACTTGGTTTCTTAAGTCATCAAATCCTGCTTTCATTGCCTGAAGCAACATTTTAAAGAAGCTTTATTATGCACAAATTAAAAATCTGGATATCTGATAAAATTCATTCTATTTTATTAGAAAGAATTAATTCAATGGGGACATTCTGCTTCTATTAGAAATAATGAAATCGGAAAGAATCTTTGCCAGATCCTATATCACAAACCATTGTACAAGAGCACTCACTAGTGCTTACCAGACTAAAATCAGAGAACCTTCCTGAGAAACAAATATCGACAGGGGCAAATTGTTCCAGTGTTCAATTAGAATTGGAATAACCCACATGATCATAGCATTCAGTGGAGAAAACAACATATTTTTATTTCCCCAGAACAATTTATTTCAAATAATTGTCTTCTCTGGAATGAATTGCTGTCATTATAATTATATCTTAGCATGCATGGAGAAAAAGTGAGGATTAGAAGCACAAGGTGCAATATTTTTAGAATAGTGTTCCAGTGAGATTTCAATCAATGCTGAAAGGAATATTTTTTTAATGTGGGAAAAAGCCAGGAAAAGAGTTCTCAAAGATGAAAGGGTTCTGTTTCAGTTTTATAGACCAACATCTTCATTTTTTCCCCTTCGTGTGTGAAGAAATCCCTCTGTTGCTTCATAATGCTGGTATCTATTTTCTTTACCATGGCATCAACAACAAGGGTAGAGGTATATATTGCAAAATTTTGTTTTGTGTAATAAAGTATAGATACCTTCACAAAAAGTGTCTAGTGCCTACTTATCCATGGGTGACTATTTCCATATTATATGTGTACATTTATACTTGCATAGAGACACCCATGAATAATGAACTGTGGAAATGTGTGCACAAGGACATAGAAAGAGACAATATATGACAGTGGGCAGTTAAAGCACTTTCATTTTCATTGAGTTAGGGATAATTGCATAATTCATGAATGGCAGAGAAAAGTCACAAGTGTGAATTGCATATGGGCAACTTAATATATGTTTAATGGTGTCCCAACCATGCTAGTTAAAAGATGTGCTTAAATTTACATCAATTGTGGTTTGGAATTAAACCATTTTAAGTGCAATACTGATAGGAATAAAAAATCTGCCAAAATAATGTAATATATCCTAATAAGGCTAGACTTTTTATAATCAATACATTCTGTTTTTGCTTGATTTGCCACAGAATTTTCGTAATTTTGTGTTAACTATAACTCATTCATATTTTATTCCATGATACATAGTAGTATAAACAAAATTGTATTTTCTCTTTTTTTTTGAAGTTACTTTGTACCATCACTTAAGCTGCTAAATACACTGAAGCCATACAGATCATATCTACACCATATTTAGTATAGACATAGTAATGATGATGTGTATTCCATCAAGAATAGTGACCTTTAGCTAGAACCTCAGGCCTCCCAGTACTTCCCTGAGAAGTATAATGATTATGTAATAATTCCCTCCATTTTTGTTTTTCTTGGTTGGTGGATTTAAACCATAGTACTCAATAATTAAATATTCATTGAAGAGAAATTTCTGGTATTATTTAAATAGTACAGATATGTGAAGTAGCCAGCTATATGTTTCCATGGGACGAGCAATGGATTTGTAATTTTAAAAGATTTCAAATACAAAATACTGTTCTTGTCCAATAATAACAACACAGCATTATTAGGGGAATGGGCTTGTATATTTCCACACTTCTACACACAATATAAGAATACTAAATCCATGTGCCAGTTGACAGACTTAAACTATCCCCGAAGAGTTATAAAAATTTTTATAATGACTCAGGAGAGTTGAATTTAACCTTTATGCTCTATCGTTAAATTCCAAAATACAAGGAAATTTCAGTGCCCTGCTCCACCACCTCCTTGTTTGTAAAACTTCGTAAACACAGTTCGTTTAGTTGTTTGCATCAGTGCCCCATGCTCCAACTGCACACAGTGTGTCTCTGTAAACCTGGGAATCAGCGAAAACATTTGCTTTATAGCTACGTTTCAGAACCTGATATCTCAAAGACAAAAATTTCAGTATTTAGTCAGAAACCATTGGCTATTGATTTTCTAAGATACATGATACCTAATGAAATAAGTAGGAAAAAATTACATCAGATCCTTATATACATTAACTTACATTTCATAATTGCAAAATATGCTAATATAAAGTATTAGAGGAAGAATAATATTTTTTAGTAGAATTAACACAGTACTGTGCCATACGTGAAATACAGCACAGAGATTCTGTCCCTATCATTAAAATGCCTACAATTTGTCAACATTGTAAAGGATACTTTTCCTCTTCTATTAACAGAGTAATTGCACATTTTCAGGGTGGTGGTTGGGGATTCCATAGCAATATTGTTATAATCATTCTTGGGCATCAGGCGGGTATTTAGCAGTTTGGTTCAGGTTGTCTAGGACAACAAGAATGTTGTTATGCTGCATCTCCAAGCTGCTGGGATGAAATCAGTTGTGACAAAGCAGTGAAGATTAAATTTGTAACAGATACAACACCTTTGAAGTACTAGCTTATGATTTCACAGTGGCATTATAAGTCTTACTGCAGTATTTAAGCAGCTAGAAAAGAATGCTGGTTATTAGCAGTTTGAGTTTTGTAAAATAGGATTTTACTGTCTTTAAATAGCTATGGCAGCAGTTTGTATTATCCTAATACAACACTTTTATTGCCATGTATTACAGTTGGTACTTTTTCATGCTACTTCCCTTTTTATAAGTAAATATTTATCAACAAGATTTTTATGTTACACAAATATATAAATATTTAAATATAAAATAAATATAAACATATATAAGACATAAGATATATCCAATATATATTAATTTAAAACTATTTTATAGATGACTGAAGGAAGAAATTGTCTACTTAATTTCTCCCAAGTAACATTTTAATGGTGTGGTATCAAAATACACCAGTCCTCACAGAACAGTACGCATAAGGTAATTGAAAATATGTAAATACCATAAAGCTGAAATATTCCCTTAATAATCTTGAAAGTACAGCATTACCAATACGTAAGGCAATTATGCTTTGCTATTAAATCTGGTCACGACAAAATTTCCCTACTTATCATATGTCAGAAGGAGTCTGGTTCCTAAAAACAATGTCTAGAAATCTTGAGGTACGCAATAAACCGTTTCTTAATGGCAGAATTTGATCTTCAAAGATGTTTTAATAGGGAAAGTTTGGGCATACAAATTTGAATACCAAAATTTTTGTAGGTTACTTAGAATTAAATTTGTGCAATACCACTTTTTTTTAATGACACTGCAGACTTTAATGGGTTAACTTTGTATAAGGGTCAGGTTTTATATGTTTATATTTTCTTAGCCTTGGTCAGGAGAAGTGGCTTTGCTTGCCCTTGTGCAGTGCCGGAGTGGTAGGGTTTCACTCCGTTTGAAAACCTAGCACATCCCAAGAGGTTACCTTGGTGTACATTTCTTTCTTTTGGTATTAAATCGTTCATTGTCTCAAAGTGACTAGTGCTGCTGGGCTTTGAAAAGAACTTCTAAGAGGTTAAAAAAAGCTTCTGTATGAAAAGATTTTTTTTTTTTTTTTACTTCTGAAGACAGAATACAGTTTGCAGCTGTTTGACTTGCGACAGTGATATGGATCTGATTGTATACAGTAGAGCAGGAGCATGGATGCAGCTGGAATAGAGGTTATAAATTTTAAAAGCGAGGCAGATTTTTGCCATTAATTGGCTGCTAATAGAAGCAAACTCAATGGCTTCTAACTGTGGGAGACTGTAGCTCTGTATCTGATATCAGGAATTCATACACATTACACAGTTTTAGTGATTCAGACCACGACTAATTGAAATATGAGGCATACTGATCAAATTTAGCATTACCAGCATGCACTATGGTTTGGGACTGTATGGCGACAAGGTAGCATTTATTACTTATTCTCCATAACACTGCTTGATTGAAATATCTAGCTATGTTGTCAGCGGAGGCCCAGCTGGGCTTTAGTACAGCTAATTAAGTCATTAAAAGAGAGGTCAAGCAATCTAATTTTTGCATACTAAAGTACAAAAAAGTCTTTTATTATATTTTTAATAAGTTAAGATTTGAATTTTTAAAGAAATTTCTTTTTAATAATAAATGCATTTACTGGTTTATTTATTGAAGTCTTAATTTAAATATATAGAGGTAAGAAATTATGAACTTGTCAATACACAATTTCCAAAGCAGATTATATGGTTATGTTCTTCAACAAATACATTGTGGATGTGATTTTTTAAAGTTATTCAATAAATTAAATACTGATGTAAGAGGTGTAGCTTCTGATAATTTTCAATGGGTTATTTCAGTGTAGCGGTATCTTTTAGAGAAATTTTTGAAAGATACACGTTGTTGAGTACATTATGTATCATGCAAATCAAAGCAAATATATACTATGACTTTCCTTGTTTTGAGGGCTTTTGTTTGTTTTATCATTTGTCAAATGCCCCTTCAGACCTCTTCTCTGAGACAGTATATGGGCTAGTTTATGACGAACAAGACAGTGGGGTTAGAAACATTAATTTACTTGAATGGACATGTGTTAACATTCTTCAAAAAATTTTTTTTAAAGGTGTGATGTTTACTGATCTATTAGGCTGCTTATTTCAAAGTGTAAAAATGGTAGAACTGATAATTGAGTATAATATTTTAAAGGATGACTATTTTGCTTTCCTTAACTGTTTTTACATACATGAATACAATTTACGTTTTCTCATGATAGGCTCCTAAAGCAAACATTGAACACAGTAGGTGCTCCAGAAATGATTAACCAGCAAATGAATATCTAGGATGCAGAGTATCAATTTGTTTAATAGTTCAGAGAACATTTTGTAGCTTTTGTGTCTTTTCTCCCTTACATGTTAATTCTCAATCAGCCATAGCCTCCAAAGACAGAAGAGAAGATAGACACCGAAGCTCAAATTTGTCTATTTTATTGCTATATATGAATGAATCTGGGGAAAGATGTAGGGAACAGAAACGTTTAAATTATATGTTGAATCAAATTAACAATGAAATTAGTTCCTGCTTCCTATTCCCCTTCCTCATTTGTTATACATCGCTAATAATTAGTAGAATTAGTGGATATTGTTGCTTTTGGTATTCTTAGAATATTTATTGTATTATTAAGACAATGCAAAAATCAAGTAAGTAATAAGAAGTGTGATTGGACAAGCTTTAAAAAGTAAGGGAAAAACGATACAAAATAGTTCAAATTACAAGTGCCGTCTTAGTCTGAAACGGTTTGAAATATCAAGTGAGGTCTGCTTTAGAAAAATCCTAGAAGAGAATTATAAAGAGAAGTAGGTCTTATTCCAGATTTCATATCTCTTGAGGATCTACTTTCAGTATGCGATTGACATGGGACAACTGTTACTGATTTTTACGCTTTTATTAGAGTACAGCATGCAGATCTAAGTAAGCTACTGCTATTTTTACAGGAACATTTTTGAGCAAAATATTCACTGACATCAAATATTGTTTTGATAATGGCTTTCCAGAAGTTGAGAAACTTTGGGCTATTTAAATACATAGGCTTGTTGTGCTCTAGTAGTTATTGACTTACAGGCCTACTGGAAGTAAAGTTGTGCATATAATAAAATTTAAATTTCCTGTATAAGATCTAAGATACAGCTCTCCTTGCTACTGCATTTAATTCTGTTGGTGAAACATTGTTATTCATACATAGTACAGAGCCCAATGCAATATCATATATATTGAATGTTGGAGCACCTGTTCTGAGGTGTAGAATATTTGAAGCTACATATTCATAAATCAAGTCATGAAAACTGTCTTTTCCATATAATTTCTGTTAAAAGAGATTCTTGTGGCAACCACTATAAAAACTATTTGTGTGTATTTCATTACTGCTTCTACTCTCCATATCCCATGTCTTCTTTTCTAGAGAAGAGTAAAACTATGCCCTTGCTAACAAACACAAGAGCAGTTTATTTTGGTTTAAAGCTAAAATCAGAAATGTATTTTTTGTACTAAAAAATACTTCTTTGACCTCTTGTAAAGGTAAACTTTTCCACAGTAGATTGTTAGTAACAAATCTTACATGAGCCATTGTCATTTAATATTGATAATCAGACCAAAGAATGATCGTATTCTTTGAAGGATAACTCTCACTGTGCACAGTTTAAAGGTGTTCCTGCAATTAGAGTGACAGACAAATTCCTTGTCAATTCTTCCGACTGACACTCTGGTCAGTTGACCAAACTACAGCCTGTCTCCCAGGCTACCACTTACCGTGAATCTGCAGATGAGGTTTCACACTAGTCAGGGCCTAACGTTACCAATCTTCATAGGTGAATAGAACGCAGATGAAGATTTCACCTGTCCCTTAAAATGTTCAAATGCTCTATTGTTAACATTGTTTAAAACTGGATTCCAATAACAGGTAAACATTACACAGGAATTTCTGCCTCTCTCAAGAAAAAGGGACACATTATAAACAGAATAAAAACTTTAATATATACTACTTTAGTTCGTTATCTATTTAAAATAAATAGATTTTCAGGGTTCCAAAAATTTAGAATTTACTAGCATGCATTTATTATAGGGACCATAAGTAGGTAGTATGACTGAAGACCAACAGTCTGGTATTAAAAGAACTCTAGCTTAATTCTGAAATCAGAAGTTTTGGAAGGTTTTGGGTAAGCCTGAGAATATCTGGGCACCTCTCCAAAATGAACCTCTAAATCTTTTGATGTCTACCCATCACTAATATACATAGTTCAGTCTAATCCAGCTGTCTGCCCCTTTTCCTGTTTCCCTTTCTCTTTCTTCAATCTGTTCTGAGGTGCCAATAGCTATATACTGCAGGGGATGTTTAGTAGAATGAATATTGCATCTTGGAAATGTTCCCACATAAAGTATATGGGGTTTTGCTTGGGGGAGGCCATGGGAAGGGGTGCAGGTAGGGGGAAGAAACAGGTAATATTTTAGTAATTTGCCTTTCTGGTTGACATACATTTACACCATAATAATTCCTACCTAACTTTCAAGTTTCAAACTATTTTAGCTATCAGTAATAGCAATATCTTTGCAAGATTTGTTTTCTGTTTCAACAAAAGAGCATACAATTTTAAAGATCAGTACTGGTTCACAGGTGAAACTAAACAAAATATAATTTTAGATAATCAAATTAATTAACACCTTTTAATACCACAAGCTTTTATATTATATACTGTTAGGATTTTGAGTGGGTTAAAAGTTGGTGGAATTTTAAATTTTTTTATTTTTACAGCTGATAGTTTGGTTAGTGACCTTACTATGTTAATATATAGCTTTTTCAAATTCATTTTCTTTAAAATAATTTTTGGCTAGAGATAGATTTTAGGTAAAGTAAATTTAACTGCAACTAAGGTAAAATCTGTCATAATTTCTTATAAATCTTTGTAAAATACGCATGGAAAAATTCAGATTGTGGTTAGAAGATATTTGAATAACAAAATACTTATAACAATGTGTCTTTTGAGAATACCTCCTGCTTTTGTCCTTTTCCACTTTTCATAATTGGATATTAACTTTTTTGACTCATTCTGTTGAACTGTATCTGAAACAAAGATTCTTTAAATATTCCTATGCATGTCTTCCAAAAACAGTAGCTAAGTCCATGTAAAGAATTTTATGTTATTATCACAGAACCCCACAGAGGTTAACAAAAAAACGCAGGGCAAGAGCAGAGAAGCCAGTTTCATCACTGCTCTGAACTGTGTAATGAAGCCTCATTTTATGTAAATAAAAGGCTGGTGAGTCGAAGGGAAGTGAGGCCATGACTGGAGAAAAGACGGCAAGTTCAGGTAAAGGGCAAATTGGAGTCTTTTTGTTTTCTCTCTGTTCACCAATGTCCTTCTTCTTACTTTTCCCTTTCTCTTCATGAACAAAATCACCAAAGCACTGAACAAGTCTTACATGCAGATCACCATACCTGTGCATAACTGTGCATACTGTGAAGTGCTATTGATGGATAAAAGGAATAGTCATAATCTCACACAAACTGAATACACAAAAAAGCAGCAACATTTAGAAATCTGGATTCTTTTCTCAGCACTGCTCTATCATATTTGGGCAAGTTACTAAGCATTATATTTTTAAATCTCTGAGATGGAATAGTAATTCCCAATTGCCTTTGGGTTTTGTCAGGAAATTAGATGTCCGTTAAGGAAGTTTGAAGATTCACCTGCACTCAAAATCCAATACAGGTTTCTGGGAAGCTTAAAAAATCTCTCCTAAAATTCACATGGAAGAGAAGAGGACCATGACTTACTAAATACTTCTTGAAGAAGCAGAATAAGGTAGCATCAGTACCAGTAGGCTGCAATAATCAAGATGAAATGTCACTGAAATAGTGGTGGACAAACAGACTGGAATGGAGAGCCCAGGCACAGATTGCTTCATGCATGAAGATGTGGGTTAGTACAGAGGTTGCTCCATGGGTCTGTTGGGAAAGGATATATTACTCAAAAAATGTCACTAGGATAGTAGTTTGGCAATATAGAAAAAATTCTACATGAATTAAATAACATGAAAAGCAAAATTTTGAATATTTTAGGAGAAAATATAAGCCGAAATAAAATAGCAGGGTAAGGGTCTTATGATGCCCAAAACACAAATCATAAAGAAAAAGGCTGATGTATTTGATTATATTAAAATAAAAATATTTCTGTATATCAAAAGCTTCCATAAATAATAGAAAAAGACAAGGAAAAACTGGAGAAGATATTTATGATATGCATAAGTGATAAAGAATTCCTACAAATCAAGAAAAAACCCATATAATCCAATTAAAAAATGGGCTAAGGACATGAACAGGGAGTTCGCAGAAGAGGAAACTGATATGGGCAAAAAATTGATGAAAAGGTGCTCAGAACTGGGGAAAAGTAGATTAGAACAACGATAAGATATTTCGCATCCATCAGGTTGGCAGAAATTAAAAGTTCTGAAAATATCAAGTGTTGATGAGGACATGGAGCAGAAGAAGCATTTGTTCACTGCTTGTGTGAATGTAATTTGGAACAATAACTGTGGAGGATATGTTGGCATCTTAATAAATTGAAAGGTGTGCAAAAACTAAAACACGTTTCTAAAAAGGTTAGAAAAAGGAGATGGAATCCTTAATCAAAGGAATAAAAGAAGCACTTGTATACATGGCAATCTACAAAGATGTTGATTCCTGTGTTCTTTGCAGTAGGAAAAAATGGAACATCTTAAATATCCATCAGTGGTTATTGGCTAAATAAAATATGATGTAATCATAAAATAGAATAGTATAAACCGATTAAAATAAATGAATTGGGGGGACTTGTATCAAAAGGGATGAAACTAGGAAACCTAAAGGTGAATGAGAATGTAGGTTGCAGAATCATACAGACTATGATATTAATTTATAAAGTTGAAACAAAAACATTATATATATTGTTTATAGATAAATATAAGCATATTAAAAACATGGATGTGAAATACATTAACTTCAGGATATTGGTTAATTTTATAGAGGGAGTAAAGGAGGGAAGTGTGATTTGGGGTAGGTTTAAAAGAGCTTCAATTCTATGTGTAATATTTTTTCTTTTAGAAAATACAAACATGGTAACATGATAAAGAATTCTTAAATCTAAATGGTGTGCTTAGGGAACTCATTATATTATTCTATGTATTTTTCTGCTGTACTAAAATACTTAAATTTTCAAAAAATTTTGACAGTAGTTATATATTAATTATTTTTAAAAATTAAGTATTAAAATTAAATTAATCTTGCAAGCAGTAAATTATATTAAAAACAGAGGCAATAATTCTCAGAATTCATCACTTTCATGTTACTTTACAACAGTTTACTACTATTTATATTCTCGAGGTTACTTATATCAATTTTATAGTATCTGTGTGTTGGAAATACTATAAAATGACGTGCTTCCACACAGCTATTCTAAACTCTGCTCAGTGACATAATGTTGGTAGCTTGAAATTGGCCATGTTGGAAATATTAATACCACAGAAATTGGAAAATGTTATGTATTAAGGTTTTGTTTACTGTTTTGTTGAGTGCCTAGAGCTAGCCTTAAGAAAGTGATGGAGAAAATGTTAACAGTGCCAATTAAAGTTTAAAAAAGTGTCTCATTTGTAATTGTTACATGTAAATAGCTTAAAGAATTTTAGGAAATCTTCCAGTATTTGAAGCCTATTGTCTGATTCAGCAAAGAAGTTGCTTACCTCATTAATAAATCAGTGAAGTTTTAACATGCATCTTCCTCGTTCCACTTTTGGCTGTTCATTAACATAAGAAAGATGTCAGCCATCAGTCTTTCCTCATCTGCAACCAAGGATGTCTGTGGATAAAGGAACTCTGGAAAAAAATCAAGAGTTTTATTGGCTATAGGGAATTCACAATAAAGAGTAATGTATATTTTTTATTACTGGTAAATTGTGTGCTATATATTCTTGACATCAGTAAAATGTATAATAAACTATGTACAAATATGTATAAATTTATTTTCCAAAGAGCTGGCTGTTAAACATTTATTACTATACCATTGGACCCAGGATATTGCCTACACTTGGTGGATACACCATAATTAAATGAAGTATGGAAGATTCTCGTATATGCTGGCTCTGGTGACTTATATCTATCCATCACTGGAATAAATTCCCAATATCAAAGATTCCTTAAGCAACTTGAGGTCAGATAATTATATGCTTCACATACCTGTTCTCCTTAATGCTTAAAGTACAAGCACTTCTAGTATTATAATTGTATCCCCATATTGTTCTACACATCCTACTGGCATTCATCTTCCAGAATCTTTCCATTCTGGTCTCCTCTCCACCCCTTTTTGATATGAACAACAGCTATATTCTGTTAGTCAGAGTCCATCAGGAGTCAGAAAGCACAGCAATTATTTTAACAGACAGAATTAATGTGAAAAAGAATTTAACTAGATATTGGAGAACTGAAAACCAAGTATGTCTCTAGGGCTGAGTGAAAAAAGGACAGAAGTAGGGGTTAGTGCAATGCAGAAGCTCCGAGGAAGAGCCCTGCAAGGTGGAATCAGACTAAGGGGAGGGAATTCTGGCTGACTGAAGGTGATGCCTCAGGGGGAATGATGATACTGGAGCTGGGAGTTTGGGAAAACTGCAGATTGGAATCACCTGCTACCACTGGAATGAGTAGCCACTGCCAGGCTGAAGAAGTATTGCTGAGGTCATGCTAGAGAAATAGGAAGGAGCAGCAATCCCTACTCCTTCTTCTAGCCTTTCAGTTTCCCACTAATGCCCTCTGGTGTCAGAGTGTAACAGGGAGCAGCTGGTCAAGCAGAAGCGGAGTTTGCACAGTCCCAGCCCCAGCATCAGAAAACAGAATAGAGAGGGTGGATTTAAGGCTGAGAGACAATAACTTGGTAACAAGCGTAGTTTGCAAACACTTCGGTAAACACCTACCTCCTGTCTTCATTCCAAACTCCAGAATAGCACTTCATTTACAGTGGTAAAAGGTAGAAGCTGCTTATTCTTCCACTACCCATCTTATGTGACCCATGAAAGAAGTCAGCATTATTCTAGCTTCCCCCTCCTGCTTCATTCCAGTCAATTTCACTTCTACCCTCTATTTCTCCTTGTTTGTATCTTCCACAGATTTCATTCCCACAACAGAAGCTTTAGCAAGTGACTCAGCCTTTCTCTATGCCTCAACTCCTGCCATGATCTTGAAGGATAACAGTGTCTATGAAAAACCCACGAGAGACTCACATCTCGCTGTTCTTTCAACACATGGATCTCAGAGCCTGCATTCTGATTCCACAAAAACAACCCAGCCCAATGGACATATCCTTGATTTTGCAATTCCCCGAACATGCTCCTGTTGCCAAATCTTCACCTCCAATTCTGTTCCTTAGAATAACCACATAACCATCTCTCTCTCCCAGGCCCTGCTTCCATCATGTTATTTCCTGACTTCATGAAATCACTACTGTCTTCTTTAACTCTTCACTTTTCTCCACGTCTATCAGTTCCTCTCTGGTTTACTCTTTACTCTATTTGACTTAGACCCTAAGGACAACACGTTGACAATAATTAGAATTAAAATTACATTTTACTTCTTTCTCCCCTCATCCTCTCATTGCAGTCACCTTGGAAACACCAATCGTGGGTTAATATAGGGATCTAGGTCCTTTACTCCTATACCAAGAATACCACTGTTGCCACTCCAAATTCTTGTCTTTCAGCCAAGATTCTTGAAAGTATAGTCTGCTCTTGCTATTGCCATGTCTCCATCTCTACCTATTGCAGTTTTTCCATTACTTTGCTGAATCTGCTCTTGTTTAAGGTTCAAGATGACGTTATATTTTTAGTGAATACTTTTCAGTCTGTCATATTTGGCCTCTGAGTGATGCTTTTCATTCTTGTGGTTTCCATGACTATTGATACACAAGTGATGCCTCATCTATCTCTCCCAGCTCTAACTCTGCATGTCCACATTCTTACTGGATGCCTTAAGGCACTTATAATATAGCATGTTATCTTTCCCAACTCCACCCCAACCTAACCCACTCAGTCTCTTATCCCTGACCACCCAATTTATCAAGCCAGAAATATGGGTGGTGGATTAAATCCAAGCCTTTTCTTTCCTTCATCCTGCATATTTAAATGATACCATGTCATAAGGAATCTACTTCCTGAAAACCTGTCAAATAAGACTTTTCTCCATAACCATTTGCCCTTGCTTCAGTTTGGACACTTGTCATCTCTTATCAGAACTATGGCAAGTCATCTTTCCCCATCCTTTTTCCCCTCAAATCCATTCTACATGCCACCATGAAAGTGATATTAAAAAATAAGACATTAATTTCACATTCTTATCATCTCCCAAAGGTTCTCCAACCTATAGAATTAATATACCTCCTTAGCAAGGTGCACAACTATCTTTGGAGTCTGACCCTTGCCTGACTCCCCAGCTTCAACACCCCCATACTAATTCTGTGCTGCATTTATTCTGAACTTCTTGCCAATTCCTAAGAACATCCTGCATTTTCATACACCTGTGTATTTGAACATGCTGTTCCCTTCCTCTGAAATAACTTCTCTCCCTTCCTACTCTATCCCTACTTAGTCTCTTTGGAAACTTTTAGCTTTCCTCTTCAACCTTCGAGTCTCAAACTAAACATTTTCTCCTCTCCAAAACCTCAGGAGGCATGTTTAATGATGAGGAGTGAGCTTTGGGGTCACCCATACATGGGGGATGCTGTCCTGATAATAGTGTGTAAGTAATCATATCATGCTTTTAAAGTGTGGTGATAATATAAAACTCACAGGCTTATTAGATCATATTACATGGGATACATGATACAAGAGTGAGAGATAAAATACTCAGCTCAGTACCAAGCACATGGTAGACATTCACCAAGAGTTATCATTACTGTGCCTATGAATATTAATGATAAGAGTAATTCTAACTCTATCAGTAACATTCCAGGTACTCCAATGCAGGATTAGATACCCCATCCTCCATAGCTCTACATGGCCCATCTAAATTTTGTACATGTCACTCTCCCCACTAGATTGGGAGCTCATTTAAGCCAGTGGCCTCCTTTGTTACAAATTAATTTAAATGTACCAAACCACATTGCTGAGAGGATTTGAAGCAATTTACACAAAGAGACATGTAACAATAGAATAAATTGATAAGTCCAAATTAGGACAAAAGAAAAATATGGATAGGAAAATGAAATACAACAGAGTAAATTAGTTCATGGAAATACATGCAAACCCAGAACAAAGCAGCATCAAAACATAATTCAGTAACAGTCGCTAATACAAAGGACAGAATTTGTGTGAGGGAAGGACTCATATGTCAGATGGTCTGGCTTAATCAAAGGAAACAATTTGATTTTATAACTGTAGAAATGAGTAAGCAATGTGTTGTTTTGGTAAAGCTCCAGGATGAGCATTGGCCATGGGAGAACTGACGTTTATATTTAGTGACTGCAGTATTAGAGCAAAATGACAGAACTGGTGTGCGTGTCATAAATTCTGATGATACTATTTTTTTTTACAGAAGATGTGTTCACCATCCTTTACTACACCTTGTCTTCAGATGCTGCTCCAGCTGAGAGAGAGAGAATCAAATGCCAGGTCTGAGGGCCTGCTGAGATGGGGTGGGGGTGGTGTTGGGGGATGGGGGTGGATTTCAGGTTAAAAAATATTATCCTAGGAGAAAAGTGGCAAGGATTTAAGAGAATGGAGCAAGGCAGTAAGAGAATGGAGAAAAAAAGCCCCGAGGAAAAAAAAAGGGTTAGGGATAGGAATGAATTTAGATTAGTGGAAGGGCAGGGAAGTGAGCCTGGTAAACCCCTCCCCACTCTTCTCTCCATTCTCATCCTCTAATTTCCTTTCCTGACTCCTCTTCCGTTCTCCTTAAGTTTCTTCCTTCCTTCTCCAATTCTATAATAACTCCATGAGGATCTTCTGGAAGTTGACGGGTGCCTAAACTGATTCTGGAGATAACACAAATGACCAATAAACACAAGAAAAGATGTTAAAATTTACTGGTAAGCCAAGAAAAGATAATAAAAATGCTAATAAAGTTCCTTGAAAGGGTTTTAAAAGCAAGAGGAGGTGATCAGAATACTTTCAAAATGGTTACGAGTTTGTTGAACTCCAAGCGGCTTCAATTCTCTGTATATCTTAAGTGTAAATTTTTCTGATTTGAGATAAGTTTTAAATACCGTAAGTAGTAGTACTGCACCAACAAAAATTTCCGCATTTTGGCACTTAAGAACAGAGCAGAATCCCAGACTTCTGAAAATTGGTTCTGCAATCACTAGTTGCAGTCTCTGGTAAGAACCTAAAATGCAGATATCCATAGTATGCAGAGTAGAGCACTTAAATTGGTTGTTTTCAGCATTTCAAAAAGCGTGGTGAAAATTGTAAATTTACTCATGATAAAATTGTGTAAGCTAACTAAATTGTAAACATTAAAAATTTTTACTGTCAAATAATCGAATTGTATACCATTATATGGTACTATTTTTGCTAATCTTTATGTGCTATCTTTTGCCATCTTTTCTAATCAAGTCTGACTAGCTGTGAGGGGATAATATAGGCATTTGGTGGTGGTGAGAAAGTGGATCAAAAAGATACTTTAAGTGAAAAATGCTCTGTCCACCAGCCTATTTGTTCACTAGGATCCTGCTTAGCTCGAACAATCTACAATTCATTGGTAAAGTTGCCCCATCTCTCCTCTATAAATTCTCATCTACGTGGAGTCATAGTGAGAGGCTGTCCAAAGGGCACCGTGTCAAGGTGAGGGATGAACTGCACTGACCTGTAAGGTTGCTTATTATTATTATTACTATTACTATTATTATTATTTTGTTTTCAGGGTCTTTATTTTTGGCCTGGTCTAAAGTCCTAAGGACAAAGGTTAAGGACTTTCAGGATTTCAGTTTATTCTCTTCCTCTCCTTCTTTTCAACCATGTTTCACAGACCTTTCTAGAAAAATGAAACAAAATATATAATAAAGAGAACACAAAACAGAAAAAAAATGTTTAGGATTTTTATATTTGGGGAAATGATGCCAACTTTCCCACTTAAAGTATGTTTCCTAAGAAGAGAGGATTATTTCAATGTGGCACCAATGAAACTCTTCCCATCCATTTGATAGAGTGTAGTTATTTTTGATGTAATGCCTGTGTGATATTGAAAAGTCATAACTTGTCCTAAGCTGTATTTAGGCTTTAAATCTCTCTTTTAAAGCTCTGTTTATTTTCATTAAGCCTCTTCTTTTTAACTCAGGTGATGTATTTGTGTTTAGAAATGTATAACTTTGGCTTACTTGGCTATTTTCCCCTCATGCAGATTTTATGCCGGTAAATGTGCACTAAAGGGCATTTGTATAATTACTTGTTTAATCTGGAAGCTCAATGCACTTTGTATGCTGCACAACACAGTTCCCAGCTCAGGTATTAATAGTGTTTTTTGATGAGCTGGTGAGGTTGATATTGATGGCAAATGAAAAGAAAATGAGAATAAAATTAGTATAGTGAGATTTAGGAATAGGGCAGAGGTATGTTTTCAACATTACATAGAGTGCTCTACAGTAAAAGATATCTCATGCTTTTACACATACAGAATATGTCTGTGGCATTTAAAGCTGTAAATATACTCATGGCTATAGGCTTGTTGACTTAAAACAGGCAGAGGCTTAAACCTAGATGCTAATTTTATAGCTATTTGTTCTTATAAGAGATTTTATCTGTACCATTTGGTAATTTAAAAATGTAACAATTTCTTCTTGTAATTCATAGTTTATAAGGGCCCTCTAGAGATTATTTAGCTTTGTTATTAGAAGGACCTAAACTGCTCCAAACAGAAGAGAATGTATTTTGTTTTAAAACATTTACAATGAAGATTATTTTCAGCCATTTTAGGATACAAATGGGACCAAACAATTTTCTTGATTTTACTGTTTTGGGTACTGATATAGAATTTATCATAAATACTTGCATGATTCTTTGTCTCCATAAGTTCCTGAAAATATTATTCTACTGCTGCTTTCCCCCAAAGTGGGCAATTAAAACTTTTGATGTTATTGCTATTGTTATTTAACACATACTGTGAACTAGTGACAGCTCGAAGCTTTTTAAGTTTGTTTTAAATTCTTACAGCAAGCTTGAAGTAGGTATTTTATCTCTTTTTTATAGATGAGGAAATGAAGTCATAAGTTAAATAACTTTCTCCAGATCAGTTTTGGAAGACCAAGGAATGTACTTAATCATGACTCTTTGCTTCTGCCGAACACTAGTTTTGTAGCAATTTTTAGAGGCTACTTGAAACAAGACTACACTAGTCAAATAAGTGTGTGAAACAAAATTCAATGGGTATAGTAGTAACAGATTTACTCCTCCCAAAGAGTCTTGTAGCTGTGATATTGAATATTTTTAGTGGAACATCAAGCTGAATCTAGTGAGCTAAAATTTATTAAATTGATTTTGTTGCTCAATGATGAGTTCCTTAGCTATTATTTGATGCTGCCTCATCAAAATTAATCTCCTTTAATTATGAGTAGCAGTTACAGTTGTTGAGTGTCTACTCTGCTGGGCACAATACTAGGCACATTAACAATTTTATTTTTCTTAATTCTCAGAGCAATATTACCTATAAGCTCTCTGAAGGCAGGAGCTGTGTCTGTCTTATTCACAAGCATGTGCTTTGAATTAATACGTAGTGGAACAAATTTTCATTTTTTTTTAGTAGATGGGAAGACTATGACCTAGGCAGTTTGTATACCTTACCTAATGTTGCAAACTTGTAAGGGACAGAGTGCAGAATTAATTCCAAATTTATTTGACATAAAACCACATGCTGAATCCCATATTCCCGAGAATGATATACAAGACTTTTGATGACTCCTATCTGCTTCTCTAGTCTTGTTTCTTGCTATATATCTATGATATGTCTTTGTAAATGCTTTTCCTGCTATCTGGAATTTCCTTTTTTTATTCTTTGTCTTTGAAACCTTGCTAAGGCATTATCTACTATGTAAAGACTTCTCTAACTCCCACACATATTCCCATCCCAGATAGCATTAATAAAATCTTTCTTTGTGCTATTTCTGAATAGGAAGTATAACAGTATATTGTAATTTTTATTCCTGTTGACTTCATACAAGACAATGAGTTACCCCAGGTCAGGGACCATGCTTTAATCCTTTTGATCTGCAGGGCCTAGGTGAGTGTCTGGATATTATGTGTTTTGTGTTTTTGGAATGAGTGAACAAAAATCAGTTGCCTGTCACTTAAATATCATGGTTCTTAAGTGAGCATTTTGCAGTTCATGGATTGCAGTTAATTCTTGGTTGAGTTTGCTGATGGACATTTGAAGTGCTGACTATTTTACTTTGGTAATTAAAGATAGATCTGTATATTTTAGATTCCAGGGAGTAAAAAAGAAGATAACATTCTGTTGTGTAATACTGAGAGCCTGGTTCAGGAGTCACCCAGACAGAGACTGATTCACAGGATCCTTCTGGTAAGGCTAAATTTTCCTGTTCATGCAATTGATTGAGCTGATGTAACATGAAAGACATTCTTTTCAGTATGAAAAATGTTAAGCGTATCTATTGAGGAATGGAATTTACATTTATTGAGCCCCCAATACACCAGCCACTTAGCTGGTCATGTTCATCACAACAATTTGCTGTGAGAATTATTATTATCCCTCTCTATATAACAAGAAACTCAACTCAGAGAGATTACTTATGCCCAGTGACATATAGGGAGTCACTGGAGAAGATGGGATATAAAGCTACATCTTTGTTCTTTGCATTATTTTGTATGGCATCCATAATTATTATATATTTATAGCATGCTTCACACCCAAACAGATATAACATGGCTAACTACACAAAACCAAACAAGAAGTCAAAGCCATACCAAACAGAAATCACACAATTGAAGGTAAAAGTAAAAGAGGAAATCATGTGAAAAGCAAAGTAAGTACTAGATAGAAGACATTAAGTCAAGGATTCAATTAATAAAAGCTGAGACAGTGCTGGAATTGTTGAAAATATTTTACATATAATAAGGAACTTATAACATTCTGTGGGATAGTGTTTAAGATATTGACTGTTTTATATCAAACTTCCCTAAAACTTAATGGCTTCAAACAGCAACAATTTATTATTCCTCACAATTCTGTAGGTTGAATAGTTAGTCCTTCTGCCTACTGGAGTACTTCTTTGGGGTTATGGGATAGCTGGAAAATTCAAAATGGTCTCACTTACATGGCTGGCAAGTTTGCATTAGCTGTTGAGGATGTTGGTTCTGGCCACAGATCTCCATGTGGGCTTCTCCATGTAGTTTCTTAGGCTTTCCTATATCGTGGCAGCTGGTTCAAGAAGGAATGTTCCAAGCAGCAAAAGTAGAATCTGAAGAGCTCTTTAAGACTAGTGTTGGAAGATACAATGTGATCTCTGCCACATTCTGTTGATCAAAGTGGGTCACAGATGAGTCACATTCAATGTGGAAGATGACACAAGGTGTGAATACCAGGAGTAATGGTTCATTGAGGGACACTCTCCCATTTTGAGAGAAAACCTGGCATTCAGGTACTTTGGACTCATTTGCTTGTACCAAGTAGGCATGTGGTCTCTTTTTGGGAGAATATAGCTATGGAAATGCTTCCTGAGACCACTTTGGGTGTCTGGTATCTCTTCCCCCCCGATATAGAACAATAGATGATTTCACAACTGTTAAGATGCACAAGGCATGACAAGCCTCTCCCTGGGTTCCTTAGAGTAATGGAAAGATTAATAGATATTCCCTCTCAATAACTGGGATAGCAATACAGAATCAAACAACTGCTGGGTTTGCCAGTCTCTGCTAGTTTTAGCCTCACACCAGCACTGATCTCCATTATCTACATGCTTAGTCCTTCCCCATCTTGGAACCAATAAGAAAGCAGCTCAGTGGGATATTATTGGCTCTCTCCTCAAGAGCATATGAGATATGAAACCATATTAGGCCATCGCTGCCAATGTCTGATGAGGAGAACAAAGAACTATTTATTAAGGAGAACATCAACTTGTAGGTTAGTTTCTACTTTTTTCTTTTCATAGTTTCTGCCATGATAAACTAATCTACTGACCCTACTACTTAAGTCTGCAATATCTACTGTTTTTTCTTTGCTAGCTCTTCATTTCATAAAGATTTAGAACATAGTTTAGGACTTAGAAAGGTAGACTGAATAGTCATATGACTTGGCCTAGTTTCTTCCCACCTTTTTTTCTATTCCTTAGTGCTAAGTCACATGCAAGAATGAACCACTTTCATCTGAATCACTTTGTGTGGCTGGAAGATCCTGGGCCCCACTATAGATCTGCTTGAATCTGAATGTCTGGTGGCAGGGCTGGGAAATGTGCATTTAAACAAATTCTCTAGGTGATTCTGGTGCAGATAAAAGTGCAAAAATGCTCTGGTAATCCCTTAAATTGCCTCTCACAACTCTTCATTTTGATCACAAAAATTACACCTGATCATGAGCACAGATTCTTAGACTCTAGTCAATCTCTGATTAGGAAAACTTGCAATATTGCCTTAGATTGGACTGGAGTTTGCTATGCTGCCTTGAGCTTTGCATTAAAAAACATGTGGCTACCCTGGGAAGATGGAGGGTTGTAAATATTGGGGCAGCCTTTCTATTAATTTGTCCCAGCCTCCAACTAGACATATTTTGGCTAATTCCTTATTTGTTCTTTCTAGCTCAGGTGGAGAGTCATCAGAATGTCCTGGGTCTACCCAAGCTTTGTAAGGGAATATGGGCACTTTTTCTGAGGGATGAGGGTGAAAAATATTAAAGATATGACAGTGTAGAGACTATATTAGTCCTTCAACTTTCTACCAGCCAACATAGATATTTCTGTGTATCCACATTTATTGTTTCCTCTTTCTCTCTCCTTAAAATGAGAGAAGTGACACTGCCTCTCAACACCCAACTTGGGCTCTTCCTTCCATCTCTACCCTCGACCTCATTGCTTTCCACCGTCTAAGTAACTTTGCTTTATTGACCATCCCCATCTCCTCAATCATCAATTCCTTCTTCTTGTTGGCTTCTTTTCCTCATATATTTAACATGCTCAAGCCCTCCTCATCTTTTCTGAATCCTACATCTTCCCCCAACTCCACCTCTGTCTTTCTCTTCTCCTCAACAGCAGACCTTAATGAAACCTTTATTTACATTCTCATCTCATTTCCTCACACCCCATTTATTTACAAATGTACTAAATTTGATTTTGTGTTCACCACTCCATAAACTTGCCAGTCACCTAATATTTCTTTATGCTAAATCCAATAGACACTTCTCAGTTTTTACCTTACTGATATCTTGGCAGCCGTGTGACATCACTGGGCATTAAACATGTCCTGCTTACTCAAACCACATCCCTTTGATCTCCCCATCCTGCCATACAAATCCTCATTCTGGCCACAATGCACATATTTCAGTTCTATCAGTAGTACAGGCTTCTTCTTTCATCTGGGCCTTCTGTGTGCACGTCCATCTATGTAGAGTTGTTTCCATCCTCTTCCCTTTGATAAATCTGACCTATCCTCTAATTATCCTTTTAATGCATCACTTTCTCTGTTTCCTCACGTGTGGGTGAGATGCTTCTCCTAGTCACTACCATGGCATTCGTCACATGAAATTTTTCGCTGTTCTTTAATTACCCATTTATTTGTCTATATTCTTCACTAGAGTATGAGCTCCATCAGGCTAAGGATTGTGCCAATTCTTTTTGCTGACTTATCTCCAGTGTCTAGTGGCCTAGTAGGGTGACTGGCAAGATAGGGCCATAATCAACATTTGCTGAGTAAATGAACACAAACACATGCACACACACACAATGCATATACACACACTACATGGTGGCCCTTTGGATAGTGTGGGAAATCTATTTAAGCAATGATAATCTCTCATCTCTAAGTCATAATTTTTAACTGGGATGATATATTCACAAAAGACTGCAATAAAGGGCAGTAAATGCTTGGAGAAAAATGGGTAGTACAAACAATATACATGTTAAGAAAAGGGTAATGGCACATCCAGCTGAGGTGAGTAGTTCATAGAGGGAAAAAAAATTCTTTTACAAACAGCCTTGAAGGATGATACAAGTTTTGACAGGCAGATGGAGGAGGAAAGTCATTCCTGAGAGGGCAGTAGTGGAGTGGCAAAGCCCAGGGCATGATTGAGAAAGAGTGCAAGCCAATTGTTCAGCTGGAACAAAAAGATTCATGTGGGAAGAGTAGAAGAAAAGTCTGGGAAGGTAGGTATGCGGTAGAAGTTCTTTAAAGAAAAAAATAAAAGAGTTTGAACTTTATTCTCTAATATGTGGGAAACCACCAAAATATTGAATTTCACATTTCTCCCCACTTGCTGACACAAAGCATAAAGTTATTAATCTTATTTGCCTTTTCCCTTTAATAGGCAGTCATTAATGCATTCAGATAATATGCTAGTACCAACTCTTACAGAGTTTATTTTTCTCAGAGCTCTCTTCCAGTATAACGACTTACACTTTGCTTCTGTACATAAAATGATGGTCCTAGATGACTTATTGTTTTGATGTTTGAAAAATTGAATTCCATTTCTCAATTTTACCATGATGTCTAACCACTGCAGGCTTCTTTGCAACAGTTTCTTTGTTTTAACTGACAATTATTTGGTATTAATAGAGAACTGAATTAACATGAAACATATTATTCCAAATAACTTAGGGATTGTTGAATGATTATAGATCTAATTGCAAGTCTGGTAATGCACTATAAACATTCTCCTTTGGTAACTGGTACTAAATCAATTTTGCAGTCCCTGCACAGGATTCCAATATATATTCGGGGCTATTTGAATTCACTTTGTAACATTATTTATTTGTCAAAAGAGTGATTTGTTAAACTCAGATATATCCTTCAACATTAATTATATGTTCTAAATGTGATTTTAAAACACAGCTTAGTTACTTTGCACATTATAGTTATATACTTTGGTGGTGATTATATTATCCTATATATGAGGCACAGCCTCAAACACAGTTTGAGTACTTTTATTCCTTTTATGTTAGTCTATGGTCTATTCCAAGAGTAGTCGATTTAAGCCAGCTCTATAGTCTTCAGGCTTTCAATCCCACAATCACTTCTCTGTGCTCTAAGAAGATGTAATTTTGCATTACTGAGAAATTCAGTGCAAGCTCTGTCCAAAGGACCACCTGAGGAAATCCACAAATGTGCCTCCTGAAAGACCAGCTTTTGAATCCTTGCCATAACGATGCCAGTAGTATTAGCTAAGAAAGAACTCCAAATAGTACCAGCTAAGTGAAAATACGTCTTCTCCACCTTCCTAAAAATCTCCTTCCCTGTGCAAGGAACAGTATAAAAGAATAGCTGCTACGTCCTTTTCCCAGAGACTACTTTCAGACTTGAGATGGGGCAAAGGAGATTATTTGGATTCAATGTTAAAGTTTTAAATTGAATTCATTTACACTTTAAAAAAAGTCTTAATTTCCAAAATGATTGCTGTTTTGGCTGAGAATGCAAGGAATGCTACTGGATATACTGGAAATTTAGTTACGGTAAGAGAAAATATAAAGAGCATCTTGTAGTCAGTGGTGGGAGAAAAATAAAGCCGCTTTCTGTTTGTACCCCATCCAGTTCAGTTCATTTAATTGTTCTACAATGATAACCTATGCTCAGCACATCAGAATCATCTTTGGAATTACATAGCTAAAATAATCAATCGGCCTCCAAATCATTCATTCTTCCCTTCCCTCATGCCCCCTTTCTTTCTTCCTTTCTTTCCTTCTTTCTTTCTTCCTTTCACTCCCCCTCCCTCTGTCTCTCCCTTCTTGCCTTTCTTCTTTCTTTCCTTACTTTCTTCCTTCTTTCCGTAAACACTGAGGCCATGCTATATGCCAGGCTCTGTTCCATGTGTCAAGGATACATCATTGAAGAAGACAGACACAATCCTTCCCCTCAGGGAGTTTGCATTTTGATGCAAGGAAATGAAAAGTTAATGGCTTTGAGCAGATACTGAATGCAGTGAGGGAGTATGCCAAAAGAATATCTGGCAAAGAGTGTTCCAGGTAGAAGGAAGAGTAAATGCAAAGAATCTGAAGCAAGAGCATGATTGGACTGCTTGCCAGAAGAGCAAAAGCTCAAAGAGAGGTGGGGAAAGTGATAGAAAATAAAACTATATTAGGGCTGCTGGGAAGATGACACAGGACCTTGTGTCTTTCAGATTTATTCTAAGTGTGGTGGAAGCTGTCAGATGATTCTGACCAGATAAGTGATGTAATTTGGTTTTAGTTCTAAAAGACTACTATGGGGAGACAGACCATAGGGAGACAACAGTGGAAACCAGGAGACTAATCAGAAGGCTATAGTAGTAGTACAGATAAGAAATGATAGATGTTTTTGTTAGAGAGGGAAAGGCAGATATGACGAGATATGGTTGGATTCTGGTTATAATTTGAAGACAGAGCTGAAAGAATTTGCTGATGGACTAGATGAGAGATATGCAAAAAGAAAGGAGTCAAGCATGAGTTCCAGGTTTGTTTGTTCGTTTGTCAGAGTAATTGGGAAAACCCTGGTGCCATTTACTGTGATGTGGAAGGCCATAGAAAAAACAGATTGATGGATGGGGTTGGAGATTAAGAATTCCATATTAAGTTTAAGATTCCTATAAAACACACTACTTGAAGTGTATGAGTCTGGAATTCAGAGTAGTGGTAAGGTAGGGAATATAAATATGGGGGTCATTAGTTTATAGTTGGTACTCAAAGCCATGTGATTGGAGTTGACCACCTAGGGAGTGAGAAGACAGAAGCGTCAAAGAACTAAGAAATGGCCTACTCCAGAAGTTAGAGAATGGGCAAAGGAGAAGTATCTAGCAATGGAGACTGAGAAGGCGTGTCCAGTGATGTCCTGCAAACCACATAAAATGTTTCAAAAATGCAAATGTGATCAGTTGTCAAATGCTGCTTAGAGATTAAATTTTGATGATGATGAGAATTTGATGCCATTGGATTTGATAAGGTGGAAGTCACTGGTGACTTTGATGAAAAAGGTTCAGTGGAGTGGTGGAGTCAAAAGCTTAATTGAAGTAGGTTCAGCGGGAAATGGGAAAACAGGAAGAAGAGCGAGTGAAAAGACAATCCTATAGTGGTTTGCTGCAAAGAGGAGCAGAGAAATGGGGTGGTAGCTGCAGCTGAATGAAGACTCCAAAGAGGTTTTATTTTATTTTTTTAAACTTGATGGGAATGAATCAGAATGGGAAAATTCATGAAGTGGGAGGGAAGGGAAGAGAGTAGGTAAAAAGGTGAAAAAGGGATGAGATACATTGGATATTTAGCATTTGGTATGGGCAGTGATACTAGTTTTTGCCCTAAATAAATAGAGTAATACTGACTCTTTACCTGTTGTTGAGAGTATCAGATCAAGAAGAACTTGGAGGAGCTCTTTGTAAATAGAAAACTGCTTGTTACCAAAAAGGTGGCCATTTAGTTGAGTCATTTTTGCTGAATGAGATGGTTGTGTCACCTACCCCTGACAGATCCACCAGCATGTGGAGCAGGGGCCCATATACCTACATATTTATTTGTGCTTATAACTTTAATTAGACCAGCAACAAATATTGAAGCATCTTTGATGTGCCAGACACTTGGGTGCTGAGAATACAGTGATGGAAAGGACAAAGTTGCTGCCTGAAAGGATCTTACATTCTAGTAAACGGAGGCAGTGGAGAGAAAGATGAATAAATAAATAAGACATTTTCTGGTGACACTTGTTCTAAAAGCAAAGGGAAATGTGTTAAGAGACTCTGACCCTGTTCCTTTGAGATTGAAATTTTTTACATATGGAGGCTGGATGCCTTAGAAACAGGGAATATTCAGATCACTCTCACTCTCAAACTTGTAAGACAGGCAAAAAAAACACAGAAAGGATGATCCCTGCTTTTCAGATGAGGAAATGGGGTTTCAGAGAGCTTGGGCATTTTTCTAAGATTAATTGGCAAGTTGTAAAAGGATGATTCAAAGGCAGATATGTTGACTCCAAGCCTATTGCTCTCTTTATGACACCAAGAAAATGTGTGTATAATAAATTGAATGTTTATTATCCATTTTGAAAATTGTCCTATATGTTAAAAAACAACATACAATCATGAACATACAGGCGTTAACATCTTCTAGACTACAATAGGATCTAGGAAGATTCGGTTTGTGCTTTTTGAGAAAAATGTAAAACTTTGTGTTATTGATCAGTCTCCTGTAATGACACCCTCTTTAGATCATGAGAAATTGATGTGTTTTAATGTCATTTTAAGAATGATTTCCTTTTACCTTCTGTCATTTTGTATTTTGTACCTTAAATACTAATAATATTTGCTAAGGAAAAAGTTACATATATAGAGTGAATTTTTTTAGATACTACAAAGAGAGATTTGACTAAATAGAGAGATAAATATTTTAAACAAATACCCTCTAAAATTTCACTTTAGAAACATGAAACCATTTGGGGAATATAAAGGTGCTGTACAAAGCTGTTGGCTAAGCAAGTCTAAGGCCATAGATTCCTTGTTAACTAAATGCTCAAGCAATGAATTAAAAAAAATGTATGATTGCTTTAATACCCTTATTTTCCTTGTACTTAAACAGGCAACACTTTGAATCAGAAAGACAATTTTATCTTTGAAGATCCTGAAAATTTTGAGTCATTGCTATTAGTGACCTATGCTGATAATTAGAAGTAGTTAAATGCTGAAATTTATTTTCTAAAGTTCTGACTGTGATAAAATTTCATAAAACATTAAATATTAAAAACAGAATATTTCTAACAGATGCTGTGTAATATTCTAGGCTGCTTTTTATCAAAACTTTGTAGGCACAAGCTTGGGGGTTTTAAATGCTTTGGCAGATGTTAAAATGTATAGCGTTTATGATGATGGAGAGCAATACAGTAATTTTATGAACGTGAAGCAACTGAGAATCAAGAATCAAATGACTTTATATTTACTTTTATTTTGGGGTTCCAGACATTTACTAATCTTGTGCATAAACTTTGAAGAAGCCCATGTCACAGGGGGTGTCTAAAATCTTTTTCTGAAAGACTTTTTCTTCTTGTCAGAGAATATAAAAAATCAGCTGTGATATTTTCACAACTATCCAATTTCAAATGCCCTTTTATTCAGTACTTTTATGACCAGTTGCTTGACAAAATATAGATATGGTTACTTCATGTGAATGTTCCTGGCTATTGGTGTTGGTGTATTTTTCTGGACATATGCTGATATTCAGTAGTTTCCAACCTAGAGATTTTAAACTGGCTTCATTGTTTTGCATTTCTCCAGATTTTAGAGATCTTTGTAAGTGAAAAATCTTCCACTACACACTCTTTTTATTCTCTATTTTGAGGCATTTTGTTACTAGATGGTTAATGTGTTAGGTGTGCTTTTATAATAGGGATTTGGTGTTCATTAGACATTAGATGTGCTGTATGAAAACTTGCCCTTAAAAATCCTTTGTGCTGCCATATTAATCAGAATGTTTGCATGATTTTTTTGCTGTTATAAATAAATGAAAATTGTCATTATCTAATATTCTATAATAGATTATTTCTTCTTATTTCAAAAAGTATGTATACTTTTCAAAACATATATATTTGAATAATTAGCAACTATGAGCTTTAATCTCCTCTGTTAGCTTTTATCTCCATTTTGTTAATTTAGGTAGTATGGGGAATATATACATATATGCACATTTGAGTTGTTCCTCTGCATTTATCCATTTCTGTAGCATAATTATGCACAGATAGGAATGTATTTTCATAGTAGGTCACAATAAATGCTTAGCATTTGGAGCACATTGGAGATTACTCTCATAAGCATTTTTCACTGTATTTTGCTTATTATGTGTTCTTAATAATTGTTATAGGAAAGAATAAATAAATAATACAACAGACCAATAAGAGATGAAAAATATAGTGATTAACTAAATACAAAAATTTATGTAAATGACTGAATTTAAAACGACCACTTATTAGCCCCTCTAGGTTTGGCAAATTCCTTAAAGCCAAATGTTTAGACTGTTAACTTGGCAGAAAGAATGACTTAGAAGACAGTTCCAGGTTAAAGCAGGTCTGTTTGAACTAAAAACAATGTGCATGGGGGTCCCAAGCAATTCTAAGGGATTATTTTTTTCTTTTAAAAAAACACCGCCTTATGGATCACCAAGTCCAGATTTGTACAAAGAAAACTAGTTCAGGGCTGAGACCGAGAGCTGATACATTTCAAGGAGCACCGGCCAGCTGCACTTGTGAGCGGTGACAGATCTCTGAAATATAATCCTGATTAAAAATGCATGTGTGAAACCTCTTCGAATAAAGCACTGTATCCAACAGGATTTTTCTAGCTCCTGCATGTGAGAAGGGAAGACTGATGGAGCCACTCTGGTACTATTTGCTCCATCATTTTCTGACTGCTTTACATTTCTGAAATTGTCTCTATCTATAACTTTGAACTATGCAGAATTGTATTTGTTGTAAAAAAAAAAAAAGGTCATTGATACGAATGAATTTAGAAATTCAGTGGTGTATTTGCATACATACACATATGGCCTTTTAATAAATATGTCTAAATCAAAATAACACACTGAGTGATAGAAAGTTGTGATTTAAATAAACATTAGTGACTATGATATTTAAGTCTTTACTACTGCTAAGTCATGTAAAATAAGGAGAGGCATATGTATGCAACTACTTCATACAGATTAGCAACTCCATTGTTGAAATACTGTTACTCTTGCAGTGTCAAAGCTTTTATGTACTATTGACCGATTTTAAGAATGTGTGTATATAAACCAATTATTTTTCAGTTGGGGTCCAATTATATAAATCTTCTAAAATAGAAAGAAGATGAATCTGTCTAGTTTAAAATAAAAACAACTCATGCAACTATGAAGGTGCCTGGTGAAATCAGAGCAAGCCAAAGTTGCCTTCTTGCCCATGTGTTCCAGTTATTACAGTTGTGTGTGATTTTGATCCTATAATAATGGCTTAGAATGCCTAATTATAGCTAGTTTCTTCATTGGGATCTAAACGATGGGTATATTATTTAAAACCACAGGAAATAAAGAATTTGGGAGGAAACCGGTAGAGTGACCCAATGGAGTAAGTGGAGTGCAATAGATAATTGTTTGGAATTACACGTTTCTAGTTATTTGCCTAATTATGATATACACACAGACACACATGCATACAAATATATATGTACACATATATGCACACACATATATATACAGAGAACATCTGTATACACAGACATGCATAATTTTTAAAACAATATATGGGTTAAGTTCATCAGAAACAAAATATTTATAGACTCCATGGCTTTGTAATAGGCACAGCTTGCTAGACTTTCCAGAATATTTATTTTTAATGACTATTTTTACAAGATATAGTATTTTATTTGAGATCATTCACAGAATAGTGGTCTGAAGTTTTTGTCATAACAACTCTTTACTAAAGTCATTTTTAATGTAATTTCTCTAAGTAAAAGTGACTCTTACAAATTTATATTTTGTAGTGTGTGGAAGTAGTGGCCTGTGTGAGTTTCTTTGTCTTGCCTCCTCTTGCATGACTCAGCCTAGTATATTGTTTGTGTTTGGTGGTCCACGGTTCTTTACAGCAAAATTGGAAAATTAATTAATAAATGCAATGCATTTGTCACATCGGCACAAATTTTCTTCTTAATCATTTAATCATCAACATATTCAAGATTTTAAGAGTTCTGATTCTGTATAGCCAATTGAGAATATGGGAAGAATATATTTTCTTTTTTTAGGCAACAAAACTGAAAAGTGTCTGGTTAAGTATGCTGTTGAATGCTTATTGATAACCCAACTGCATTTTCAGATATGCAATTTTAATTGGAATATTAAAATAAGTATAATTTGAGTGATAATTAACAAAATTTATTCATCTTACATTTGAGATTTAAATGGCATATAACATAATTATATCTAAAGCCTCTTTTGAATGGTTTTCTTAAATATTTATTTATATTTTCAGTGTTAACTATTCTTCTTTATAGGATTATCCTGTAAAAAGTCTTCTTTAAAATATATATATATACTGAAGAGCAATATTGAATATATATTATAATTTTCCTAAAATGAATGTATTTTCTTTAAGATGCATAGTACATCTAATTTCAGGTCAATATAGAAAATGTAAAACAGTGGGCAAAATTCCGTAACAAAATGTGTTGTAGGCATGAAACAATGAATAAAAATTTCTGTCACCGAGGGCAACAACAACAGCAACAAGCTTTCTAAAACCTTTAAGACCTTGAATATTTTTTCTAATCCCTTGGTACCTTTTAACAAGTGGAACTTTTTTTTTTTTTTTACAAAATTGCCAATTGCTCTTCTTTAGATTTATTGGGGCCCTAGTTAACTGGAGTATCCCTCCTTTGTGTTTCAACAATATACAAAGCTTTCTCATGCTTTATTTTCCCGGTATACATGCACATACACGAAAATGCATGCAGAGAAGTTTGCCAAAGTAAAGCCTGATCACCTTCATGGAAAATTTGGTTCTCTATGTCTGATGTAAATATAAAACAAGTGAAACTTACATGCATTGTTCCTTGCTGATATCCTCTAATGAATGCTTAGATACTAGTTGAAGTGAAATCTAAATTATCTTCATCATTCTGTATATTTTACTTTATTTGCAATTAATTCTCTTGCTATATTACATTTATGTTAATATATGTTTTCTTACAAATTCTAAAGAGAGTACTGCCTCTAATTTATTTCCCATCTTGCAGTTGATTTAAGCAGGGGTTTAATATCAGTGATCTCCTTTCTTAGTAACAAATATACACAGTGAGTGTTCTGAGATTTATGTATGAACCAGAATTCAGAAATGGGTTTTTATTACTCCTTTTGTTTTAAAATTAATTACCAATTATTAGCTTAAAAATTCACAATGAGAATTAGTAGTCTCTGGTTATTATTTAGTTCATTCCTTTTTTTTTTTTTTTTTAAACTTTAAGCTGCTATCAATATTAATTACAATGTTTTTGAGCAACCATTTCTAGTATAAAAAGGTTCTCTAGTATTCAGTTAGTCTGAAATTACTGTGTGTATGTATGTGTTTGTGTGTGAGTAATCTTTTTATTTATTTTTGATGTAGGGACATTAAAGGAACAATATAGTCTAAGTGTCCATCAAAATATTTCTGCCTTCCTTGATGTCAATTCCAGAATGCCATAAAGACAATTACAGTAATTTTTCATATATTCTGAAAATACACTGGCTTTTAATTATAGTTACAAAATAAAAATATTTAGGACAAAAATCACTCAACAGATTCACTAATAAGAATTGTCATTAATTCTATTAAATGTCTGATCTTTCAAATGCCAATTTTCATTCTTTTGAAAAGGCTATCTGTGAAACAAATGTGTTTGGAAAACAAAACAAAACATCACTTTTAAACCAATTCTAGCTCAATGGAAATAAAAATCTATCATCATTATGAAAGAGTTGCAGGGAGGACAGGGAGATAGAAGAGATAAGGAGAAGAGAAAGTGTTTCAAACATTGGAAAATGTTTCATTTCACTGCTTTTAATCATATATGTTGTATGCTCCACTTTGAACTGCAATTTAAAATAATGACTGTTGACATAATTTGGAGTGAACGTTCCACCTGTACTGTATACCCGAAGAGAGAATTCATGGTTTTTTTTTAAACTATAGTTTTTATACAATCTGAGAAATGGTAAGTCTTTCCCAAAATAATTTGGGGTTTTCTTTTTAAGTACATATCCAGGGATATTTTATTTATCACTGTCATATAATGTCTTCAACAAATGAAGTGTAAAAAATTTGAAGAAACCCTACATATAAGAACATGAATGTTGACCCTTGTTTCTGATTGACCTTGTTGATATATATTTCATATATATAGCAGCTGTGGGCTTTGAAAGGCTTTTAATGATTGTTATTTGAATAGCAAATTTAGAATCCAAAGAAATACGGTTCTTCTTAGCGTACCACGTAGGTACAGCAAATGGCAACACCCCTGCTGGCCCAGGGTCCTTAGTTAAATCATCAGTTTGTTAACTGCTGTTTGCAAGGTAAACCCTCCCTCTGGAATGAACTTCTTTAAGGCAAAATGAAATAAAATAAAGGTAAGTAAAAGTAAATAGATTTTCCTATTGAAAGTTATTACTTCAGGAATGAAGAAGATGGATATTGATCGGCAGCGTCCTTTGCCATTACAGTCAGGTCCACATAGATAGCTAAGACACTTTATTCTAAGCAAACAGCCATTTTCTCTTCTGACATGGGATTCCAGTGAGAATTGAAAAAAAGTAAAGGGTTTGTAAAAACATTTTTCTGTCCTTCTTACAGGGACAATTTATGTTGAAGTAACTGTTTCTGAGATACTTGCACCTGCTATTGATTTATTTCTTCTTTGTCATGAACAATCTCCTGTTTTATAATACAGTTACCCTTGTATATTGCACTTAGGCAGTAATTTAGAAATAATTTTTATTGCAACAAAGTCTCAAGAGTCTCAAAATATAAGAAGCATATGAATAAAAGAATAAACATGTATATACAGTTTTCTAGGTGTTCTCTGACACACACTGATAGTTGTGATATTTGTGTTTAGCACTAGTGAAGTTTCGATGTCATGATGAACTATTGTCATAACATTGCAAATGGAATTCTAAATCCACGAAGTCCCCACGGTTTCTGGCCAAATAACCTTCCCATATAACCTTGGGTATCCATGGACTGGAAAACAGGAAAGAGGGTGAATAACATAAACTTAAGGTATTAGCTTTGTAATTTATCACCACCAAAGATGGGCTAAGAATCTGTCAATAAAAAAGCAAATTTGAGCAAAAATCTAGTACATCTGAAGAGAAACTTTTGTTTAAATAAATGAGTACCTTTGAGATATGTAACCATATATTTGTCCATACACGTATAAGTAGGCACTTTACTCAGTGTGAACACCTATACTATACACAATTGCTTCCTCCTCAAAAATCAATATGGCTATGATTTCTCTATAGTTCAGTCACTGTTTATGGATAGGGATTACTGTTTGACCTCCCCTTGCCTTCTTGATTTGAGCCAATTACTTTAGAATAATTTTTCTGGTTTAATTTTTTATCACATCTTCTGACATTTTAGTGAATAATACTTGACAGCTATGAACATCTGCAAAAGTTATTGTTATCATAACTTGAGTCCAGTGGAACTACCGTTACCAATTCACGGAAGATCAGATTGCAATACAGAGTAGGAACACACGTACATTAAAAAAATTGTTTGAGTTTTCAGCAGGAATCTTGCTTAGTTTGCTTTAACAAAGGCAGACTGTTTCAAAATAAAAATGACACCTGGACATGGAAAGCACATTTGCATTCTATACAGGGGAAGCCCCAAAGTATTTATTTTTCATTTTGGAATTTTATACATTATTATCATACAAGAAATAGCTTTTAATCCCCGCTGTATATATTTTTATTAAATGAATAAAATAAAAATCTTTGGAAGTGTTAATGCTGCAAAACAGCTTTACACAGCATAGGTTTGCAAGTGATTTCTCATAAAAGAATTTCATTTTAGTGTCCTGATTTCTTATTCAGTATGCACCCAGGGAAACTGGTATGTTGCATTTTCCTTGAAGACAGCAGTTGAGGGAGAAAATGCAGTTAGTCATTTATGTGCACATAACAATATAAATCACAAAGATTAAGGGGAATCATTTTGGGGAGCACCACAATTTTGCAACCAAAAGCACTTAAATAATTACCTTTTTAAGCAACTTTTATTGACTATGCAGAAGGATAAAAAGTAATCTTACTTGTTTTAAATGGCATAAAGCAACCAAATGCCATTAACAGAGTGTTACATTTCTTATTTCACTAAGATTGTTGAAGCTTACCAGAAAGAGATAAAAAATGTATAAATTCAGGAGCACTGGCTAGTAATATCCCAGACCATTGTCAGTGGACTCCTACTTTCTCCTGCCAAAATATGTGGAAGCATGCATGGATTGTACTAGATTAGTAAGAGGGGCTCGTTTCCGTGGCATTAGCCAGGTATCTTAGCAACAGGACCATACCAGATTCTAGCAGTGCTCTGTGGTAGTGCATGTAATATCCTGGACATAATCTGTCTTTTAATTTTCTTTGGATTGTAGTGATATTACAGATACATGTGTTCAGTTATAGATCTTTATTTAATAAGAAGAATGCCTTAGCTGAAGATTTGTACTATGCCAGGAGTGGGCAACTCACAATAATGTTGCTGGCAGTTTAGCCCAGGTACTGCCTTGTCTCACATTTCAGATTGACAGGAAAACTTACTCCCTTCATTAAGATGTGCCTCATAGTTCATATCTTTATGCTGTGGAGATGAGGATGCTGCTGGAATTCATAATACTAAGAACGTTATTTAATGTCAGATAGAATGCAAATTGCTCGTACAATTGAAATGTCATCTAAAACATGCCACCGTATGCAACACCACTTTATTATAAGTCACTGAGAGCAATATCTTAAATTTGGAATTGCACTAATCCTTCATCTGCTTTGTTTACTTTTCATCTATAATAGAGATGTCGAATTTCCTCCAAACTGGATTTGCATGTTTTAACTGCCTGCTCACGCAGCTGAAGATGTGTGGGAGAGCTATATAGGGGTACTCCCTTTGATTTTCTTGTCTTTTTGTTGTTTGTTTAATGCAAATTAACAGCAAAAGATAGCTTTCAACTACAAGACAAAATGCCATGTCAAATCTTTTGGGGAAATAAGCTAAAGCTTATGGAAGAACATTTGATTATTTAAAGGAGGAATTATAATACAAATATGCTGCCTGTTTATTGGTAATTGATTTTCTTGGTATTTCAGTTTTATGTAGTATTTTGTTGCATTTAAACAGTAATAATTCTGTAAAATTTATTTCGTTCACAGTAAAATTACATATAAACTATGTAAGAGTTTTGGCATACTTGCTTGGAGAAAGTATCCAGAACAATTGTCTTCCAAAGTAAACCTATCCTATTATAAAAACGATTGTTTGTCCACAAGGATGCTTAAACATGGTTTCTAAATATTCATCCAAAACAGATGGCTTATCTTCTACAGATCAGTTTTCAGTCCCAAAGCAAGGCGAGGCCACCTCTTTAATAAGTACGTTATAGGGTGTTCTATAAAGAATTATATTTTTTACAGAGAGGAGAGTTGTGCAAAGGGAAATGGGAAAAAGAAGAAAGTTATTAAAAACCTACCTTTTTTCTATCCTCTTTTACTCAGTTCCCCCCACATCCCCTCAGCTTTCCCAAAGAATTTCAGCTCTAAGTAGTGCTTAGTATCTTTTAATGTGCTGCAGTAGAGATTCTGTTTTGTTTTATTTTTTATAATATATGATGCTTTCACAGTTAATAACAGGGAAGTCTAAATCTCAACATACACTAGTAAAGCTTAATAGCTGTGCCACAAAAGACTATTTCTTGGTAAATATTACTGACATACAATTACATAAGAGTGCAAGGAGTCCCAAAGTTAAAACTCTTTCAGTTGGATAAAAAGTTGGATATATATCTAAATATTATTTGGTTTAAGGCTCTGTAGAAGACTTCTTCTTTATTTGTATTTATGAAGACATGGCTGGACACTTCCTAAAAATAGATCACTAAGGAAACCACTTCAATATGATTATTACCATTGTACTTTAACATTCACTGTGGTTTTTAAAGATCTCTAGAATTGTTCAGAAGAGTTTCTCGAAGGCTGGGCTGCAGACTCTGCCTCTTAGAATTACTCGGTACATTTGTGAACAATGCAGATTCCTGGGTTCTTGCCCAGATTTATTGTATCAGTCTCTCTATTTCACCTGAAATATCTCCAGGTGATTCATTGGCACATTAAATTTGAAGAACCAGTGATTTAAAATAATGAATGGGAATCAAGAGAAAGCATAATTTTCATGAGAAACATTAGTTTTGGCAAATTATTCCATGTTTTGTGCTTAAAATATATATGACATCTGAAATTTTACTAAAAAATAACTTGAAACATAGGACTTAGGATTTTTTTAAACAGGTGAAAATTATGCAATTTTTCATTATGCTCCATTTTGCCTAGTCTTTCAAGTGAGAATATTCACTTGAAGTCCCCTTCACATCTTTTAAAATTATGTGGGAAAGAGGACATGTTTTAATTTCACATAAGGGAATTTTATTTTTAAATAGCTCTTAAAATCTGAAAACCCCCAAATTTGTTTTGGTGAATATATAATATTAAAATATGAATTGTTGCATCCCTTGATGTAAAAGGATCAAGTAAAAATGAAGAACTAATGCCTTTTAATTTAATGGCAGTTTAAAAAATTTATTTCAGTTTTCATTCTATCTTTGATCAGGCACTGACTTTGAGACCAGAGTTGCATTTTGATTGCTCCCTGAATAATTCTCAGTGACCAATAATGAGCTTGCATTTGCCAGAACCTTGGGTCCTGAATTTGATATAAACTAAATAGCAGAATCAGTTTGCCAGCTGTGAAGTATGATTATCTCTTGGGTATAAAATGACATCTGGTTAATGGTGAACTGCATTATATAGCAGCACAAAAGAGAAAGTGAAACATTGAAAGTTGAATTAAAGAACAATTCAGAGTCCATGTGAACAAGATGGACTTTCAAGGCTTATGATATATGATGGATTCCCACCCAGACCATTAGCAAATGGTTTTGTAATAGATGTGCACAATTCCAGACAGACAAGTTGGGAGCTGGCCACCGACCCAGAGAGATAGGAGCAATTATTCTGTGCTATCTCTTTGCACAAGTGGTGTTCAAAATATAATCAGATAAGGAAGCGTTTCTCATGCTCACCTCAGAATGGTAAACATTACTTAGCATGACGTAGCTGACATTATAACTTAAAGTCTGTCATAAAATTTTCTTTTTAAAATTAAAGCGATTACTATTTAAAGACTCTCAAATGTTCATTTTCAACCTTGACCTTTTTCTTATACAACAGGTGCATTTCTCTAATGTTTTATCCTTAGATACTGCCATCAGATCAAATTCAGCCTTTCTAAAACCAAAATTAATGCTTTCTCAGAACACATGATTTTTCCACATCTGTGGGTGGCCCCTATCACCCTTATTACTTGTGTTCAAACCCTTTCAGCCATCTGCATCAGGTTCAGTCCATATGCAAAGATTCCTAGTCAACACACAGTGTCACCGTGAAGTAGGTTTACTTTGAAAATAGGCCATGAGTATGTTGCTAAAATGCTTCTAGTTCAAGTTGGTAAACCAGATTTATCAATACCCAGTACAATGGGACATCCTGCTCCTAATCAAGTAAAATGAGAGAACATGAAACTTTAGGGAAGATGTTTGATCATATAAATAAAACTATTAGAAAGGGAAAGAACAAATAGCAGAATTTTTACCTGTAAACAAATCAAGAGATCATTTTTCTCTAGATGAGGAGAAAGAGTTGATGATTTTAACCAAATCATTGGTTTACACAGTGCTTTTAAGCATGAAGGAGAACTGTGTTTATCTTTTTAAACATGTGACAGGTTGATCATTTTGTTTTTGATGATGCATTCTAAAGTGGAGACACTTTTACCATAATGGCACACAGAATATAAACTAGGAGGCTGAGGAGAAGAGCTTATGGAAACCTGGAGAAGAGCAAGGAATTAAACACACCAAGAGATGAGAATGCCAGCTCCTTGTCAGATGATAAGGGGAGAAGGGGTGGAGGATTTTGAGAGTTAAAACACACCTAATCTTCTCCCCTTGCTCCATCTCAAACTCTGTATGGATTAGCAGACACAATTAAAACTCCCAAATCAAGGTTACTTAATATATGAATCTGGAGTCTAACTAATAGTAATTTTATTTAAAAATGGGCACTGCCATCCTTCTCTTCTACATCAAAGACCCCTCTTTATGATGGAGTCTTGGGGCTATCTATGGTGGTGTCACATGTTAAGCCATGGCCTATTACGGCAATGTTGACAAGAAACCATAATTGCAAATATGGTAGCAAGGCCCGAGTGTTGGCAATCAAGATGAAAATAGGTATATCCACTTTTTTAGATGCTACCACTACTGGAGGTTTCTTTCATATGTATCTTCTCCTGTTGTACAGAGTAATTTGGTCCTTTCTAGCTTTCTACCCTTCCATGTGTAATAGGTAGTGGGGAGAAGGGAGATGATTAGAAAATTAGATAGAGTCCTGGTACCAGAGAATTCATTATGGCTCTACCACTAGAGAAGTAAGAAGTCCCAGAAAGCAGTTGCTAAAGATTATCAACGAACCCTGGATACCTCCTATATGCCATGAACTTTTCCAAGAGCTTGGCATAACTTAATGTCTTTCAATCTTCACCACATCTCCATGAGGCAGAGACTGTTACTAACCCATTTTAAGGATGAGGACATATATTTGGTGGAGTTAAATAACTTTGATAAAAGTCATTTGACTAACAATGATAATGGTAATAATAAATCCTTTAATAATATTAATAATACTAATTGTAATAAAGCAAACACAGCATTGCAATCCTGGCATTGCTAAGCACTATATATATGTGTGTGTGTGTGTGTGTGCATAAACAAATTTTAACCTATAACAGTGCCTATGAAGTGGATATTGTTGTTATTATAATTTTTATAGATAAATAAATTGAGGCCCAGAAAGATTAAGTAACTTTTCCAAGTCACACATCTGAGAAGTGGTAAAACAGGCTTCCAAAACAGGCATTCTTGTCTCCAAACATGTGCTCTTTATCATATATTATATTATATGCCTTACAGAACAGGACTTGAATCTTTGCCTCCAAAATCCAAGCATTATCATCAATATTTGTGGTGGCTTAGAGTTATGGACACCAGGGTGGGGATGGGGGACATAATCTTAATCCATTCCTGTGGGGGTGATAAATAGGATCTTTTGATAAAGTTACTTTTGCTAAGGTGTGGTCCAGCTGCATCAGGTTGGGTTTTAATCCTACTACTGGAGGTCTTTTAGAGAATGTCACAGAGAGAGAAACCATGTGAGAAGCAGGAAACTGGAAGTCAATGGAACCTGGAAGAGAAAGGAGAAGACGTCACTATGTGCATTGCCGTGTGTGGAAAATAACTGCTGGCCAGTCTGAAATACTCACCTTGGGAGAAACAAGCCTTCTAGCCTTTGATATCAGGAGCCAGCCCATTGTATGGTATTTGTTTTAGCAACTGAGAAACTACAACAAAACATAAGTGTTACCCTTGAAGCATAGCTACTGATTAAAATGTTTTGTAGAGTTGTAACTTTAGTTTTTAAATATAATTTAGTTATTGGGTGTATTCCATTGATTTAACAGATATCTTTTTTAACAGGAGGGTTTGTGATTAAAGGAATGGAAAGTAAGAACACAAAGATTTAGCAAGAAGCAATTTGAGATGTTCTTCTTTATAATTTTGAACCTTCAGATGAACTTTTTTGAATATGTTTGTAAATCAGTAAGTTAAATGAACTGTGGAAAATACATCTTTGTGTGGTTAAATTTCTTAACAAATAAGTTATTTCAAAGAAAAACAGTCCTATGTCAAAGCATACAGCATTGAGTAAATTCATGTGACTGTAATGTAGGTGGGCCATATGAATATTCTGCTAATCTTTAGAAATTATTCATTCTTTATTCCAGTCAGTATTTGGCATAGTATCACAGACTTTCTTCATAATTTGATCCCAAGTTTTCATCTGAAGTTACACGTATAATTATCAGTCCATTATGTGTTTTTTGTTTGTTTGTTTTTTGTTTTTTTTTTACTTTATCAGTTGTGCAAAGCAATAGTTTGAGACTAATAGGCTACTGTAATCTTACAATTTTCACTATTATTGAATGGCAAAAAATATGTCACCACTTTTATGATGTCATTTTAAACTTGAATAAGCTTAGACCACGTATTGAAAAATCCTGAATAATTTTAAATTGGTATTGACATTAAAGAAGATTACCTGTAATGACAGTGTCTTGTAGCTTTAAGTAGTAGTCTGAAGTAAATCTAGTAGTAATTATGGTTACATCTTAATCACTTGCCTTTTCCTGTTTATTAACTTTTTAAAGAAATGTATTGTTAAAGTCATCTCTAACTCATATGAAAAATTAATCTGCTTTCCTTTCCATCTTGGATCTTAAAATAAGAATGTAGACTGGAGTTTCAATGCTTGAACTTTATTCCTGGGGGGATTCCCACATGGAAAACTGAAGCAATGCTACTGAAAGCTAATTATCTTCATCACACATCAGCTTTGTATGACTTCTGTCATTATCCCACCACGAAAAAGCCCAACACACACAACCAATGTTATCCCAGTGCTTGCTGGAACTAGCTAGTGGCTGAGCTGTCAAGACCAGCACATTTAAAAAGAAAATAACAAAAAACAAAACCTCACCAGCTAACCTGAATTGCTGATCCCTGCAGGGTACTCTAAGGAAATTTGGAAAAGATTATGTAAAATAGCTCTCAGATGTTAGGCAGGAAAAATTACTTATTGCCTCTAAACAGAAAGACTGTAAATAAGGTCTCCTATTTTTGTAAAAAGGAAAGATCAATTGCACAAGATGTTGCCCTCAAACATAGCTTTCATAAAGTGCTATCGGGTTTAGATTCATCCACTTAAGTCTAAGATACAAGGGGAGAAATGGGAGAGATTTATCGCTCTTATTTCTGAGCTACCTTCTGTGTTGGGCAGAGCTGGAAGCCTAAATAGGTAGGATGCTCTATCCAAAACCAACACTTCTGTCTTTTCATCCTAAATGTGAGACAAAACAATTTAACAGTGCGATAGTGACAAAGAAAGAGTGACATGTTTTGTAAAGACTTGACACTGAGGATGTGACCAAATCAATATGTGTTTACTGTTTGTTTCCCCTTATTATTAAGGATATACATTATATGCTCAATTTCAATTTTTCTTACTTGACTTTTTTTTTTAAACCTAAGAATAAACTGTGAGGTTTATAGTTAGGCCAATGCCATTATTGATTTTAAATGTTACAATTTGATGCTTTTGAAATAGTGATGCTATAGATAAAATCAATGAAATTTAAAGATTCTGTGGACTTTATGTGGTAATTATGTATATTTTATTACATTTTTTAAAGTTGCTAGATACAAATGATAATTTGAGTTTCTGTCTCATTCTTCCAAACCCTACTTCACTCAGACTGTGCTGTTGTCATGACTTCTTTCCTGACCACTGAAGTCCATAGGGTCACTTAGTAATAAACTCAGAGTAGTTTCTAATCTTATTAGTACCAAGGAAGTTAATTTCTACCCTTATGGACCTCATGTTTCCAGAGTTCAGTTACCCAAAGTGCATTTATATGCATGTTATTTGTTTCTTCACATTGATTTTATAGATGTACTTTTAACCAGAAGTATACAACAGTGACATTAATCAGCCACATTTGAGGAGGAAAGTTTGGGATTTGGACTGAGTAAATGTGGGCAGTTGTGGTTCAGGTGCTTGGAGGTAGAGAGGATGAAGTCCTGGGACTCTGGAAGCAGAGCAGAACAGAGCAGTGGGGATTAAAGAACTTGACAGAATTAGGTGAGAGAGCAGATGACTGGAAATATGTGATTGCACATGGTGTATGTTGCACTAAGCCAGAACTAGGTCAGGAGCCGGGTGACCTATTGCCAGCCTAGGATCTGATTGCATGTGAGAAGCAGATAGCCCAAGAGACAAATAAGAGAAAAATTAAGAGTAATCATACTTGTTATATATTTTATGTACCCCAAGTAGGGATCCATTCAGAAAAAGAGCCACAGTTGTCCTCCCTCCTTGCCTCACTCCTGGGGCAGTGTGCCAGTTTGGATATATTATGTCCCTCCAAAAGACATGTTTTAATCCAATCTTGTGGGATATTTGGAGTAGCTTGTTTCCAGGGAGATGTGACTCACCCAACTGTAGGCGACAATTTAAAGGAGTCCTTTAAAAAGAGCAGCTGAGAGAGACATTTTGGAGATGGCTGTTGAAACAAGACTTTTGCTAATGCTTCAGAGATGCTAGCCCAGAGTTTGCCCCAGAGAAGCTAAGAGAGGACAAAATGCCCCAAGAGCAACATTTTGAAGAATGCAGAGGAGCTGAGAGAGGAGCTGGAATGAACCTGGGATCAGCAGACAACAGCCATGTGCCTTCCCAGCTAACAGGTAACTCCATTGGCCTTCCTTTGGTGAAGGTATTCTCAGGTTGATTTTGTAATTTGGACATTTTCATGGCCCTAGAACCATAAATTTTTAATTTAATAAATCCCCATTATAAAGGCCAATCCATTTCTGGTGTTTTGCATAATAGCAGCTTTAGCAAATTGGAAGAGGTAGCATTCCTACTTGTCTCTGGATTAGTTTCCTGCAGCTGCCATAACAAAGTATCACAAACTGGATAGCTTAAAGCAACAGAAATGTGTTGCCTCATAGTTCTGGAGGTTACAAGTCAGAAATCAAGATGCCTGTGTCGACAGGCCATTCTCCATCTGAAACCTGTAGGGGAGAATCCTTTCTTACCTCTTCTAGCTTCTGGTGTTTGCCAACAATCCTTGGTGTTCCTTGATTTTTAAATGCATCCCTCTGCCTCCTCCATCTTCACATGGACTTCAACCACTGTCTGTCTGCATCTGTGTCCAAATTTCCCCTTCTTGTAAAGACACCAGTCATACTGGATTAGGGCCCACCTTAACCTAGTTTGGCATCATCTTAACTGATCACATTTTCAAAGACTCTATTTCCAAGTAAGGTCACACTCACAGGGGTTAAAACTTGTAGTTTTCTTTCAAGGGAACATCTTTCAATCTGTAAGTCTTTAGAGGATCCTATACAGCCTCTGGAATAATTCTGGCTAAGTGCTGTGTGGCATCACGACTGGTAAGGGCCCAGTAGCTTTTCCGGGAAACATTAGAAATATTAAACATTTGTAAAGAATCACTATACTATAGAAGGGCTAAACTTCCTTGCCCCAATTTCCCTGTTTGCCATTTCTGAGAAGAGGCTGGTGGAGCTCTTGTGTGGTTCCACCTTACTATCTTTTCCATTTGCTGTAAGACCAGCAAAGTTTCAGGTAAGGAATAAAGAGACATGGAATAGATGCCATGCCTGACAGGTTATGAGCATGAAAAATAAACCTTTATTTTATAAGTCGCTAATACTTTTTAAGATAGTTTTTATCATAGCATTATTTAGCCTAAGCTGACTGATACGTACTGTCATCGAAATGATTGTACCATGAGTTCAGCCAATGTTTGCATGCCCTTTCATATTTCTTATATTACTGTTCTTAAGTTTATTGACTTAGATGATATGTCCCTTGAGAATAATCTCAGTGCCATATTTTTAATCCACTCTGTAAACTGTAAGCCTCTAAAATAAAATAATTTTCAATATTTCAAGATGAATTGATTAACGAATACTTACCATATGTTCCATTACATTAACTATGAGTGATTCAAACATGTCACAGAAAGTGAAATTAAGGTAAATAATTCCATATGAGAATTCTATGATAATTTTCAATTAATTTAACCATTTCTGATAGTAAATAAAATTATACTTCACTGCTTTAATGAGGTATCTGAAAGCACAATGAGCAATAGAAACTCTTTATGAATATATTGTCAATATTATATTTAAAAAATAAACTACCACATTTAACTTGCACTTCTGAAGACTGGATGAGGTGGCAACTACTTTGTACAGTTTCAATGAAAGGAAGAAAATATTTATTTTACACTAATGTGCCTCCTTGCAAATAACCTAAGTGTATTTACTACAATTCTGAGTCTGACCCTCATCCTTGAGTTCAGATATTTGAGTTCATCACATACCAACTGATAGAGTGAAAGTACTTATATCCATGGACAATAGAAATATGGTTGAGAATGCTACTTCATTTGTTTACATAAAAGGATAACTATTTCTAATGCCCTAATTGCTAGTAACCTTATTGAGGACAACCCAGTGACTTCAAAGTACCTGGAGTTTGGACTAGTTATTTGAAGTTTGCTTGATGAGAAGTACATAGTCACAAGGCTATTCTACCCTTGCCCCAGGCAGAAATGATGAAATGTTGCCTTGCTTCAGAGAATATGTCTCTAGTGTAGAATGTGTTTCTTGGATTCAGCACCGTTCTTTCCTTTTGTACCAACATTGTTATCTGGAATTCAAGTTCGAAATGGATTCTCTTGTTTATATGTGTATATGTATAGGTTTTTATTTTCTTTTGGTGCACTTCTATCTCTCATGAGTTAGAAAATTTGTTCCTACAAGTCAAAGGTTAGGTTGCCTAATAAACCACATATAAGGTATCCTCCTTTTTCTTATTTCTTGGTTTGCGGGATGTACTTCCCAAGTGCTATCATATGCTCATGAATTCATACTGTCCTAGTTTGCTAATGCTGCAGAATGCAAAACACCAGAGATGGATAGGCCTTTATAAAACGGGGGTTTATTTCACCACACAATTACAGTCTTAAGGCCACAAAGCGTCCAAGGTAACACATCAGCAATCGGGTACCCTCACCGGAGGATGGCCAATGGCATCTGGAAAACCTCCTGTAGCTGGGAAGGCAGCTGGCGTCTGCTCCAAAGCTCCGGCCTCAAAATGGCTTTCTCCCAGGACGCTCCTCTCTAGCAAGCTTGCTTCTCTTCAAAACATCACTCCCAGCTGCACTCTCTTTCTTCCCCCCAAGTCAGCTCATTTATATAGCTCCACCGATCAAGGCCCACCCCGAATGGGTGGGACCACGCCTCCATGGGAACATCTCATCAGAATCATCTCCCACAGCTGGGTGGGGCACACTCCAAGAAAATCCAACCAGCACCAAAACGTCTGCCCCACACAACACCACAAAGACAATGGCATTTGGGGGACACAACACACTCAAACCGGCACATTCCACCCCCTGGAACCCAAAATGACATTATCTTTCCAAATACAAAATACATTCATTTCATCACAACATCACAAAAACTTAAATCATTTCAGTAACAAAAGTTAAGTACAAAATCCCATCAAAATCAATTTAGACGTGGTCAGTCCTAAGGCATAATTTTCCTTTAGCTGTGGATCTGTGAACCTAGAACAAGTTATGTGCTTCCAATATACAAAGGAGAGACATTCATAGGATAAACATTTCCATTGCCATAAGGAGAAACAGTAAGGAAAACAGGGTTAACAGGACCAAAACAGTTCCTAAAACCTGCAGGACAAACTCCATTAGATTTCAAAGTCTGAGAGTCATTTACAGAACGACGTTGCATCCTTGGGGCTTGAGAGAGCGGGAGCCTAACCCTTCCTAAGGGCCTTTTTGGCAGCCCTTTCCTCTCCAAACACTTAGGTGAGTGCTCCAATATATCCACACATTGGGGAGACCACCTTCTCGGCCCCACCCTCCTCAAACATCGGGGCAGCTCCCGGATTCCCTTCCATCTCCGGGGCACACGCTCAACCCCTTCAGAACAGCGTGGTGGCAGCCAGGTTCTCCCCAATTCCCTGGGAATGTGCTCCACCCTCTTTGGGGCTTGGGGTGGCAGGACATTTCCTGAGCAACGAGGTGGAAGGCCCGCCCTCGACCTCCAGGGCAAACTCACCCTTTCCCTGCGTGTGGGCTGCTCCGCTCTCTCAGCCCTAGACCTCCTGACTCCAGACCTCAACCTCCACGGCTCTGTCTTTGAAGAAATTTTTCCTTTAATTTTTTCCTTGTCTGTCTCCTCCAGTCCAGACCGGCAATGGCTCTGTCTATAAAGATCTCGCAAAAATTCTGTTGGCTTTGCATGAAGCACACAGGGGTCAAAGCCATCAGACAATAGGACTTTCCACAAATCCTTTCTGGATAATTCCATCTCCAATCTTGGCTTGTACTGAAATGGCGGCTGGGTTCTGTGTTTGGTTACATCCTCACGTTGGGCTGTAGCCTCTGGGATTCCACCCCCTGGAAGCTTGTAATTTTCTAAGCCATCAGCTTCTGGTTTCTTTGAACCCAAGAGTTCAGTTCTAAGTTTATCTCTCTCCACTCGCATTTTACTATAAGCTGCAAGGAGAAGCCAGGGTATATCCTCCACAGATAGTCTGGAGATCTCCTCAGCTAAGTATTCCAGGTTGTCACTTTTAAATTCTTCCTTCCATCTGATACCAGGACTCAATTTTGCCAAATTTTGTGCCACTTTAAAACAAGGATCACCTTTCTTCCAGTTTGCAACAACACATTCATCATTTCTGCTCAAGTCCTCATCAGAAGTATCTTTAGAGTCCATATTTCCATAAACAGTCTCTTTAAAGCAGTTTTGGCCTTTTCTATCAAGCTCCTCACAACTCTTCCAGAAACTCCCCATTATCCATTTAAAAAGCCGTTCCAACATGTTTGGTATTTGCAAACTCAGCAGCAAAAGCACCCCACTTCTCTGGTACCAAAATCTGTCCTAGTTTGCTAATGCTGCAGAATGCAAAACACCAGAGATGGATAGGCCTTTATAAAACGGGGGTTTATTTCACTACACAATTACAGTCTTAAGGCCACAAAGCGTCCAAGGTAACACATCAGCAATCGGGTACCCTCACCGGAGGATGGCCAATGGCATCTGGAAAACCTCCTGTAGCTGGGAAGGCAGCTGGCGTCTGCTCCAAAGCTCCGGCCTCAAAACGGCTTTCTCCCAGGACGCTCCTCTCTAGCAAGCTTGCTTCTCTTCAAAACATCACTCCCAGCTGCACTCTCTTTCTTCCCCCCAAGTCAGCTCATTTATATAGCTCCACCGATCAAGGCCCACCCCGAATGGGTGGGACCACGCCTCCATGGGAACATCTCATCAAAATTATCTCCCACAGCTGGGTGGGGCACACTCCAAGAAAATCCAACCAGCACCAAAACGTCTGCCCCACACAACACCACAAAGACAATGGCATTTGGGGGACACAACACACTCAAACCGGCACACATACTATTGAAACAGCAAGCAGGCAGCTTTGAGGGAAAAGTACTTGATCTAATAATAGTCAGAAGATCTGGTTTCAGGCCGGGCTTTCTTTGGATTTTCTCACCTGTGTGGCCTTGGTTAAATCACTTAATTTTTCTAAGCCTTGGTTTTCTCGTCTGCAAAATGAAGGGTAAGATCCTTTCCTCACAGAATAGTAAGGGTGATTAAATAATATGCTGACATGAGGCAGTATAAAGATAGACTTGGAGGACACAGACTGGGAGGAGTCACCTGGGCACCACATGTGTTCCCCAACTTCTCCTCCAACAGCCTAGATGCTGTCAGAATAGTGACTGAACCAGGAACCCACGGACCTGCCCTGAAAAGACCCCTGTCTTCTTTCCACCCCAATGGAGTCATCGTCTACCCACCACAGTTTGACAAAAAGATCTTTAGGAGAAATTTGGTCATGACTACATCCCTATTTACCTCAGTTGACATAAACGAAAAACAACTGTCATCCCCATATGATTCTGTGTATCCCTGAGTTTGACTCACCCAAACACTTTCCTGTCAGTCACCAGCAAAATCTTCTATATCATTGGTTGACAGAGAAGGGCCAGATACTAGGGACCATATAATAAGTATTTTAGGACTTCTGGGTCAAGAGGCAAATAGAGTGTGTCATGGAGTTACTTATATAAACCTTCTAAATGTAGCCATTTAGAAATGTAATCACTATTCTTAGTTCCCAGGAGTAAAAACCGGGAGGCTGCCTGGATTTTCCCATAGCTTGCCCACACCGACGCTATTTCCTCAGCCTCCTCCCAAAACCCTCTCTTCACCTCTTGGTTTAACTGAAATCCTAATTCTCCCCCGAGCACTTCTTGCTGAGCATACTACTTTCCAGCTGCCTTCTCAAGTTGTGAATTTTTCTCTCCCTCATACAGTTGGGCCTGGGGAGGGGAGGGTGGTAGGCATCTTTGTTCTCATTGTCTTCCCCCAGACCGTTGTAAGTCCTCCTTTCCCCTTAAAATATTCCTTCTTTTGCCATTAGATTATACTGCCTTATGCCATTAGATTATACTCCCTTAAACTCTTCCTTGCTATGATCATCAACAGATTCCTGAGACACTATTCTTTCATTACTTAAAGATCTTATCAACTCACCACTTACCTCTCTCCAACACAACTCCTGCCATAAATTTTGGTGATTTTAATGTCTATGCAGACATGTCCTCTCATGTTCAATGAGTTTGCCTTCCACCCCTCTTTAGTCCATCTCATCATATCCTAGATCTTGACATTATGAATTATTGCATCCCTTCCTAATCCCAATTTCAAGCCCTCTAATTTCAGACTATACCTGCTTCTTTCACTCTAACTCTCTTACTAGTACCCTGACTCCAAAATCCTTTCTTTCCTGTTCCCTGGTCTTACCACTTTTTCACTGTCCATCACACCCTTCACAGCCTTACTTCCACTGTTCCCCAGTTTAGATCCTGTGGTCCATTGTTTTAATGACTGCCTTGCCTGCCACCTCAGTTCCTTTGCTTGTTTCTCCATTATCCTGATCTGACACAACACCATGCCTATTAAATTCAACTCTTCACCCCCATGCAGCTGTCCTAAGCACCTGACCAGAGCTGAAGAAAAGCACACAATGAGGCTGTTCTGTCTCTATGTTCAGACCACTAATCTCAAGTGGGCTCTTGGTGCTGCCCTGCAGTCCTTCATTTCCTCTCCTGGAGGGACATTTCACACCTTTTCATTTCTTCTCCCACATTTCTTCTCATGCTCCCTTTTTTAACATGCCCTTTCTTCTTATTTCACTGAAAAAAAAAGGGATCATTCCAAGGCAATTTCTGGGTGCTTCTGCAAAAAAAATCTACTAACTTACATATCTGTATCCACACATTTTATCTCCCCTCCTGTTACAGTAAATGAATTGTCTTTGCTTCATCTAAAGCCAGCCCCTCTTTTTTGCGTGGTTTTCCTCAGGAGCATTGCTTCTGCATTTTTTTTTTTGCTGAAGTCTCTCTGGCATCAAATTATCCCAGTCTATGAGAACATTTCCTTTGTTTTACAAATATGCTATAATATCATACATCATATAAATTACTCATTTGACATAAATTTACTTCTAGACAATTCCCTAATTCTCTGATAACTTTTATAGCAAATCTCCTCAAAAGATTTGTGTGTATTCTCTCTTCACTGCCTCTCCTCTCATTCTCTCTTGAACATACATTATTTTGGCTTTTGTCCCTGCCACTCCACAGGAACAGGTATTGTCACGTCACCAAAGAACTCAATATTGCAAACTCCAATGGTCACTTTTAAGACCTTATGTCCTTTCATTTAGAAGCAGATTTTGATACAGATAATGACTCCCTCCTTCTTGAAACACACTTGACCGCTAGTATATCACTCTCTTTTGATTATCCTTCTACCTGAGTAGATGCAGTGTTCCGGTTTGTTAATGCTGCTGTTATGCAAAACACCAGAAATGGATTGGCTTTTATAAAGGGGGTTTATTTGGTTACAAAGTTACAGTCTGAAGGCCATAAAGTGTCCAAGGTAAGACATCAACAATCAGGTACCTTCACTGAAGGATGGCCATTGGCATCCGGAGAACCTCTGTTAGCTTGGAAGGCATGTGGCTGGCATCTGCTTGCTCCCAGGAGGTATTTCAAAATGGCATTCTCCAAAATATTGCTCTTGGGGCATTTTGTCCTCTCTTAGCTGCAGCTCCTCTTCAAAATGTCACTCTCAGTTGCCCTCTGCCCCTTCTGTCTGTGAACTCTTTTTATAGGACTCCAGTGATTTAATAAAGACCTATCCAGAATGGGTGGGGTAACACCTCTATGGAAATTATCCAATCAAAGGTCTTGCCCAGTTGATTGAGTCACATCTCCATGGAACACTCAATCAAAGATTCCAACCTAATCAACACTAATATGTCTTCCCCCACAAAATTGCATCAAAGATAATGGTATTTTGGGGGACATAGTATATCCAAAATGGCACATGTAGCTTCTCGGCTTGGTCTTCAACTTCTTTACACTTGAACATTGGTGGGCCAGGACTCAGTCTATGGACCTTCTCCATTCTCTCTCCTCTAAGTCTTTGGTGAACTCATCCAGTGACTTAGCTTTAAATTGCCTCTATACACTATTGTGAGAATCATCACCCTTGAATTAGAGACTCTGATATCTGCTTATTCAGCAAATCCAGATGGATGTCTGATATGAACTTCACACTTGACATGTCTACAGCCAAATTCCATACCCATCCTCCACCCTCACCCCCAAAACCTGCTCCTCCTGCAGAATTTTCCATTTCAATAAACCAGGACTTTATTCATCCAAGTCACTTGGGCCAAACATTTTTAAGACTTCCTTGACTCTTTTCTTTTTCTCACATTACACATCTAACACATTAGTAGATTCTGTTGATTTTATCTTCGAGGATTGTTTAGAATCTGACCACTTCTCACCAGTTACAACTTACTACCTTAGTCCAGGTATTTTCATCTCTCGCCTGGATGGTTCTGGTGGTCTAAGTGGTTTCCTTTCTTCCACAATAGTTTCCCTATAGTCTATTTGCTACTGAAGCCAGAAATATCCCAGTTAAATGCAAATCAGATGCTGTGACTCCTCTGCTCAAAACAATGAAGTTTTCACATTCCTATTATTTCTTTGACAGTTTCCTGTTTACTCTACTTTTATTAGTAAGATGTTGGCATCTTGATTGGCCCTCTCTCTATATTTTTTTAATTTTATCAAAATTTTAGTGTCTTATTTCACTATAATTTTGGAGATTTCCTTGATTTTTATATACATTTCCTTTTATTGAAAACTTGAATTTCAGTGATCATATTTTCACTCTTCTTGAGCTTTTTCTCTTATTGTCATATGGTTTCTTTTTAATAACATCCCATTCTTGTTTTCTAGAACCTCCATGAATGTGTTAATTATAATTCTTTCAAAGTCCTTTTCTATTTCTTGAATTACCTGTTTATGCTAGGATCATTGTTTTTTCTTTTAATTTGAATAGATTTTTTTCTTTTCTAACCTGCTCTTAACCACTCCTTGGTTGACTGTTCATACGTGAGAAAGAAGGACTTGTTAACTAGTGTGCATTCCCTTTGCTAATCAGTAAACAGTTTGGTATGTCTGTGAATGGTAGACTTGGAACTCTCTGTGTGGCTGGACATAGATTATTGACTGTCAGGCTAAGCTTTAGGTTGAGTGAACAAAGATTAGCTATCAAGTTTCAGACCCCCCAAAAGCTAGAACAAAGAGGGTTTTATTCTTGTCAATAACATTCACGCCAGAAAACTTGACTTAATCCAGGTAGTTCATTCAAACTCTTGGGGATTTTGCATTGATGAGACATACTCCGAGTTTTCAAATACTGCCACATTTGGTTTGTATCCCAAATGGGGTATATATTGGTAAGTTGTTCTATGCAGAGATCTTCAGTTAACACTCCTGTTTTCATTCTACTTCTCTTCCTTGTTCTTGACATAACTTCTGGAGTTCCTGAGGGTGGATGGCTTCCACATTTTCTGTAGTCCCTCATCTCATATCTTGGGCTCAGATTTTCTCATATACTTTCAGCCATCCTTTAGCTTTCATAATTCTTTGACTTTCTGATAGTAATTGAAATTTCTCATGCACTGGCGGCTCCAATTCCCCCTCTCATTCTCATTCTGGTTAAATAGTTCTACAACCTACTATGCAAGACTAGGTTTGAGACATGGAAGACGCAGCTTTAGCTGTTCAAATGTTGCAGGGTTTGTCACTATTCTCACTACTAAGACCATCGTATTCTGGGGGACCATCATTTTGTTGAGCTTGATTTGATCCCTTTGGATTTTCTCTAAATCTCTGGGAAGGAGAAAGTGGTATTTACTACAGTTAGTAGTAAAATCTGCATGAAGATGAAGTGGGATGGACAGGATTTCAGACCAATAGTATTTGGCAAAAATTTTCCTCCTCTATGGAACATGGCAAAATACGGTAAGCAAATAAAAGGTCTTGTGTTCCTTTAGTGGCATCACAGTGATTACTTACTAAGGGGCATTTTCATCACTTACATGTGTTTGTTGCTTTGGGGTTTATTAAATGTATATGATATAGCATCATTTTCTCTAATATAAGATGATGAGAAAACTCTCAAACCATGATGGTTTCTGCTGGGATAGCCTCTCTTTGTTTCCATTTGTCAATCAAGTGTGGTTTTGTTTTTTTAAAAAGGAAGAGGGATACTTTTGCCATAATAAAGCAGGAATTACTCATAAATATTCTCAAAGAATATCTCCCAAAATTCAGTTTTCCATTGAAAGATTTTAGGAAGCTGAAGGAAATCTTCCTTTTTGTACTTTTTCTGTTTTGTAACTTTAAAATTATCAGTATATTTTAATTTTTCTCTCTAGAAAACTTTATTTAGTTGTTTCTTTACCACTTTAAGCTTATGGTATATTGTTTGCCCTAATTGAAAATTACTTTTCTTTTCTAAACATTAATATTCATCATATTCTCTGCACCTAGAAAGGTGGATAAGCTCCAACGAATTTGTATGTTTTAGATATACTGTAAATATCCTTTCCCACTCTTTCATTATTATTTAAATGACTAATACATTTTAATTTATATTAATTCAATATATTCTTGATGTTCATTAAATAGTTTCTTCATAGTGTAAAAAGCTATTCCAGATTTTAATTACTTACATCCTATCTAAGTTAGCAGATAAATATGTAATACATTTCCTAGCCATAAAGCAATTTTTTTAAGGTGGGGGGATGGGAAAGAATATTAAATTAGACCACAGGTGGATTTGGAATCTACTATTTAAAACACTTTGAGCAGGCCATATTCACACAGGAGCAATTGGAATGCCACTTGAGGTAAGAGGATTCCCCAAAGCTGTGTGCTAAAATAATGTGTTAAGCATGGAAACATAAGCCACATTTTGAAGAGGTATAGTTTCTTTTTTCTCCTTTTCTTAGAAAAATTCACTATTTCATATTCACTTGCTGCAGCTTCACCTTAGCCTCCACCGAGCTGCCATCTATAGAGGCCCGTCACATTCTTCTGCTGTCTTCCTTCCTGTACTCTGTGAGATCCAGTAACCTAAGTGTGAATTTCTCAAGAATCCCTGCTAAAAACAATTTTGGGGCCCTTTCTCCTTCCCCTAAAACATATCTATCAGATAGCCTAAGGTCTCCAGATTTTTGTTCATGTAACTCATCAATAAAGTTTTGAGCATTGAGCATTAAACCCCCAAAACATTATATTTAGCTACCTGTAAATTACATACATGCATTTATGTTTTAATATATGTGTATTATGAAACTTACACAAAATAGAAATTAAATAGATTGTGAAAAAAGGTAGCAGTGAAATTTTATTCCCACACTCCAACAGAAAGTCTAGTGCTTTCCCTGGGGTGAACAACCCTCTTTTGGAGATAACTGCATAGCCCATTATTTTGGGTATAACCATGTGGTTGAAAATAAAATAAGTGAATTTCTTCTAAGATGTTAATGAAAGTCATTGACTTTATGTATTTCCATTTCATGGTAGCATTTGAATAAGTGTCTATTAAGGAAATAACCAATTATGTTATCACAGTCTGCCTGACAGCTCTGGAGATGAAGAATTTTTTAGAAGAAAGGATTACTCCAACTCCCTTCTGCACAAACTTAGAACTGACCATGGAGACAGACGTTTATATACGAAGTTACAAGTTTGAAAGAGAAGATACTACTAATTCAATAGGAGTTAGGACATACAAATACTCTGGGGGAAGTCTCTCTAATAACAGTCTTTGAGTTGGAGTGGCAGACAATTATAATTTACAACCAGGATTATTTTATTTGTTTATTCTCTTTAAATTACAGACAGATTAAGTGGTCACAGTTTATAGTTTCAAAATGGTTGCTACTTAAATATTTATGGAATCACAGGTTTTTTCCATACTGAAAAGAACTTCAGAGATCATCTCATCCAAACTCTTCATTTTGCAGTTGAGGAAACACAGGCCCAGAGAGGTGAAGTGTCCCTGCTAAGGGCACAGAGTTGTTACTGATAGCAATAAAACTGTAATTCAGCTCTCTTTATTCTGAAACTAATGGGCCTTCTCTTGATTGGTGAAATTATGAATGGACTATCTGAAAAATACTCTAAATTCTGCATGCTTTTACCTATATTACACTTGTTACGAAGAGTGTCGATTCTAGATCCCAGATTTTAAAATTGTCTTTCATGATAGAATTTTATTGGCTTAAATTTTTAATCAATAGAAGAATTTCCCTAATCAGCATTAGGGAGTAGAGTAAGAAAAGGTATAAAGAAGAGAGAAATAAAGGAACTAAAGCCTATTCTCAGTAGAGTCCAAGCAGACAGATACTTGGAAAATATCAAGCAGTCTGTAGAAAAATGTGTAACTAGTTATGTAATGCTCTCTTGCAAAGGGAAGGTGTAGAGAATATTCAGTCTTCAAAGTGTCTGAAACAGAATGAGATTTGGATAAGAAAGAGCCAAGTACTGTGCAAAGACAAATAAAGAAATGTGTACAGGTATACATTAACTGAGTAACTGAGTATCAATCTGAACTAAACCTTGAGGGCTCCAAATACTTATTTAAAGGAAGGAAACAGAATAAGGAATAGTGTTACCTGAGTGATTAAGATGTGCAATGAACTGTGATCTTGAGGCATATTGATTGGGCATTCCATAATCAGCTATTCCTTTGTGTTAAAGACTTCTCTTCAAGGGCAACCACACACCACTTTCAAACATAATTGTATATTCATTATTTCTTATTGCCTGTTTCTCCCATTAAAATATAATCTCCATCCTATGCATAAACCCAAAAGAAATGAAAACACATGTCCACACAAAAACCTGTTCATGAATGTCATAGATGCATTATTCATAACAGCCAAAGAGTGGAAACAGCCAATGTCTTACACCTGATAAATGGATCAACAAAATGTGATATATCCATATAATGAAATATTGTTTGACAATACAAAATATCAAGTACTGATACATGCTACAACATGAGTGAATCTTGAAAATATTATGTGACGTGAAAGAAGTAGTCATAAATGACCACATATTGTATGATTCCATTTATATGAAATGGTCAGAATCGGCAAATACACAGAGACAGAAGATAGGTTAGTGGTTGCCAGTGACTGAGGAGAGAGGGGGGATGGGTGATCACTGCTAATGGGAAAGGGGTTTCTTTTCTAGGGTGATGAAAATATTTTAGAGTTAGATAGCAGTGATGTTTGCACAACTCTATGAATATACTAAAGACTGTTGGATCGTACGCTTTAAACAGGTGAATTTTATGGTATGAAATATATAATATGAATTATATCTCAAAAAGGATGTTTAAAAATTTAAACTTCATGTGTCACTTCATCAGTTACTTTAACAGAGAGAATTTATTAAGTATTGAAGAACTGAGAAGACACCCCCTTCTGCCCCCCCCCCCCAAAAAAAAAGACTCTGAGGTATCACAGAAGTAATAATTACAAGAAGAGCAGTGTCATCCCTAGGATTAGGGAAGCAAAGGGAAGAGGCTGGAATTAATAAAAATTAGTAGTTTGGAAGAGATGCGATTCAGACTTCTTCTGAGAAGGGGTGTTACTTGGTCAGTTCTATTGTCTCTAAGGAAGTACAAAGAGTTGGATTTTGTGGGCGTTGGAAAAATTGCAAAATGAAATCAACTTTTGCTGTGGAACAAATGCCTGCAGTTGAGATGAAGAGGTGTTGCGAGGGATGCAGTCAGATACCAGGAAAGAAAGAGAAAGCAAACAGGAAAGAGTGTGTCTTTTTTTCCTTGTCTAGCCTCCCAGCTTCCCTCTAGAGCTCCCTGTGGGTAGATCTTAGTAGGCGAATAAGACATATGGTTTGTAGGGTTCCCTCCCAAGCAACCCAAAGCTGATTATTTAAAGGTGAGGGTTGAAGATGAGAGATAATAGCTAAACTACTGGTACACAAAGGTCTGGCTTAGATTTATCTCAAAAACCTCTATTGTCTTTACCAACCCTAATGACTGTAAGGTGAAACAAAGAGCTCTTTTTATATGAGAACAATGACAGTCAAACATTACTCCACCTTCAACCCAGTGCCACATGGCGATGAAGTTTGTATCCAGTCTGAGGTACTTCCCTCAGGTAAACCTCTAAGTGCTCCTTGCTGGGTGGTCAGTTTCCTGACTCTCGGAAGGCTTGCTAACCTGGGTTGTTTTCTATCTTCAGTTGCTAATGTGGGTTGTTTTCTATCTTCAGCTTGCTGGGAGATGGCCAGGTACAGTCTGGGAGCTGAAACTCCTTTGTTCTCTTAAAATGTTATAAATTAAGTGAAATAGTTTTAGGACTCTTCCTTGTGTTCTCTACAACATAGTCTTATATAGCAATATTTTAGACATTTATAGAACAAAATAAGTTCAGGAACAAGTTGAACTTTTGAGCTTCATTTTGTACTGCTTGCATAGTAAGCAAATGCATATTAACAAACTCTTATAAGAAAACATTGACACCTAATACAATATTATAATATATATATATTTATGTTGTAATTTTCCTGCATTCATATTTTTAATGTATCTTTTTTAGGAGAAAGAGAGGATATATTTCTGCCCTCTTCCTTTGGGGAGAGCAAAACTTTATTCTAATTCTGTGTTTAATTTTGGGAGTTAAAATGCCAAATGACTGTTTATGAAAGGAAGGTGAGTATAAATGGTAGTTGCTTTTATTTTTGTTCTTTTTTTTTTTTTTGCTATTTCTTGACAACATTGAAAATAACAACTTTGTATTGGTCTCTCTTTTTTTCCATTTAATTTGTCATTTGCAAAAATGGTGAGATCTGGATGTTCTAGTAGTCAAACTCCAGGTGACTTGTGCTGGAGTTTTAAGTGTTCCTTTCTTCCCTTCATTTTTCTCCCATAATCCAAAAAGGCATGTATACATATACCTGTTTGAGGACTAGGGTCTGTGCACTACCTGAGGATATTTAGTCACTTGAATTTCAGATGGCTAAGGGATCCAGGAAGGATTTTGTACTGTAGGGTTCGTTCACATGTATTTTCATAATCCTTCAGTTCCACAGATTGTTTGCTTTGTTTTTCCTAGATTGTCTTTTTACTCTTTTCTTTCTCTTCTTCCTTAGGGGCTCCAGAATATCAAGAAGCAATTCTCACTCTTTCATAGAGCTGGATTCCCACTCCAGCTTTAACTTCTTTTTTAGTTGTGACATTATTGAACTTATAGGAGTCAGAGTTTATTACTGTAAGTATAAAATAGGTACAACTCAAATTTTTATTTTAACTTTGTACCATTATATTAGCACAAAAAAGTGTTTTTTCCACATTTAAAATATAACAGCTTTATGGCTTATGAAATGTACTCAACTTCACATTCATTTGACATTATTAGACCCACTGTCAAGTCATTAGCCAGGACTTTGATCTGTAGTGCAAAATCTATTTGGGGAATTTTGTGCTAACAGACCAACTCAGAGGTTTTGCATATAAGATTCTGGGCTTGAATTGTGCCCTCTGCTTTCTCACCAATCCAGATTCTTATGTAGTTGGGGCCTCTGCATTTTGCACCAGCTGAGGCTTCTGGGTGGTTTGCCAAAGGAGACCTAAGTAAAGCTCCCAGCAATGCTCTAGTCTGGAGGTGGCAAAGGCATGGGAAACTGAGACTACGGTCCATAGAAAAGAGATAAGATCATAACATGATTTCAAAACACAGACATAAAGGAAGTATTTTTAGCCATTGATGTCTCTTGAAAATCTCATAGCATCAAAACACGAATCCAGTCTGTAATCCACAGTGGGAAAGAGAAAACCCATTTGCTCGATTATGGAGCCTGAATCCTGTGTGGCCCCGCTGTTGCCTGCCCAGAAGTTCCTCATCTTGGAAACTGAGGAAGACCTGTCTGTATTAGAAGAATTAAGCTAGTCTTCAATGAAATAAACCCAAAGGAGCTTATCAACTCAAAAACATCATTTATCAGTATGATCTTTCTCTTTTATGCTAATTATATAATACATGAATTAAAACAGAATTTTCTTTTTGGAAATTGTCAACAGTTGCTACACAAGTTAAGTAACTGGTTGCTTCACAAGAGATAGCTTATTTTCTAGCCTTTAAGAAAATTGTCTTATCTATTTTGTCATAGCAGTGATAAATTTCTGAGGATTTCCCAGGAAAAATAAATGTCAAATGGGACAGGTATGAAGTTTGTACATGTGATGCTCTTATCTATTCATCTACCATTTCTCTCCCTCACCAAGAAAACCTGCTGTATTAAGTAGATGATGAAAAAAAGGTGTTGTTTTATCTTTTCAAAGCAACCAATTGGCCAACAGAGGTAACACAATGATTTAAGTAGTAGCAATAAAGAGAGCACCTTATTCACTAGAGTCATCTCTGTCTTTTAAGTGAGATACATCATAAATACAGAGAAGATGGGATTTGAGTCACATTGGGACCAAATGTTTAATATTCCCAGGGATTCAAAATGAAAAATTCTTTTAGTTAATTGTTTCAGTCTGCTAAAGTTGCTGTAATGCAATATACCAGAAATGGATTGGCTTTTAAAATGGGGGTGTATTAGTTCACAAATTTACAGTTCTAAGGCCATGAAAATGTCCCAATTAGGGCATCAACAGGACAATACTTTCTCTGTAGAAAGGCTGATGGCATCTGGGGTTCCTCTGTCACATGGGAAGGCACATGGCTGGCTCTGCTGATTCTTCTCTTCTGGGTTTAGCTTCTGATTTCAGTGGCTTTCTCCAAAATGTCTCTGGGCTTCTGTCTCTTAGCTTGTCTGAGCTCTCTCCAATATGTCTCTGCCTTTTATCCCCTCATAGAGGACTCCAGCAAGGGGATTAAGACCTACCTTTAATGGGTGGGGTCACATTGCCATGGAAACAACCTAATCAAAAGTTCCCAACCACAATAGGTTTGCCCCCAGAAGATTGGATTAAAAGAACATAGTCTTTTCCAGGATATATAAGAGAGCCAAATCAACACACATCACCCAAAAAGACATGTTCTTTCCATGTGCAAAATACATTCATTCCATCACAATATCACAAAAGCCTTAAATCATTTCAGGAACAATATTAAGTACAAAGTTTCATCAAAATCATTTACAGACATGGCTTGTCCTAAGGCAAATTTCTCTTCCAGCTGTTGACCTGTGAAACTTAGAACAAATTATCTGCTTCCATTAGAAAGGAAGGACAGTCATCGGAGAAACATTCCCATTGCCATAGGGAGAAATTGAAAGAGAAACATGGGTCAGTGGACCCAAACAGCTCCTAAAATCCACAGGACATACTTCATTAGATTTCAAAGTCTGAGAGTCATTTATAGAATGATGTTTTATCATTGGCGCTTGAGAGAGTGGCAGTCCCACCCTCTCCAAGGGCTATTGCAGCAGTCCTTTTCTCTTCAAATGCTCGGGTGATTGTTCCAACATATCCAAGCACTGGGGAGACCACCTTGTTCTTGGTCCCACCCTCCTCAAGCATCGGGGAAGCACCTGGACTGTCTGCCTTTCCAGGGCACAGGCTTTCCCCTCTCAGAACAGTGGGGTGGTGGCAAGGCTGTCTCCAATCCCTGGGTAATGTGCTCCACCCTCTTTGAACTCTGGGCAAGCTCATCCCCTCCATGTGCATGGGTGGGTCTGCTCTCCTGGCCTGAGGTGTCTTAGCTCAAGACCTTGGCTTCCATGGTTCTGCCTTTGAAGTAATTTTTCCTTCAACCTGTCCCTTTTCTGTTTGTTTTAGTCCAGATGGCAGTGGTTCCATTTATACAGGCCCCACAAAAAACTTGTGTATGCAGCATACGGGGATCAAAGCTATCAGACAGTAAGACTTCCCACAAATTCCTTCTGGATAACTGCCTCTCCAAGCCTGGCTAATCTTGACATGGCTGACTGGTTCCAGGTTTGGTTAAATCCTCATGTGGTGCATTAGCCTCTGGAGTCTTGCCTTCTGGAAGCCCAGAATCTTCCAAACCATTATTTTCTGGTTTTCTGTAGCCAAGAGTTCAGTTCTCAGCCTATCCCTTTCCTCTCACATTTTACAATAAGCTGAAAGGAGAAGCCAGTCTTCATTTTCCACATTTAATTTAGAGGACTCTTCAGCTAAGTATCCCAGCTTGTCACTTTCAAATTCTTCCCTCCATTTAATACCAGGACTCAATTTTGCCAAATTCTCTGCCACTTTAAAACAAGGATCACCTTCCTTCCAGTTTGCAATGACATATTCATCATTGCTGTCAAGGACCTCATCAGAAGTATCTTTAGAGTCCATATTTCTACCAACAGTCTCTTCAAAGTAATATAGGCCTTTTCTATCAAGCTCCAGGAGGCTGTATATGCTCTGAATCAGCATCCACTTTATGGTGCTGTTTCTACCATAGCCAGGATTCACAGGCCCAGGAATCAAGGCGTGGAAATGGGAGTGGCACCACTCACTATCACCCTTAGTGATCCACTTGGAAAAATTTTGCTTCTTGTCCCTGCAACCTTAAGCTCTGCTTGTCTACAGATCTTAATTCCAAAAGGAGGAGTGCTTCCACCAGGAAACACAACAATTCCACTGAATTGGAAGTTAATACTGCAACCTGGCCACTTTGGGCTTCTCATGCCTCTGAATCAACAGACAAGGAAGGATTACTGTACTGGCTGGGGTGATTGATCCTGACTACCAAAGGGAAATAGCACTGCAACTACACAATGGAAGTAAAGAAAAGTTTTCCTGGAATACAGGAGATCCCCTAGGACATCTCTTAGTACTACCTTGCCCTGTGATTAAAGTCAATGGAAAACTACAGCAACCCAATCCAGGCAGGACTAACAATGGCACAGAAACTTCAGAAATGAAGGTTTGGGTCACCCCACCAGGCAAAGAACCATGACCAGCTGAAATGCTTGCTGAGGGTAAAGGGAGCATGGAATGGGTAGTGGAAGAAGGTAGTGATAAATATGAACTATGACCACATGACCAGTTACAGAAAGAGGACTATGATGACATGAATCTTTTCTCCCTGTTTTGTTATGTACATAAAGCAAATATCTTTGTTTTCTTCTCTACCTTGTCTCCTTATCATATGAAATAAGTTGTACTGTTTATGTTAATAGTATTTTAGTTATAGGATATTAGGTTTAAGAGCAAATATTACCCAAGAATTTGTACCCTATTCTGGAGAGATTCAGTGCATTTCCAGTTGTACACAGGACCATTGAGTATTATTAGGGAAAAAATATCTGTTATTGTTTTCTATTTAGACTTTAAGCATGGTTGAAGGTGATGAATATAGCTGCCAAGTTGACAAGGGGTGGATTATAATGGTTAGGCTCATGTGGCAACTTGGCCAGGTGATGGTGCCCGGTTGTCTCATCAAGCAAGCACTGTCTTATCTGTTGCTGCAAGGACATTTCATGGACTTAAATCATCAGTACATTGATTGCACCTATGGCTGATTAGATCTACATTTGGCTAAGGGGAGAGTCTTCTGCAATGAGAGAAGTTTAATCTAATCTGTTGAAGGATATTAAGGGGCAGGTGACGACTTCAGCAGTCAGAAGAGAGAACTTTCATCTGTACTTCAGCCAGCCAGCCTCTCCCGGTGAATTCATCGAAGACCTTCATCAGAGTGCCACTTGCATCCTGCCCTATGGAATTTGGGTTCATGCATCCCCACAGTTGCATGAGACATTTAGAAAATCTCATACTATTTACAGAGATCTCCTGTTGGATCTGTTTCCCTAGAGAACCCTGATTAATACAGTAATTGACATATTTAGTTTAAAAATGAACCACGTTTTCAAAAATGAGCTGCTGGGCTAGATTATTTCTAATAATTCTTCCAGGTTCCTTATTGTATGTTTTCGTGCAGCATTACTAATATAGACTTTTATGTATCTTGGATGTAAAATCGTCTTGTTAAGGTGATCAGAATCATCTCCACTTCTTTAAAAAGCATGTGATCGCCCCATGAGGTCAGATCATATTTTAAAATAAACCATCCAGCAAACAAAATTTACATTTTGTTGGTAAATTTGCCAGGAAGGCAATTTCACTGTTTCTATTAAGTCGTAATCCCTGTTTCTACTCATTCACAGTTTGTTACAAAATGTACCTTAGAGTCATTTGTATGTGGTGCTGGAATCAGTGGATGTTATTGTGCAGAGCTAATACTTCTAACCTCTCTGCCAGACTTTGGAAATCAATGTTCATTTCACACTGCACACCCCCCCCCCCCCCCAAATACCCACCCAATACTGCTCAGCAAATACCAGTGCTGGAAAAGATGACCCCTTTTAATTCCTTAATATAGGCCACAGTTCTCTTTGATTTATAGAAGACTGGTAGTCTATTTATAAAATATGTATCTGCAAGATGCAGTTTATGAGAAACTTGGCTTTGGGGACACATTAATTCTAACTGCAGATGCAACTTTCATGTTTATAATATAACCCTGACAGCTGTAATTTCGGATTAAAGATTTTTCATTCACATTCCCATTCTGATTGCTCTGCATGGTCCTTATATTACCCTATTGTCAATAGCAAATGTTCACCCTATTGGGAGTCATTTAATAACCAGCTGCCATTTAAAATGTGGACAGAACATTTGTCTCAGCCAGGCCATCTCAAGTAGAGTTCTTCAGCATATGAAGCTGGGACCTTTTCAAGAAAAACAACAGCTGGCCTTCACTATTGTCCCGACTTTTCCCTTTCTGTGGTAGCTAGTTAAAATAAACACGGACACTCTTGGTGAATTTTCCAAATGCATTTGAGAGTTTGTTATTTTAGTAACCAAATCATCTCCTCTGTCAGTCCCTCATCCCCAATCCCCTGTTCCTCCCTGACCCCCATCCACTTTTTTCATTCTTTTCTGGGTTCTATAAATGCATATTTCTCTTAAAGCCACATATGATGGTTGCTAAGAATTGAGCAACATGAAGATTGTAGGTTTAGTGGCTATCCAAAAGCATCTGCTTTTTAGGAGGTTTGTATGTATGTTTTCACACATTACTTTATTTGTGTAAATGACCAGTTGTAATTTAAAATAATATTAATTATAGTAACGACAATCTTCCAGAAATGGAATTAAAAAATCACAGTTTGTCTATACAGTCTTTGAGATCTATGGTTGCTACATATGATATGATAATGCATTCCTGATTGGTATTGCTTTTATTTAGCGTCTACCTTTAAATTTCCTTAACTTGACAGCTGGGGATTAGCTTCTACAGCAGGCAGTGGCAAAAAGAAATAAAAAGGAAAAGTAAAGGAAGGCTTCAAAAAAATGGACTCTTTCATGGCTAATTAAACCAGAATACAAATCAATCATTGGAAATAAGTGATGAATTTATTATGCTTGTAAGCTTACTGTACCCTGTAGTGTTTGCTATACACTGAAATTACAATTCCCATAATCTTATAGGGTAATCGTTTACGTTAAGCCTTACGTTTATCTATCATATTGATCTGAGGCTCTCAGTCAAGGAATGAAAGGTTGGGTTGGTTTAAGTGAGTGTGTAGAGTAAAAATGTTTCAGTTCGGAAACATTATAACCTCTGCCTAGTTGTCTAAGACTTTTGTTTTTTCTCATTTCATTTTAACTGCCAGGAATGTACTTCAATCTTGAATCCATGGGCAAATTTAATCACGGAATGGGAAGAGGGGGAGGTTCCTTGGAGAAGCCATGCAGTGGATGGAGTGACCTGAATTTCTAATTGTTTATGTTGCATATACCTGCCTCCTTACTGGCTCTCTAAGAGTTAGGTTTTAGACTGTATCATCAACAATTATTCGGAAAGGGTTGCACTGTAAAATTCATGTCACAATATTAAAATATTAAGTTAAGATTGAAGTACTTTTTCTCTCTGATTATTTTCTGATATTTGACTTCTCAGTAGTTAGCTACTTCTACCTGTAATTTGTTTTCTGGGTACACTATAACAACAAACTTTTTCCCAGAGAGTTAATCATATGATGTCAGTTTTTATTTTTTGTCAACAAATGGTACAAGCATACCGTGAGGGATCATTTAGACGTCTAATTTGGTTTTTGATTATTTTTTACACTGAGAATATTTGCATACAAAATGTTGAATTTGTAAGTATTTCTACAGATGTATGAAAATGTTTTTTTAAAAACTGCAAAATGATGACCATGTGACCTTTCATAAGACAAGGTAAGATGTAAGGATTTGATCAACTAAGCCTCACGAATGACAACAAAGTCCAAAATGTGATCAACTCTGCTTCTCGAAAGAAAATTGTTGGCCTTTTTAGTTTGCCCTTTTGCCAGTGCGGGATCATTCACAGACTAACCCCTACAACGAATATCACTTCTTTTTCTCTAGGGATAGTGCTGTAATGAATCTAACACTCGCTCCTATGAGATATTGAGGACTCTGATCAGCTTGGAACTCCTGGGTGTCTGAATCATCTCATGTGTTAGCCACTCCCAGAGTAAAGGAGCATCTTCCAAAACTTGGCCCAACTCTCCTATATGTCATCATCTTTAGGCAGCAATAAAGAATTAGGTCAGCTGCAGCCACTAGAAGAGCCTGTGGACTGAAACATCTGCATTTCAAGTACAGCTCTAGATGAATAATAAATTGAGAATTCTGCCTTAAATCAGAAAAGTGGTCCCATGGCTATTCAAATCTATGAGAACACTGGTATTAGAGTTTAGAAAAAAATCTAAGTCATCTTCATTTTCTGCATCTGCATTTCAGTGCTTACCTGTAGATGGTTAAATACTATCAAGAAAGCAGTTCTTTTAAGAAGGGCCACAGATACTTACCTTTGATTTTTTTTTCTTGTTGCACTAAATAAAGAAAAATGAATTGTTACTATTTAAAAAGATAAAGCAGAGAGGGTGCAGATCAGAAAAATCTTATAAGAAGGCTAACCTACAATCTCTACAAGAAATAAAAAAATCAGAGTGGCCAGGCCTTCAGGGTGCTGGCTGTCTCACTATTTACTATAAACAAAGTAAGGAGACCTCTGGAGGCTAATGGGACTGTTGATTGGTGTTTACTCATCCCAGCAGGATCTGGTTTCTGATAATTCAGGACTTCTGTGTATTGATGAGTGTGGGCTGGTGGTCAACTACTAGAACCCACTTAAAGGTAGGGAAGGGCCTTGTAAGCTTTTTGTGGCTGGGTTAAGCTGAAAGACATTGTTTATTTAGAATTCTTCCCAAGTCCTCTATGACCCTAGCAAGAGCTGCAGAAGTCAAATTCCCCAATGTCCTGGGTATCTTTGTAGAAGTATCTGGTTGCTGAAAGACTAAATTAGAAATATACAACATTCTTTAAAGGAATCCAGAACATTTTACCTGATATTTACTGAAGTTTTTTTTTCATATTCTGATGTTTTGATAAAACATCTATTAAATACAAGCATTTCAAATTGAACACGGACAAGGAAAATTAACAGTTGCTCTAATAGTAAATTTTCAAAAAAAAAATCATGCATAGTCCTTGTTTTAATGACATTTGTCTTTGTTTTGCTTTCATGGGCTTTTTATTTTTAAGACTTACAAACAAATAACAAGTTTCACTGCAGCCAAAGGGGCTGTGAGGTCTCATGAGAAAGTTTATTTCCCTGTGATTTCTAACCCAGTGTTCTACCTCTGGCTCTGGATAAGAAACACAAATTTTCGATGAGTAAGCCAATGATTCCAACCTTTTGAGGTCTGACAACCATTGATTGTGTGGTTTCTGTTTTAGAATCACGAAGAAAGTATATTCAGTAATGGCAATGCATCAACTCTGTGGCATTACACTTAAACCATAATGAGTGATAATACCTAGTAGCTATTTGATCTTGTCAGAACCATTACTTTTCTGCCTCCAACTGAATTGCCACCATCCTACTTCTCCAGCAAAAGAAATACAATTCCTGACTTTTTATTTATTAAATTAGGCTTTGCTGAGGATCACATTTTGGTTGAAATGTAAAATTTGAACACTGATGCTGACTTTTAATAATTTTGGCAGCTTTAACACATATATTTCAAGCTTCCTGTGGTTGGGAGAATGATGTCTCACATTTGTTATTATTTTATTATTATATCTTGATCATTTATCATTAATATCCTTAGTGGAGCTTACCATATTATTTCTATTTCAAAATCTCTATTGTAAAACATATTATAGCTTTAAAATATTGGTATAAAAGTAGCATGAGAATAAAACAGATCCCTCAATCTGTTTCTAATTTTTCATCCCAGAATGTTTTATGACCATAAAAGACATATATCAGTATACTTTCTTAGTCAGTGTTAGTTTTTTTTTTTTTTTTAGCATTAATAGAAGTGGACAAAGGCAAACCAGTAATTTTAAAAGGTAACAAGTTTGCTGGTAGTATAGGAAAATGTGAATTTTATCTCTATTAATCTGCCAAGAAGTGTTTTTTGATTAACTACAATATAACTGATACTGTAATAGCTATGGAACACATATAGAAAAATATAATATTATATATTCTTTCAAGAGGTTATAATGATATGAGGCAGACATGACACACAAGAAATAATTGGATGGTACAGACAAGCCCTTAAGTGTGTGCTAGGTTATGCTGTAGAGCTGATGGGTAAAATAGGAACTATAATTTTTTAATAGGCTAAAGAAGAAGACAAAGTTTTTTTTGGAAGAAGTAGAGCTTGAAATGAACCTTAAAGGAAGATCTGAAATTAAATGGAGAAGATAGGGAGAGAGACAAATTAGGGGGTCATTCATAGCATGTGTTCAGAAGCACTAACCTGACTAAAGAGATAGTTTCAAGGAAAAGCATTTGGATAACTAGAAGGATTGAAATCCAGGAGCAGAATTTTGATTCCATGTGGTGAGTAAGAGGGAAACATTGGTAGCTTTGAGGCAGAGACATGGAATTTTTAAAATATGCAGAATAATTTGGATAAGGGAAAATCTAGTGCCAGAGAATAGGAGAGTTTAAGTAAGGATGGGGCAATGGAAACGGAGAGAAAATGACTGGCACTAATTTTCCATTTACCTGTGAGTTTTAGTTATATTGTTGAATATTCATTTTAAAGAACTATAATTTGTTATATTTTGCTCTTCCGTAGCTTTTTCCCTTGAAATTTTTTCTAGGAATACTCCAAAACTCCATTAATATTTTTCTTTTCGAAGTTTTATGCTTTTATTACAGTAATGATAAACATACATTGAAGAACACTTTAAAAACTGTAGAATCAACAAAAAGGAGAAAATTAAATTCATATAAAATTGTAACACACTATCAGTTAATCACTATTGATGTTGTGGCATATTGTTTTTCATTTACTTCTATCCTCAATATTTTACTTTTTGAAAATAGCATTATAGCATACACCTTATTCTGTAATCTCCTTATTTTCACTTGAGTATATAATGAACATGTTTGCCATGATATTAAATAGTCTTCTATAATAACAATTTAAATGATCATAATATATAATGATAGGAATAGACCATCTTTATTTCCCTTGTCTCCTAGTACTGGGAATTAGGTGGTTCACAAGTTTTTCCATGATAAAAATGATTAAATAAACACCCTCATATTAGATCTTGGTGTGCATATGAGGTAATTGTTTACATAATAAGTGAAATAACATAAGTGTTCTGGGTTTAAATATAATCATATCAGGGTTTAGCTTTTTAATAGATTAAATGAATTCACACTATATATAATTTGCACTGGTAGGTATAATATAAAATGAGAAGTTTTAAAAGATAAGACACACATGTATATGTATCTGTAAAACTACATACAAATACAGAGTTGGGGGAAATTTTTTGACTATGCTGGAGGAGGTAACATTTGTGCTGGGCTTTAAAGAATGGGAACAGGTGTTCATTGCAAAGAAGCGAAATTTCATAAACAGAACTTGAGTTATCCAATTCATGGTCTAAGAACGGAAATACTGGTTTTAGAGAACCCTAAGAAATGAGTTAGGAGGGTAGTTTGGGGATCTATAGTGGAGGGTATAAAATGAAGGCTAAGGAGCTTATACCTGGTGCAAGCCAATGATATATTTTTTAGCAGATCTTTGATATGATTAAAATGCTTCAGGATAGATGTCAGAGGTTTACAAGTTGAAGTGAAAGGAAGAAAGTGTATATCTAGGGAGACAAAATAGAAAGTTACTGCAATATTCCAGGCCCAAGTAGGCAGGGTAGGTGATCATGGAGTGATGGAGAGATTCAAACTGTCAGGATAGAAGAGGGAAGCAGATACTGGATTAGCTCAGTATAATCACTCCCCAAATCTCCTTGAAGCTCCTAAATAAGTACTCTTTTTCTTTTCCTTAAGGGCGGAGAAACAGTGCCCTTATATTAAAATAAACCTTGATATTAAAAAAGAAACTTTTTCTAATGGAGCCCTCAGTTTTCTTTCTTTAAGAGGACTGGAGCCAAAGACCTAACTAAGGTGATGGTGGGATGGAGTGAGGAACCACTGGGTCTGCGGTCTGTTGTAATAGAAGGTCAAAGATTTCCTTTGAAACTCAGAGTAGAATAATGAGGTGGGTTGAATAGATTTTTTGTAAGATTATAAAACTTCTGTAATCATATAGGAAGCTGTGGTGGTTTGGAGCTATGTACCCCAGAAAAACATGCTATTAAACTTAATCCATTCCTGTAGGTGTGAACTCATTGTAAGTAAGACCAATTGATGAGATTACTTCAGTTAAGGTGTGGTCCAACTCAATCAGGATGGGTCTTAATCCCATTACTGGAGTCCTTTATAAGCAGAATAAAATTCAGGCAGATAGAGAGAAAGCCGTAGAGAGTTGCCAGAAGCTGAAATTCAGCAGAACCTGAAAGAGGAGGGAAAGGCCAGGAGAAGCCACCATGTGCCTTGCCATGTGACAGAAAAGCCAAGACAAGGATCATTGGCAGCTAGTCCCAGGATGCCAGTCTTTGTGAAGAAAGCGCTGCCATTATGATGCTTTGATTTGGACTTTTCCGGCCTCAAAACTGTGAGCTAATAAATTCCCACTGTTTAAGCCAATCCATTGGACGGCATTTGCTTGTGCGGCCATGAAAATTAAAACAGAAATCGAGTGAAGGAAAAATGAAACTTGAATACAAAAGATTTGAAGAACACATTGTGATATTAGTGAAGCTCTAAAATAATTATTTTTATATAATTTACAAGCCCTTGCTTTGCATATTATTTTCATAAGCAGATTTGTTTGGACATCAAGCATTTCCATTAGCTCTTTTGGTAGCTGAAGAACTATAGATGCCAGATTCTTCTCTCAATATAAGTAAACATTTCTTTACTTCTTGGTACTGCTATTTTTCACCCTTTGAGAAGCATGTCTCATTTTCTGGCCAACTTTTTGTCTTTTTAATTCAGTTTTATTGAGATATATTCACATATCACACAATCATCTGTGGTGTACAATCAACTGTTCGCAGTACCATCATATAGTTGTGCATTCATCATCCCAATCTATTTTTTGAACATTTTCCTTATACCAGAAAAAGCAAAAAATAAGAATAAAAAATAAAAGTAAAAAAGAACACCCAAACCACCACCCACCTCCCATTTTCATTCAGTTTTTGTCCCCATTTTTCTACTCATCCATCCATACACTGTATAAAGGGAGTATGAGCTACAAGGTTTTCACAATCACACTGTCACCCCTTGTAGTCTACATTGTTATGCAGTCATCTTCAAGAGTCAAAGCTACTGAGTTGCAGTTTGATAGTTTCAGGCATTTACTTCTAGCTGGTCCAATGCATTAAAACCCAAAAAGGATTACCTATGTAGTGTGTAAGAGTGCCCACCAGAGTGACCTCTCGACTCCATTTGAAATCTCTCAGCCACTGAAGCTTTATTTTGTATCATTTCTCATCCTGCTTTTGGTCAAGGAGATGTTCTCAATCCCATGATGCTGGGTTCAGATTCATCCTTGGGAGTCATATCTTGCACTGCCAGGGAGATTTATACCCCTGGGAGTCAGATCCTACGTAGGGGGGATGGCAGTGAGTTCAGCTGCTGAGTTGGCTTAGCTAGAGAGAGAGGTCCACATTTGAGCAACAAAGAGGTACTCAGGGGAAGACTCTTAGGCACAATTATAAGCAGGTTTAGCCTCTCCTTTGCAGTAACGAGCTTCACAAGGGCATGTCCGGAGATAGAGGGCTTGGCACACCAAACCGTCAGTCATCAATGTTTGTGAGAACATCAGTAACAGTCCAGGTGAGGGAGCCCAACACCTCTGCATTTTCCCCCAGCTCCTCAGGGGGGCCCTGCATATATATTTTTATTCTCTCCCCACATTACTTTGGGATGTTTCGCTATTTCACACTAACCTATACAAACCTACCAGGTCTCACTTCCTATTCAAAGTTCCATGTAATTATGGTATTTAAACAACTGTACCAGTTAAGTTGTTTAGGAAATATAGATCCTGCACTAGTAAACATCTCTTCCCTTGGTCTCACATGGAATTTGAAGTTTTAAAACAATCAGTATTGTCTTTACCCTTTGGCCCGATTTGCCCTAGTCCAAACCACATCTGTTTCATTCATAACTGTAATTGAAGTCTGTACTCTTTTTCAGCTTTTTAAACAGTTGCTGTATGCACTAGTACTGATATTTATATCTGCCAAGTTCTAGCTCTGAGTTTCAGGTGTCACACAGATACCCAGAGTTCCAGGGATCGATCAAGTTGTACACAAAGGGATCAGCATCTTGGAATCTGGAGATAGTCTGGCCAACTTTTTCTTCCCCTTATTTTATAATATAAAAATTAATAGTTATTGGATATTTATCATGTGCCAAGCAGGTGGAAAATATTTTATGGGACATTATCTCATTTACACTTAATGCTATGAAACTTTGCTTTGAGGAAGGCTTTGCCATTGCTATTAGCACTTGAGTATGCAAATAAAGAATTATGGTATGGATAGTCCTGAACACTTATTTTGATGTGGATATTCCCATGTGGCTATTTAACCTCTTTGTATCTAGATAAAAATTATACTTGATTAGTACTGAAATCAAAGAAATGACATCATAATGTCATTTAAAACTTTACTATAGGTTTATATTAACATTGCTGTCTTTTATAATTCTAAGAGCATATCTATGCTATAATGATTGCTTTTATCTTTAACAATGAAGTTTGAAATGTATGACTGATTTGCAAATATAAATGGATAGCATAATGCAAATTATCAAATGTATTTGGCTTTAGAAGCAAGGTTTTACTGAGACCTAAATAGATGCCTTTGTATCAGCAATGGAGTGATCAGACTATCTTCCTCTGCCTCCTTTAAGCTGAGTTTTCTTTCCCATGGACGTTTTCCCTCTCCACTGCGGAAAATTTGACTGTAAAAAGATGTGCGTGTAAATGTCCACAGGTGTTAGCATATAGCATAATGTCAGGCACACAAATGAACAACACAGAGGCTTAGCAAAATATACATGCTTCTGCAAATAATCACCCCTTGTTACTGAAATTGGACCAGCTGTTTTTTTTTTTTAAGCCCTATGCATATGCTGCTCTTAATTTGTTCCAGATCTAGCTTCTAAACTGCACACACGCTTTCTAGAAGTACAGACATTAACTGGACCTCCTCTTCCCTACAGAATATGCCAGGTAGCCCAGCCCTTGAAAAATATAAACAATAACAAAAAACCTCTATAGATTAACATTTTAGTGTATGTTTTAAGCTTAACATATAGGAGAAAGGCTGAAAAAGAATTCTTACATCTTCTGCAAAATAAGTCTTTAAGACTATTCGTCTCTAGTCTGACACCCCCTGAGTAGAGACCTACATGATAAATTTCTTCTAGAGGTTAGCAGCCACAGAAAAATCAGTTGTTTTTTTTTTTAAATGAAAAGCTATGCTTCCTGGTTTTGGCCATTGAGAATTAGACAATTCATTTATCCCAGACCTTTTGTCTGGACTTAGGTGATATATTTTTAAAAAATTTGTTTTAATCTTTCAGTTCACGTTAATTCAAAATGATACAGCTATATAATTGGGTAAGTCATCTATTAGGGAGACTGATAACAGCATCCAATCATGGGAATTGCAATACTCATATTTCTATCGAAGAGCTTACTCAGAATTATTAAAGATAATATGCTTACTGTCTTCATCCCTACTCCCAGTGTTGATTTTTTAATTCAGGTTCCCATTTTTTCTTACATACCAGCTAGTCTCCTTGATTCCAGTCTTGTTCCTTATAAAACCATCCAAAATATGACCACAGTTTTTCTCTATAATGAAAACCTTAGCATGTCTCTTACTTGCTTTGAGCCATAAATGGCTTCTCAAAGATGTTCCATAAAATGAAGATTTAGGGGATGATTTGTCACTTTTATATCAAAAAATTATTCTCTATTTGAATATAATTGGAAGTTTCTTGGAGTTAAACAGATTTCTTTATTGCAAGATTATTCAGAGCCTTTGATCCTCTAAGTTTCATTGGTAACTATGAAGAGAGCTGTAGAAAAGTATGTATAAATTCCCAGAAATATATATCTACAGAATCATTTTTTGTGGAGATATTGAGGGACTAATGCAAACAAAACCAATGTTTGGGAAAGTGACTTGCAAGGAAAATTCTCAGTACCGTCTTCTGATAGATAATACTCTTCACAACCTCAGCACATTCTACTTTGCTAGCCTCATAATGACCCAAGTAAATGGTTTAGTTAAGGTGGGATACTTGCTATTTTGGGGCCATAGCATGTTCTTTCTCTTCTCAGTATAGGTTTATGTTGTTCCTTCTGCCAATGAATACATTTCCCCTTTTCTGCATATAAAATGCATAGTCATTCTTCAAGATCCAGTTCAAATGTCTCCATTCCTATGAAGAGTTTCCACTTCTTTCTCCAAGGCAGAACCATTCCTTCTTCCTTCATACTGCCATTGTAAAGTTGTCAAACTTTGATTATTGAATTTATTACTGTAAGTTATTTGTTATTTATTTTCTCATGTCTTTTATTTTAATAAAGACATCATGTTCACAGTTTACACTTCCAATTAAATTTAAAGGTGAATATGGTAACTGGTATCCAAAGATGCTTCCTCCTCCGTGAACCACACCTCTCAAGTTTCATGCCATTGAGCAGTGCTTTTCCCTTTAACCTGGGCAGGCTCTGTTTCTTGCTTTTGATCACTAGACTGTTATGGAAGAGATGCTGCATGACTTCTGAGCCCAAGTCATAAGAAGCCTTGCATTTTCCACATGAATCTCTTGGAATGCTCATTCTGGGTGACGCTGGCCAACATCTGAGGAGGTTAATTACCCTAGGACCACCACAAGGAAGACCAGGCTAGTTATGTGGAGAAAGAGGTGCCCAGCCAGCCCCCAGATTTTTCAGACATCCCAGATAAGGCACTAGGCATTTGAGAGGATGCAATTGCAAACCCAAGGGTCAACTGGGGATCTGAGTCCAGTCAATTTGGAAGTAGGATAAGGTATACACACATGTGCATGCACACACACACACACACACATTGGCTTTGGGGCCAGCTGAGGGAGGGGGTGGAACCCAAAAGGACCCTGAGGAGATTATTAAGAGAGTCAATGTTAAGATGCCAACTGAGTTCTTTAAGCTGTGAAGTTAAAGATTCAGAACCAGAAAGAAGAACAAAAGAAAGCACTGTTCAGTTTTTCAAGAAAAATCCTGAGGAAGCATTTCTGAGACAGGACTTGTCAGATTCAAAAGTAAAACTTTTTTGTTGCCAGCTTCTCCAACCAGCAAAAGACTCTAAGAAATAGCCTCTAAGTAAGGAACAGATCTAAGAGGCTACCAGTAAAGCATTGTTCAAGGGTCAAGCTTTCACGATTCTGTCTTAAGACTTCAGAAATATTTATAATGGTATCTGGTAGATCCTCCCAGGTAGACCCAGGGTTGACAACTTTTCTGTAAGGGGCCAGACAGTAAGTATTTTAGGTTTTTCATGCTACATAAGAGCACTGTCCGATATTTTTGTTTGTTCTGCTTTTGTTTGCTGTTTTTTTCACAACTCTCTAAATAATCTGTCTTAGCCTGCACACCTAACAAAAACAGGCCATGGGCTGGATTTGGTCTGTGTTCCATAGCTTGCCAAACCCTGAGCCAGACAAAGAGATTTCTAAGGATATTAAGGACATACCTCTTAAACATTTTATGCTAGCCAATTAAGTTTTTAAGAATCTTAAGTCAATTGCCTTCACCCTGACAGCTGAAGGAAGAGAGGAACCTCTCCAAGAGATTTATGGTTTTGTCATCTGCCTGATGAAGTAGACTCTAATTTGATACACAAGAAGTGCACAGTGTTTTTAAAGGACTTTTAATAGCTTAAACTACAAGGAATGGATGTGGCTCAAAACAAAAATGACCTTTGGGTTCTCAAATTCTTGCAGGCAGGAAGCAGTCAGAGAAAGCTACTTAGTTGCAAACATGGGCTATTGCTTATGGAAAAGGAAGGCTGACTCAGAGGGGAGCGCGAAAGCCTAGGGAGGGGCACAAAAAGTTAAGGAGAACCACCCGAGGGAGTAGTGAGTGGGACTTGAACAAGAACTGGCAATATTTGCTAGATTAGATTTCAGAATTTCTGTAGACCAGTGACTACTATGTGTTTGCCATTTTGCCTCCGCCCTCCTCCCACCTCACCTTTTTGAATGAGATTGTGGATTGCAACTCTCCTGGACTTTTTCTCAGTTGCATGCCTTATATGTGGGGAGATGGGGAAGATAATATGTATCTTCAGTCTGTAGTTCTTCAGATTAAGAGGAAGCAGCCAGGAGATGTGTCATTGGCATATAAATGTGATTCACATGAAGTAACGTTTGACCTTAAGCATGATTCTGTAATGAGATGAGACTTTTGGGGGCCTTGTGAAGAGGTGTATATATTTTGCGAGTGGGAAGAATATAAATGATTTGTGACCAGAGAGTTAAAGATGGCCACAAAATTCTTTGTCACACCCTCATCAAGAGTCAGTGTTCCTACCCATTGAATCTGGGTTGGCTATGGACTGCTTAACCAATAGAAAATGGCAGAAGAGATGTTATCCCAGTTTCAATCCTAAGACCTAAGTTTAAATTTCTTAGCCTGACAGCTTCCACTTTTGCACTATTGGGGAACAACAAACCTCCATCTAAGAGGAGAGACTGCATGGAGAAGAGAGGCTTGATGGTTTAGAGAAGGAAAAAGACTCTAATGCCTCAGTTGAGGGTTTCCAGATGACTCCAGCTCAGCTGGCACCTGACTGCAATTGCATGAGAGATTCCAAGTGAGACCAAAAGAAAAATTATCCGGGTGAGCCTAATCAATCCACAGAACGATGAGAGAGTATAAAAGAATTTTTGTTTTAAGCCACTAAGTTTTGCGATAGTTTGTTATGCAGCAGTAGATAACTAAAACAACTGGGAAACTTCTTAGGCCAAATAGGCAAAATGAGAGCAGCTATATAGGTAAGGTGAATGAAGCTACTCATTCTGGAAGAATGGTGGTCTGCCTAATGTGGATATTAAAACTAGAAGGCAAAAATACAGAAGTATGATAATTTCATACACATCACCATCTGGACTAGATGGTGCAGATAAAAAGCAGCAGATTTCTCAGTAACTACATCTCACATAACTACATCTGCCTCCCTCACCTGCTTATTGCAGAGCCAATCAGGAGCTGGATTATTTCTGGATGAACTGAAGGAAGGCTCCTGATAATTTAATTAAAAGATTTCTCCCCAAGTTAGCAATGAGGCTAGGAAGGGCAATTCCATTGAGTAACACAGAACAGTACCAAAGCAAAAAAAGGAGAGGTATATTGATAACATTGCATCTTTAATATCTAATACTTTGTCTCTCAGAAGCCCAGCAGTAGAATGGACTCCACTTCTCATAGACTGAGTCCAAACTCTTCCCCTCTGCATTCGAACACAATTAGAAGCACAAGATTCTCAGTCCTGGTGGCATCATCTCCTGGGTTGTGAGTCAGCTAGCTCTCTAGGGTAGTGGAAATCTTTATTTTGTGATTGGCATAATAGGAATTAACACTGCCAGTTATTTCCTCAGGTAAGCTTATCTCCAGATCAATTTAGAAAGTCCCGTATCTTTTCATTGTGTGTGAGTGTGTGGAGATGGTAGTGATGGTTTGTACTTCGGAATTGCTTTTGTTTCATTGACTCCTCTATCAAACAGAAGTCCTATTTATTGAAGTAAACAGTCTTTATTTAGCAAACTCTGGAGGATCAGTCCACTGTGCCCGAAAGTATCTTTTGCCACCATGCCAGGTTCCTGCCTGTTTCCCTTGGCAATACCATCCCTGCTTTAGAAGATGTTCAGCCTGTCCAGATGCAAGTTACTCTCATCTGAATTTTCTTCTGCTACTCAATATGCTTTGTCTTCTCATACTATTCCATAATCTTCACTCTTTGTAATTGTACAAAGAGAACTTTTTCAATGTTAGATGTTTTCCTTTCCTTTTATCTTCTGCTTTCTTGTTAGTTGCTTGTTCAGTGAAAACCATAAAGTATTTAATTTGCTTTTGCATGTAGATACTGCTGAGGGCTATGGCAAAAGTAATGCCTGTAGAGTGTAAAACAGGCTTAAGTTGACATTTGAAGTGAGCAGTAGAAGGAGAGGGAAAAAGAAAATTGGTCTAAAGCCAATTGCCTTTCTCAGTGTATCATCATAATTATGAATGGATGCTTGTCAATCTTGCTATACTGTGAACTATTCAAGAATGAATCCATCTTGTTCAACTTAGGGTTCCTGGAAGATATCATTCCAATGGTTAAGAGTGTGGACTCTCATCAGACTGCCAGGTTCAAATCCCTGCCCCACCACCTGCCAGTTGAATAACCTTGGAAAAGATATTTAATATTTCTGGGCCTTTGTTTCTTCTGTGAACTGGAAATTATGAACTTATCTCTTGAGGTTTTTGTGAAGATTAAATGAATTAATTAATATGCCAAACACTTAGAAAATTTCTGGCACAAATAAGCACCATAAAAGTGTTACCTTTATTTTTATTATCACAAACCAGACATGCTTAAAATCAGACCTTATCTTTGATAAATAGACAAGAACACAATGCCAAAAAGTCAAGAAAATATCAATCATTGAATAAACATTTTACCAACATTGTTATATTTAAGATGGGGGCATTATTATACCTATCATATATCAAAGGAAATAGTGGCTTAGCGAAGTCAAATAATTTGCCTAAATCACACAGCCAGTATGTGGCACTTCAGGGATTTGTTACTAGCTTGCTTAATTTCAATACTTTGTGCTTGAACGTATATGACTTCTTATAGATGTTTAATGATTAATATGGAAATAGAGTAGAGGAAATCATTCACTTTGCTGAATGGTCAGGGAAGGCTTTACAAGGAAATGAATTTAAAAATTACCAAGTGGACATGAGGAGAAAGGATTCTATTCAGTATTTTCTAACTTTTAGAGCACGTTTCTCTCAAAGGCCCAAGGTTCCTTTTGTGAATAGGATAAAAAATTATTTATGATTTCTTATGTAATATTACATATTTGAGAATTATTCAGCTTGTACTTAAACCTTTCATACAATTTTACAAATCTTTATTTTTTAAAAAATCTATTTTATGTAAGTACAACAGTTTTCTTTCCAGAGGCCCTTTGATTAAAATTTGATTACCTTAAGTTTGAAAGCACTAAAATCCCCTTAATGTATATTTAAAAAATTCCCCTTAAATTGTCACATTTACACACTTACTTAATTAAATTCCCTTAAACAACTTCAAATGCATACATAAATTTAAAACATTCAAATTTTTTAAACACTTAAGTGCTTGACCAATACGTTTACTATGCTAACAGGGAATAGTTCCCGAGTGCTTAAATGGCTCTAGAATTCTCATAAATAATCTTACAAATAAATAATTTTGCAAATAAGATTGTTTTTACCTTTGTTTCATAAAATGTAGACTTACATTTGATAGGGAAATTGATTATTGTAATTAACGAATTTTTCTGGTCTGAGCAAATTAGTCTAAATTCCATGGAAAACTACTCATTTTTGAGCTATTGAAATATAATTAAACTTAAAACTAATCTATATCCACTTTTCTTTTTGGATTAAATGAAAAATACTTTGATAATGCTGGGATATCATCAATATGATTATTACTCACCATTGTGCAGGTTCAGCTCTTTTGAAGAGTGTAGATAATACACTTGGATAAAATGACTTAATGTATCTTAAAATATATTGTGGTTTAGATTTTTCTGGACTTTCACTCAAAGCATATATCTTCCTAGATGTTTTTTATGGAATCCCAAGTATCGTCTCAGTGATTTCTCTCCGTTTTTTTAGGCAACCAAACATAAAGGTGTTTCCAACTAAGGATAACAGCAGCCTGTTCTTCTGTTTTAATCTATGTCATGTTAGAATAATTTTCCACATGTTATGTGCACATGAACTTCTTTAGGTGGCCATGGAAAATCAAAAGTAGCAGTGCGGAGTTGTGTGAGAATCAGAATCATTTTCATTTCACTATAAAATGAAACAAAACATGGAAAATGAGCCATAATCTTAAATAATTTTGGAGTGCTAAATTGAGAATGATTAATAATTAATTAATTAAACATAAGAAGTGAACAGAAAAAACAAGCAATCAGGGAAACAGGCTTTTTATGGTAGAAGCAAAATACACAAATAGATTTATGTGATGATTTTGGTAATGGAACTGCTCTGGACGTGGAAAACAATAAAATCCCTTGTCTTCGACTGAATTTTCTTTAAAGAAAGCAGGCAGATCTTTGGCATTGAGAAAAGAAAGAAGGAGTTATTTTTATAATACTGGATAACAGCTTGAAATCCAAGAGTTACTTAACGAAGGCAGGGGACTAAGCTATCTTACTTTAATGCGGGAATCTGTGTATCTTTAAATATTTGGCAAAAAAAAATAGTGAGGATTTCTTTATATCTTATCCTCTCATTGTTCACTCAGTGAATCACTGTATTATCTTTTCACTCTCTTATTTCTCACACCAAGACTATAGTTCATGTTTACCAGTAATTTTGTAACATTCCTTCCTTTCCCCGGCTAAGACATGATGCCAGAGGTGGCTTACATTTGTGTGCAGAGGTGGCTACTTGGGTTCCCCCATGGGGTCAGAACGGACCTGCTCGGGACCTACTACTTTTGGACTATGCTGGAAATTTCCTTTGTGAGTGTGAGTGACACTTACTCTCTGTGGGTATTTTTGTTTTTGTTTTTTTTTTCTGAGCTCATTTAATAGGTTCAGAAACCCCGATCTTGTTCTTTCCTGTCGAAGGCATGACATAACGTAAGTTGCTGGGAGAAAGAATCTTTTCTATGTGTTGAGCTAAGAGAATATAAATTCATTGAGTTAGATTGTCCTGCCCCAAATTTCTATATAAAGTATATAAACTATATAAGCTTCTACATTTAGGACATTAAAGAGAGAAAATTTGTCTTAAGTTTACACCATTAGATGCAAAGTCCATGAGAACAAAAGCTTTGCTTATTAATAGTGTCTTTCCCACAGTCATTTGAACAATATTTCATGCAGTAGGTTCCCCTACATATTTGTTGAATAGACCTGGAATTGAAAGAGGAAAATCAAATCATACTATTTGTTTACCTCTGCTGTTCATTGTTTTGGTTCATCCTATATAAAGCTGAGGTCCTATTGTATGGAAAAAATGAGTAAGATTAAATTTTTTATTTATAAAGACAAGATTGTGCCCAATACTTGTTGTTTCATGATATTTTACCTGATATCATGGTCTCCTATTTGCATATTAATCTTACATTCACAGGACTATAAGATGTCACAAAAGCTGAGGACTTGAAATTCCAGAACTTTAAATTGCATTTTGATATCTATTAATTCTAAATTTAAGTTCACATTGTTAAGCTTCAGCAGTTCAATGCAGTTAATTATATGTCTTTCAAAAAAGATTTATATACAAACTAGATGCTTAATTTCTTTACTTTTTTGTCATTGCTAGCATCTCTAAGTGATTCTGTGAAACAGATAAGGAGAGTATTAGAAAGAAAGTAAAAGGAGAAAGCATCGTTGCTCGACAAGTTGGCAGAAATGTTTCCTGCCTGTTTTCAATTGATTGCATGTGCACTTTCCCTACTGTTTTTGTAACTTAACGTGTTTCAGAAGCTCTTTTTTGATACTCGAACAGTTATGGAGGGTGTATGGGCACATCATATTCAGGCCTATCTGGTTTATTTATAATTTAAAACGTTTAGAAATAAGAGAAAGGGATAAAATGACTTGTAATGTTGCTCAAGTTTATCTTGAGAAGTGGCTACATTCAGCAATCATCAAACTTTCTGTTTTGTCTGAAAATTTCCCTATAGGTTAGATAGGTAAAGTTCTAGGTGTAGCGTAGCATAATGTGTTATGGTTGTTGTCGTTGTTGTTTGTCAGTTTCTTTTTCATAATTCTCTCAGAAAATGAATAGCAAAAAAAAAAAAAAAAAAAGACAAGGAAATACCAATATCGAAGTTTCTTTCTAGGCTCTGCAGCCTTTTCACTGTTCTAAAGCCAGTATGACAGTAGATGAAAGGCAAGTCCCCAAATTTTTAAATTTGAAAAATTTAATCTCAGTTCACAGTCTGCTTATCATGTGTATTATCATTGTTGTACCTATCAAGTAGTTAAAATATAGTGTAAATCAGTTAGTTTCCTATACTCCTAATGAAAGAATGGAATGCTCCCTCCTTTTCTCAACAACATAACAATAATACTTAATATTGATAATAATCACAATGTACAAAGGTGATTTGGACCTCTGATAATTGCTTCTGAGAATACACATTTTACATGTATACTTATATTTAGTATTTCTTATTCCATGGAAGGAACTGACTTTTTCCAGAGTTCAGGGAGAGGTCACACAGAAGTTGTTTCTGAATTGATGATGGTCCTTTACCATCTTCATTTAGATTGTTTCTGAAATTTGGGTAGAGTGTATAATGGACTCACTACTTAATTAATAGAACTATATAAGGTATTCATGACTGCTATGTTAGTAGGTCATGGCAGAAGGAAATTACTAATCTTTGTAAGGTAGTAAAACTTATTAGACTGGTGTCCACTATTACTGAGGCCTATTGGAACCTGAAATTTGGGTTATTTGCATTAGTTTGATTCCTATACTATACCTCACAATTTTAATAGAGAATAGCAGAGTATATGCATGAAGTCTTTGAGTCAAATGGAAACCAAGAGCATAATCTGATCCACATATCATTATCTTGAAGTGGAAATTATAACAACTCAATGGAGTATAAGAAAAAGAGAAACTTCTACATTTCCTAACTGTATCAATAGGGCAAAATGATTAGCCTGGAGTTCATGACTTAATCATATTTCTCTTTTAAAAAACTTATGTCTATGTCTGCCCCATTTTTTTTTGTTGTTACTAATTTGGAATAATGCTATATACTAATAGCTGTACTGCTTTGGACAATAAGTTTCTGTTTAAATGAATAGTGTCGTCTTGTTTATAACTCTAATGTGGAAAAATAAAATCAACCTGAATTTTAACAGAAGTGTTGAGGAAAGAGTTTAGAAAAGATACTCTAGTAGTGTCCAAATTCTATTAACATAATAGACAAGGAATATTTGTGTGTGTGCATGTGTGTGTGTGATCTTGATATGCTTACAGTTGGTTGAAGATAGATGGGCAGTAACAGCTGCCACCAGTGTCAACAATCAAGTACAATGAAGTGTGGCAACCCACTGACTGTTTTCCATTCAAATGAGTTATGAGTTCTTACTTTTCAGAATCACCCTCATTTAAAAAAAAAAAATCACAAGTTGTGACAATTGGGGTATATCCACCTGGCAGGAAAATTTTCATGCTTTGGAAAAAGTGGAAAAAAAGAGATTACATTAGATCAATCAAAGTCGCTAGAAAATGTTAAAGCGAGAAAAAATCAGAGCGGTGAGAAATAATAAAAAAGCAGTCGAAGGGAAGGCATTGATGAGAATAAGTGTCAGTTTTTCTTGGTTCAAGGACTCTAATACAATGGATACGAGAGCACCATATCAGAAAAGCACGGAGACAACTGCAGAGGGGCAGGGGTCCACTTGACCCCCGACATCAAAGCCTCGTTGGAGAAAAAAGTGGTTGACTACTTGTAGCTTAATCCAACATTACTACACTTCTTTCAAACATCAGAAATGCTGCTCAGCTTTTGGATTGCTGAGCATTCTTGCTACTAATCCAGCCTTAATTATAAATATTTTATACTCCTTCAGTTTCCTGCCCCTTGCACCACCATATGCCTGCTGGGAAGGAGAGGCATGGGAAATAGGTGAAAGGAAATGAAGGAATACTACGTGGTAAAAGGGAATTGTTGCTTACTTAATTGTCACGGCCAGCTGGTATGTTCTAGAAGCATCTGTATCTAAAGATTGTTTTCATAGGGACAAACTTCAAATTGTCCCTATGTTTTGTAGGAAAATCAGTTTTTTTTTTTTTTAAATATAATGCTCCTCCTTACTTCTCACCAATAGATTGAAACACTCTGAGATATCTTGAACGGCATCAGGTCCCCCAGATCACTCCAGGCTATTCTTCTCAAAAAAGAAAGGCCTCATATTTCTTTTCAATCAGCTTTCACCCACAAATGTTGATTTGTGGCCTTTTTGTGCCCTTGGGTCTAAAAGCACATACCAGTTGTGTCTATGTACTTGAACTTGAATCATGACAAGTTACAAAGTTACATAAATCACCTAGAGAGCAAAATAAATAAATTATCCCAGGGAATTCCCATGAATATCGTTACTTCTATGGCTCCTTACTTTTTCCTGATGACTTAACAGGGACTCATCTTTTCTCTTCCCATCTGGTCTCTCTAAATGCTGGTAGACAATTATCAGGTCTCTCTTTCACTTGTCTCTCCTCTAGCCCGGACATGTCCATTGCTCACAGGTCTGTCTTATTTCCAAAACTTTTGTCAGGTCATTTGCTTTCCTTTGAACTTACTCCAGGTTGTGTTTCTTTTCAAATATGTGATATCCAAAACAGAGCACAATATTCAAGTAGGCCTAGATGGAGCAGCTCAAAGATGTAAAAGTGGGTTCTTTTTGCATTCCACTTAGAGTCTAGGTGTATTAAAGTCTTTGCCTTTATTGGCAATAGATTTTTTAATCTGTCAAAGTTTATTCCCTGCAGTATGTAACACCGGGGCCTTTGACACTACTAAATTCCCTCTTGTGTTATGTGAACAGATTATTCTGTCATATAACTATTTTCCATCTGATTTTAAGCAATTTCTCCTATGCATTAAAAATCATTCTGAATTATTACCTTTCTTCAGTGTTATCTATAATCACTCTTACTTTTTTGTTGCTTATGAACCTGTGTTGTAATTTTTTGTTATCTTTTGTATTGTTTCGCATGTGTATTGGAGAAGACAGTGTATAACATACATTTGCTCTGAACATGACATTGACCTATTAACAATTATTCTGGTGCCAAAAAGATCAGAAACAATAGGCCATCCATCTTTTAGTAGTTTCTTCTAATCCATATTTCTCTGGTTTCCCCATAAGAATGCCACCCCCTGCTTTTGAAGAGGACAGGTGTTAAATGACAGCTGCACTAGGTCTCTTCTGGCAATCTCCCAAGAATGCATGAGGTCTCCTCCCCACTATTCCCACCCCCAGCCCGATCCTCAGTACTCCTCACCTCCTTCACAGACCGTAGACATGTTACACTCAGAATGGAAAAGGATACAATCCAGATTGGGCTATATAGTTGTTAATTATCAATAAAGTCTTTTTATGAAACTTTACTGCAGAATGATGTCTTTAACATTTGCATCCTTTGACAAAAGTAGCACATCCAAAATATTTCATTCACATTATCAAGAACGCTGAAATAGTTACAAAGAATGCAACTACTACATATCATTCATTTCTTCCTAAAGCTTTAATTGATTTTAATTTAGACTGAACATTAGAGAATAAGGAGCCCCCAGTAGTAAAGATGATTATACCTAATAATATTTTGGTACCATACTAATACATGAAATGGTTTTAGTAAACTAACACTAGACTCTTTTCAGAGGAAAAATATACTTCTGATATAAGAAATTCTCATGCTATATCTATGAGACATGTAAGAGATATTTATTCTGTATCAATATCTGATGATCTAGCTAAAGGGACAAAAATAAATCCATTAATTTTGAGCAGTACTGCGTTAACTTTTCCAACAAGTTACCCCTCATAGCTGAAGAATTTTACCAATGGTGCTCTGAGATATATTCCTGAGTAGTCAGGTAAAAGCATGCCATTATTTTGAAATCTTGTACTTTATCCAAACATTCATGTGAACTTTGCACTATTAATAAGGGGGCAGTTGTTTTCATATGAAAGTAATGTTTTGCATTACTAAATACCAGATAAATGCTTTCCTCCTCTTCCTCCTCTTCCTTCTTTTTGGTAAAAATCCTCATTAAGAAGATGAAATATATTTATCGCAACATTATAGTTTTTAGTATATTTACATATTTATTGCTATTATCCTGCCCCAGCATTTAAGAATCCACAGGGCCCAGAACAGTGCCTGGCACACAGTGGGAGCTACATGAATATTTGTTGAAAGAACAACTTAACCTTATGTGGGTTCCTATGCCTCTGGTATATCACATAGACTCCCCAGAAATCTAGTATTCCCATGTGAGGTGCAGGGATTAAGAACATCTTTGTGATTAAGAATAGCTACTTAATTTGACAATGACTGTATCATCCAACCAATTTGAACAAATAAGGTACATCACTCTACTTCCTGTATTTCTTACAGAGCTCTAACCACACTGTACCTAGTATCTGTATGTTTGTTTCCCACATTTAAGTGAAGGGAGGGGGAGGGAAAGCATGAGGGCAGAAATGGTATTCTTTGTCTTTCCAGTGCCAGTGAATGAATGGCTGAATGAATGAATGAATGAATCATGGATGAAAGCATTGCTCCTTCAGAGGACAGTTTAGAGAGACTTTTTTTTTAATGAATATCTATTTTATTATTTTTGAAATTCAGTTTTATTGAAATATATTCACATACTGTACAATCATCCATGGTGTACAACCAACTGTTCATAGTACCATCTTATAGTTGTGCATTCATCACCTCAATGTATTTTTGAACATGTTCCATACACCAGAAAGAATCAGAATCAGAATAAAAAATAAAAATAAAAAAAGAACACCCAAATCACCCCCCCCCCCCCCCGATCGCACCTTGTTTTTCATTTAGGTTTTGTCCCCATTTGTCTACTCATCCATCCATACACTGGATAAAGGCAGTGCCATCCACAGGGTTTTCGCAATCACACTGTCACCGCTTGTAAGCTACATTGTTATACAATCGTCTTCAAGAGTCAAGGCTACTGGGTTGGAGTTTGGTAGATTCGGGTATTTACTTCTAGCTATTCCAATACATTAAAACCTAAAAAGTGTTATCCACGTAGTGCATAAGAATGTCCACCAGAGTGACCTCTCGAGTCCATTTGGAATCTCTCAGCCACTGAGACTTTATTTTGTTTCATTTCTCATCCCTCTTTTGGTCAAGAAGATGTTTAGAGAGACTTATTTTTGTGTGATCCAGTGATACAGACCCAGTATTATTTAAGGCCCTCATAATCTCTTTTTCAACCTTGTTTTGAACTCTGTAATACACTGTGCTTGGCACACAGAATGAGTTCAATAAATAATAGGTTTGATCCATGATAGTGTAAGCTTGGCACTTAGTAGTGCTTAATAAAGGCTATTTGCCATTCCCTTTCTCTATTCTATAATTCAGGCATTGTGCACCCATCAATCTGTATTAACCCCCCACCCCAAACAAACAGCTACATATGCTAAGTTTATATTAACTTCAGCTATTCACCTTGTGTCTTCCCAACTTATAGAGTGCTGAGATTTTCTTCCTCTTTACCTGTTTTCACTCAACTACAGCTCAATTTTCCCCTCCTTCCACCCGGCTCTCTAGCTCCTTTTATGTCTCCCATCCAAGAATAACTAGTTGCTACTTGAAATAAGTCTATTTAGCAATATATCATTTTGTATCGTTCACGAATCACTATTAGTCTTCTCTCTCCAAACAACTGGTCAAATTCCCTAGGATTGAAGGTGTGTGTAGACACATAATAACTATTTAATAAGTATTTTTGACAGATTTATAAATATCTATCTTTCATGGTTCTTAATTTTGTTTCTTCTTCTTAAAGTATGATAGCTCAAAAGCTAATGAAAACATTGTAGGAAAGGACATTTTTAAAAAGTTGCTCCCGTGAAAAATTATTTAAAATCCCTCTAGCTTGCAAACATCCATTTGATTGCTTTGTGGAATAAAAAAGCCAACATGGTTTAAAGATTGAAATGTTCTCATATTTATTTGATCTGTGGGATCAGTTTTTCAGTTCTGCAGGTCTTTAAACTTCATGGGAGTCATTTTTCAGGAAATTGCAAATTATTCTGTATCAACTTTCTTTGTCTCTTATTCTGTGCTGCCTTAAACTTAAAAGGCAACAAGACTCCTTTCTTGTCCTGAGGGCTGTTGTAAATTGATTTGGGAGTGGGGAGATTGGGGGTAAAGGAGATTGCTTCTCACCACTGTATTTAAATACCTTTTCACTTTTTGAATGCCTTATCTACTCTGATAATAAATGCATTGATTAAAGAAAGTAATTTGACTTTAGAGTTTATTTCCTTTAGAGTATATTTGGAGACATTTAAAATTTTCAAACATGCTTTTTAAAATATAGTCAAAATATCATCATTCATGCATTAGTTATATTGCACAAATACTTTTCAGAAGTTATAGCAATATCCTCTTAATGTTTACTTAGTACTTGTTTCAAAAGAAGATTGAATTAATCTTGTAAAAAGAGCTTCAAGTACCTGTGTTCTGTGTTACTAGTCTGTTATTATAGTCGGAGCAGATTGCCAATGTCCTAGAAAGACAAAAAGTCCAAACTCCAAAGAGAGAACACAATGTGCTATTTACACTTTTTGGCTAGCAATAGTAGCTGAATGGTATAGAAGCATGTGAAGTTATGATTCTATTTTTCCCAAAGCTTTGTTGGAGGTATTGAAGAAACAGTCTAGACATGATACTGGATTAAGAACTAACAACAAGAAGTTAGTGGATTATAATAGTGGGAAAGAATAATCTTCTGAATACTTTGTTGGGCTTACCTTGTATGTCAAATGTCAGCTCTTTTCCCCGACATTTTCTAGAGACAATAGCATTGTTGATAGTTTTGTCTGTGAATTTGCAAGGATGCTTTGTTTGAACCAGTCTGCCTTTGGCACATGGAGGCAGGACTGTAGTTGAAAAAGCAGAAAGGAAATGCCGGGAAAGTTTCTCCAAAACTATGATGTCTGTTTACATTTTTGTGTGGTGGAGAGAAATGAAGAGACAAAGTACTGAAAACATATGCCACAATATGTTACTGTCACAAAAATTTAAAATTTATATTACCTTATGGAACATGGAATAAGATGTTTATGCAGGTATAACTCTTAGGGTTAGTCATCCTATCAAGTCTGTTTGGTTGAACAGGCTTCTCAGAATATTGTGTGACAATGAGAAGAGAAAGAAACACTGGACGAGTTACCCAAATCTTTAGAGAAGGAGTCATTCCCATGTACTCTCTTGCCCTTTCTTCATGTTCTCCTTCTGCCATTTCTACAGCCTAAGCTCTGGGAAGTCAGAGCATATAGGTTTCTTTTGAGAACCTTGGTGGGACAAGGTAGAGCTTGGTGAGAAAAGTGTGCTCTGGAGGGTTTTGAATATGTGATAATAGCACCTTACATGTAGTCCTTCCCAAGCCTCTCACTCTTCTTTAAGTAACTAGCAACAGTACAAGTGATTAAAAAAAAAATACCCGCTATGGGACTATGCCGCAAAGCTTTCATTCTTCATTTTCTGCCTTAGGATAAAACGGTTATTTTTAAAATTGGCTAAGTCTCTAACTTAGGTAGTCATTAAATATTACATGATATTTTAAAATGAAGAATAAAGGCAATCTTTTGTGTAGTTACCTTGATAGTTCAGTGTTCCTCTCTAAATGGTTGCCTCTAAATTGTCTCTAAAAGACAAGTGAATTTAGTGTGCAAATGCACTTTGTTTGACCTGTGTTCCTCTCTGGTAATGATCATTTTACGTACCTATCTGCTTGTGGAATTTTACTGTTTAAAGGTTTTTCTTCTTTCTGTCCAAATGATGTATAGGCATGTTACACTATATTAAAAAGTTAACCGCTTTTCGCTGCAGAGCTATCTGCATTCTTATGTAGTAGAAATGATTGGGATATAATTTATTTATAGCTATAGGTAATAATATAAGTAGAAGACATACTGATTATAATTTCTCTCTTTCATATTTTGAAAGATGGTCATAATTTCTCAAAAACATTTCTCCTGAATGAAAAATTCACACTGAGTAGTTTTTTTGTTTTTGTTTTTGTTTTTTTTGCCCCACTTTGGAATGGTTGAGCTAAGTTACTTAAGTTATTTGAAATTATTCAAATATAAAACAAATTCAATATTTCTCCTTTTAACAAAACTGTTTTGAACATTATATTACCTCTTTAATGCAAAACCAATAAAAGCTATAAACTTCAGTCTTTGCATGATTATAGACCTCAACAAGGAAGGAGAACAGAGCCAAGTCTAAAGAATAGCAATTAAAAAATATTTCACATTGTAAAGATTTAAAAATGCTGAACATTATAGTTTTGTTTTTATGAATTTTTACCTCTAATGTAAACCATCTTACTGACTTCATAGATCATTTCAGGTCTTTAAAGATATAAAGAGAATGAAATAAGACATGTCCAACTAAGCGTAACTTAAATACAGGAAAAATACTTAACCCACTTACTTCCTGTTTAAAAATAATTTGCCAGGGGCCACAGAAGCCAGAAAATGATGTTATTATATTTTATACATGTTTTAGGCTGCTAATCCTGTCTGCAGTACTTAGGATGGATTGGGGAGAAACAGAATATAGTCATAAATCTAATCAGCTATTTCTAGTCGGTGAAGTAGGTGGCAATCATAAAATTGGATATGAACGAATTGATGACAAACTTTTCATAATCCAAATGGGTAGGGATTAGGAACTGGCTTTGGAGGCAGAGGGAAAAAGGAATTGAAGAAGACCCAGTGTTTAAAATCTGAACAACTCTGGGCATTGTAATGTATGTGAGTTATAAGGAATGTGGATGGGGGAATAGGTTTTGAGACAAAGACGCATTCTGTTTGAATGGGATGAGCCTGAGGTGCATATAATATATCATGTGGCCATGTCTAAGCAGTTGGCAATGAAGATCAGTAACATGGGTTAATAAACAAAATGAATATATAAGGAAGGGCAGGGTCATAGGTTAGAGAGTCCTTAGGTAAAGGAGAAAGAGGAAAACTTTCAGGGGAAGATGATGATGAGAATGAAGGCATCTGACCTCTTCCAGCCCTCCTGCCATCACTACTTCTCTACTCCCAGATTCCACAATAAATCAAAAACTAAATAGACAAAAAGGTGTTTTGTTGGAAGTGGGGAGATCTAAAGTGAGCATGAAATTTGGAAACGGTATTCCACCTGCCTCTTCTTTGTTCTTGATTCTGCTTTGTTTTTTTTATCTAACATGTATCACAATCTGTCATACATTTATACATTCATTTGTTTATTGTCTGACTCCACCCCATTAGGATATATGTTTCACAACGTTTTAAGACTTATCTGCTTCTATCACTCCTGTATCCTCAACTCTCAAAAAATTATTGTGTAATGAATGAAAGAGCTACAGGACAAGAAATTTGAAAACCTTCAGTTAGATATAGGATAAGTACAGAGTGACTCAAAGAGACACTGAGAATTTTCTGGAAATTCCCCTTGCTGTAGAAGAACAGTATGAATGGACATTCATGGAGGACATACTGGCAAAGGTCAATTTATTTTCTAACTCACAGTGATAAAGCAGTTTAAATAAGAATAAGCAAAGATAATAGACATGAAGTTGGCCCAGTGGTGAGCCTTTCACCTGCGGGAGACAGCTGCCATCAGTCAAAAAACAGACATGGTAATGGGGTTACCACTTGGAGGAGCAGTCAGAAGAATAGAAGACCTTTATGGAGGTTTTTTTTATATTAAATCACCGCCCCTACCAGAGGAGCAGCAAGCAATAATCTCTGCATCACAAGTCTTTCTTTTCCAGGGGACCTGAATGCAACAAGCAGAAAATCTCAATGACAGAGAAAGAAAAAGTACCAGACATATCAAAAGACACAGGAATCAGAAATTTATACCTAAATATTCAACACGACAACACAGTTTTGAAACGAAATCTAGTGTCAGATGAAAGAATAATCTGCAACTGGAAAAATATTATATAAAGTTATAAAAACACATATTTGTGGCATTATAAATCACACTGGAGACTATAGTGAAGGTATTAGGTACCTGCAAAAATAGAATCAACAGCATAAAAAATGAACTAACAAATTTTGCCATAATACAGAAGAGCAAAATGTGATGAGACAGAGAAAAAGAGAGAGAGAATTGAAAACCAGATTCAGGAAATACAGTATCCAAATAATAAGAATTCCAAAAAATAGTCATAAAAGAATAAAAAAACATACAAAAGGAATTCCAAAAATGAAAAAATATAAAAAGTAAAAAGCAGAGATAGAACATAAGCAATGTTTAAATAAACCATAAAAGGAAATATGTTCATTTAAAGATAAGCCAATTTGCAAATTCAAAGGCTAGAAATGTTATTTTCACTGTTCATGGGAAAAGCAAATAGAAAGATATCTGATAAAGTAGAGCATTAATACAGTCTTGAAAAAAATTACTCAGAACAACTACAGTTTCTTGGATTATAAATCAAAAGAAAGAACTCAAATATTGGTGTGTATGTGTAGTTAAAGGACAATACGAGCAGTAGGAAAATCAGCAAAATACAGAGTGAGGTTTTAAAAAATTGTTTTTGTGAGGTTATAAACATTTCAAAAAGTAAAAATAATCATTTAATGAGAACTATGTAAGGTCAAAACTATAATTTAATAATGATAAATAAGACATAAATTCTGAATTGTATGAATGATACTCAGAAACGTGTAAAAAGAAGGTCATGTGGAATAATAAAGTATGCTAAGATTTTCATCCTGTCAAAGGTTTAAAGGATGCTATTTTCTCCCTAACTTTTGTAATTAAAGAAAAATGTGTTTCTTTAGTATAAAGGAAACTTCTAGTAGAATAAAAATAAGCTTTGTAAGTTTTGAATCACTAGGGTAAGGAAAATATTTATCAAGAAAAGAAAGGGAATAAAAATTAGCCAGAAAAAGAAGACATCAAAGTCCAGAGATTAGCTAATGCATAATCACCAGTGTTTGTGAGATACGATGGCAGTGGTAATAATAAAGACTATGGAGTGGGTTTAGTCAAGCATCAACTTAGGTCAAGTCCTCTGTGACCCGGAGCCCATTGAAAGGGAGGCCAGGATCCCTTGGGAGAGGACACCGCGATACCATAGCTAATGTATAGAACAGCAGTTCCCCCAGTTCTTCATCACAAAGATCTAGAGGCATTTACCAGAGTCATTGCCTTCCAGTGGAATGTATTCTGATGGAAGCGTCCTCAACAAAATACAGTAGGAAGCTAAGATAGAGGAAGAACTGGGATTTGAGAAATAGAGGAATCACGTAGAAAAATAGTGAAAGAAAGTCCCAGCATGACCATTGCTTGAGAGTTCAAGAGCAAAGTCTTGACTAAAGCAAGGGGATGAAAAATTCTGTATGAAAATCACTAGGAACTAAATAAAAGAAATTTGTAGGTTAACTCATATATTTCAGCATTTGGGGAAAAATATAACTGAAAGGAATTTGACAGTTCTGATAGGACATCTAGCCAACATATAAATGAATAAATAACAAGAGGTGTATAACATTTTTTGTAAGTAAAAAGAGATAATGAAAATAATTATTAACTCAAGAATGAATTAAAGATGTACAAAACAGGAAAATAATCATAACTGACCTCTTAATGTTATATAAACATTTTACAGTCATAATAATTTAATAAAAATAATTTAATTAAAAGTTGACTTATCAATATACTTGGAAAATAAAGGAAAGTTTTGTGTAATAAGCTACCAAAATCCTCACCAATGATAAAGAAAGCCATTTTAAAAAAATAAGTATTTCTTTCAGATATCTGAAATCAGATTTCCGATGTGTGTGTATGTATATACACAATCAATTTGTAAATTTAATATCTTGGTGGGTTCTTTTTTTCATGTATCATAAAGTCAATTTTGTTTTAGAATCAAAGAAAAGGAATTTAACAAAATTTAAATATTAATAAAACTCATCTAAATGTTAAAAATTAAAAAGCAAAAATTTGTTGCTGAACAAATCTTTTGTCATAGGAAATATCAAAACCATAATTACATGTTATATAAAAAATAAAAAGTTTAAATCAATAATTAAATGCAGAATCTCCATCTAAAAATAAATATTCAAAATATTAGAAAATAAAATGGGGACTCTCATTTTAACTTTGCAGCATGAAACATAAAAAAAAAGATAAGAATTAGCAATGTAAAAATAAAGACCTGTGTACATGGACAAACTTATTAAACAAAGTTGGAATATAAGCTTACATAACCAGCATATATATATATATATATATATATATATATATAGGGTTAATAACCATTTACAATATAAAAGGGCTTCTAAAAGTATGAATAATGCAAACTAATCAAATACAAAAGTTAGCAAAAGCAAAAGAATTAAAAGAAGAAACTCAATGTTCAAATTAATATTTGGAAAATACTAAGCCACAAGAGTAAACATAGACAATAAAAGAAAGCAGAGATTCTTGTTAAAAAAAGCAAATTGACAAAAGTTAAAATTGTTGATAATATCTATTCTTTGTAAATAAATCAGAATCACATTATCCATCAGTATTTAAAATGCATACATCGATTGATTCGGTTATTCTTTATATAAGAATCTATACCACAGACCTATTTGCACACATACACAAAGACTTACCTAAAAGCATAATCCCTGTACTCCTTAGTTTAAACACAAACATATGGGGAATGATGAATAAATTTTCGTGTAATCATTCACTGAACTAATATGCATCAGTTAAAACAAAAGTGCAACAACACAAAAACAAACAAAAAGAGGTAGATTCACATATACTGACTTGGAAAAAATCTCTGAGATGAATTATTATATGCAAAGCCATACACAATGTGTGACTCATTTCATTGTACAAAACTATCTAAGAGTGCTCTCTTATTCTCGTTATATACTTATACATATAATACACACATACACATGCATATGCACACATATAAATTTTCCTATATGTGGAAAATATATTTTTGCATATGTATATATATATACATATATGTATATATTTATATAATTGTATAGGAGCATAGATACATGTAACATGAGAGGTCACCATTTTACATACATACATGAAATATATGTGTTTATATATGTATATTTGCAAAGTTATGAACCATACTGTTAACAGCAATTATCTCTTGAAGAAGGGGAGGTAAACTGAGTCAGATGGAGGGTGAAATTAAATTTTTCCTCTATATAATTCTATATTGTTTAAATTTTATATTGTGATCTAGCACTTAAGCAAATAAAAAAAAGCAACAAGAAGACACTTTTTTTATCCATTAGATTAACAAATTTTTTTGAACTTTGATAGCATTTAAAGTTGGTGATAACTTTGGATAATAGCCTCATGGAGTCCCTGAGCTAACCACATTCCCAAGACTAGGGATGGGAAGTAGGAATCAGTGGAGTCAGAGACAGATAAGACGCAGATGGTTGAGTGATGGTTTAACAAAAACTTGCTCATTAGTAATTTTTTTAACCTAAAGGTTAATGATTTGTTTTATAGGCCAAGAGTTAGTGTTGCTGTTGTTGTTATTTTTATAGGTCAAGTCTAAATATCTTTGCATCACAAAAAACCGTGTACAAGTGGTCAAGTTAAAACAGCAGGTGTCTTAGGTTGCAAATATGTATTTTGGAAATGAGTAGAAAGAGAGAGCCAGTAGAAAAGAATCAGTGAGAACAAAGTCTGATAATAAGAATCAACTCATAAAAGCAAATTTTAGAATTTGCTTTATGGTCATCCAGTCCACTCTCCTGTAATTTTCAGATCCAAAGTTATGTTAGGGTAAGAATAATTCATGCTTGGAAATAGTCCAATAAAGAAAATATTCCATAAGAAAACATTTAAGTATGTTAGTATTAGTGTGCTTTATTAACAACTGCAAAATATGGCAATGCATTTTTAAAATTATGTATTTCTTATGAACAACAAAACAAGTTACTGAAAATTTAGAAAATTGAGAAAAAATGAAAGATAATCACCCCTTAAAGTGTTTACCTTATTCAACCATTTGTAGCATTTTTAGCAAATGTTCTGACAGTTAAAATATATACTAGTATGTATTTTACGTAATTTAAATAATTGTGTACTCATAGTTCAGTTTTGTGTGTTACATTTTAATCACTTTCCATATAATTGCACAGTTATTCCTTGATTCAACAAATATTAGTTCTTTCCTTTTATATGCTGGATATACAAAATAGAGTCTTCAAGAACTCCAAGTTTCATAAAGAAAATAGCATAGAGATCATTACAATTCAGTGTGCTAAGTTGTAGGATAGTATAAGCATGTATGGGAACATGCATAAGAAACACCTTCCCTACTTTGGGGGTTGGGGTAGGGACCAACAAGGAAAATGCAACATTTAAGTTTAGAGGAAAAGATCAAATGAGAGACAATGGGAGGTAAAGACTATTACAGGAAGAAGAAATGCTATGGGCAAAAGTCCTGAAGCAAGAACAAAGAGAACACAGAGCATTCAGTAAACTGGAAGTGAGCCATGTGATACCGATGGTGCTTAGGTTAGGTCAAGTCTTAAGTATCTGAAAGTGTAATATAAAATAACAAGCATGACTTTTAAAATACAAATGCATGTTAAAGAGCCTTGGATATGAATGCTGTAAAGGGATAAGAGACATGAAATCCAGGTGGAATATTTTTGAAAAATAGAACGAGTAGAACATGTGAGGACTGGGGACTAGCCAGCCTTGTAGTTACAAGAGGAGAGTGAGGAATTAAGTGACGAGGAATTTTGCAAAACAATTTAGCAGATAGATCCAGATATTGTGAGCTAGGAGGAGTCTGCAGTCATGGTCAAATAGAGAGGGGGAAAAGGCAATGAAAAGTCATACTATGTAAGAAGATTTTAGTGAAGATTTTACAGCTTAAAACCATAAACTTGAAATGGCACCCTCACATTCTCAATTGATTCTTATTCTTATGCAATCTAGATTGGATAGTTTTGAACCTTCTGAGGCATGTGGCCTTGTTTAACACTCTCTCCTTTCTGTAACTTGCTGCAATATTGATTTCTAGACCACCCTTCTGGCCACTCTTTCATGGCCTCCTTCAGAGGATCCTTTTCTCCTACCCATCCTTAAATGTTGGGGCTCCCCACTCCTCTGTCATCAGTTCTCTCCTCTCAGACAGTGTTTCTTGGCAGTCTTCATCTGTGGAAGAGATGAGTGCTGACAGGTCTCAAACACATATCTTCAAATTATACCTCCCTCCTAAATTTCAAAACCGTTTTAAAAAATGATTTTACAGAAACATTACAGATGCACAAAAGACATTTAATAAAATCTAGCACACTTATTGATGTGCTAGAAAACTAGGAATAGGAGGAAATTTCCTCAACCTGATAAAGGGTATAAGAAAAACCCACAGCTAATATCATACTCAATGGTGAAATACTGAAAGCTTTCCCCTTAAATCAGGAACAAGACAAGGATGCCCACTGCCACATCATTTAGCATTGTACTGGAATTTCTAGAAGAGCAATTAGATTAAAGAAAAGGCATCTAAATTGGAAAGGAAAATTAAAACTTTCTCTACTTGCAGATGACATGATTCTATGTATAGAAATCCCCCTAAATCTGCAACAATAACTAGAGCTAATAAGCAAATTCAGCAAAGTGATGGAAGACAAGATTAACATGTTAAAATCAGTGCTGTTTCTAAATATTATTATTATACAATCTGAAAGGAAATCAAGAAAAATATTCAATTTACAATAGCAACTAAAATAACCAAATATCTATGAATATATTTAACTATGGATCTAGAGGACTTGTTCACAGAAAACTACAAAACATTGCTGAAAGAAATTAAAGAAGACCTAAATAAATGGAAGGGCATTCTGTGTTCATGGATTGGAAGTCTAAATATTAAGATGTCAATTCTACCTAAAGCAATGTACAGATTCAATGCGATTCCCATCAAAATACCAAAAACGTTCTTTGAAGAAATGGAAAAGCCAGTCATCAAATTTATATGGAAGGGTACAACCCCTGAATAGTCAAAACCATCTTGACAAAAGAAGAACAAAGAGGACTCACACATTCCAGTTTTAAAACTTATTACAAAGCTACTGTAATCAAAACAGCATGGTAACTGGCACAAGGACAGACATATAGACAAATGGAATTGAATTTAGAGTTCAGAAATAAGCCCTCACATCTATGGCCAAGTGATTTTCAACAAGGGTACCAAGTCCATTCTATGGGAAAAGAATATTCTCTTCAATCAATGGTGCTGAGAACATTGGATATCCATATGAAAAGAACAAAGTTGGACCCCTACCTCATATCATATATAAAAATTAGCTGAAATGGATTAATTACCCAAATATAAGAATCCAAACTCTAGGACTACTAGAAGAAAACAGAGGGAAACATCTTCAGGACCTTGTGTTAGGCTACGGATTCTTTGAATTTACACCAAAAGCATGAAGAACAAGAAAAAAAAATAGATAAATGACACTTCCTAAAAAACAAAAAAACAAAACAAACAAGAAACAAAAAGAAACTTTTGTCCATCAAAGAACATTATCAGGAAATAAAAAAAAAAAATAATGGGAGAAAACATCTGGAAACCATATATCTGATAAGGGTTTAATATTCAGAACATATAAAGAACTCTTACAACTCAACAACGAAATAACTACTAAATTAACAAATAAACAAAGGACTTGAATGGGCATTATTCCAAAGAAGATGTACAGATGGCCAATAAGCACATGAAAAGGTGCTCAACACCATTAACCATTAAGGAAATGCAAATTGAAACCACAGGGTATCACTTCACACCCTATAGAATGGCTACTATTGAAGAAAAATGGAAAATAACTAGTGTTGATAAGGATGTAGAGAAATAACCACCTTGTACTTTGGTGGTGGCAATGTAAAATGGGTCAGTCCTTGTTCTGGTTTGCTAATGCTGCTGGAATGCAAAACACCAGAAATGGATTGGCTTTTATAAAAGGGGGTTTATTTGGTTACACAGTTACAGTCTTAAGCCCATAAAGTGTCCAAGGTAACACATCAGCAATCGGGCACCTTCACTGGAGGATGGCCAATGGTGTCCAGAAAACCTCTGTTAGCTGGGAAGGCATGTGGCTGGCGTCTGCTCTGAAATTCTGGTTTCAAAATGGCTTTCTCCCAGGATGTTCCTCTCTAGGCTGCAGTTCCTCAAAAATGTCACTCTTAGTTGCACTTGGGATATTTGTCTTCTCTCAGCTTCTCCAGAGCAAGAGTCTGCTTTCAACAGCCGTCTTCAAACTGTCTCTCATCTACAGCTCTTGGGCTTTCTTCAAAGTGTCCCTCTTGGCTGTAGCTCCTCTTCAAAATGTCACTCTCAGCTGCACTGAGTTCCCTCTGCCCATCAGCTCATTTATATGGCTCCACTGATCAAGGCCCACCCTGAATGGGTGGGGCCACACCTCCACGTAAATTATCTCATCAGAGTTTATTACCTACAGTTGGGTGGGGAGCATTTCCATGGAATCACTCTAAGAATTACAATCTAATTAACACTGATAGGTCTGCCCACACAAGATTACATCAGAGATAATGGCATTTGGGGGGACATAGTACATTCAAACTGGCACAGTCCTTGTGGAAAACATTTTGGCATTTCCTCAGAAACTTAAACATAGAATTACATATGGCATGCCAATTCCACTTCTAGGTATATAACCAGAAGAATTTAAGGCAGATATTTGAACAGTTTCACACCAGTGTTTATAGTGGCATTAGTCATAATTGCCAAAATGTATAATCACTCCTCCTAAATCTTAAGGCAGAATTATTTATGTCCCACTCAAACTTGCTTCTTCTCCTGTGTTCCTCATTTTGGAGTCTAAACTCACAACCCACCAAGCTAGAAATCAGCATCATCCTTGACTCTGTTCTCTTCCTCATATATTGCCCCCCTTCACTCTCTGCACATGTCATCAATTACTAAATCCTGTCAGTTCTATTTCTTAAATAACTCTAAGATGTGCGAGTCCCACCCAGCCCCCCTTACCCTGTACCTCCGAATACCTCAATAGTTGCTACCTTGGTTTAGGCTCTCATTTTTCCCTGTCTAGCCTTGTAACTGACCTCTTGCTACTCTTCCTCATATACTTTCCAGATTAATGTCCCAACACTTTCCATTTGCAATTGCACTCAAGCCAAAAGGATATGCTTGTGGAAATTCCTCCAATGCTGCCTGCTTTCCTATCCCTCCTTTCATTTCTCACTCTGTTCCTTCTCTCTAGGAGTGATTTTTATCCTTTCCCCTTGGTTCATTCTTCCATGTTTTTAGACTTTAGCTCAAAAGACACTTTTTCATGAGTCTGCCAATCCTGAGTAATATAACTTTTCTTTAAGTCCTCAGAATTAGCACTTATATCATCATGTAATAGTTAATTCTCTGGTAAGTCAGTGGTCTCTTTAGGCTCATAAAAATAGATATAACTGTGTTAAATGCTTTCTATGTGCATGGCACTGAGATAAGGCTTTTACATTGATTATCTCACTTAATCTTTACAGCTCATCTGTGAGGAAAGCACTATTACTATTTTATTTGAAGATATGGAAGCTGAACTACAGGAACCCAAGTTCAAACAGCTAATAAGTAATAAAGCCAGGATTCCAACTGTAGTGAGTGTAACAGCATTGTATAACAACACAGAGACTCAGGAACATAGTGTCATTTCAAATTTTTTAAAAAGTAAATAGAATCAACATCTGAAGCTCCATCTCTGCCAAGTAACAGGAAAAAAAGCTAAATGAAATAAACTAATAGGACTCAAAAATCAAATGAGCCAAAAAACACCCTAATCTCTTTTCCTCCTTTGCCATCCAACTCCCCCATACAGTCACCACCAAGGGCTTCAGAGATCTGAAGGTCCCCAGCTGAGCACCCAGAGCCTCAATGATTATGTGGAAGACATGAGCAACCTTGAAGGATATCTGCCGTCACAAGTTGATACTGCATATCTGAAGCAATCCTCAGTTCACTGCATGCCAATTTGCATCATGTCCAGTGTTGGTATAATCACAAGAAATCATTAGAAAAAGTAAAAGCCAATCTGCTTGGAATGAAGGAATCCTTGGGCAAGGTATACTCTGGCTAATGCATAAGACACCCAAGGAAATGGCGCTACGTATAGTAAAGATGATGGTGGTCATTACTATCTTTGGATCTGATGACGAGGAGGAATGTGAAGAAGCAGACTCTTGTCACAGTATGAGTCAAATAAGACCCCCAAACCTGAACTCACTGCCAGCTCTTCTGGATGTGGAACCCTGAGGTGCTGGGTCAGGGACAGCAGGATTTGAGTGTGTTAGAAGCCTTCATTCAGACAGCTTGGTCTGGGGCTCTTCCAAACTAGTTCTGATAGGATAGGACCTGGTATCAAGAAACTTCAGATGCAGGGTGGAGCTGAAGATGATAAATTTGGAACAAAATGCTGGAGAGCAGATAACTGCTTTTGAGGACCGTGTTCATTCAATGGACTTAGCTGCTTTCAGCAGGATCAAAACCATACTTGTTAATTGCACTTAATGTTTGAAACAGAAAAAAATCTTAATCTTGTCTATTAAAGGTAAGTTTATGCAGGGCCTCACAGGGTAACTCAGTCCCTTTCATTAAATACCGTCACTTCCGAAGTTTCCTTTCTGCTGTGCCTTTCCTACCTCTTGCTCTTTTTGCTTTTCCTGGGTGGGAAGAGGAAACCCACCTGCACTGGAAAAGCAGCCTCTTCTGGATTCTGCATTGTTTTGTAGTCCTCATGAAGCTGGGTCTCTATGGTGGTGTCAGACCTCCTTGGGCTCGTTGCTGTTCTGCTAAGAGGTCCCAATTTGACGTTTTTTCCTGCTCAGTCTTATGGTGGTTTTTACTGACTGTGAGAATCAGAGTTACCTTCATTTTCACACCCTCCCTCCCATTTACCCCACACCTACCTCACCCCCACCCCCGGCATTCCAGAAGGTAAGGCCCTCTGGTGTCAGATCTTCACAACTTTCCAATTATTTCCTTTGCCCAACTCCCCACCCCCTCTGGGATTTCAGTACTGAGAAAGAAAAGAGCTGAGATCCTCTCAGAGACCTCACCTCTATCCATTTCTTCAACTCTCTGTCAAATTCCAGCACTGAAGGTGGGGAGGAGGGGGTACAGAGAGAGAAAAGGAAGGCAAGAGGAGGGGAGAGAAAACACTCAAGTCCTGTTCACCTCACTCAAACTGCTGAGGGGACCCCTGGGTTTTTCAGTCATGTAAGCAAATAAATCTCCATTTTGTTCTAGCTACTTTGATACTGGATTTTATCATGCTTTCAAACATAAAGAGTCCAAATTAAATCAAGAAGGTATCTCCGACTTTTCAATAAGGTGTTTTTTGGGGAAAGTAGTATATGGTGGTAGTCATGAGTTGGGGGATTTGTTAGGGTCCCAGTTCATATCCATTGTGAATATCTACTGCATGTGGTAGTTGATTCAAAGACACTTTTGAAATGTACTTCTTTATTGCCTTTGTTTACACTTTCTTAGAGTTACAGATGATGGAGAATATCATGAGTGGTTTATGACCGAGGTTTAATACTTTATGGGGGTACCAGTTTGGAATTTGAAATCTGAAAGCTGTTTTGACATTTTCCTGATGTCTTTATTGTCTTCTTGGTCAGTCTCAAGTTGAATTCTACCTTCATTTTCCCCCTTCCTTTCTTCCTTTTCTCACCACTGGGAAAATAGGGGCAATAATTCAATAAAAGAAACACTTAGCTAACAAGAGACCTTTTCAAGTAGATGTCATCTTCTAATGGAGAATTATTGCACTATATTTATTATCATAGCTAGAGCAGAACCAGTTTAAGGATAAAAATGACTCCAAGGTTATTTCTTCTACATATATTTTTGTCCAGAAATAGAAAATATCAAGTCAACTGGGTTCTGACCCTATATTGAATAGAAAAAATGAGAATAGGCAATATGGTTAAAAGAAATTTTGATCGAGATAATATCTCACATGTCATTACTAAAATATTAGTCTGATAAGGAATTCATACAAAATATTATTTGACCAAAATTATGGCATGTCTAAAATCATTCCTTTAAACATTTTTCAATAACCTTTCTTTCCAATTAAAAAAGGTAATACTTGCTCCTTATGATGGATTTTGAAAATTTAGGAATAAATGTAATCAATATATTAATCTTGAAGCTAGTGTTCAAATGTCCAAATGGACAGGTTAAGGGTGAAATGACAAAACATAGCTAGCTAGTTATTCTCAATTTTGTAGGCAGAGGTATTTCAGGACCCATAGATTTGTAGCTCCTTAGTGTCAAATATACTCTGGCATCTAGAAGTTTCTTTCACATAAACTTAGTGTTCAATAGCTGTGTGCTGTAAATTTATTTAAAATCAGCCTAACATGAAGGCAGAGCTAGTATAGAGTTTTATTCTTTTACTGTATGTCTCCTATGATTAATCTGCCTTGTGAAGTTAGGTAAAATGGGCCAACATCTCAGAGGATTTAAGGAACTGACAGAGTTGGGTTTAGAGTAGAACCATATGGAGACTTCCAGGAAAAACAGTCACCATCCCACTGCTAATCTGAACTTCCACCTGGCACAATAGTGAATTTTCTACTTTCTTAGACTTCTATCAATGCGATGTCCATGGCATAGTGGTTAACAGTTCACTGTGGCTGCACCCTGCTTTGGTTGGAGCCCTAACTCCACCACTGACCCAGTGACCTTCAGACAAGTTATCTATCCTGGAAATTTTTCAGTGTCCACATCTACAAAATGTAGAAAATGTAATACATTAACTCATAGGCTAGTTTTTGTGTGAATTTGATGAGAAAAGCTATGCTGTACATTCATCCCACTGCATTGAACACAGTAAGTACACTATAAACATTAATTACTGTTCAGTATAAATTTTTTTTGCTCATTACCAGTTACAGATATAACTATCCATGCATAACTTGATGGTTTAAAGACTGATAGAGCCCCAACAGATAAACAACCAAAGTCAAAATGTAGAACTTGTAAACAAAGATTTTTTTCTAATAACCTAAGAAATACAGGTATTTCCAGAGTTTCATCAGGCACTTTGAGGAGCCATGAACACTAAGCCCATCACTTACTCAGTGGCATGAGCCTTCCTTAACCCTGCTTGGAGATCTGATCTGACATGGTAAGTAAAAATATTCTTCTTTTGCTCTCTCTTCTCTCCAAGCAAACTGCTTTTGCTAAAGGGAGACTGGAATTCTCTTATTTTGAACTTAACAAATGAGAATGGGATCTTTCTAATTTTTTTTTTTTTTAATTCCGTGGGTCATAATTTTTAGGTACACGCTGATGTATTGTCTTATCATCACATGAGTCTCACATTAACTTCAAAGAGAACTATGCACAATGGCGAACAAAGTGGTAAGAAACATTTCCAGGACATAATGAAGTATTATCTGAAGCAGTGCTGAAGCAGATGTCTTGGGAGGGGAAACAGTAGCAGCGCAGCAGTAACTTTGTGAGCCATTGCAGTCAGGTCCAGGTCACTGAGCCTTAACAAGATCATGCTGACAGCAAACCAGAAAGGCAGAGCTACAAAGGAAAAAAAAGCAAAACACATACAACCGCATTGGAGCCACTGTCATTAACGCCAGCTTGTCTATGCAACTTGTTGGCAGAATGCGGGTTATTCATAAATCTTCTCAGCCTCAGGGAACTGAGGGCATTGCGAAATGACCAAGATCCCAAGCAACCATGTAAGGCCACTAGAAAGTGGGACCCTGAAAGAGGCCCTGGGCTCACCACCCCTGATTTGTTTGGGGATTTTACTCCAGTTTCTGTTAAAGATGTGCCATCCCCTAATTCCAGTCACTAGTTGGCAGTAGTGAATTTATACTCTAACTTGTCCCTGCTGCACCTTGGAAAACTCTGAGGCGCCATATTCTGGGGGTGGAGTGAAGAATCCTTATAAGGCTCAGAGTTGAGGCTCTAGCATCCTAAATATCATTCTGTGGGAATCTCTTCAATTATAGAAAATTCCTCAAGGCTGCAGCTTCTTGGCTTGGTGTTCCAATGGGAAATGCAGGCTATCAGCAGAGCCGAGTACAAAGAATAGCTATTTCTTTCGGAAAAGAGTCATGGGAGGGGTAAAAAATAGAGGCCCATTATTTCTAAATCTCCCTGGCCCTCTTTTTGTGTCTGTAATACTTAACTTTTAGTGGACCGCAGATCAAGATGTAGTAGGAAAATACAACTTTGGAGGAGAAAGCACATTTTATTGCCCACTACACAGTGTTCTTTGGAGTGGTTAACATAGAAGTTGCACCACAGGATTACCCACTGCCCGCAGCCTTCACTGACTAGTTGTTAAGGAATCTGATTAATGGAGCAAATATGGTTTTGGCATAACAATCAAGATGGACTCTTTAGACAAAGCAGGATTTGTCTACTTTACCCAATGCCCATTCAAGACGGACAAGTCGACATTTAAAAAATGGAAAACAGATGTTTCTTTCAAAGCTTTAAAAGTGTCAGGTATAGATGAAGGACCCCAGCTACTCAGATGGATTGGATCCGAGAAGGGGAATGTGAGGAAATCTGGCATTTCATCCAGCAGGCATAAGTGCATTCTAAAAATAAGTTTACCTTGGAATAAAGGGAAGTTAGCCAGAATTAGTAAATCACAAATTCTAAATTTGCAATAGTCATTGCACTAATGAATTGTCATTCTAAACAACTAATTATTGGATTACTATCCTAAATCCCTTTTAATAAAAAGATAAGAAAACTTTGAATATGGTGATAACTATACATATATTGGTAATTGAATATCATTTAAATTCAATCTATTGCACAATACCCCATAAAATATAGGTGGAACATTTAGTAAATTTACTTTCATTTACCTAAAGCAAAGCAAAAGAGTAGAGACATATAAAGACACATCTCTGTTTTTAAGTTTTAAGTAAATATGTGCTTTTAGCTCTCTAATGAAAAAGTGGCATATTAAAATAGCCTGGGGAACTTTTAAAAAACACTTATGCTAGTCTTCACTCTTAGATAGTCTGATTTCATTTGTTTGTGACAGAACCTGGACATCAGAATTTTTACAAAGTTGCCCAGGTTATTTCAATGCATAATCTGATTGTAAACTACTACTTCAATGTGCCTAGGTGTCTAAAATGCATGGTGTTTTGGTTTGCTAATGTTGCCGTTATGCAACATACCAGAAATGGATTGGCTTTCATAGAGGAGGTTTATTTGGTTACAAATTTACAGTCCTAAGGCCATAAACGTGTCTAAACTAAGGCCTCAGCAGTGGATACCTTCATTGAAGAACAGCTGATGGCATCCGGAACACTTCTGTCAGGTGGAAAGACACGTTCCTTTGCTCCCAGGTTGTGTTTCAAAATGGCATTCTCCAAAATGTCTCTGGGCTTCATCTCTTAGCTTACCATTTCTAAAACATCCTTCTGCCTGCATCTCCAAGCATCTCTAAGTGTCAGCAAGCATCTGGATCTGTGTTGAATCTTAGCTTCTTTCTTAAATACTCCAAAGAACTAATCAAGACCCACCCTTAAATGGGCGGGGACATACCTCCAAAAATAATTTAATGAAAGGTCTCACCCACAGTTGGGTGAGGCACATCTCCATGGAAACACTCAATTGAAAATTTCCACCCTAGTCGAAAGACTAATAAGTCTGCCCCCACAAGATTGCATTAAAGAACAGTGCTTTTTGGGGGCCATGATATATCCAAACTGGCACACATGGCTATTTAATAGCTTTTCTATCCTGGCGTTTTTCCTCTGGCATGCCCTAGAATATGCAAAGTGCCATCCCAGTGTTTACTGTCAGCATCTCTGTTTATATTCTCTATAATAGTGTAATGCAGTGGGTAAGAATATGAATTCCAGAGTCAGACTGACCAGTTTGGAGTTCCAGCTCTCCACATTCTAGGCATATGAGCTCAGACAAGGTAATTATACTCTCTCTTCCTCAGTATTGTCATGTGCAAATGCTGATAATAATGGTACCTAACTCACAGAGTTGTCGTAAAGATAAAATCAGTTAATATATACCAACACATTAGAACAATTTCTGAAAGATCATTCTTCATTACTAAAAAGAACCCTGGCTCTGAGTCTTGTCCCTTCTCTCCCTATCACAAATGGTCCAATAATAGAAACTTACATTCAGCCACAGCACCTCCAGGACTCCATATCATTTCTCCACTTTCTAAGCATAATTCTTTATAGCAAAAGAGGTGGGGGTGCTTATGAGTCTGTTTCTAGTTCTGTGTGTCTCCAGGGATGGCCTGTTTAAGTCACTTGCATTGGTTTTCAGAAATAGAGTTGTCTGGGTCTCATTACCTGATATTCTGGGAGGATTCTTACATACAATTGAGTCTGGGAACAACTGATCTAGTCCATGCTACTGTAATGGACATGGAAGGAAGAAGAATTATTCTCCCTTCACCGTGTAGCTCTGTGTGTCCTCAGGAAGAGCCTCAGGAAAACCAACAGCTGGTGTCAGTTAGAGGATGTGATACTGTTACCAATGTACTTATGTAGGAACTTTGTCAATGTTGTAGATTTTGACTTATGACACAGCTGTTTGATTATATCTCTAAAGGAGCATTTTAGGTTTCTCCTGCTGGGTAATTATCTTCTCTAGGCATGGGTATATCATTCTTGTGAGCCACAAGAGTGATTTGGAGGGTCTTCCTTGAAATGTTCTAAGTCCTCCTCTGGTGGCTGGGTCTGGCCCAACTATGGGTCATCTAGGGGCCCCATGGCCAGGCCCCAGTTCCAAGAAGGCAGTTTGGTGAATGGATTGATCCCACTCACTGGTGTGGAATTTATTTTGTGGGATTGTGCGGCCAGAATGGTGCTGAAATGCAGATTTTCAGAGGTTCTCACTTACTTGCAGGTAGAATGAAGAATTTTTTCATGCACTGATTGGAATATGTATATCTATATATCTTCTGTATCCACTATTATAAATCTTCAACCATTAATCACTATACCTCACATAAGCCCTGTGAATTTTAATACATTTTTAACCGGATTTTTTTTCTAAATATAGGAACCCCACAACAATTAAAAGCACACCCAGATAACGATCCCCTGTGTTTTTTAATTGCCATTTTAAAAACACCATAAAGAACTATATAATTTTTTGTTCTGGATCACCCATTCCACAACCACAGTTGTGCATATTGTTCTAATCTTTCAAGAAAGTTAGCTGCATTCAGATGATTAGTTATGAGTGAGAAAGGAAAAAAGTCAAACCCAAATGGACCAGGAATTGGTATGATAAAAATTAGAAAGAGAGATGTTAAATAAGTTAGGTTAGGCTAGGATATGCTGCTGTAACAATCCTATGATCTCACAATTTTTTGTGAATTACAAGAAAAAACTTTGTTTCCCACCCCTGCAATAAGTTTATTGTGCAATGGCTGTGGGCTTTTCTCTAAGCATTCTCACTTTGGAACTCAGGCTGGCAGAGCAGCTAATAACAGAAATACTGTCAGCTGCAATGGCAGGGGAAGTGAGACTCTGAAGGGCCTCACATAAGCAATTTAATGGCATGGATCATAAATGACACATGTCACTTATGCTCACAACTCATTAACCAGAACTAGTCGTGTGGCCTCCACTTAACCACAAGGGGTCCAAGAAGTACAATCCAACCATTTGCTCCAAGGGTGAAGAGCCAGAATTATTTGGGGAATAGTACTGACTACCACAGACATGTTAAAGATGGTAGACTTATTCCATGCTTTATAAATTTCTAAAGGAAGTATCTAGAATTGTTGCCTCCTTTATAATGAATCTCTTTTTTAAAAATTGTAGAGAATGAGAAAACTGAGTCATAAATAAAAGACTTCTTAAACATTATATGTTGCATATAATAGAAAATTTAAAGCCAACATCTATATTTACAATTTGTAAAGAATAGATAAATACATTTAATTTTATTTCCTTCTGAGACAGAGTAATGTAGTGTGGAATCCATGCTAGAATTCAAAAGCAAATTCTGAGCACAGTAAAAGACTGGAGAAAATACACTCAAATATTAAGTGTCACTTGTAAGTCAGGAGTACATGAATAACTTTTCTCTTTCTCTTTCTGTTTTCTATTTTGAAATTCCCATAATGTATATGTATTGTTTTTTGTAATCATTTTTTGATTGTGGAATATAACATATATACATAGAGGTGATAACTTTCCAAGTGCAATTTAACAAGTCATTAGAGAGTGGACTTCCTCTCTCTAAGCCTAGCTCTGCAAATAAGTTCATCATCTTCCCCCTGATGTGGGTCAGGACCCCCCAGATAAATGAGTTACTCTGGTGACATAGAACATGGATTCCAGGAATGAGCTTGACCCTGGTATTGAGGGGTTAAGAATGCCTTTTTGACCAAAAGGGTGCAAAGAAAGGCAACAAAATAAGGTTTCAGTGGCTAAGAGAATTCAAATAGAGTCAAGAGATTGTTCTGGAGGTTACTCCTATGCAAGCTTCAGCTAGATATGCCAAATGGCCAAAGTAGTATTGTTTTTATAATGAAAAATTATATAAAAGTTAACTAGGAGAGAGTAATGCTTTAGAGAAGAGGAGACTGGTGGATTTTTAATATTAAGTATAAAACCAGGTCATTAACTGGTAGTTTAATAAGCCGGGAAAAATCTTTTCCTCCCCTAGAAGTTTAAAAATATTATTGACACTCATTTAATTTGGAGGATGAAACCTAGTAAAGGGTAAGAGGAGGCTAATGATGAGTCCAGACCATCCCTCGACTTTTCATTCTACTTTAGACAATTCTGTGAGAGGAACAACTGCTTGTCCAAGAGCATATTTTTGTTTCAATTCTGGCTTTTAGTATTTTGTATTTATTTGGCTCTTTTTTAAAGCATTTGATTTTGATGAAGTCTGGAAAGCTACTTAGGAACATCAAAACATAGCTCAGGTTTTTATTGAATCTTGAAACAAAATGATGAATGATCAAAGTTTTCAAAGGGCACATTTTTTCCCACAATTTAAAAAAATATTTCAATGTCATAGTGACAGACCGCAGATCAGTGGTTGCCTTGGAAGGGGGCCGTATGTGGAAGGATTACAAAGGGACAAAAGAAAACCTTTAGGGTGATGGATATGTTCACTCACTTGAGTAGTGGTGAATATTTCATGGATAAATATATAAATATATGTCATAACTTCTTAAATCACATAATTTAAATATGTATAATTATAGCTAAATGAAACTGTTTAAAATATAGTTCACTGTAGCCTGTGTATCATGATCAATATGAGTGTCTTTCTCTTACATTGAGCTACAAAGGCCAGGCCTAGATACCCTCATATTAAATATTTTTATCAAACTTGGAGGTTGGAATGTCAAATCTGCAAGTTATTCTAGGCTGGAAAGACTGAGAAGAATTGTGACGATGTCAATGACTATATCTGTGAAGCAAGGATACGAAGTTAATAAGCTGGAAGTTAACCAGTAACTGAAGGCTATGCATTTTAAGTTACGAATGCACTTCCAACTTCTATAGCTCTGACACAGGCTAATAAGAGTGCTTCCCTCCATGAAACTCTTTTATTGCTAACTATAAAAACACTAATGTAATCCACCAATGAATCCTATGGATGATACTTAGCCAGAGAGATTTTTTTTTTTTTAAGACAGATTGACAACTTAAGGTTTAATTTAAGCATGGCTAGAGAATAATTTATATAAACCCATTGGTGATTCTGAACATAAGCTTTAGGTAGTGAGTTTGCAGATAGCACCCATGAATTATAAAAAGTGAAATTTAAAATTCTAAAATGGTGATCACATGTTGGCATTAACATTTCTGTAATGAGAACAAACTGGGTCATTGCAAAATTTAGAAATAATGTACTTGCTATATAATGTGATTTCTTGTATATTTTCAGTACATTGAACATTTGGATTCTAATTTCTTTTAAAAAAAATCAGGATAATAGCTAAGATGATGCAGATCTAATCATAACTGAGGCTATTTTTGTACTAGGAAATGCAGAAGTGAGGTGAAAATAATTCTTTTGATCCAACAGATCAGCTGTGAGTCTTCTGTTCTTTCCACAAAGGCATAGACATTTGAGCTACTTTGATCTTCCTACCATTTATAAGGGCCACAGCTGATTGGATTAAGAGACAATTGTTCTCAGAACTGTCCTGCCATTGAATATGTGGAAATAATCTAAGAGAATAGTTAAATACTTCAAAATTCTATTATTTCACAAGCACAATGAGTGATGATCTCGTTGCTAAAGGGTATTTGTTAACATTTGCATGATAACCTACTAATGATTTAAATACTTACTGAAAACTAGCTGAAATACACACTCTCATACAGAAAAAAGCCAACAATTGCATTGAAATGTACCTTCAAAAATGATTTGTACCTTGGCCAAAATAGGCAGAGTTTTCAGTATACTTTTTCTTCAAGCTCTTAAAGTGGAACTCAGGAAGCATTATATTAGAAATGTTGGAAGTTAGGTTCCCATATGGTGGTGCTATTGCCAATTCACTTTGTTTAGCACCTAGCAGAGTAACCCTTTAGGGTAGGAACTAAAAATGTATTTGGATTTTAAAGACCAACAGAATCGGACTCAAATGAAACTCAACTAGACCCAGATGATAGCTAGCTGATGAGGATCATGGAGGGCTGTTAGAATTCTTTGAATCTTCTATCCCAAAATTGTTGTCATCATATAGCCACTCAATAAGTATTTGAGAGACTGACTAGTTGAAGATGCTAGTGACACTGAAGAATGGGGAAAAAATAGGCCATCTCATACAAACACTCAAATCTGGAATCCAGAATATTGTTACTGTATTCACAGGGTAACAACAGTAGCAAAGCTTATTACAGATGGTGCTCTTTTCTAGAACAGTTTGGGGATGTAGGATTAGCAGCAAATATTTCAATAGTGAAAAGCCCAGTGCTATTAAACAAATAATATGCAGTATCTAGGGAAAACTGGACACTTAACAAGAAGCCATGCTCTTATTGGACCCAAAATTGTTAACTGCCATAACAGCAGAGATGGCCTTCTGTTCATTATCTGTTTCTTCTTGCTCCTGCATCCACATATGGACTACGTTTCCCAGTTTCTCTCTCAGTTTAGTGTTATCACGTGACTGAGTTCTAGCTAATGGACTTGGAGGCACAAATGATGAACTTTGCAGACATTGTTCATTAGAACCTCCCATTGATGATCCTTTTAGTTCCTTTCCCTTCTGGCTATTTGGAGTGGAGGCAACTCCTAGCACCTTGGGAGATGACTGTTAAAAATGATAGATAAGTGGGGGGTCCTTGATGCCCCTTCCACCACCACTGGTCCCAACGAGGGGCAGGGCAGTGTCCTCTGCTTTGCAGGCCTCCGGTAAAATGCCACTATATATGTGATACTGCCACAAATGAAAGACAGCTGACTATCTGAATCACCATTTAGAGTCCACTGAACAGGAAGATCTAGTTTGGATTTCACATGTGTGAGAAATAAACTTTCCTTGGGACAAGTCATTGTAATATGGGGGTTTATTTGTTTCAGCAGGTAGTATTCTTACCCCAATTAATATATTCTTACCCCAATTAATATATTCTTACCCCAATTAATATATTTCACATATCATCCATTGTTGCATACCAAAGATAGGGACATATTTAGCACAAGATTTGATTATATAGATGGGTACTATGAGCAACAGAGAGATTGCTACATTCCAAATGAAACATATTAAGTTTCTGTTACAACAGGAATTGGGGACCCATGTTTCTTGATACTCAGCTCCTTGATACACTTGACTGAAAAGTAATTCCTTTGAGCTTTGAAATCCTGTAAAATTTAACCATATCTTTCTCTTGACACTTATCTTCTTTTACCTTATTATAGATGTCTGGTTATATATTTTATATTATTTCATTTCCTAGATATCATGCCCTTAAAGAATGGAATTTTATGTGGTAACAGTTATTGTATACCCTAAAATCTCTTGTTCAGTGCCTTATTGAACATTTGGAAGCTCAATAATTGCTTATTAAATAAATGTTTGAGGGTAACAGCCTACAAGCTTAGAGATCATCTAGATATGCATGCAAACAAGTTCTGCCCTGACTGTGGGTAACGTAATTAAAATCTAGTGTCAACACAGGTTAGAAATAAGAAACTTTTCTATGCTTCAGACATTTTGGAAATATTCCTCATTCAAGCATTACATAAAATAGATTTCATTTGTATTAAGTTCTCACTACAGATTTTTTCCTATAGTTTAGATGAAATTCAATATAATCTTGAAAAATTTACTGGCCATGTTGTCCATTTTTTTGAAAAATATATATCAACATTTCCATTTGTTTACTTTCTGTGCTACATACAAGTCACATGGACAGCTGGAGAATAATGAAAATTCTTCAAGTCAAGCTCATGCAAAAGAAAACATAGATGATTCAGCAGTTATATGCAAATTGTTCACTTAATTCTAATAGCAAGTTGCATCATCATAAAATGCAATTCATAATTTTTCCCCCTAGGCATTCTCTTGTATATGTGTATTTTTTTCTTTTTTCTATAACAGCTCTGAAATTTAGTACTCTTGGACCTTAAAAGCACCCTGTTTATTTAATAGGAAAGAAAAAGCACATTTTTCAAATGCATCATTTAACTGCAGACTAGGTATGTACCAAGACATAAACTGTGTATACTTTTCTAAGCTATTCTATTTTACAGTGATTTTTAAGAAATAATTGAAATAATCAAGATATTCAATATTTAGATATTGGTACCAGCCATAGATTGCTTTAAAATATGTATATGCATTTTCTACAAAGAAGACATAGTTTGGAAATCAGTCTTCATGAAACAGCCCATATTTATGTTTTTGTGTTACAGGAAAGATTTTAAAATAATACCAAAATCCTGAGGAATGCTCTTTTTTTCCTTCTAAGTGTTAATTGCTTAAGTATTTTCCATATTTTCCTCTGTATTATACTACCATTATCATCATCAACATCATTTTCATAGTATATATTTCAAGGAGGGTAAAAGGACCTTATTTGGTCCTCATACTTCAGTAATTCATGATCTGGCTGGAAAGGTAACGCATTCTCAGGCTAATAAGGTAACTGCAGTGCTGGGCACTAAAAGGAGTGTCAATTAAGCGGTGGATAGAATTTAAGCAAAGTCATAAGAAATGGTCAGAATTTAGACAGGCAGAGATGAGAAGCAAGGGCATTTCAAGCAAAGATTTAATAGAGAAGGTTGTGGAGATAAAGTAAAGCCCTTTATTTGGCTGCCCATCACAATTATCTGAGAAACCTCATATATCTGGTGCTGAGACCATACTCTAGCCCAATTAAATAAGAATTGCTGTGGTGGGATCAGGAATCTTTTTTTTATCTTCCCAGGTGATTGATTCCAATGGGAACTAAGGTTGAGAACTATTGGTGTAAGTCAAGTTGTAGTAGTAATCAGACCTGTTTGTCTAGAACTGGAGTGGAAAGCGACCAGACAAGAAACAGTTTGAATGGAAACAAGCATGCCAGGAACATTGAAATCTTATAAATCCTAATTATTGGGAATAAATGGAAAATAGAGATGAATTACTTCCAAGTTTTAAATTCCCCGTGACTGTAAGAACTACTCGGAAATTAACTGTCAGAAGAAAGAGCTGGTCATAAGGTGGGGGAGGTCATGACTTCAGGTTTAAATATATTGATTTTAAGCTAACAGTGAAACATTCATGTGAAAATATCTGTATTTTAGTCATCAAAAATTTTTAGATGCTTTCTTCTTGTAAAATTCAGTACTTTCAAAACTGGTATTTCTGTTGCATATCTAAAGTATCAACAGGTTCCACACTATTTTGAAGATTCTCTATTTATTTAAAAATATTTCAAAACTTAAATATTAGGTCTGTGTACAAATGTGACCAAATATTTCCCACAAATGTAAATTCAGAGTAGAGCCTTAATTCACTAAGCATGTTCCATTTGTTCCAACCTAGACCTAGTTCAGAGACCCACAAAGTTAAAAAAATAACCGTAGCCTGGCAGTCATCGATGAAATCATTGAACACAACTTGGTGGGAAAAAGATACATTAAGCTAAAATACCAAGAAAAGCAGTAAAGGGAAGAATACAATGAAGACCCTCTCAGTTGGGAATTAAGTTGGGTACCAAAATCTCCCACCAGTACAGAGAATAGATTCTGTTCAGAGTTAAGCCACTGAAGTGTTCTAATGCATTTCATCATCATCATCACAATTAATCTTCAAATTAAAATGAAATTATTTGTATGCTAATCTTACCTCATAACAATATATGCCCTATAAAAGCAAAATATGGCATACATTAAAATCTAATTTTCTGTAGCCTTACAAATTCTCATTTGTAACATCTAGCTATCTCTTTTAAACATCTACTTCTCTTTCATATACTGGCAGCACAATTACAAACAGAAATCACAGCCAAACCAGTTTTGAACTTATATAGTTTTCCTAAATTTTGGTTCTTTATCACCAAAGGTTGAGAAATATTGATGTAAGGCAAGTTGTAGTAGCAATCAGACCTGTTTGGCTAGAACTGTAGTAGAAAGCGACCAGACGAGAAACAGTTTGAATGGAAACAAGCATGCCAGAAACATCGGCATTCTCAATTATAAATGGTTCTGCCATTCAGTGAAACTATGTGCTTTCTAAAAATAGATAATATTCATTTTATCATATGGGTCAGCTTCTGGCTGGAGCCAGGAAATTCTACTATATTTCAAAATAAATAAAATAATTAGAGGGACTATATATTGAGTTTTGCCTAATGTAAAATATAGGGTAGTTTCTAATTGATGGAAATTTACTTACTGAGCCAAAGACAACACAAGAATGGATAGCTACAGACCAATGTCCCTTATGAGTATAGATGCACAAATGTTCAACAAAATAATAGTAAACAAAATAAAATAGCATATTAAAATGACTATATATCATGAACAAGTGGGATTTATCTTATTAATGCAAGGATGATTAGACATAAAAAAATCAAGCAACACTAAATTAACAGAACACAGGAGAAAAAAACACATCTCGATGGACATAGAAAAAGCATTTGGAAAAATCCAACAAAATTTCAAGATAAAAATATTCAGAAAACTAGGAATAAAAGGAAACTCTCTCAACATGATAAAGACATGATGATAAAGGACCTTATGAAAAACCCACAGCCAACATAATACTCAATAGTTAAAGACTGAAAGCTTTCCTCCTAAGATCAGGAACAAGACAAAAATACCTGCTTTCACTAGTGCCATTCAACATTGTACTGGAAGTTCTGGCTAGAGCAATTAGGCAAGAAAAGCAAATAAAGGCATCTAAATTGAAAAGGAAGAAGTAAAACTATATTTGTAGATGGCATGATCCCATATATAGAAAATCCCAAAGAATCTGTAAGAAAGCTATGAGAACTAATAAACAATTTCAGCAAAGTTGGGGGGTACAAGATCAACATGAAAGTTCAGTTTGTTTCTATACAACAGCAATGAACAATCCAAAAAGGAAACCAAGAAAAAAAAATCCATTTACATTAACATCTAAAAGAATAAAATACCTAGGAATAAATTTAACCAAGGACATGAAAGACTTGTACCCTAAAAGCTCTGAAATATTGCTTATTGAAATATCTTACAGAGACTTAAATAAATGGAAATATATCCCAGGTTCATGGATTGGGAGAATTAATATTGTTAGGATGCCAATACGGCCCAAAACAATCTTCAGATTCACTACAATCCCTATCCAAATTCAAGCAGTCTTATTTTTTTCAGGAATGGAAAAGCCAATACCCAATTTTGGAATTGCCAAAACAATCTTGAAAGAGACCAAAGTTGGAGGGCTCTCAATTCCCAATTTCAGAATATACTACAAAGCTATGGTAATAAAAAAACAGTGTGGAACTGGCATAAAGATCAACCTATAAATCAGTGGAAAAGAATTAAAGTCTAGAAATAAACCTGTGCATCTGTGGCCCATTGATTTTTGACAAGGGTGCTATATTCATTCAATGGGTGAAAGTATATTTTTTTCAGTAAATGGTATTGGGAAAACTGAATTTCCACATGCAAAAGAGTGAATTTGGACCTCTTACCTCATACTTAATACTAAAATTAGCTCAGAATGGATCAACAACCTAAATGTAATAGCTAAAACCATGAAACTCTGAGAAGGAAACAGGGGAAACTCTTTACCATCTTGGATTTTGCAATGGATTTTTAGATGTGAAACCAAAAGCACAAACAACAAAAGAAAAAATAGGTAAATTGGACTTCATCAAATTAAAAAACTTTTGTGCATCAAAAGACATTATCAAGAAAGTGAAAAACAACCTACAGAATGGGAGAAAATAGTTGCAAGTTGTGTATTTGATAAGGGGTTAATATGTAAATATATAAAGAACTCCTGCAACCCAATAACAACAACAGCAAAATAACTCAAACAAATTAAAAAATGTGCAGAGGTGTTGAATAGACATTTCTTAAAAGAAGATATACAAATGGCCAACAAGCACATGAAGATACTCAACATCATTAGTCATTGAGGAAATGAAAATCAAAACTATGATGAGGTGCCCCTTCGTACCCACCAGAATGACTCATCAACAAAACAAAACACAAAATCAGGAAAGTAAGTGTTGGCGAGAATGTGCAGAAACTGGAGCCCTTGTACATTGATGCTAGGAAAGTAAAATGGTCTAGCTGCTGTAGAAAACAGTTTGGCAGTTCCTCAAAAAAGTTGAACTTAGAATTACCATATGACCCAGTAATTCCACTCCTAGGCGTAAACCCAAAAGAATTGAAAACAGGCACTCAAACAAATATATGCATACACATACTCGCAGCAACACTATTCACAACAGTAAAAAGCTGAAAAGAACTCAAATGACCATCAATGGATGAATGCATATTGTAAATATTCATTTACTGATGAAACCATTGATTCATTAATGGCTGGAATATTATTCAGCTATAAAGAGGAGTGAAGCTCTGATATATGCTGAAACATGGATGAACTTTGAAAACATTATGCTAAGTGAAATATGCCAGACACAAAAGGACAAATAATGTATGATTCCACTTTTATGAAATATGTAGAATAGGCAAAGCCATAGAGACAGAAAATAGATTAGAGATTATCAGGGGCTGGATTAAGGGGAAGTGGGGAATGGATACTTCTCCGATATAGTTTGTTCTTTTGGGGTGATGAAAAATTTTGGAACTAGATGGATGTGGTGGTTGCAAAACATTGTAAATGAAATAAATGTCACCAAATTGTTTAGTTGAAAATGGTTAATTTTATGTTTATGAATTTCACCTCAATAAAAAAAGAAGAAAATTTTAACTTACTGGAAAATTGTGTTTATCTGAAAGAATGCTTTCATTCAACTACAAATTTTTAACATATTTTAGATAACTCAATAGGCAGTTTTTATGATTAGGGACTATCATTTTACTATTGATATTGAGGCAGAATATTTGCAAAAGAGTCCATCATTTGATCTGGTTAAATATTTATTTATCCGGTTCAGGTAAACTGTGTATTCTGAATCTCAGTATTGCTGTTAGACCTGAGCAATGAGGGTGTTTGTCCTGGAACCTATGACCTGCCACAGGCCCTGTGTATCAATCAGCAGAAACATATAAATAAATATATACTAATAAATTATTAGGTGTAGACATATATTACTAAACACATGGATATGTTATAGAATATGCACACAGTTAATCTGTTACATGTTTAAACTAGAAGTATAAATATATACTTTATCATAATTGCATTAATGAATTTAATTAACCCATGCACACACATACACATATATATGCATTAAAGAATATATGAGCAACTTAGTCACTAGATACCGGACTCTCAGTGCAGGCTCAATGTGATCTGTGACTTTAAACACTGATCTCATGAGCAACATCATTCTGGCCCCAGAATAAACTTCTCCACATGTGTGAAAACCTAGGTTGTAGGTGATTGTTGGTGATGTCAGAGACAGGTGCTGCTTTAGAGCCCTAATGTAAAGAAAAAACAGATTAAATAATTTTACAATTTCTTCTCCCAGCATAAATGCAAAAGATTTTTCTCTAAAAAAATCAACTCTGAAGTACCAAGTGTTCTTTTTTTCTTTGGCTTCTTTTGGGTGTTAAATTGTAATTCTCGTGATGCTCTCAAATTAGCACAATGTTTACAATTGTTGCACAAAATAGCTGAGGAATATTTTGCAATTTTAAACAATTAATATTATTTTTAAAGTTGTATATTAGATGTAATTCTAGATGTAATATGCAAAGAATTTGATAATTTAGTCACTGATGTATTTGTGACTTTCAGTCATCTAAAAATCAGGGTTTTGTCATCTAAAAATCACAATAGTTTTTATTTTGTTTAAAGTAGGATAGATCATAATTTGTTAGCATGATGTAACTTTTGAATGTTTAAATACAGAGGACATGGGCCTCCAATTTATTCTTTTCTCAGGCTTATTTAAGATCAGAGGCAGATCTGCTGTATCTGATAGATTCACCAGACTTGAACAAGAGAGCATCACAATTTTATCCCGTAATTGCACACATGAGAAATGTGAATTGCATAGGGAGTGAGGTAAAATATTTGTAAGGAGGTTGGTAAAAAAAATCAACATATTTTCTTTTTATCATATAGTTTAATGTAAATAAAATACAGAGTATTATAGGATCTATCAAATACTGAAATTATACTCTACATCCAAGTAAAGTAGCTTCAGAGTTTCAAGTGAGAAACAAGAATTCTCATCCACACAATTCTTTTTATATCAGGCTTTATGTCTGAAATGACTATATGCAATTCTGAATTTATATATTTTGTATGATCTCTTCCAATTCTCAATAGTAACCATAGAGATAATATGCTTTTTCCATAATAATATAACAGATTAAAAATAATGACACATTAAAACTTATATTTTAGTCAATAATATATTTAATCAAATATTCTTTGATTTCATTCACAAATATAGGTTGGACATTTTTTGTGATGACATTTTTTTCTAATCAACTTTATTGAGGAATTTGTACAACAACAGCATCAAAGTATAATATTTGGTAAGTTTTGACATTATATATACCCATGAACTTCTGTTATGATCAAGATACAGAGCATTTCCTTCATTCTCAAAGATTCTCTGTGCTCCTTTGCAGTCCATCACTTCTTTTACTCTTGGCCAGAGGCAATGACTGATATGCATTTTGTCAGTATACATCAGTTTGCATTTTATATAAATGAAATCATACTCTAGTTTAGGTCTGGCTCTTCCATTCTTCATGCTATTTTTGAAATTGGTCCATGTTGTTTCATGTATCAATGCTTGTTTCTTTTTATTGCTGAGAAATATTTCATTATATGAATGTTTACAGTTTGTTTATCCATTCACCCATTGATGGGCATTTGAGTTGTTTCCAATATTGGGCTATTGTGATAAAAGTTGCTATGAACCTTCCACTTCTTTGAGGGGATATATTTCCATTTCTCTTGGGTAAGTAAATGCCAAGGAGTGGAATAGCTGGGCATATGGTTGTGATAGATTTAATTTTTTAAGAGACTGCAAACAGTTTTTGATAGCAGCTATGTAACATTTCACTCTTCTGACCACAGTGCATGAGAGATCAAGTTGCTATATGTCCCTGTCAACACTTGGTATTACCAGCCTTTTTAATTTTAGCCATTCTGATGAAAGTGTAACAATATCTGTTTTGGTTTTAATTTGCATTTTCCTGATGAATTTTAATATCAAGTATTTTAATATGAATTAATTTTGAATGCAAACCATGATATTTTCTAATTTGTGGAATGCCTGTGCACTCTCCACCCTAACCTCTACTTCTTTTGCTTCAGGCTGCTCCCATTAGATGCTGGAGCACAAACACTCCCAGCAGTTCCACAGAGGTGCATCTTCCCTGTGTGTTGAAGTAGATGTCATTGTGTGGGAGCACCTTGGTGGGAGTGCTGGACATGTTGCCGTGGAGCAGCAACTGTGTATATCACTCTTCAAGCCCTGCCTGCTGGGGCAAGTGAGAGTTGAGCCATTGGACTTTGCTCCACTGTAGTTCCCATCAAGAAAACCCAAATGAAAGAGTCTGCTCCTGGGTGGTGGGTGCTGGCCGAGGGTCCATCCATTCCAGATATTTCCCTGTTACAATATCTTAAGCAGTACTGTTACCCGTGTAACTCCAGTATGCTTTAGACCAGCCTCTTTCTACCTGAAGCTTATTATACAGATTTTTCAAAGTTTTCAAGGAGGAATTATCTGATAGAGCCGGTATACTTAAGGATTTTGAGACCCAAAGAATATTTTGTGGTTTTGGTTAAAAACATATTTTCTATATGAAGTTTCCTTACAGGGATAGACTCAATACTTCAGACACATCTTAAATAATGAAAATGGAAGAAAATTGCATATTTCAATATTTCAAAGATGCTTCCAAGATTCCTTAGTGATAAGTTTATAATGATTGGTATGCAGAAAACAAGGCACCATAACTGATAGGCTTTAAAGCATTCTGTACTTACCTTTGTGATGTGTGATTGAAAAATGGAGGTGCTTTCCTTTTGATTTTCTCTTCCATCTGGTTTTTACATTTACCTACCCAAAAGCTGTATCTTTTATCCCTCAAAATGGCTTCCTTTTCATTGACATAATTTTATTTTTTTCCTGAAGGCCGAAGCCCATTTTTGTGTTCTGAAGGACTCTACCCAACATGTCAGACATTCCATAAACTGATATTATCAGGGTAAAAGATTCTACTTTTGATATCTCTGAGTTAATATAAGACAAAAAGTCACCTATCACAAAGTGATATTGATGACTAAGAATTCATGATTAGAACTGGTATTTGTTTAGTTCAATGAAGCCTATATTTTATTAACAAAAATTGTCTCACTTTACTGCACAAAATAAGTGAATAAGTACACATTAATCACAATTATCTACCAGAAAGCTATGACATGTATTTGGGGAAAAAAACAAACAATAGATCCTCTATTCTAAGAATCATTTCATCTAAGAAAAATTGATTTTGTAATTCAAACCAGAAATTGACCTTAATATTCAGCATATATTGCTTCATTTTGTATGTCATTTTATCTGGGCAACTTGTTGACATTTTTCGTGATTGTAACTTCATAGGCTGTGGTCATTTGTTACCTCAGCATCACCCATCTGCGCACACATTTGTCATCCCTCTGCTGAATTTGGCTCCAGTTGGGCAATGGGAAGTTATGGCTAGTGAAATAATGCTGCTATGTGAAGGATATCATTAGAGGACAAAATTGCACTTCAAAGGCCAAGCACATATGGTTTTGACTTTTATAAAAATGGCAGGTGGACATGGAAAAAAAAAAAAAAGAGACTGATTTCAAATTTATTTCCATGATAAGAGGAATTCCTTAAAAGTCTGAGGAAGATTAATTTTCAATTTGGAATTCCTAATAACTGAAACATGATCAGGGTTTTACAACTTCCTGAGGTAAATTTTCTGGATGATCACATCATCCTCATGTAAACCAGTGGAGCAATTTACCGTAAGTCTCAGAATGTTAGAATACTGACAAATGTTTGGTAAGAGAAGTTTTAGAAGGCCAACACAGGTAAAATCCAATCCATTTGGAAAGTTTTAGCTGCAGGATTTAGAACATAACAGTGTTGAAAAAAATAAATGTGAGCTAAAGAAAATCAAGTATAGTTTCAAAAATTAGTTTTAAAAGACCAATGTATTACATATCTCATTTGTTTTTTAATGCCACTCAGCATTTGATGGGTTTATGGTGCTCTAAAATATTAAAGCTTTCTTAACAGTGATGATAATTAGGCCTTTCTAAAATCAATGTATTTTTGTCCCTCTTCTGTATGGCTGATGCCTCCAATCAAAGAAAGGGCAAAGATAGGACAAAGATAAATGAGAATTTACTTGTAGCAATTATCCTGCAGACATTTGCGCATCATCCAGTAATGTTTATAATAGCAAAAATACAAGAAATCACCTAAATGTCCATCTTGAGGGAATTGATCAGAAAAATTATGTTGTATATGCATAATAGAATACTATATGCCAATACACACATTTAGGCAGATTGTGTGTAATTATGTATATACTGTCTACAGTATATACAATTATGTATTTACCACCATAGAATAACCTCTTGGATTTGGTAGTAAGTATGAAAAAGAAAGTTCAGAATATTATGCACAATATAGTAGCATTTATGTAAAAATGATATTATATATATCTATATTCTTTGTATATATAATTTTTAGAAATAAAACCACTAATCAAAAATTTAAAATAAGATGTTGCCTTTTTTTCCACCTTAATATTCTGGATATAGGAAGAAAGAGACTGCATAGCCCCCAGGAGGACTTCTTCACTCCCTCAACTCCTTAATATCTTGAAGTTACAAATGTTTTTTTACACCTTTTGTATAAAATTAGTTTAGTAACTTGAGTTATCGGTCAGGTGTCTCTTTGTGGGAATTTCTTTATTTGGGATAAGGGCTTCCCTTTCTGAGAAATGCTTTTTCTTGTTCAGAAGTCAGGGGTTTGGGGTGTCATAGGGAAGCTATGGGCAGGGGCACCTTTTCACAGGAAGAAATTTTGTACAGAGATGAATCACACCATGGCAGGCTCAGGGATACTTCTGACAGGGGAAGAGGGACTGGTGCCTTCATTATTTCTGTCTTTGTAACTGTCATACCAAAAATCAAGAAAATCACAGATTGTTTGAGAAAAGACAACAGACAACAACACTGAGGTGAGCCTGATATTGGACTTATCTGATAGGGGTTTAAAATAGTCATTATAAAAATGTTTCAATACACATTCTTGAAACAAATAAAAAAGTAGAAAAATCTCATGTAAGATATAGAAGACACACTGAATTCTTCCAAAAATTTAAGAAAAAATAAACTTCTTATATAAATTCTTTCAGAGAATAAGAAAAGCAAAAGAGAGAGAAGGAACAAATGCCAGTTCTTCTTACAAGGTCAAGATAGCTCTGATACCAAACACTAACAATGTCATCACAAAAAAGGGAAATTATCAACTGTTTTAGTTTGCTAATGCTGCTGGAATGCAAAACACCAGAGACGGATTGGATTTTATAAAAGGGGGTTTATTTGGTTACACAGTTACAGTCTTAAAGCCATAAAGTGTCCAAGGTAACACATCAGCAATTGGATACCTTCACTGGAGGATGGCCAGTGGTATCCAGAAAACCTCTGTTGGCTGTAAAGGCACATGGCTGGCATCTGCTCCAAAGTTCTGGTATCAAAATGGCTGTCTCCCAGGACGTTCCTCTCTAGGCTGCAGTTCCTCAAAAATGTCACTCTTAGTTGCACTTGGAGTATTTGTCCTCTCTTAGCTTCTCTGGAGCAAAAGTCTGCTTTCAACGGCCGTCTTCAAACTGTCTCTCATCTGCAGCTTCTGTGCTTTCTTCAAAGTGTCCCTCGTGGCTGTAACTCCTCTTCAAAACATCACTCACAGCTGCACTGAGTTCCTTCTGTTTGTCAGGTCATTTATATGGCTCCACTGATCAAGGCCCACCCTGAATGGGTGGGGCCAGGCCTCCATGGAAATATCTCATCAGAGTTATCACCTACAGTTGGGTGGGGCACATTTCCATGCAAACAACCTAATTCCAATGTTCCAACTTAATCCCCACTAATATGTCTGCCCCACAAGATTGCATCAAAGAATATGGCTTTTTCTGGAGGACATAATACATTCAAACCAGCACATGAACCAATCTTTCTTGTGCACATACATGTAAAATTCCTAAAAATATATATTAGAGAGACCTCCAGTTTCAGTTTGGATATGTAAAGAGCTTAAAATCATCACTCCCAAACTTACAATAAGAGAAAGTTGAACAACTGAAAATCAATGATTGCTATATGAAAGATTCCACTGTGAAAAGGCTACAGACTGTATGATTGTATTTAGAAGACATTCTGGAAAAGACAAAACTATAGAGATGTAAACAGGTCAGTGGTTACCAGCGGTTTGTGGAGGAGGGGGAGAGATAGAAAGGTGAGGCAAAGAGGATTTTTATGGTGGTGAAACCATTCTGTGTGATAATGTAATGGTAGACACATGGCACTATGCATTTGTTAAAACTCATAGGACTTGACAACATGAAGAGTGAAACTTAATGTATGAGGATTAAAAATACATGCATCTGGGAGGTCAGTTTGGAATCCAGACTGTGACAAGTGTCTGACTGCTGTCAGATACAAATGAATGAAATAACCTCACTGAAGACTGTGAGGGGAAGGGAATTTCTGACCTAAGTAATTTTGGAAATGTGTGGATATTGTAAGACTAAAGGGAAAAGAAACTGTACATAAGCACTATACTCTCAATAGTAAAGTTGTCTCACGTGTGCATTCAGGTTAACAACTTTGAAACCACTGTTCATGTGTACTGGAATTAAACAATTAAGTAAATAGATGGCTTGGTGGGAGGTCACAGACAAGCAAACAGAGAAGGCTAGAATGTTCCATGTGATACTGGATTAGAGTTGCAGACAGCATGATTTTAGGCTTACCTTAATATAGATAAAGATGGATACATATAGAAATATTTATAGATATGTTTACATGTGCATTGTGTATACACACATATATTTCCTTATCCTGTCAGCTGTGTGGTATTACGGGCAACAAAATCCCAAGAGCAACTACCACACCTACCACCCAGATCTTGATTTCTAATACCATTCTCCAATAAAAGGAACCAGGTTCCTTGGAGAAGTGACTGATTCAAGGGCTGGGGTTAAGGAATATACAAGATAAGCCTGGGGCATCTTGTAGTGCCAGAAAGTAAGGAAGTTCTAAAATAAAAAAATAAAACAACACACCTACAACAAAAACAATGATGAAGATACATCAAATGGACACAAGATCCAACTTAAAGAACTCCCAAATGACCAAATCTGGACCAATCTGAGCAAAAAAATAAATAATGTAGTATTGGATTTGATATAAATAAATGTTTGTAAAGTTAAATAAATGGAGAAGAATGGACAAATCTTTCATGAAGAAGAATTTCAATTACTGTAGATAGTCCACTCTCCAGGAGGTACAGCATAACTTCCCACCCCTCAAGTGTGGGCTGTATTTACTGACTTCCTTCAAATACGTTCATATGGAAAGGGGAGGGGAGTAATTTACAGTGGAGAAACCTGACAAACCCTACATTAGCCAGTGATCAAGGTTAACATAAAAATTGAAACCTTATTTTGGAAAAATTTAACCTTGAGAGGCTATGATGAGGATGACACTTTGCCTCGGTGGTCTTTTTTTCCCCCAAAACCCATAACCCCAGTTCAATATGAGAAAAACATGAGAAAACCCCAACTGAAGAACATTTTACAAAACACCTGACCAACATTCCTCAAAACTGTGAAGGTCACAAAAAACAAGGAAAGTGTGAGAAATTGTCACAATGTAGCTGAGTCTTAATGAGACCTGAGGCTAAATGAAAGATAGTATCCTAGATGGGATGTTGGAGCAGAAAAAGGACATTAAGTTAAAAACTAATGAACTTTAATTAACAATAAGGTACTAGTATGGTTCATTATTTGTGACTAATATACCATACTAATTTAAGGTGTTAACAATAAGGAAAACTGAGTGTGGAGTGTATGGGGACTCTGTACTATTCACACCTTTTCTGCATATCTAAATCCACTCTAAAATAAATATTTTATTTTAAAGAAAGACAGGTAGTTCAGGCTTAGACTGAGTTCACACAGAGCATGGGCTGCTGCTGCTGTACAACTGAAAAACACATCAGGCACAGCAGTAGACATAGATTTATTAGGACTTACAAAAAGGAGAGGTTGTCCAGTGGCAGCAGTTCTGGAGGGTTAGTGCTTCACAACGGACAGGGCGGGTGCAAGGAGTAATATAAAATTTTAGAACAAAGACATTCCATATAGTATAAGGACATCAAGTCTCTAGTATAAATATTAAAGAGACCTAAATCCTGATGTTTTACTAAGATTAGTGTTTAAGACTAAGATACAATCAATGCTGCTTTTATATCCGTGGTTACATTCTTCCCTCTCTGGGGAGATTATTTACTTCCTTGACCCTTGTCCTTGGCTAAAGCAGGTTTATTACAGGCTATTTAGGAGGGGCCCTGGGCCCTGGGCTGCCACACATGTCTTGATTGAAACCTAAGTGATAGAGAAGTTCCTGGTGTATTATACAGAAATAAGGAGCAAATGATGGGACATAGGTTTGGGAAGAGAGGAATATAATGAATTCCATTTGATCTATTAGTCTCTCTACTTGACTTTTTTTAAAAAAATATGTTCTATGCAAGGAAAGTATTACATTTGATCTGTGATTACTAATAAACTTAAAGTATGATAAAAATATTAGCAAATAGAATTAAGTGATATAAAAACACTAATACATAACAGCCAATGAGGATTTATTCTAGGAATGTAAAGACACTTTAACATTATAAAATCAGTTGATGTTATTCACCACATTAATAGAATAAATGAGGAAAAAATAATGATAATCTTAATAGATATAAGATAAAATTAAAAACTCTTTAATGATCACTTTTAGCATATTAGGAATAGAAGGGAACTGCTTTTTTAAATGACAGATTTTATCTACAAAACATATATAGCGGAGAACATAAGATGGCGGCTAGGTGAGACAGGGCAAAAAAACACCTCCATGAAAAATACTAGATGAAAACCAAAAAGTGCCCTAGAACACCAGTTTCAGTGATGCACCAGCTGGACAAGGTCTGCTAAAACCACAGGGACCACGCACTTTGTGAAACTGGGAGTCTGCATTCTGAAACAAGTGAGTAAGCTGGCTGAAAGTCCCACAGCTGCACTGCAGTGTGGGGAAACCAGGGGTTGGTGTTTGGAGATGGACTGGTTCTTTAAAAAAAAAAAAGAGAAAACAACCCAGGAGCAGCTGCAGTTACGACAGTGAGAACCATGCAGTGAAGCATGGCAGGAGCGGGCTGTGCCAACATCTCAGTGTCTGGCATGAAGGAAAGACCGCTGCTGATTCCCTCAGGGCCAGGGGATAGAAGGGAGAGCCAAAAGGAGAAAGAAACCATGCTGCTTGCAGCCGGCTCCCCGGCAGGCTGGAGACACTCCTGCCCGGGGCTGTACCCACAGCCCAGAGCCACGCCAGGACATCCAGTGTGATGGGGAGTGTATCCCACGGCACTGTGCACATGCCACAGTATCGGCTGTGGACAATGGCCTTGGGTGCATACACAGGTAGTTGTCTCGGAGCTGGGAAGGTGGAGCTGTGCGAAAAGCGGGGGGTTGAGGTGACCCATTCAGCCATCTTTGCATCAGGCTGGGATTGCCCCTGCATGGCCCAGCAGCCCAGGGCTTCCCTTGAGGGATGGTGCACACTTGTGATGTAGCACAGCCTTCCCTCAGCAGAGGTCCTGGAAGATCACAGATGAGAAGGGTCACTATGTCAATGCTGGGGACTTGTGGGTCAGCAGCAGAGAAAATCTGGGGCAAAACTGAAATGAAGGCTTAGACTCTTGCAACAGCCTTGAATCTCTGGGAACACCTGAGAGGTTTGATTATTAAAGCTACCGTGCCTCCCTAACCACCCAGACACATGCTCCACATTCAGGGTGGACAGCACCAACAACACACCAAAACTGAGTTCACCAATTGAACCTCACAAGAATCATTTCCCCACACAGCACAAAGACAAAGTTGAGGAGAACTGACTTGAGGGAATAGGTTACTCGCAGATGCCATCTGCTGGTTAGTTAGTTAAAGTGTACGCCACCAAGTTGTAGATCTGTAAAATTAGATTGGTATTTTTTACAACTTGAAGGAACCCTATCAAGCAAAGCAAATGCCAAGAGGCCAAAAACAACAGAAAATCTTAAAGCATATGCTAAAACCAGATGATATGGAGAACCCAATCCCAAACACCCAAATCAAAATATCAGAAGAGACATAGTACTTGGTGCAATTAATCAAAGGACTACAATCAAAGAACGAGAGCATGGCACAGGATATAAAGGACATGAAGAAGAGCATGGCACAGGATATAAAGGACATAAAGAAGACACTAGAAGAGCATAAAGAAGAAATTGCAAAAGTAAATAAAAAATTGAAGATCTCATGGAAATAAAAGAAACTGTTGGCCAAATTAAAAAGACTCTGGATACTCATAATACAAGATTAGAGGAAGTTGAACAATGACTCAGTGTTCTAGAGGACCACAGAACAGAAAATGAAATAACAAAAGAAAGAATGGAGAAAAAAATCAAAAAAATCGAAATGGATCTCAGGGATACAATAGATAAAATAAAACATCCAAATTTAAGACTCATTGGTGTCCCAGAAGGGGAAGAGAAGAAGAGAAGGATAAAGGTCTAGGAAGAGTATTCAAAGAAATTGTTGGGGAAAACTTCCCAAACCTTCTACACAATATAAATACACAAAGCATAAATGCCCAGTGAACTCCAAATAGAATTGGAGTTCTAATTCTATTTGGAATACCCACTCCAAGACATATTCTGATCTGACTGTCAAATACTGAAGAGGAGGAGCAAGTTCTGAAAGCAGCAAGAGAAAAGCAATTCACCACATACAAAGGAAACAATATAAGACTAAGTAGTGACTACTCAGCGGCCACCATGGAGGCAAGAAGGCAGTGGCATGACATATTTAAAATTCTGAGAGAGAAAAATTTCCAACCAAGAATACTTTATCCAGCAAAACTCTCCTTCAAATTTGAGGGAGAGCTTAAATTTTTCACAGACAAAGAAATGCTGAGAGATTTTGCCAATAAAAGACCTGCCCTACTTCAGATACTAAAGAGAGTCCTACCAACAGAGAAACAAAGAAAGGAGAGAGAGATATAGAGAATTTTAACAGACATATATAGAGCTTTACATCCAAATCACCAGGACACACATTCTTCTGTAGTGATCACGGGTCTTTCTCCAGAATAGACCATATGCTGGTACATAAAACAAGCCTCAATAAATTAAAAACAAAACAAAACAAGACAACAAAAACAGTTGAGTATATTCAAAGCACATTCTCTGACCACAATGGAATACAAATAGAAGTCAATAATTTCTGAATTGTAACTCCACTATTTACTTCCTACATGATATAAAATACACAAACTCTAATGAAAAATTGGTGGTTTTAGACTCAATGTAAAATATGTAATTTTTGACAAGAACTATGTAAAGGTGGGGGAATGGAGGAATATAGGAACATAGTTTATGTGTCCTATTGAAGTTAAGTTGGTATCAAAGAAAAACAAGATTGTTATGGATTTAAGAGGTTAATTTTAAGCCCCATGGTAAACACAAAGAAATTATCAGAGAATATGACCATAGAGATGAAAAGTAGAGTATGGGTTATGAGAAGTGGGGGAAGCGGCAATGAGGAGTTAAGAAATGAGTGTAGGGTTGCTGTTTGAGGTGAAGGGAAATTTCTAGTAGTGGATGGTGGGAAGGTGATAGCATTACAACATTCTAAATGTGATTAATCCCACCAATGGAATGCTAGGGAGGGGGTGGAATGGGAAGATTTAGGCTGTGTATATGTTTCCACAACTGAAAAAAAAAAAAAAAAAAGACAATCTAAATAGATGTCAATTGAATGCCAAGGATGATCCTGAATGGGATCTGAGGATGGAGGACAGGAGGTTCAAAGGCACACAGTTGAGACATAAGGAAAAAAAAAAAAAAGGAACTATAGAATGTAAGCTTTGTATCAATGTTGAATTTCTTGAACTTCTTGGCTGTGCTTTAATGGGATTGCATGAAAGAATGTTCTTGTTCATGGGAATTGGATATGTGAATTATAGTGTTTGTTAAAGGATGTGTGCAGCTTGCTCTCATATGTTCAGAATACAGAGCAGTAGATGAAGGATGATAGATAGAGAGGGAGGGAGGGAGGGAGAGAAAAAGAAATGGCAGTGAGACAGCATGTTAAAGTTGGTGGATCAGGGTATCAGGGGAGGGGGGTCAGGGTATGCTGGAGTTCTGTGTATGGGGTTTGTATCATTTTTGCAACTGTTCCTATAATTTTGAACTTATTTCAAAATAAAATTAAAACAAAACAAAATAAAACAAAAACATATATAGCAAGCATCATCCTTAATGGGGAATTATTGAAAGAATTTCTACTATTGGTCAGATTTTTTATTGTAGAAATTTACAAGGTGATTCTAAAATGTATTTGTCAAAGGACCAGGAATAGCCAATACAATCTTTGTGAAGACCAGAGTAGGAAGATTAATACTACCCATATTAAGGCTTAATATAGAGGCACAATAATTAAGAAATAGAGCAGAAATAGAACAGTGGAATTGAACAGGGAGTCCAGAAATGGACCCCCACATACTCATTATGACAGAAGTGACAGCACAGTACAGTAGGGAAATGATGGCCTTTTCAGTAAATGGTGCTGGGTCAATTGGATAGTTAAATGTAGAAACAAAAATTCCTTTAGCACCTAGCTCACATCATACACAGAAATCATTTCCAGATGGAACATAAATTTCAAATAGAAAAGTAAAAAATAAAGTTTCAAGAAAGTAAATATAGGAGAATATTTTCATGAAATTGGGTATGCAAAGTTTTGCTAAACAGGACACATACCCAAAAATAAGCATAAAGAAAAGTTTAATTAATTGGTTTATATTAAAATTAAGAATTTCAGTTTATTCAAATAATACCATTAAGAAAGTGAAAAGGCAAGCTAAAGAGTGAGTAAAGATATTAGTACAACTTATATCCAATATGCATAGAGTATCTAAAGAAATCCTACAAATCAACAAGAAAAAAATCATACAACCCAATAGAAAAATGGGCAAAAGACTTGAAGAGGCATGTCACCAGAGTGTCCAAACAGTTAATGCATTCAAGGCACCAACCTGACAAACTGGAAATTCTTGCTAACATCCCGCTCTAATTTGTAATTTTATTCTTATCTGCACATTTGCAAGAATGTCCTCTAAGTATACCTTGTAATTTCTTGTCTCTGCTTACACCATGCATGCTAATTTTGATTTTTCTACCTTCCACCAAAATAGTTCCCATTCATTGAGACCTCACTCCAGTCTCTAAAATCCATTCTTCTTGTTTTGATTCTTTGGTCCATCACCACAATTCAAATCCTCATCTCTCCCAAACTAAACTAATATATGTGGACTGATCTCCCTCCTTTCTAATGCATTCTTATTGGACCCATATTCAGATTGATTTTTCTAATGATTACACCCTCTCTACTCAAAAATGTTGTGTTTTTCAACTGTACGCTGATTTAGTTCAAACCTTTTAGCCTGGAATTCAAGGCTTTCTGTTATATGACATCCTCACAACTTTCTGGTCTTTAAGTAAGTGTATAGTCCAGGTAATCTAGGTTATTCTCTGTTTCCTAATAATAGTGTTTCTCTGTTTCCATGGCATTGAAAATATTATTCCTTTACTGAATGAGATGTCCTGAGCTCCTTTTTCCAATATTTAGAAGACCTACAATGGTTAAATGAAACAACACGAGGAATAAAATATAACCCCTCCCTTGAAGAAGCTAAACATTTGATGTGAGAAACACATAGACAACTGTAGATTTGTCAAAACTTTATATTTTGAAGTTCTACACCAGAAAGCTCTATTCTCAGGGTCACTGGGTTTGGATTTTTTGATATGTGCCTTTGTCTCTTTGGCTCCCCCTCAAAGCTATCCTCTGATGGGCCTAATTCAATTTTATCTCTGTCATTTTAGTCCGTGATAGTGGTTCTTGCAACAGAGAAATGTTACAAGTGCTTTACAGTATGTGTGTTAAATAATAGCTTTCTTTTAAACTAAGTAAAGGCCAATGTCCACTTCAGAATTGTTAGAAAGCATATCTCCCTCTAAATGACTGAAAAACACATGCTCTTTTATTCTTAATATATATGAAAACCACTTGCGGCAATGAACAACAACAAAATTCATATGCAAAGCTTAATGTCTCACACATATCTGATAGTTTCTCACATCTGAGAATATACTTAAATGTATATTTTACATACAATTTCAGTGGATTTACAAATCCTGCACTTTGACAATAATGCAACTCACTTTATGCAAGAGCCATCTTTAACGAGACAGCCGTTATGCCTAAAATACAAAGAACAATACTATAGTAGAAGTGTATAATAGGTTGAATTATATAACCCAGAGAAAAATATGAATTAATCATATCTATTTCTGTGGTTGTGAACCCATGTAAATAGGACCTTGTGAAGATGTAATTTTTAGTTAAAGTGTGGCCAGTTGAATGAGATTGAACCTTAATCCTATTACTGGAGATTTTATGAAAAGAAAGCCATGATGAGCAGAAAGCGGCTGGTAGTCAACAGGAACTGAAGGGAAAGGAAGGACATCACCATTTGCCAGAAAAGTCAAGAAACTCCAAGGATCGTGGGCCAGTCAGAAGATAGAGACCCCAGGAGGAAACAAGCTTTCTAGCCTCTGAAACTGTGAGCCCGCAAAATTCTTCATTTTAAGCCAACCCATTGTGTAGTATTTGTTTTAGCAGCCAGTGAACTAAGACCATGTGCAAATATATTCTTAAGGAAATGCACAGAGATGAACACAATTAATTATGACTAGAAGAATCAGTTTCAACTTCACAGAGAAAATGGCATTTCACTGGAGGCTTAAAAGACGAATAAAATTCCGATGGAAGGAAGAGAAGCAAAGTATAAACAGGGAACACCATAAGAAAAAACAAAGAGGCCTGAAAGTGACAGAGGTCAGGAAGAGATGTGTCTGGAAATGTTACATCTAGCAGATGACTCAAGATAGTAAAAGGAGAAGTAAGTCAACATGAGTCCATTGAAAATCCCTACATTTAAGTGGTAGACACAGGGAAAGGAGTCAGGAAAGGGGCAGAGAAGGATTATTATCAGAGAAGCTGGGGCAAACCAGGTTATTTAGAGCCATATAAATGAAAGGAAATAAACCTACAAGGAGGGGTAATCAGTAGATTCAAATACTATAGAATATAATAGCAGGACAAAGAGTGATAATTAGCAGTAGATATTGCAATTAATGATATTAAGGACACTTTTGCTAGAATGTTAAAATGATGACAGTGTAGGCCAGATTGCAGTAAAAAAGTGAGTGGGCAAAGTAGAGATACAGCTCAAAATTTTTTTCCCCATAATTCATCACAGACTGGAAATGATCACATTCTCCCTTTGTGGATATTTGTGTACACATTGCGGATATTTGTATACACATTTTATCTCTTGTGATTGATGTATATTTTTATATCTTCCTACCATAAAAAGAGTGCCTATATATATTGTGTGTGCCTATATATATTCCTTAACTATCAGTTAACTGATAGTTAAGGAAAGTCTGAAGTATTTCATGATATTTAATGGTAGATCCTCAAGACATTGATTGTTTGCTCTAGTCAGAATGAGGCCCTCTTCTGAGCAACTTTGGCTTTCTTCTCCAAAACAAATCATACGAACAAAACCAAGCCAAGCCAAGCCAGGCCAAATCCAACTAAACAAAATCAAATGATATCCAAATGAAACTAAACTCTATTCCACATACAACAAGACCTGAAAGTGACAGAGGTCAGGAGGAGAAGGAAGTCAACATCAGTCCATTGAAAATCCCTACATTTATGTTGTAGACAGAGGGAAAGGCCTTGAGTTTCCCTGTCTGTATTTTGTAGAGTTTATTAATATTATTCCTATCTCCATATCTCAGAATGTATGAATTCTTGAATAGCAATATGAAAATTGGCTTTGAGAATGATTTTCTGTATTTCTGTAAATAATCTATGGTGTTCACCCAGAGCAACTCATGGAAGGCTACTTAGGGGAAATTACTTAGTAACCTGGTGCAGTATTTTTGTAAAGCCTTCTAGAGACAAACTCTAAATATCTATGACAAACAACCTTAGCAGTTTAACTGTAGAGAAAAGTTCTGAAGGAGCTGTTTCCCTAACAAAATGTCTAAGATATTTTTAGAATGTTAGACACATAACCCCAATCCCTGGTGGGGTACTTTAAAAAAGAAGTAGAAATAAAAAGGTGGAATCGATGGATTAGGTAAAAGTTGAAATTTAACATTTAAGGCATCTCAACAAGCACCAAATCAATTATATCACTTTTTCTACCCTTCACTTAAAAACCATCTGGGGCTGTCATGTAACCTCAGCCTCTTTTTAAGCACTGTCAAAAGGAATTGTCCAGATTGTCAAGAACATATGCCTTACACCACTTGTACAACATTTGTATGAGAAATGCAACATATAAAACAATGGGTAAAACTACATCGTGTTCAGGAAGTCTGTAAGTATGAACAGCCCCAGGATAATGTAAATGTTTATAAAGCACAGTCAGCAGTTAGAGATTTCACACCTTCTTCTACAAGACAATTAATTTATTTCTTGAAAAGTTTTCTTTTATATTACATTTTCAATGTCAGAAGAGTTTCTTTCTGTTTGCTTGTAAACCACTGGATTGGGGGAGGGGAGAGTCATGAAAATATTTTTAGGCACTAGAATACATTTCAGTCTTTTCAGATTTAAAAAATCTTGCCTATGACTCTTCTCTTTCACACTCCACAGATCTTTAGAAATGCAAAATTGTGGTATCTAGGAGATGCTTTTGTAAAAGCCAGCTCACTTCTTTTATCCTTCTCACTGTAATGCATTTCTTGGTTTGAAATCTTTTTGTTTTTCACATAATGTTTTCTTTTCTATTATATTAAAATGGTCAATGACCTCTTTTTTAAAGCTAAATATTGTTACTATCTATGAACCATGAAACTATTAAAATGAAGACAGTGGAAATTCCTCTATCAAAAATGTGTTTGGTTATAAGTAAATGACAGAACATTACACAAGATTATTAAAGGCCAAGAATTAAGTATTAGCAATAGTAACCTTAACCTTAAACTAGTGATAGATGGAAACTTGGCACCGTTCAAAAGTCCTGCAGGCCTTTTTAATCATTCAGAGTTTAGGCTCCTCAGACTGGCTAAGAAACATACAGTTTTGCTGAAGGTTGGAAAAAGAGCTTGAGGTCAGAGGTCGACACAGTGAGGGAGTTTGCTCTTTAAGAGGTTATCTGTGGATCTGCAAAGCCGAAGTGTAATTGGGTTTTGTGATGTGATTTTAGTGTGGAATTGTGTATGATCTTAGATAGTTTCAAAGACAAGCTTGGAAGATTTTTCTAGCCTTTTGTGATAGCAATTTTAGGGATTGTGTGCAATCTTGGATGGACAATTCACAATGATTAAAAATAGCCATCAAGTGATACAGCTAATACTTGATTTACTCTAATTATAATTTCAACACATTGATTCTAATGTAACATGTTCTTTCTTTTTAGGGCATTATATTGGCTACGAAAATAAAGACATATAATTTTTGGCCTGTATCAATATAGCCAATTTTTATATTGCCATCAGGGTTTCTGGTGTTTCAGAGATTGAATTTTACTTGAGTATTACTGAATCATAAAGAAAGGAAAAAGTTGGAGCATTGTGATTAAATGTGTATTTTTTTTCTTGGCCACTGAATTTGTCAAGCTTCTGATTCCTGAATATTCTAAATAACAGGAAACAAACATTTCCTTATTGTTTTAGTTGTTTAGGGTTGCCTTGATTAAGCTGTCACTGCTGTCAGTTATGTTCTTATAAGCCTGGTTGGATCTATTTCATGTTAGGAAAAAGCTCAGATAAATCCGGGAAAGCTTAATGTTTATCCAATGTGAAAATAATTACTCAAAAGTGTTATTCTTAATCCAGATAATTAGAGTGAGGAAGGAAAGATCAGTGTCATTGTGAATTATGCCCCGGCAATTGACTCTTGGTCCTTGTAAGTTTCAGGTGAAGATGTGAATGGATAAAGGTTAGATTAAACATAATCCAAAGTAGCTGCAACCTTAATCTGTTATGATACAAGGATGATCACTTAAAAAGAGCTGGATTGTGGGATTGTTTCTGGTTGGATAAGATGCTGCTCGACTGGGACTAGTCTTAAAACATGCTTAGCACCATGTCACTGCAGCTGTAAGCACTTGTGCACGACTGCAGCCTGCTACAACTAACAAGCACTCCCAGGCTTGAGCATACATTGGAGTATCACACTCTCACAATATCTAGGCTTCGCATTAACATGTCTTCCAAAGGCCTGGGTGGAGAAACTAGTTCCTGTGAACTTTGTGGCACTCCTTCGTTGTAATAAGCATGAATTTGGTATCTGCCAAAAGTCTGGTATAAAGTGTGCAGACATTTATTAACTTGTACAATTAGGGAGCATATGTCCAATTTCTTGTTTTGATTGTTGCAACACAGGAACATTATTTTAAATGTGATTCTTTAAGGTGCTACACAATCTTTGATGAATTAATTATCTGCCAAGTATTTTGAGAATGGTATTAGGCCTTTCTAAATATTTCTGTGGAGTTAAAAAAATTTTCTTTTTAAGTATGGGTAATAGGATCCAAAAGGATTTTAAAAGATGGGATGCCACATTTAGCCATTTTCTAATTAAAAGGAAAAAATGTTCAGGACTGCAATATGCAAATCTCAGAAATTTAATATACTTAATTTTGGAATGACAAAGTTGGTTTACTTTGATTAGAGTAAATGGAACCAAAAACGTTTTTGCATCTATTATGGGAAACCTCATTGCCTAAATTGAAGTCATTGCTATTTCAAGCCAATGAATTTTTGTGTTTCAGCATTGAACGATTTTTAATAGCTGTTTATTCCTCCTCCCAGTAAAATTATATTGTACCACATTTATTGCTGCTAAATAATTAAGGAAATAACTGATGAAATGTAAAATGCTAATAATGCTAATGCTCTTTAACCTATGCTTTAGTTTTACTTGGAATATTCCAAGTTCTAAAAAGTGAATTTAAATATTTTAATCAATTATATTTAATAAGTATCATTCCAGTATATCAATGTATTGTCAACCTTCATAAAAGCCAAATTTACTACAGCTAATACTTGCCGTCCTAGGGTAAACATATAACATAATATGCTATAAAAGTAACAGACATGTTTCTAGTTACATTAATGACTTCCATATGTTTTGTGGAAAATGTGTTGTGCATCCACCACCCAAATTTAGGCACTTGCAATGTATTCTTACAAATAATTTAATGCAATTTATGTAACCGATGTATTTCCGAGGGCAGCTGTGTGCTAGATGGTATTCTAGAGGCTGTGAATATAGCAGTGAACACAAAAGCCTGTCCTCATGAGGCTTGTATTCTGGTGAGAAAAGAGAGAAAATAAAATAAAAAGGTAAATGCAATAGGCAAGAGAGTGCAAATGCAATGAAGAAATGTATATGGTTAGGGGCTTAAGAGTGTGGCATGGTGAGTCACTATTTAAGATGTAGGTTGAGGAAAGCCTCGCTGAAAGGTGACATTTCTGCAGAGATCTGAATGGTGTGAGAGAATGGGTGAGAGAATGGGTTATGTCATGCTCTTGGTTAAGGGTGTAGTAGAGAGAGGAAATTGCAAGTGCATGGATATTGAGGTGGAAACAGATTGGCATGTATTTTGAGATTTGGCATGTTCAAAGAAAAACAGAAGTCCAGTGTGACTGGGGTTACATGAAGGAGGTGGAGAGTAGCAAGGAATGAGAATGAAGTCTCGGAGGTGGGTTGTGAGTGGTTGCGATGAAACAGATCATTTGGGGACTTGGATTCACTGAAAGGAGTTTGGCTTTTAATCTGACTGATAGATAACCATAAAAGCATTTTGAGCAGAACAGAGACTTGATCTGGCTTACTGTCAGAAAACCTACTGTGTTGAAAATAAACCATGATTCCCTCCAGAACCCACATTATTTGTTCATGTTAATAAATTATGATTTTGATAACCAGGTACCAAAAGTGGCATGTGAAAAAAGTCAGGATATGTTTGTTAGGTAACTATAATTTGCATGGGATAACTTTTCTAAAAGTGATGTGAACTAATGGCATTGGTCAACTAATAGAAGACAAATGCACCCTATGATGATCATGTTCTTAAAGCCAATCCATTCCTGTGGGTGTAAACCTATTGTGGGTAAGATATTTTGATTAGGCTGTTTCAGTTGAGGCATGCCCCTCAGGTGTGTCTTTATCCTCTTACTGGAGTCTTTTATAAAAGGATGTAATAGAAAGAGGCTGAAGCTGAGAAGGACACACACAGAAGCTGAGAAAGAAAGCTACAGAAGGAGAGGCCAAAAGCTGAAAGCAACAAAACCGGGGAGAGAAGGGAGAGACCAGCAGATCGGCCATGTGCTTGTCCATGTGGAAGAGGAGCTGAGGGTCACCAGTAACCTGTCTTCGGAGCCCAGGTATTGTCTTGATGATGTGTTGATTTGGACATTTTCATGGCCTCAGAACTCTAAGCCTGTAAATTAATAAATCCCCGTTGTAAAAGCCAACACATTTCTGCTATATCACATTTCGGTAACTTTAGCAAACTAAAACACCCACTGTGGTCCATCTCCCTGATCTCAAAAAAGTCACTCAAAAACTCTGATTTGGTTCCTCAAATATAAAATGAAGACCATAAAAAATATTTGCCTTTGGTAAGTAGAAGGTACTATGATGATACAATTGTTTCAAAACATCAGTTAATGGATTAGGATTACTTATAGTCATGGCAGCTCATCATAAGAAATGTGCAAAGTGTCCCATCCACTTTTATCCCCTGACCTTCATTTTCAATATCCTCTAGTCTTCAAAGCTAGGCATGGGATTCTCATGTGTCTTTTGCTTGACATAATCTTGTCTTTTCCTTTTACTCATTTTGTTCCATGTGAACTTGCCAGATATGCAACTGACCATCAGGATAAATTCTGTCATCAGCAAGTTTTCAATTAATCTAAACTATAACATAATGATTAAAAAAGTGTACACGAGATGACAATAAGCAACATGTGCCTACAAAATTCGCTATATCACTACAGCAATTTGCCTGATGGGATAATGTCTTTATCAGAATATTAAAATGATAATAGATAAATAGACAAATAGAACAAGAAGGAGTGAGATAGACTTAGAAAGAGGTACACAGAGAGGAACAGATGACCTCGATATGTGGAAATGATTTGTAGCCTTTTTACTTAATAATAAATACTTTGACATTTCAATAAAGAATGTTAAATCGACCATAAAGAGACAAGGAGACCACTCTATATTAAGTAGGCTCTATAAAATGTCACTGTCAATGGAAATTAAGTATGCTTTAAGGGCCTTAAGGTAAACAGTGTTTACAAGAAGCTATTTTTATGTTATTTTAAGTTATTTAAAGGAAAATACAGTTATCTTTTAGAATATTTGCCCCCTTAAAACAATAATTTTCTATCATATCTTCTCATGAATCCTTAAAGAAAGGAGAATTATATCCAATAATCTGACTTGGTGGTGAGACAATTGGGATGAAATTCTGGGAAGTGTTCAGCTTCACCGACGAAGCACTGAGAAGAGGCATGTTTGAAAGTGAGTGGTCAGTATCTGTGGTTCTGCAATATTTGTGAAATTTTATGTGAAAATTTTATTTCTAAGTAGCGAAGAAGTATCTATCATTAAATTTTTCTTTGCATTTGCAAAATTAATTTTCATATTTTCTCAGAAAAACACAGAGGTTTCATTATTTTTCTGCCCATTTTACTTTAGATCTTAAATTCTAGATGAGGAAGATCATTTGAAGTGTCAGCAACAAGAGCAAATATTGAATTCAGATCTTAATGTTTATATATGGTTCATTCCCATAAACTGTCAGGGTGCTGGGGAGAAAAATGTTTTATTATTATTATTTTTATTAAAACACATTTTTATTATTGTGCTGTGATTTTTTTTCTCAGTAGACAGTCTATATAAAATGAAGCTTTGTGTGACTTGTGGCTGTTGATGATGTGTTCATGAAGATGATATGTGTATTAGGATTTATTTAAAAGATTGAAATATTTTGATAGCGAAGGGATGAGGCATGAAAAATGAGCAAACTATAAAAGGTTTAAGAAGTTTTAGATAGCAGGCTAATAAATTTTTTTGCAAGTTCTGGGTTTCAACCATTGTCTAAACCAATATTTAAGCACATGATATTTGATTAAAGAAATAAGAAGTAGGGGTATGGTTGCCTGATTGGAAAAAAGAGAAAGAAGATTTTTATAAAGGTAAACAATGTGTAAAATGCCATCTCCTAGGGTCTCCAAGCATCTGGGTCTGTGTAGGCTCTGAGATCTGTTAAGGACTCCAGTCATCTAATTAAGACCCACCTTGAATGGGTGGGATCACACCTCTGTGGAAATAATCTAATCAAAAGTTCTCACCCACAGTTGGGTGAGTCACATCTCAATTAAAACAACCTAATCAAAAGGTCCCACCCACAATAGGTCTGCCCCCACAGGGATGAACTGAAAGAACATGGCCTTTTCTGGGGTATATAACAGCTCCAAACCACCACACCAATCTACTAATAGTAGAGGGAATTGAGTGAGGCAGAAATTGTCTATAATTTCACCAATCTTCTCTATTCAGATGTGAAGGAAGACTACTTTTGCCGGCTTCCGTTGTGTTAGATTGGGGCCAATTTCTGGTCAATGGAATACAATGGAATATGGCTGAATAGTAGTGTGATAAATTTTCATTTGGGCTATAGTTTATTGTCAAACATGTATTTTCTATTTATGCCATGTTTGTTTTCTCTCCACTAACAATAAAATTTGTTAAAACTTATAAATTAAATAATTTGGCTCAAAGGTTAGATTGATAGTTTAATTCACAAGGAAAAGTTTCTTAGAAGCAGACTCCTAATGACAGTCATGAAAATTGGACACACCAGTCATAGCTCAATTCATACTGCAATTAAAATATGATCTTTTTTTATAGTTTGGTGAAGTGTCTTTTTGGTTCATCATTTTAACCCACATTCCTAAGAACCCTGATTAATCAAGGCTTTTGAAATAAGATTAATTATTCTGAAGTTATTTCTTGGTAAACTGACAATAATTTATCAGGTGGATTTTTTTGTCAGATATTCAAAACATAGTTATCATTACAAAATTACATTCCACATTTACTGATGAGTTTGTTCAAATGACCAGCTTCTCTGTATTTGAGAAGCTATTAAATTGAAGTTTCAATAAGTTGTTGGTATAAAGTTTTCCTTGTAAATACACTGTACCCTTGATTTTCAAAGAACTTGAATGTGTTCATTTTCCAGATAATGAAGGAAAATATGCAGTTCTCAGTCTTCAAGAAGATATACTTTGTATCCTTGCGTGCAAGACTAGAATGACAGCAAGAAGGAAGAATGGCTTTTGTTGTTTGTTCTACTGGTTTGAGCCCTAGAGGCCTAAGAAATTGTATCATCATCATGTGTCATAGCACCTATAGATGTATGTCTCATACCAGGCTTAGCCTCGTGAGGTAGCTGACATAATAGGTATGATTTTCATGTGTGTTGGTGTCACCCACCGGACTCGAGGCTAGAACTCATTTGTTCCTCTTAATTTTTAAAACACTCTTTCATTGCATATACCCCCAAGAGAAATTATATTTTAAAATTTGTCATTCATTTATATTTCAATATGAATACACTCACCAGATAATCACTGCAGGGAACAATTTGCTAAGGAAGTAGAGGGAATGAGTATGAAGGTACAAAGTCCCCAGACGAGGAGAGGAAGCTAAGGGATACAACTGAGAGAAGAATACTGCGATGGTTTGGTTCATGTGTCAACTTGGCCAGGTAATGGTGCCCAGTTGTCTGATCAAGCAAGTGCTAGCCTAACTGTTACTGTGAGGACATTTTGTGAACATAAATCATCAGTAAGTTGATTGCGTCTTTGGCTGATCACATCTACAATCAACTGAGGAGATTGTCTTCATCAATGGGAGAGCTTTCATTCAGTAAGTTGAAGGCTTTAAAAGGAGAAGTCATTACTTCAACCATCAGAAGAGAGATTTTTCATCTCTACTTCAGCCAGCGAGCCTCTCCTGGGGAATTCATCAAAAACTTTCATCGGAATTCCCAGCTTGAAGCCTGCCCTACAGGATTTGGACTTGTGCATCCCTACAGTTGTATATTTACAGATACCTCCTGTTGGTTCTATTTCCCTAAAGAACCCTGACTACTACAAATACTTACAGGAAAAGGAAGTTAAAATCACTAAAGACATCATTAATCTACTTCACAGCTCTTGATAATGGACTTCCTAGTAGAAAAGAGAGAATAAGGGAGAAAACAAAGCTAAAGTCAGAAAAGGATGTAAAATCCCAGAGGAGAAGTGACAGGTTTGCCCAAATTCATGTACAAAACATCAGCAGAGCTCAAGGGATTCCCAGTCCAGTACAAAATAATAGCAAATGGCTTCTAGACTGGTGTGGACAGCCTCAAATTTAAAAATGGGCAGTGTTTAAAGTATCAGTGAGCTTCTAGTTTTTCCACAGGAATAAAATGTATGATGAATGGTAAGACTTAAAATAAAGCTGAACCTTCATACTTCTGAGCCCTAAATTCTGAGACCTCTGTACCATAATCACTTCTGAGTCCCAAGTTGCCATCCAAACAGAATCTTCTTGTACCCCCTAATGTATTGCCTTCCCTTGAACCTTGAGTCTTTTGCCCAAACACCTGAGACTTTGAGAGCGAGGATACTGCACGGAGATAATGGCTGCTGTGGAGATCCCAAAGCAGTGTTGGGTGAGGAGACTAGGGGAATGGCGAGGTAAAGAGGAAGTTCCAGTGTGGCGGTTCTTTGGAGGTGGGAGCTGGATGGTGGAAGCTCTCACACCTGTTAAGGGAAGGTTTGATGGCGAGTATGAGATGACATGGGCAGAAATGAAGCAACATCATTATATGTTGACTCACAATTAATCAAATGTGCTTGAGTCAGTGATCCACGCAGTTGTGGTTAGTGCCACAATTCACTTCATTGTCCCTTGGAACAGAGTGAAGGAGTTTTCAGTCCACCGAAGTAGAATAAAACTATAATACTGTGATTTTTATTGATTCTTTTAAAAATAATTATTTTTCAACGTGAAGCAATTAAATCGTCCCTCATATGTGGAGGTGTGGTAACTGTTGAATCTCATATTAACTGAAAATAGGCATTTAGATAAGACAACCTTCAGGGGTTTATGTGACCATAGAATGTTTGCCACACTAGAAGTCATGGTAACTTCACAGTACATTTCTCAAAGACAGAGGAGAGCCACTACATGATTGCCTCAATTGACTCAATAGATAAAACAAATTTATATATTAGAAATAGAAAGCAACTTCATGAATATAGAAAAAATTTTCTGTGGTATTTTGTCAGTTCTAAAATGCACCTTACAATTTTGTTCACATCTCAAATATGATTAAATAAATAATATTGCTTAAAGATGATCAACTGTACCTAGGCCTTTAAATTAAGAAATGAAGGACAAAGGTCACAATTATTATCTTTATTTAATTTCCTCTGAATGTTTCTGAAAAGAAACATCATTAGCAGATTAGATGATAGTTTCCTAGAAAACCCAGGAAGGTCAACTGACAAATTATTAGAACTAATAAGAAGATACACTAAGTGGCAGGATAAATATGGAATATTAATTACCAATTAAAACTTTATTACATGCCTTCTGAGCAAAGAATGATGCTTCCATTGAAATATAAAAAGATAGTTTTGTCTATATTAAAAAAAATCCTTGTGTTAGAACACCATAACCAAAATAAAAAGGCAAATAACAACTTGGAAAACTATTAACAATTGTAGGACAGGCAGAGAAATAGAATTCTTAAATATAAAGAGCTCTAAAAAATAAGAAGGGCTAGCCTTTATAGGAAAATGGCCAAAAATATGAAGAAGTAAATTGCAAAAAAAGAACACTAATTAGTGAAAAAGAGAAGGCTCAGCTTTGCTAATATTAAAGTTAAAATAACTATAAGGTGCCACTTCTCTACTGTGTTATTTATTTATTGCTGTGTAACAAGTTACCCCACAACTTAGCAGTCTAAACATCAAACACTTATTCTCTCTCATTTTCTATGGGCCAGGAATCTGGGAATGGTTTGGTTTGGTCCTCCAGGCCATAATCTTTCACGAGGCCTGAACTGGTGTATCAGCCAGTGTTGTAGTCATCTCAAGGTTTTGGGGGGAAAGATCTGATTTTAATGGTACTCGTGGCTATTGGCCGACTTTAGGTTCTTGATGGCTGTTGGCTGATACTTCCCCAGGTGCATCTTCCCTTGCTATGTGTATATTCATGTCTAGCAGCTTGCCCAAGAGTGAGGAGAGGGAAAGAGGAAGAGAGAGAGAGAGAGAGAAAAAGATGGAAGCCAGTGTTTATGTCAGCTAATTTAACAGCTGACATCACTTTGCTATTGCAGTATTCTATTTAATATAAGTAATCAAGAATCCAGCCTCCAGCCCATACTCTAGGGGAGGGGATTACCCAAGGGTGTGACTACCAAGAGGCAGGAATCATTCAGGACCCTTTCAGAGTCTATATATTACATCTATTAAACGGCAAAGACCGAAAATAAACAAATAAAAGAAAGCAACTGGGGAAAACTGTGTTGTAAGGCTAAGGTGAAATATAGGCTGGTAAGAGTATACTGTGCTAAAAACTTTCTAGGGAATATTTTGTATAAAGAGTAATAAGATACTCTTGCCTTTAGTTAGATTTCTAGAAATTTATCACAAGGATAAAATAAGAGACATGCACAAGAATCTATGTAGAGGAATATTCACCAAAGCCTTATTCATAAAAACAATTAATTTACTAATTAGTAATTAATAAACTAATTTCCACAAAGAGAATGATTAATTAAATTAGAATAAATTCAAGATGGAATATTTATAGCCACTTAATAACAGTTTCCAAAGTATATTTCATAGTATTAGAAGATGTTCCCAACGTTTATTAAACAAGAAACAAGATGCCAATTACTGTATAGTAGGACTTGGATTTTCCATTGAAAACACACACACACACACATACACACATACATGCATACAAATATAGAAATATAACTCAAATTGTTACCAGTATATACCTTTGGGTAATAGTTTTTGTGAGTAAAATTTTAAAAAACATAATTTTGCTTTTAGAAATGTCTGTGTACTAAAAGGAACTTTCTGAATATTTTCTTTTCTTCCTTCACTTTCGCTTGCCATTTTAAAGTAAAGGGTTATGATTTAATGTAAAGACATGATTCACTGTGATGGCAGCGGTGTGTCCAGCCATTTTAATTGATGGTATACCACATGCTGGGCAGGTCCAAGCCTATGGCAGACCACAGGACTGAGAAGAGTTTACATACTGCTAAACCCAGTATTAGTCTTGGCTAGAATACTACTTGATGATAACAAATACTATACTTTAAATGTAATTTCATGTTGGCAAATGTTTAACATCATTTGACAATTTTATTCCAAGTTGCTGAATTTTAGTTATATTTCTAATATGAATATAGTATAAAACTGATTTCACGAAATCAAATCTTACCACCAACGTTAATTAAAAATCACCACAATGTGTTAGAGTAGGTAATCGTTTGAAACAAAGAGATCAATCAGGAAAATGCTTATTCTTTACTTTCATGGCTCAAGATGTACACTTGGAGATTTCGCCTGTAATTGAGTCCAGCCCTTTACCACATTCTGTGGCTATCATTTCTTAAATGTTGGCTTCCCCTGTTAGCCTGGGAGAATCAGGAGGGAGGGGACAATATATGCCTTGCTCATGTATCTGTCACCAATAACTTAGCACAGTGCCCACAGCATCTGAGGGACACAGTGTTTCCTGTTAAATGAATGCTCAGGGCATCTGAATCTGCTTATTGTACCATGCTCGGGGTCTTTCACTTTGTTTCTGTCCTGTTCCTGTCCTCCCCAAACAGGGAAATTCAGGTTCCATCATGACCATCTCTTAGTTTTCATAACATGCCTTTTCCCAACCTCCTTACCCTGCTACCCACCCTCCCCCCTCCACACACACACACACACAAGAAAGTACAGAGGGTTGTCTAAATAATAACATAAAAACAGCCTACTCTGGGAGATGGTTGTTTTGTTTTGTTTAATCAAGTAATTCAAAATAACTGGTGTATCTGCTCTTTTCTGTAACTTGGTTAAATTGGATGGTTTTCCTGGTCATTATGCTTTTATGGCACCAGTCTCCCATGGAATTAAACTTTTTGCATGGATAGTTGAGTGTAGTAGGCACAATAGTGGTGCTCTAAGATGCCCAAATTCCTGAGTCCTGTGAATATTTTACCTTACATGGCAAAAGGGACTTTGCACATGCATGCAATTAAGGGCATACTTTGAGATGGAGAGATTATCCTGGATTACCTGGGTGTTTTAAAAGTGGAGAATTCTCAGCTATGAACAGAGAGATGTGACAATGGCAGGAGAGTCAGAGAGATACAGTGCTGCTGGCTTCGAAGGTGGAGCAAGGAGGCCATGAGCCATGGAAGCTGAAAAAACCAAGGGCAGGGATTCTCCCCTAAAGCCTCCGGAAAGAATGCAGCCCTGCCAACAAGGTGATTTTTAGCTTGGTGAGATCCATGTTGGACTTCTGATTCATGGAACTATAAGATAATAAATTGTGTTATTTTAAGCCACTGAGCTTGTAGTAATTTGCTGCAGTAACAATAGAATACCAATGTAGTGATATTTTCCATTAAATTCACATGAATCTATTTGCTTATTTCTCAAACATTTATTTTAATAAAACATTTATGTAAAAATTCTATCTTTATATCAGCTCACTGTTTGGTCAAGTAAATTTATATACGTACAGATTTTTAAGATTGGTCTTGATGGCTAAAAGAAGCATAATCAGATGGGCCAGATGGAATTTTAATAGGAAGAGCCTCCTTCCCTGTCTACTTTTTGGGGATTTTATGGAAATCCATAAGTACAGTTAAATTTGGAGTATATGTACCTGTGGGCACGTTTTCCTTGACTAAGAAGTTGGGGAATAGCTGAAAGAGTGTGAAGGCTGAAAGGTAACATTGGTAATTGTGGTTGGGTTGGTGAAATATTTTAGGGGCTCATTAGTTTTATATTTGACTTTTAGCTATAATCTCTTGGCAACATGACAACATTCTTCAGAGTTTTCTAAGTATTTGACTTAATATTAACAACAACATAAAAACAAGAAAAAGGATAAACAAATTATACAAGATCACAGGTTAAACTTTGAATCACAGGTTACTTTTTTTTTAAATTTCTAATGCTATTAGCTAAGCGCTAGGTGGGAAAAAAAAACCCACCAAAAGTTAAAAAAAAAAAGCAATTTTTATGCAAATTATTTATTCTTCTAAAGTGTTTCTATTTAAGAAATTTTATTTGATTTCAACTGCTTGAAGCATTGCAAGGCATCTTCAACTTCAGAAATAATTTCTTCTTTCGTTTGGTATATGTATTAGTTTCCTACTGCTGCTTTAACAAATTACTACAAATTTAGTGCCCTATACTATGTAACAGAATTTTTTTCTTTTGCAGTTCTGGAGGTCAGAACCCTGAAATGATTCGAAGGGACCAAGGTGCAGCAGGGCTGGTTGCTTCTGGAGGGGCTGGTTGCTTCTGGAGTTGCTGGTGGAGAATCCGTTTTTTTACCTCTTCCAATTTCTAGAGGCAGCCAGCATTTCTTGGCTCATGACCATGTCCCTCCAATCTTTTGCTCCTGTCGTCAGAGCTTCTCTGATTCTGACTCTCCATGTATCCATTTCATAACGACTTTTGTCCAGGATAACCTCCCCGTCTCAAAATCCTTAAATTAATCAGGTCCTTTTTGCTGTATCAATTAACATTCACAGGTCTAGGGATTAGGACATGGCCTATTTGGTGGGCCATTGTTCAGCTTACACAATATGAACCGGACATCATAAATGCTCTGAAACCTATCAATATTGTCCTTATCTTTGAAGTACAGACTTCTCCCTTTACACAGAGATTCCCTGTAAAAAAAAAAAATTCCTTGCTGTCATTTCACCCAGTGTACTATATGTAATTCATATTTATATTCATAGAAGAACAGCACTATAGAGTTATCAGAAGCTTGAACTATATAATTTCTTGAATTCTACTTTCTTGAATTAACAATGAAATAGTATAAATCTCTCAATTATTAGCCCAAAGTCACCCACAAAATTTAGAGGTAAAATGAGCCAAGAAAGGACAAAAAGAAACATTTATTAAGTACTTGTCATGTGGCAGATACTATATGTTTTGCAGTATCTGGCTCAGTGTTATTGCTTTAATTTTTATAGATACAGAATGTGAGACTAAAAGAACAGCTGACTAGACCAGGATCAGACAAGTATTTTGGTAAATTTTATTCCTTTTCACTAGTACATGATCTCTTTCTATACTTCCCTGCTCTGTTGAATTTAGATGTGGATTTATGATTTGCTTCAGTCAATTAAATGTATCACGTTTGAGCTGAATCTTTAAGAGCCAGTCCTCACTTTGCCATGCTCTTTTTTTCTCAGCCACAATAACTGACAATACTCTCACAAAAGGCTGCTTTTTCAGCCTGGGTCCCCAAATAAAACGAACCTGGAGAGTAGTATGTGGTCTAAGCAAGAAATAAATCTCTGTTGTTGTAAACCATTGAGATGGGGGTGAGAGGGTCCTTTATTACTGTAGCATTAATCTATCTGGAGCAGTTGTTAAGAGTCAAGGCCAGAATTTGAACTCTTCTGTCTGATTTTGAAGTCTGCGTTCTGTAATCTAGACTGTTTCACTTCTTCACACTGTGAGACACACATGTGTATGCAAACTATAGGAAAATATCCATATAGTGTGGAAGGATTATAAAAGCTTTGCCTTGAACAAGTTTATAAATAGGTAGAAATTAATATCATTTAAGAAAGAATAACCATTACTGTTTAATCTTTTCCACCATTTATTAATCTATACTTCATGTAAAAGAAACAGAGCAATGGCCTTGAAGTTAGTAGGCTGAGAAAGGTAGTTGGCAATGCTAATACAGTGGTAATTATGTGTTAGATGCTCATCTAATTGCTTTATATATGATAATTTATTTAATCCTCACAATACCCCTGTTAGGTAGGTATTGCTATTCTCATCCCCATTTTTAAGATGAGAAAACTGGGACACATGCGTTAAATATCTAGTAGAGTTGGCATTAGAACCTTCTGTGTTCCTAAGCCCTATTCAATTCCTTTCTATTCAACCTGCTAATTTATTCCAAAAATGTCTGCAATCAAAAGCAACATATTAATCTATGAGAATTTGTGAACATTGGAATAGAAATTAAATTATATTTTAAATTTTGTACTGCAACATCCAAATAACCTACGTGTGTTGCATCCAAAGTTTTATTTGAAACTGCACATATAGATTATTTCTATGTAACTAGATCTTAGTCAATACAAAATACAACTCAATTGGATTGGTGGTTTCAAAGAAATGGCTCGCCGTTTGGCTAAATTAGTACAGTAGCCATAATTAGACCTACAGTACTTATGTGCCTGTTCTTTTGTAACTACGAGAGTACCAACTACTCCCATTTTTTAATGCTTAAAAAGGTCTGTGCATATTGCCTCAACTAAAATTCAAATACATCCACTTTACAACCTTCTCCCTTCTTTCTCCTATTTGTGCTACTATGATACCAGATTGATTTGTCCTCTCCTCAGCTTCTGTAAGGACCTAATGATTTTTTTTTTTTGAAGTATAAGATCTGAAATTCTAGTACCATGCAAGTCAAATTACTGTACTCAGTAAAACCCTGTCATAAGAAGTGATTTCTGCAATGCTGTAGATTTGCAAAAGCGATTAGGGAACAGGCTGCTGGGACACCTGCCTGAAAATGTGGACCTTATAAGGTAGTATTTCTGAAGCTAATCAACCTAACTGTGTAACACCGTAAAGTTAAAAATAAAGTTTGCCTTCAGAGTCCGTTGATCCCACAGAGACAACACATCTCTTTGAAAACATGTCCACTTTCTTAACCCTTCACTATGATTAGTAACAAATAGCTGCATTTCTATTTCCTATGTCTCACCAATGTAAATTAGTGGAGATTCCATGAGATTATGTAATTTATTAAAGTTATGAAAATCACTATTTATGATACAATTTCCAGTGTTCAAGGACTTGCTGAATATTCTCCTAAATCATTATTTTTTTTTCTGTTAATGATGAAAATCTTTGGCACTCTAATTTTTGCATAGTTTTTGACACATCTCTTTTCCTTATTTCATGAGTTGAAGTTATGACCTTCTAAGTGTTTACAGTATATAGTCAGTAGCTCTTATCTGAGGAATAGTATATTGATAGTATATTGAATATACTTCAATGCTTCCAGTGAAGATTTTATGAATGATATAACACTTGGGTTACTCTTTGACCATTCTCCCTGCATTCCCCAGTCCTATTCCACCTAAGATCTCACTGAGCCTAAAGTATTAGAAAAAAAATAAGCATGTACAGGAATATTCAAATTGGATATGTGATCAAAATGGAAAGATGGAGACACAAGGCTGGAGATAACGTTTTGAGCTTCAAAAACAATTTGATTTACATTTGGTCTAAAACAGGCTAGATTTTGATTTATTAAAACTTGTGCCAGTTTGCAACTGTTATGTACCCCAAGAAAGGCCATGTTCTTTTAATCCAGTCTTGTGAGGGCAGACCTATTGTGGGTGGGATCTTTTGATTGGATTATTTCCATGGAGATGTGACCCCATTCAGGGTGGGTCTTGATTAGTTTACTGGAAACCTTAAGAGACCTCAGAAACAGAGAGAAAACGCCCAGAGATGCTTGGAGATGGCAGACAGAAAGATGTTTGGAGATGCTAAGCTAAGAGATAAGCCCAGAATTTTCCCTGAAGAACCTAAGTGAGAACCCACTTAGATGCATAAAAAGAAAGCCACTGGAATCAGAAGTTGAAAGCAACTCAACCTGGGAGCAAAGGACAAGCAGATGTCAGCCACGTGCCTTCCCAGCTGACAGAGGTGTCCTGAAGGCCATCAGCCTTTCTTCAGTGAAGCTTTAACAACTGGAACAAACCCATTGTTAATATTAATCAGAAATCTGAATTTCCTTTGCTGTGAGTCCTTTTAAAACTTTAGCAAAGTTAGTGATGTTTTCTGGTTTGCTCTATAAAAGCAGTCCATAAGTAGGAGGAATATCTCTCCATTAGTTGAAGGCTTTCATTATTATATTTCATGTGTTCTATCCAGTATATTTGAGCCATATATGGTTAAATGCACCTGGAATTCTAATTTGGAAGGAAAATGTTAATGACAATCCTTACAACTTTAACACAACAAAAGGCATGGCTTTAACAGGAGAATATTTGATTTATTGAAACTCAGTAAAAATCAAGCATAAGCTATATGTAATATTTATTGTCATTTTTGATGTATGTAGTATAGGAATCACTTTTTAAAACTCAAAATGTATACTAGGATTTCAAAAAAGGACACAAAAAGAGTTTTAGCTAAAAAAGTTATTTAACCTATACTTTTAATAAATTATTTCAAATAATTTTTAAGCTAAAGCATTTCCGATTTCTTTTAATGTAAATATAGTCTAATTCCCACCAAGTGGAAGAACATATTAGAGATATCTAGGCATTATATAGGTTTGTTTTTGCACACATGTATACATATAGATATACAAATAGACATATATACAAATACAGATCAATATATGTGTAGGTGTGACATACATTTTATGTTTCTATTTGTTTGTAATCTTGCAGTAACTTTATCTTTTATGTTTAAGTGTTTAACCTAATACGTATGTAATGCATTGTTATTCATTGACAATAATGTATTTCCACAGTGTTAAGAAACCTTACCAGGTCTAGAATGCTGTATGTTATTCAAATCATGGACATAGAAAAGGTATATCTAGAACTTTTCTACTCAGTAATATTGAAGAATATTATAATATTCTGTTAATAGTTCTAAAAAGAGCATAAAATCCATTCAGTACACTCCTGGCACCAGAAACTTTTCCACTATCAACTATAATGTATAGTTTCATGAAACTTCCATTTGTTGTTTACTAGAACCCACAAGATGAGTTCCAACAATTTAATAGAGACTTACATCTTTACTAATGAGCAGATCTATAAAAAAAAGTATGTTCCAATCCAGCTTGCTTAAAAGAAATTATGTTCTTTTAGTTGTAGTCTTTTTTAAACATGCAGATATGTTATCTGATACTAATTTTGGCTTACAAACAAAATGTTCTGATCTTATCACTAAAAGCCACCCACAAATACTGCAAGTGGTACATATTCTATGAGGAAAAAATAATTTTCATTGTAATATTATGTAGAGGAAAACCATGAACTTTCACTTTGCATTGCTGAAAGAGTTCATTATGTTTCATAATTCATGTCTTTTAAGAATTGATTATATTCAAAACTAATTTTCAAAATTAAATAGAGTCCAATAAAATTCTTCTGAGTGCACTATTTCCTTTATTCATCCATTATGGGTTTAGAAAATAGTATTATTTATTTATTCAACTTTTTCATTGCACTATCCACTCTCTTAATTTAGTAGTGTATATTTAGTGTTTATTTAGGTATACATATATACATACATCTCCATTCAGATACATATCCTTTATGGAATAAGGTACGATCTAAATAAATAAATAATCTAAAGCAGGATATATACTCAAAACAGATATCACCTTAAAATTTTAGTAAGGTCTATGAGCATATTATTTACTTCTTTATAATTAATTTATTTTTAATTTTGGTTAAATTAACATAAAATGAAAATCATTTTAACCATCTTAAGTGAACAATTCTTTGACATTAACCAAATTGACAATACTGTGTAACTTTCACCACTATATCTTCCTAGAATATTTTCATCATTCCAAACCAAAACTCATACTATTTAGCAATAACTCCTTAGCCCTCCTGCTCCCACCCCTGGTAACCACTATCTTGCTTTCTGTCTCTATAAATTTGCTTATTCTAAGTATTTAATATAAGAGAAATCATACAATTTGTTCTTGGTAATCAACATTCCATGTTCATCCATGTTGCAGCATGTACCAGGACTTCACTTCTTTTTATGGCTGAATAATATTCTATTGTATGGATATACCACATTTTGTTTATCTTTTCATCTATTGATGAGCACTTAGGTTGCTTCCACCTTTTGTCTATGGGGAACAATGCTGCAATGAACATTGGTGTATAAATGTATATCTGAGACCCTGCTTTCAAATCTTTCCGTCACAAACCCAGGAGTGGAATTTCTGGGTCATATGGTAATTCTATATTTAACTTTCTGAGGAACTGCCAAAGTGTTTTCCACAACAGTGGCACAATTTTACATTGCCACCAACAACAATGTAAAATGAAGCTTCCTATTTTTCCATATTCTTGCCAACACTTATTTTGTTTTTTTTTAATTAATGGCCATCCTAGTGGGTGTAAAGTGATATCTCATTGTAATTTTAATTTGCATTTCTTCGGTGGCTAATGACGTTGAGCATCTTTTCATATACTTACTGGCCATTTGAATATCTTCATTGGAGAAATGTCTCTTTAAATCCTAGGCCCTTTTTTTTTTTTAATAAAAATTGGTTTGTTTATCTTTTTGTTGATGAGTTGGAGGGGTTCTTTATGCATCCTAGATATTAAACCCTTATCAGATAAATGTTTTCCAAATATTTTTCCCATTCTGTAGGCTATCTTTTCACCTTCTTGATAATATCATTCAATGCACAAAAGTTTTAAATTTTGATGAAATCCATTTTATCTATTTTTCCTTTTATTGCTTGTGCTTTTGGTATAAAATCTAAAAATCCATCCTTCTACAATGTGCTAAAGATTTTTCCCTGTTTTCTTCTAGGAATTTTATAGTTTTAGCTCTTATTTTTAGGTTGCTGATCCATTTTGAATTAATTTTTTTGTACATGGTGAGAAACAGGTATGACCACATTTTTGATGAGCCATTGTATTTGTGGAATAGGTTGCTTGTTATATGAGAACATGGAAAAGATTGAGATGAAAATAACATAGTGGAATGAATAGAAAATACAACAGAAAAGATGGATTGCTTTTCTGTGTAACTGTTTCAGGGTAGGAACATTGACTTAGCCATTTCTTTTTTAGAGAAAGTTCTTTAAATAGGAGTGCCTGAATCAGCACTTGTAACCAAGGCTTAGCATCCAGTGCACTAGGGCACATGAGCTTAGATTTTTTTTAGATGTCATGGAAAAGAGTTTTTAGTAGTTCGAATGTTCTTTATCACTAAATTCAAATAGTCCCTGAAATAGATTGCTAGTCTAGTAAATTGGTATTGAGGTTAAGACTGCTTAGCCGTCCTGAAGCAATTGTTTGTACTTACATGGTATAGTAGCTGGAACTTAAAATGGTCAATGTCTTTTATTACTATCTTGTAAAATGAAGAAAAACTTCTTTTGGTCTTTGGGGACTTGGGAGCATGTCTTAAAATATGGCAGCCCTAGAGCTGCTTGAGCACGAGTTAAGGTCTATTTAAAACTACCCACTCTCTCAAGGAACCTTAACTTAACTTCTTTAGTGGATTAACCCCTAAATCCTTAACTTAACTTCTTTAGTGGATTAGCAATGACAGAGAGGATCTGTACATATTTCATTTCCACAGAGTGAGTTGTATATCCCCAAATGTTTTATTTATTCCCCAAATGTCTGAAGGCTGATGATAGTTGTTCCTTTAAATACATAATTAATTAAATAAGACATAAATCAATACAATTTGATTGAATAAAGACATTTGTTACTATGAGAATTATGTTGAGTACTACTTGAGAGCTAGGAATGGTTGAACACATTTGTTTACCTATGCTCTTTTCTAAACCCCCAAAATGGGAAACTACTACAAGAATAAAGAAAATGGGAAAGGAGACAGCAGCAGGCAAGAAACAACAGAGATGGACAAGTGGCAACTAATTTCAATATCAGAGAAAGTCAAAATTCAAGTCATCATAAAAGAAAGCCATTCAAAATTCAAGTCATCATAAAAGAAGCAATTCAGTTTGTACCACAGACTTGTGCAATGGTAATTCTGGATTACCAGATACTTCTGGGAGTAGGGATGAGGATGTGGAGATGGAAAGAGAAGGACTCATTTGAAGTCTATTCAAAAAGTTTACAAATGCAGTTCTCCTCTTTCATCTGTGCATTCAGGCAACTATCTTCTTCCCAAACAGGGAGAAGACTGGAGGTTAACAATATGGAGATATTGAGCCAGACCTGCTCTGTACTCAGGGATGGCGGACACTGAGGTGGACAAAGCTGAAGGGAATTTTTAAGTCTCCCTGTTGGTGGTGGCCTAGGACCCGGGCCCCTCCTAAACTGGAAGGAAGCCCCAGGCATTTAACAGCGTGCATGACCAGGACAAAAGTCAAGGAAGAAAACATTCTCCCTAGAGGGAGAATGAAATCATGGAAGTAAAACAGCACTGATTGTATTTTAGTCTTTAACATTAAACTTGGTAGAACATCAGTCTTAAAACCCTTTAATGATTATACTAGAGGCCCAATGTCCTCATACTGTATGGAATGTCTTTGTTCTAAAATCGAGCATATATCGCCCTTGCATTCCTGCCCCTTTGTGGAGCACTATCCCTCCAGACTGCTGCCACTGGAGGCTCTCTCATGTTCGTAAGTCCTAACAAATCTTTGCTTACTTCAGTGCCTGGTGTGTTTTTCAGTCTCACAGTGGCACTGGCTGGTGCTCTTCATAAACTTGGTCCAGACCTGAACACCACTTTGCAGTGTCATCCAGTCCCCTTCCCACTGCTGGACTTATGGAATATTTATATCCTCTAGGCAGGAGACTGTGTTACAACTTTCTGGGAAACCAACAGTCTTAAAAGAAAAGACATTCAGATACAGACTTTCAGGGTGCTTCTATGAAATGGCCAGGTACTCCCTCCATCCTCTTAAATTGAAGCCCCCTGTCTCACAAGATTGCCACATTTTTTTGTGTTTTATGCTAAAATAGGACCTGATAGCCAAGAATCACAGACATTTGAGTAAAAGCTCTCATGCAAAATAGGGCAAAGAAAATAAATACAAATTTTAAAATTATATCATAGGAAACAGAGACAATGTAAGGAGAAGGAAAATATCCATGAATAATGATTCAGAAAGATGAGAAAAGATAGAAAATCCATAAAATTCTTAATAGAATGCTATACAAAAAAGAACAGTCAGGGAACAATAAAAGTTCTTAAATCTAAACAGTTAAAAGAAATGTTGGTAGAGAAATATATTTGAAAAAAAAATCTCACAGAAAGAAGAACAGAAAGATCAGGAGTTGGAAAGTTGTAGAAAAAAAGTTCAGAAAAGTAGAGAGCTAACCCAGAAGATATAGTATTCACTAACAGAGTTCTTGCAAGGGAGAATAGAAGAGACAGAAGAGAGGAAATGATCAAAGACAAAGAACAGAAGCAAGTGCCAGTACTGAAGGACATGGATTTCCAGATTGAAATAGCCAGTTAAGGATGATACACAATAAGTGACAAATGACCTACATATCAAGTAGACATTCAGAGAATTTTAGAACTCTAGAATAATGAAAACATTCTAGAAGCTTCCAGATAGGAAAGAAAGTAGCCAGTGCACAAAGGATTGAAAATAAGAAAGTCATTAGAATTCTCAGTAGCAATTCTAGAAGCTGAAAGACAATGCCTTTAAACAATTGAGAGCAGATGAAATCAACCTTAAATTCTTTATGCAACCAAATTGCAAATTAGGTATGAAGATAAAATAAATATATTTTTAGTAATGTTGAATCTGGAAATAATTTGCCTCATATGCTTCCTTTCTAAAAAAATTAGTGGAAGATACACTCTACTAAAGGAGGAATAAATTGAGAAATAAATGCAAGGAGGAGGACATATAACATAAGGCAAGTGTGAAGAGATTTCTAAGTCAGCAGATATGCATGAGCCTAGAGCATCAGGAGCACAGATAACTTCAAGAGGGATCGGGTTGTTGGGAATTGAATCATGTCCCCCACATCCTAATCCCCAGTCCTGTGGGTGTGAATCCATTTGTAAATAGGACCTTTGAAGGTATTAGTTTTAGTTAAGGTGGGTACTCGATCTTTGAAGATCTTATTTAGATGAGGCCAAATTGAATCTGGGTGGGCCTTAATCCATATGACTGGAGACTGTATAAAGAGATGAAACCTAGACAGGGACACAGATGACCAGGAGAAGCAGAAGCCAGAAGTCAGTAGAAACCAGGAATCAGCTTAACTCAGATGAGCAGATATTGCGAGAGATCGCCAGGTGATGGAGGACTGCTGGACATGGCAGACCATGGGAGAAAGCAAGCCCTGTCAGTACCTTGATGCTGGATTCCTAGCCTCCAAAACCATGAGACAATAAATTCCTGTCGTTTAAGCCAAACCATCGTAGTTCTGAAACTAAGACAAGACATCAGAACTCACAGAGAGCCACACGTGTTTAACTGCAGTGAAAGGAGTTTTACATCTCTGTAGGAGAGACTGGGTTACTGATAAATATATGGAACACAAAACACAAACCAACAAAAACCTAAGTTATGATAAACTCCAAGAAAAGCAAAGTGATGTTCAAGAAAGGAAAAGTAATTATTACTTATCATAAAACTAGCCTATAAATGCTATAAAATCTGTATGCTTAATATTCATTCAACCAAAAAAATTGTCTATATTGGGAAGACTGGGCATAAGACGTATACATCTCTCTCTCTCTCTCTCTCTCTCTCTCTCTCTCTCTCTCTCTGTGTGTGTGTGTGTGTGTGTGTGTGTGTGTATTTGTAGCATAGTTTTTCACATTAGGAAGTTCAAGAGACAATATCTGAAAGAGAAAAGTGGTGAAAGTAGTTGTCTCTATGAGTGATGAGAATCAGGGATTGGAAGGGATGAGACGGGTTTGCTGTTTTTAGTCACAGAATAATTTAAGTTCTTCAATTATGCACTTACTTCCTCAATAAAAAATTTTAAAATCATAATGCTATGTAGTTTATTGATCTCATCCATTCAGTCGGAACGCGATATGAGCTCTTTAAAGATAAAGAGCATCTTCTCTTCATTTTTAAGTGCCTGGTATGTGAGCCAATGATAAATAGCAACAGAAAGCATGCACACACATGTACACCCATCCTCTCCACCTTCACACACACATGCACACATGCACCAAAACCAGTCTGAAAGCTTCAGGGAGACAATAAATATGAATCACAATTAAAAACTGCTATATAATTAGATATTAGCAATACAACTATAAAATATAGGGGAGTATGATAAGTTCTGGTTGGACTGTACATTTGGATTGCTTTGCATCTTTAACTTCATGTTCCAGTTCAAAAAATCAAACTGGAAATTGTAATATATGCATCATGGGTGAGGATTATGCTGGAAAATCAATATGAAACTCCAATCAGGGGACCTACTCAGGGAAAGAGGTACAAGCCAACATGATGAGAAGGAATGCGTAATTTAATGCTTTACATTGAAATAACTATATATATATATTTATATATATATATTTTAAAATTTATTTCCCCCTGTCATGGGCTTTTTGTGATTAACTGACCAAAAACTTGTCTTGACAGAGTTGGAAAAGAGGGTGTCTGCGGTAATCATACAGAGCTAGGAGAGCTCTTAAGAGAGAAGCAAAATGATAACAGCCCTTCTCTTATAAGTTTTGGAGAGCAGTTTTCCTGTCTTTCATCCCACTTTTCACTGTAGATTGGAAAAACAAAAGAAATCTCCTATTTCCAGTTGCAAGCTCCTTCTCATTTTAGAGTCTGAGAGAAGTGGGAGAAGGGGTCCTTTCCACCTCCTGGGGGAAGGCTCTTCCTCCAAACAAATCAGTCTGGCGGTGCTTGTAGCAGTCTTCTATCTCAGCTTCACTTAATAACAAGAATTCTGAATGCCTCCCCTAAATACAGCTTAGCTCTATGTACAATGGATGAAGACGGTTAAACACTCAGCAACTTTGTTCCTTAATGCAGCCTTTCCCCCTTTTTTCAGAGAGATTTCCTACAGAGCATAACATTTGTTTTCCTGTCTACATCAAGTCTTCCAAGGCATGGACCATATCATTCTTTTTCTTTCCTGTTTTTTTTCTTTTTTACTTTCCCTTTTGGCAAAAACAGTGCTTGAAACTTATTGGTTGATTAATAAATTTCAGAAAAAGATGAGGATGCTAAAACCTTTGCTTTGAAATTGATCAAGTAATTTTGTTTTTCCAATTAATTCGACCTGTCTTTTTTTAAAATTTTTCTCTTGTTAGAGTCGCTGAAGCTTTTTGTCCTAAAATTAGGAGAAACTGGTGTAATTCAGAGGTGCTTCAGGAAATGGAAATGAGATTAGAAAAACAAAAAAGTGAAGCCCAGGACTGTTACTGTTCATCTGAGGTACAGTTATTAGGTGGGTTTTTCTAAAGTTGTGACGTCCTGTTCTTTGCAGCCATGTGTAGTGCAGACACTTTATGATGGTTGTTCCCGATTCCTCCTTCCTGCCCTTTATGACATTGCTGTCACTCATTTCACTTATCTGTTTTGCTACAGTCACCCAATGCATTACCACTGTTATTACTTTAGTTTTCTTTTAAAACCATTAAGAATAAGAAAAATAAAGATTTTATTTTACCTTTTTTTATTCCTTCTCTGATGCTCTTCCTTTCTTTATATAGACCCAAGTTCTTGACAACTGCCTTTTTTCTTCTACTTGAAGAATTTCTTTTAACATTTATTGCAGGGCTGCTCTGCAGGCAGTGAATTCCCTCAGCTTTTATCTGAGAAAGTCCTTATTTCTCCTTAACTTTTGAAGGATAATTTTTATTGGCTATAGAATTCTAGGTTGGTGTTTTTCTTTCAACACTTTAAAGATTTCATTCTACTCTCTTCTTGCTTTAATGATTTCTGATGATACGTTCATTGCAATTCTTATCCTTGTTTCTCTGTAGGTGAGGTGTTCCCTTCCCCACAACCTTTCTGGCTTTTTTTTCAAGATTTTCTCTTTGTTTTTGGCTCTCTGCAATTTGAATATTATATGGCTGGGTGTAGGATTTTTGGCATTTACCTTGGTTACTGTTATTTAAGCTTCCTGGATATGTAGTTTGGAATCTGTCATTAATTTTGGGAAAATGGTGGCTGTTATTTTAAACATTTTTCTACTTTGTTCTCTGATTTCTCTCTTTTCAGTTACATGTGTTACACCTTTTAAAATTGTCTCAATGCTCTAGGATGTTGTATTCTGTTTTTTTCCTGTTATTGTTTCTCCTTGCATTTCAGTTTGGCAAGTTTCTATTGACCTATCTTCAGGCATACTGATTGTTTCCTTGACTGTGTCCAGTATTCTGACAAGCCCATGAGAGGCATTCTTTACTTCTAGTATTGTGCTTTTGATTTCTGGCATTTCCTTTTGATCATCTCTAATAGGTTCCATCCCTCTGCTTACATTACCCATGTGGTTTTGCATGTTGTCTACTTTTCCCATTAGAGTAATAAACATATTAATCATAATTGTTTTAAATTCCATGTCTGATAATTTGATAATTCCAACATCTGTGTCATACCTAAGTCTGGTTCCGATATTTGCTTTGTTTCTTCAGACAGCATTGTCGTTTTTTTTTTTTCTTTCTCCTTTGTCTTGTCTTTTGGTATGGTTTGTAGCTGTTGTTGAAAGCCAGCCATGCCATACACACACACACACACACACACACACACACACACACACACGTATACAGGAACTGAGATAAATAGAAATTTAGTATGAGGGTTTATGCTAATCTGGCTGGGAGTTAGGCTATGATTAATATTTGCCATTAACTGTAGGTGCCAGAGGCTTCAAATCCCTCTAACATGCTTCTTCTTGTCTCTCCTGTTATGTTTGAGCTTCCCTTACAACTCCTCCTTAGACGAAGTCTAAGTCATGCAGCAATTTCAGCTATAATCCACTATTATTATACTTGAGCCTATGGTGTTGGTGGTAAGGTATAGCAGAGTGGAAATATTCTATAATTTTATGATTCAATCTCAGTGTTTTAGTGGACCTGCATCCCTGAGTTGTGACTTTCTCAACTGTTTTTTTTACTATATGCTCCCTTGGGTGAAACAGGAAGTCTAGAATGAGCTAGAGTGGGAAAAACATCTTTCCCCCCAGACGCGATAAGGCCTGGATAAAGTCTTTCCCTGGACAGTAGGGCTATATTATAGAGAATGCTCTGGGCATATTTCCAGTGGTTACTCTTCCCCTTCTGTTAGAGCGAGAAGGGAATCTCCTAGGCACTTTACCTGGAAAAGTGGGTGGGATTCCTAGAGAGAAAAATCCATGGAAGTGTAGGGGCATTCTAAAACTGTAGCTCTCAGAAGTTTCTCACTTTCACGCTATTCCACACTCAGCTGCCAGCAAGTCAACAAAAATTACTGCTAGATTTTCTATCTGTTTTTGCCAGCTTCTGCCTCAGGTAAGCAAATTTAGCTGTAACTTCCTGTATTTACGTTTCTCCAGATTTCAGGTGGTGGTTTCCCCTACTACCTCAATTCTCTGATGGATCCAAGAAAACCCATTGATTGTAGTTTGTTCAGTTTTTTCTTGTTGTGTAGTAAGAAGTGATGATTTCCAAGCTCTTTACATGCCAGAGTTGAAATAGGAAGTGTCTCTGGCAGTATTTTTACTTGCCATATTGCCCGGTGAGGCTAGCTTTGGTTCCACCAGTTTTTCCCTATGTTCTACCAATAGCTCTCTAGCACCCCTTGGCTGCAAAGGCTTATATCCATAGCTTTACTGTGACCAACCCTGATTTAATATAATTCTGGTTGTGACATTGTTCTTGATGTTCTTCCAATGACATTTGGCCTCAAATCTCCTTCAAGGTTTGTGACCCAGCCTAATTTCTAGATTTCTAGCCCTATTATATCATTTTATTTTGTAAGGGTTTCTGACTCAATCTTCCTAGCCCTATATATTCCAGCACTACATAATTTATTGTGGATAATTTTTCTTTTGTGATCATCATGTATACCTCAGAGTTGGTTAGCATTTCACAATCCTTAAGATTAGGCTTTTTAAGTCCCTATGAGTGGCTTCAATAGTTTATTCTTATTGCATGCATACTGGATGCAAATCTTATACCATAAACTAAGCTGTGCAAAATCTTTTATGTACTTTCTCTAGAACTGGACTTAAATTTTCATCTCAAGCCCCCATTTTAACCATGTGGAAGAAAATTAATTTTAATCAATTTAATATAATCCTAGCCTATTTAAAGTTTCATTCTGCACTGTACCAAATTTCCAGGACATTTACAGAAGTCAAGGCACTGATGTAGCAAGGAAGATCAATATGGTTCCCATTGTCTTCTTCCTTCCCATTGGCATCCACTGAGCATTCATTCTTTGATTCTTTGATTCTACTAGAATTCTGGTCATCTGTCTGTTCATACATCAACAGGCATGGGGTGATATACGGGAATCCTGTACTTTGTGTATGATTGTTCTGTAAACCTCCAATTTCTCTAACAAAGAAACAAAATTTTAAAAATATAGAAATTGAAGCTATGGACTTAATGGATAGAATAAACAATGAATTAGACACTATTAAATGGAAAACAAGTAAACTGGAAAATTGATCAAAAGAAATTATTTCAACTAAAGTATAAAGATCAGACTGAAAATATGGAAGAGATGTTAAGAAATATAAAGAAGAGAAATGAGAACATGTTTTATTGGAATTCCAGAGGAAGAAATTAAAACAGGGGCCTTTTGGGAGGAGAATATAAAGTGATAGTAGCAGAGCATTTCTAAGAATTGTAAAAGATAATCTTAATTGCAGGTAGGGTGTTAGCTGCAATGCTTGACTATAAAATGAAAGGGATGGACTAAATAATCCTTTTAGTTACAGATAGTATTATTTCAATATGTCCTTTGCGTCCTGTGAAGTAGCTAGTACAGCCATGACACATAGTGAGTGAACGTTATTAATTAATTAAAATAACTATTAATTTCTAACATATTAGAACTATTTGTTAATTGAATATAACTAAAATATGTTCACTTATTATTTCTCTGTCTGTGGTAGCCACAAACAATATGATTGTAACTTTTGGATAATGCATATGAAGTTAATTTAAATATTTAAGTAGTATGTACATGTGTTATTTATTGAAGTAGTAGTAGTAGCATTGGGGTGACAATGGTAGAGAAATAGTGCTATCCTTGCTTTGGGGCAATTCTAATTTATACATTAATGTAAATATGTGGTTGGGCTTTTCTGAGATATAAACGTCCCCAGGCCGACCAGAAGGATTATCTGACATCAGACTGGTCTCAGGACATTGAGATTATTATTTATTAGCTTTATACTAGTTGAGCAAGGACTTCATGCACTATACTAGGCAATGGGGAGAATATAAAAATGAATTAAGCATAGTCCTTGGCTTTGAGAATTTCCAGTGTGGTAAGGGATACGGAGCTAATATAAGGTTATTATTGAAACATCAGAACTATTTTAGCCCTGAGAGATTGTCTGCAACTCAGAATTTGTTCTTGCTGTCTCTTCTGCTTTATACTTAGATCATGTTAAAGTCCCATTCCTCATGCCAGCACTGTCTTCTCCCTTTCCTGCACTTTACCTGGTATTCATCCTTTAATATTCAGTTAGGCATCATTTCACCAAGATAGCTTCCATTACCATTCCTACCCCCAATACTGGCTTAAATATTCTCTCATTTTACAGAGCATCCAGTGCTTACCTCTGTCATGCTCATTGAATTATAATTTTATGCTCGTACTCATTAGCAGGCGATAAGTGCTTTAAGGGCAGGAATGCTACCTTATTCATAGAAGGGCTTATAGAAGCACCTTGCACATAGTAATAACTCAGGAAATGTCTGCTGAAATGAGAAGAAAAATAAGCAGCTTGGGAAAAAAGACAAATTACCTTTAGAGAATTAGCATTAGAAAACAGTAGAATTTTAGGAGCAACAACAGAAACCAAACCATAGGATAACGCCTTCAGTATTTTGAGAGAAAACAAACCTTAATCTAGCTAAATAATTATTTAAGACAGAAAAATAAGTCTAATTTTGGACAAATTGAAAATGGAAGGTTTATTAACAGCCAATCATCCTAAAAGAAAGCTGGAAGTGTGTTCTTCAGGAAAAAGAAAAATGACTTCTGAAACAAGTACTGAGATGTCAGAATGAATAGTGAGGAAAGAAATTAGTAAACATGGGTAAATTTGAACAAACATTGACTATATAAACAATAAATAATCTGGAGGAGGGTAACAAAAGATAGCATTAAAATCGTGTAAAATAGCATGTAAGAATAGAGAATGTAGTTGATTTTATAATGTTTTAAGATCCTTGTAATGTTCAGGAATGGGGAGAGATATTAAAAACTTTAGTTGTTACTAGTTATGCATGATAAAAATTAAGGGTAACCACTGAAGAATAAAAGTAGTGTAGAATTTTTAAATGAATTGAATGGAAAATAGAATTAAAAGAATCATCCATAGGAATGCAAAAAATGCATAGACAACCAGGACACTTAGAAAGGACAAAATAAAGTAGTAGAAATAATTCCATAAATAAAAATAGACTAAAATCATCAGATAAGGGTCAGGGATTAAATTAAAATAAAAACAAGTAGTAGAAGAATGCTTTTGATTTAGGACCATTTATGTAAATTTTATAAACATGCAAAGAAGATGTTTAGAAGTCATACAGCTCTGATAAAAATAAATACATTTTTGAATGATAAATATTTAATTTAAGACAGTGATTCTTTTAGGGAGTACATGCATTGTGGATACATGGTGCTCATTAGTTAATTCTTCATGCCTCTCAAATGTCTGAAACATTTGCCAATTTTTTGGTGAAAACCCAGCTCAGATTTTAATCTACTTCTAAATCAAGAAGTTAATGCCCTTAATAATACTGCATGTAGTAATTTGGACCCTCAGGAAGCCCTCCATGTATTTCAAATGTAGTCTTTTCTGTTTTTCAGACACCTGCTCCTTTGAAGCAGGATGTAATACCTTCAAATTTAAGACATTGAATGATGACAGGAGCAAAGAAACTAGTTTTCATAAGTAGCATCGTGGAAGTTGAACCACATCTTAGATTCTGAAAGATGAGGAATGGTCTCAGCTGTGGGAAAACTGGAATGCAGAAAAACATTTAAGTCAGTATCTGGTTACAACAATGCTCTATCCTACTATTGCTCATTTTTAAGGGGATGCTTTTTTAGGGAGTGTGAAGAGTAGAATGAATTCCCCTATTCTCCCAGCTTCCACACTGCAATCTGTACCATCTGTATGAAATGACTCTATTTGCCCAATGGAGCAATTGAGTTTGTTATATTAGCCTTTGTGGAATAAATGACTTGTTACCATTCTCCAGTTTAACTAACCTGAAATTCTTACCGTTCTGCCAATCCTTAGACTTAGTTTGAGTGTTGACAGAATGTTCGCTAAAATCACTGCAGAGACTGACACATCACACCCGATCAATGGTTCTCCCTTCTCCTCTCAATTTTTCTTTCTTCTGCAATGTAATCTTTTACTTTTTTGGACATTGTTAAATAAATGCCTTCTTTTATTTTATTTTTTCCAGTAACACATTGGAAAGTGATGGGGCATTTACAAAAGACTTTTTCATTATGATTCCAGCCATGATATTTGGTTTACTTCATTACTCATCCTGCAGACACAGGGGAATATTATTGGGAAAAAAAATAGAGTATCAGCTGCTGCAATCTCATCATAAGTTTAAAAAGTAGTATTTTCTAATACAAAACAGTACATGTTGCTTATAGAAAAAATAGAATATATGAAAAATAAAATACAGATATATTCTTATCATCCAAGTGTAGCCACTGATAATCCCAATTATATTACTCTCTGGGATTCTTTTCTAACTACTTAGCTATCAATCATCAATATTCTATCTATATCTGTATTTACAAATAAAGAAATATATCCAGAAATCTCTCTCTCCCCCTCTCTTTCTCTCTCTCTTTCTCTCTCCCTTTCTCTCTCCCTCTCCCCCTATCTATCTAGTCTTCTGCAGTTGTTTTGTGACTTCCATTTTCTACTTAAAAATATATTAGGTATTTCTTATAAAACCTTTGACCAACTTATTATTGAAACAATGTAGAATGATTGTGCTATTGGGTCTATAAATGTATATATATGCATAAGCCATTTAAAATAGTGAACATATAGCAGATTTTAAAATTCACATGTAAGGTTAAAAATAAAACAAATATATATATATATCTTTAATTTTACTTTTAGTCTTAAGAGTTAGGTCATATAAAACTATAAGTCAATGCAGCATATTTAATAATGCACTTGAAATTAGAAGGTAAAATTGTTTTTGCTTAGGAAAACTTATCATAGTTGTTTTGAAGTTCCAAGTTGTATATAAGTTTGAAAGTAAGAATTTTATGTTTTGACTTTAAATATGATGCCTTTATTCTAACAATCCGATCCACAGGTGAATATCTTCTGGTGTTGGTGGTAGCATAACTGTGGCTTTTGAAGTTGCCTTTATTGGTGATTTTTTCTTATGGTCTCTTTGTCTGTTAAGTTTTGGTATTTTTAGGCACACTTGCAATTTTCAGAATAGTCAGTTTTAGTTAGCCATGTATAACTCTACTATGACACTTTTTGACTTTTTTATTATTTCAGATAAGATTGATGACAGAACATTTTGTAGTTCATATATATGATAACTGCACTGATTTAAGTTAGAAATGTACATTTATCAGGGGACAGTTTCTTTAAAAAAAATTTACCTAGAAAATAAGAGAAAGGACAGTAGAAACATATTTCCCTGAAAAAGTGCTACTTAAATAGATTGTCAAATACCATTGAATGTAGTCAATATTCAAGTAAATCTTAGTAGGATTTGAGGAATTTAATATTCAAGTTTCCAGCACTTCCTTTAACAAAATATGGACCTTGATAAATCAACTGAAAGACAAAGAAATCTAGAAGACTGACAAACAGTATGAATACTTTAAGGGATTGATTATTGAAAAATTAATTTTCTTTTCTTTTTGTTTTCCTTTCAATTTCTCAAAAATTTTGGAATTGAAAGGAAATTTCTTCTTTCTAACTTTCTACACGTTTCTATTTTTTCAAGCGGTTGATATGTTAAAAATATGCTATTTCCAATTATGTTGGCAAATATGCAATTGAATATTATTTTCATGCATATAAAGTTAAGAATTGATAAATTACATCTTCTGGTGAAGGCAAAGATTATAAATGTTAACTGAGCAGCCCACTTTTAAAAAATGAGCCACTCTGGAAGTTTTCTGACCTGTGGCTTTATGAAAAATCTCTCCTTACATAGGGAAGGGAGAAGTTGAAACAAAAATAATTTTTTTTGTGAAACACAATCAATAATACAATTTTATACCAAATTAGGACCACCAATATAAAATTAACTTGAACATTTTGTATTTTAAAATTATAAAAAACTAACCATTTGGCCCTAATAGATACTCATCATCTAGCAGATAATGCTTCCAAAAGTTGCTTCCAAAGGTGTTATTGCTTCTATAGGTGTTTTATATCAAGACCTGAATGACCTACATTATTTCAGAGTTTCTACATATGTACATGAGTCAAAATAAAGATTATTGATCTTCATGGTTTATTAATTAGATCAAGCAAATGCTTTCCTATAGTCTGGAAAAAATTTCCTTCAGTGCTCTGGGAATCAGTAACCTGTTTTAAGTATTTATAAATGGATAATATTGGACTGGTACCAGTGTCTTACTGTGTGGTAGATCAATTGTTTTGCTCATGAGAATTCTAAAGAAAACAATCCATGATTTATCAGTAAGATATTCTATGGGTATATTCCTATATAAATATGAGTTTTAGATTTGAGATATCTGTATTAGAAATGTTTGATTGATAGTAAGAAATAAGGGCCCAGTTTTTATGCTGCTTTGAATGAGATAATTTTATTTCACAATCCATTGATACAAGCATAATTAGGGTACATAGTGTTACCGCCGCCATTTTATAGATAACACAAATGATGCATAGGTTAACTGAAATGTTCAAGTTTGCAAAAAATGTTATTTGTGGAACTGGGATTCAAATCTAAACTTTCTTATTTCAAATACCGAGCTTTTTCCATGTGACTTCATTCCTCATTTATTCAGTGGTTCAACAACTATTTACTGAGCACCAAATATGGAATAGCTATTGCACTATAAACTGGAAATACAGAAGTGAGTGAAGCAGAGCCAATCCATATGCTCACAAAGCTTAAAGTCTTAGGACTGGAGGCAAGAGATACGTTAGTTGCTTGGGAGAAAAGGGCTGTTATTTCAGCCCTCAAGCCTTTAGCAATTCTTCAAGAAAAGCAGACTTGCTGGAACCCTCAACTTTGTATTTAAATGTATGTATGTTCAAATACCCATATCTAATTTATCATTGAGGCATACCATGTTTTCCTCTGAGAAGGTTCACATTCCCTTTGTTAGAGTGATAGCATAACCCACATCTCTTCAAGACCGGGCACTTGAAGTAGTAAGAGGTTCTGCTCGTCTTTCTACCCTCCTTATCTGTCTGTGACAATACACGCTTCCTAACCACTTCCATTTTGCCATTACTTTGACCAAGAGTCTATGAACGTGATTTCTCTTCCAGTGCGGGCAAGTAAGTGCCAACTGGGCCCAAATGCCCTGCATATAGCCCCTACAGACTCTGAAAAAAATACAAAAACAAAACAAAACAAACAAACAAAAAGGCCTGAAGGCCCTAGAGAGTGAACTACAGCTGGCAGATTCTGGAGGGGAGTGGAAACTTGAAAGAAGGAACCAGCATGAGATGAGTTTCCCATTTTTATATTTTGAACTTGAGGGTAAGCTGAAGTTAGCACTAGTCGGGGTGGCTAAAACTTCTAAAGAAACTCCACAGTCTTGTAACCTAAAGAAAAAGAGGACAGTGTTTGGGGTACAAGAGTCATTTGTAAAATGAGAGTAGAACCTGGAAAGGAGAGGAGACACCCCATATACTGTGTATAAACTCTCCCTAAGTCTCTGACTGACTCACATGCACAGGCAGAGTCCAAGTAGCCCAGATAAAGATGAAACTGAACTTAAGATTTGAGCTGTCGAATGTCTTACTGGCTGACACACTTATGATTTTAGCTCCTCATAGAGTGCTTAGCACATGATGGGCACTCAGAAATTTTTTACTTCAGTTAAAGAATAAGTAATAAATTTAAGGTCCTTTGCACCTTCGTACAGAATATCACACAGTTATTTTCTGTAAGTATTTTGTGAGTAAATGTGGTTCAGTGGTTTGTCAACTACATGAGTGATTTGCAAAAGTGATTAGTAGCACCAAACACTGCAATTTTGACCCTAGCCCCATTTGCAGATGGCCCGTTCCTTGCCAGCAAATAACAAAAAAGTCCTACATAATTTACTTAAGTTCCTTTTACTCTCTCCCAACAATACTATACAAGCTAAAAGAATGAATGTGATGTACATTTAAGCTTTGTCATTAAGTCCTCATTTTCTTGTAAGCATACACTTGATTTTATATCAAGAGGTGCAACCTGAATTGCTAAAGTTGATAAGGTGACACTTCAGATATTTGTTTTCATAAAATAATTTTATCTTTTTGAAGGTAATAATATTCGGCTAAATATCACAAATGTTTATGTCTTTATGAGTGAAAGTCTAGTTTATTCTTTATATGATGTCAAGAAGTCATGGCACTTAATTTTAAAATTTTATTCTAATATTCATTGCAAAGGGAGATGAGTGGTATGAATGACTTTTGGGCAAATTGGGACATGTTTTGGTCTGAAAGAGAATTGGCAATGCTCCCAATGTTTACAGCCTTGGGACACCCAAGAAAAAAATCTATTACCTCAAATTATAAGTTCTCATTATGTTATTATCTTATTATGAATCTTTAAAATTCATAATATGAATATTCTAAAGAAGTCATCTCAGCATTTTGAGGCTCCATGACAGTCAACTTCAGAACAATTCAGATGGGTAATGATTCATTTTTATTTAGGCAGATATATATGCCCTTTTTCTTCATCTGAATAAAACTTGACCTCATATATAAAAGGGGAGAAAAAGTGACGACATTCAAGGTACTTTTGGAAGTATAATAAGGATAACATTTTTTTGGGTGTTCAAAAATCTTCACTAGAATATCACTTTCATGACAAAGATCCAACTCATCCTTAAGATGAAGTCAGAATCCACTTGAAGTTGCCTAACAGTTATCATCTCTTCTCCATGAGGTGATGAAGTAGAAGGTTTTTGGTTCCAGTTTCTCAAAGAAATGAAGATAATTCTAGAACCTAAAGAACATATAAAAATACCTTTCTTTCAAGTTACCTTGCAATTTAGTCTTCAAAATGTTGTACCTGAGAAAACAAAAATTAATTTTTTTATATTTTCATGTATGAGAGGAAAAACAATCCACCCCATCTCTGGTAATAATTACAGTGCTTAGTACTTATACTACTTAATTTTCAAAATACTTTCTTGTATGTTATCTCAATTGATCCTCACAACAATTTCATTAAGTAGATAATACACATATAATGATAAGTAAACTGATCCTCAGAGAAATGATAAATAATGATAAATGGCTTATAAAATTCCATCCAAGAGTCAGAAACTAAACATACTACTATTGCTAGTTTGGTTTATTATTACCCAAAACAATTTTTCAGGCTAAAAGGATCTTATTAAATTGTTTTTTAAAAATTATTTGCACATGGAGACTAATAGTAAAATTTAAATTGATTTTGTGATATTCTTAATCAACTAATTCAACAACTAATACTCCCAAAGAAATTAGATAGGTGTGATCTTTGTCATCCCACTTTCAAAAGAGCAAATTCATTAGTAATTAAACCATGACATAAAATTAATGTTAAATACCCTACATCCTGTCTAGAAAAGCTACCTCACCAGTAGTAATTTAAATAAAATCCTTTTGTTTGTCCTAATTCTTTTCATCAACAGAGCAACTTTGACTTCTCATCCAATTTCACAATGGACAAGTTACTCTGATTAGTAATTAGAGGTTGGCTGGAACATCATTTCCACCCACGAAGAGATTTTTCTTTGTGTCCCAAGTGTTATGGTTTTGGTCTAGTTTTTGAATTAACAGCTTCTGGTTGTCCAAAAGCAAAACTCTTTAGTCAATATCCCACCTCAGAGAATGTTTTTAACTTTTAAAAATTAGCATTTTAGTTTCTACTGTAATAGTCTCATTAATCTTTCACACATAGTACTCATCTGAAGACAGAAGAGAGTATCATTTGACAGTTTATATTCCAGTTCCACCATGAACTAGCTGGCAAAGATCTTTGGCAAATTTCTTAACATCTCTGCCTCTATCTCTGGATATGTAAAAATGACAAGAACTACCTTATAAGCTTATTATAAGGATTAAATGAGGGATGTAAAGCACTAAAAACACTATGTGACTCACAAGTGCTTATAAGTGTTTATGTTGCTGTTCTTAATACTTGCAGTCTGACATTTTAGCTTCTTGCCTCTCCTGTCTCCTACCTCCCCAAAACCCCAGTATCTGCAAAACAGCAATACCTTAGTAAACTTGCAGAGAGTTGAAGGATTGTATTAATAGACTAAAACGTTTGATCAATAAGACATCAACTTTTTTATTCAGTGAAATTAGAGTGGAATGAAGCCCTTTCAATAGCATAATGTCATGGTTAGGAGGCTTTATGGACCCTAGAAAAATATGTTCTTAAAGTTAATCCATTATTATAGGTGTGGATCCATTGTAAGTAGGATCTTTGGTGAGAGGATCTTAACTTAAGGTGTGATCCACCTCATTCAGGGTGGATCTTATTCCTCTTCCTGGAGTCCTTTCTAAGGGGATGAAATTCAGAGAAAAAAGACACTGAAGCAGAAAGAGAAAGCCACAGAAACAGAGAGGAAGCCAGTGAAGCCAGAAGTGGGAAACAACAACACCTGAAAGGGAAGGGAGAGACCAGCAGATGCTGCCATGTGCCTTGCCATGTGACAGAGGAGTCCAGGATCACTGACTTCCTGTCTTTAGGAAGAAACTATCATTTTGATGTTGCCTTGATTTGGATGTTTTTCACGGCCTCAGAACTATAAGCTTGTGAGTTAATAAATCCCCATGGTAGAAGCCAACCCGTTTTCTGGTATATTGCATTTTGGCAGCTTTAGCAAACTAAAACAGGTAAGATATAGATACCTGAATAAATTAAATCCATCTAAACTTAAAAAAAATAATTTTTCACAAGCCTTTCCATTTGTATAAGGTAATTTACATATAAAATCTAATCAATATATATTGATTAGACATTTAAGAGATTGGAAGTATTTCTGTAAAACAGAGGAAAGTTGGAAAATATTCAAGTAGGCAGTTTTAAGGAGGAATTGCTAAAACTGTAGATGCAAACTTTCTCCTAATCAGCAGATTAAACAGCTGCATGTTCAATATAGTTTTACTTAGATCAAATCCACAATTTCTATATAGTTTGGAATGTAGAATGTGGACATTTTTTTTAAAATGACAGACATATTAGTTAAAAGGTCTGACACCTCAATTCAACAGTCCAGCAAGTGTTTTTAGGACTTCTTAGACAATGTCGGTTTTCCTTACTGTGTTCCTTAGTTAACTGTAGCACTGAATCCAGTGTAGATATGAGGGTCAGCTACCACAGCTATATTTTTTGGCTCCTAAACTTTTCAAAGAACCACCCTAAGAGTTAGTGTTTTGTAGCAATACTTACTCCTGATATGACTTACAGGATGACATGCGTTCCTGTCTACTTTAGGTATCTTTGGTAAAACTTCACCAATGAAGAACTTATACAGATAGTATCCATTCTTTTCTAAAATTGAGCACTTTGCCACTGCCTCCTTATACACTTATGTTTAGAGAAAATCCTCTAGTAGTTAAGTAACGGTTAATATTTAAGACATTATTCAACAGGGTAACAGAAAGAATGCGAGGTCAAATCTTCCTCAGATCCATGAATGGTTTTCTAAAGGGACACAAGATGAGACATGGAGCAACTGCTCTCTGGGTTTTTGGTTCCATCTTCTGCTGCTCTCCCACAAGTGCTGTATGTTGGTGTTATCCCTAAAAGGGCTGTCTCTTTCTTACCTCCTCATCTTTACACATGTTGTTTGCTCTGCTTAAAATATTCTTTCTTATTTTATGCACCAAGTAAACTTCCACTCATTCTTTTTTTTTTTTTTTAATTCAGTTTTATTGAAATATATTCACAAACCATACAGTCATCCATGGTATACAATCAACTGTTCACAGTATGATCATATAGTTATGCGTTCATCACCACAATCTATTTCTGAACATTTTCTTTACATCAGAAAGAATCAGAATAAGAATAAAAAATAAAAGTGAAAAGAGAATACCCAAACCATCCCCCCATCCCACCCTATTTGTCATTTAGTTTTTACTCCCATTTTTCTACTGATTTTTTTTCAATATTTTAACTTTGTTTATCAAAAAATTAAAAACAAACAGGCAAACAACAACCAAAAAAACCCCACAACATTTCAAACAAAGCAATGGATTAAGGAAAACAAATAACCTAAAATAACTACTTTGCTTCCAATATGTTCCTACCATACCCCAAGAAAATTAGTAAACCATGTCTAAACAGAGGAGTAAGAAAAACAAATAATCTAAAATAACTACATTGCTTCCAACATGTTCCTACCATACCCCAAGAAAATTAACAACCCCTAAGAAAACAAAGGAATAAGAGAAAAAAAAAACCTAAAATAACTCTATTGCTTCCAACATGATCTTACTATATCCAAGAAGGTTTACAAACCATAATCATTCCTGAGCATTCCCATAACATTGAGATTACCCTCCATAGTTTATCTGTTCTTATTAGATTATCATTCCCCCTCCACTAATTGGTATCTCTAGGTCCCCTACATTCTACAGTATAAAACATTGTACATTTTTCACAGAATTCACATTAGTGGTAACATACAATATCTCTCTTTTTGTACCTGGCTTATTTTGCTCAGCATTATGTCTTTTTTTTTTTTTTTTTTTTTTTTTATCTTCATTTTATTGAGATATATTCATATACCACGCAGTCATACAAAACAAATCGTACTTTCGATTGTTCATAGTACCATTACAGAGTTGTACATTCATCACCCAAATCAATCCCTGACACCTTCATTAGCACACACACAAGAATAACAAGAATAATAATTAGAGTGAAAAAGAGCAATTGAAGTAAAAAAGAACACTGGCTACCTTTGTCTGTTTGTTTCCTTCCCCTATTTTTCTACTCATCCATCCATAAACTAGACAAAGTGGAGTGTGGTCCTTATGGCTTTCCCAATCCCCTTGTCACCCCTCATAAGCTACATTTTTATACAACTGTCTTCGAGATTCATGGGTTCTGGGTTGTAGTTTGATAGTTTCAGGTATCCACCACCAGCTACCCCAATTCTTTAGAACCTAAAAAGGGTTGTCTAAAGTGTGCGTAAGAGTGCCCACCAGAGTGACCTCTCGGCTCCTTTTGGATTCTCTCTGCCACTGAAGCTTATTTCATTTCCTTTCACATCCCCCTTTTGGTCAAGAAGATGTTCTCCGTCCCACGGTGCCAGGTCTACATTCCTCCCCGGGAGTCATATTCCACGTTGCCAGGGAGATTCACTCCCCTGGGTATCTGATCCCACGTAGGGGGGAGGGCAGTGATTTCACCTTTCAAGTTGGCTTAGCTAGAGAGACAGGGCCACATCTGAGCAACAAAGAGGCATTTGGGAGGAGGCTCCTAGGCACAACCATAGGGAGGCCTAGCCTCTCCTTTGCAGCAACTGTCTTCCCAAGGGTAAAACCTGTGGTAGAGGGCTCAACCCATCAAACCACCAGTCCCCTATGTCTGTGGTCATGTTAGCAACCATGGAGGTGGGGTAGGCGAATACCCCTGCATTCTCCACAGGCTCCTCAAGGGGGCACTGCATCTTTTTTTTCCTTGTTTTTTTTTTTTTTTTTTTAACTTTCCCTTCTTTTTTAAATCAACTGTATGAAAAAAAAGTTAAAAAGAAAACAAACATACAATAAAAGAACATTTCAAAGAGACCATAACAAGGGAGTAAGAAAAAGACAACTAACCTAAGATAACTGCTTAACTTCCAACATGTTCCTACTTTACCCCAAGAAAGTTACCTAATATAGCAACATTTCTGTGAACTTGCTCCTACTATATCCTCAGAAATTAACAGACCATAGTCATTCCTGGGCATCCCCAGAATGTTAAATAGCTTATCTGTTCTTCTTGGATTATTGTTCCCCCTTCCTTAATTGTTCTCTATTACTAGTTCCCCTACATTCTACATTATAAGCCATTTGTTTTACATTTTTCAAAGTTCACATTAGTGGTAGCATATAATATTTCTCTTTTTGTGCCTGGCTTATTTCGCTCAGCATTATGTCTTCAAGGTTCATCCATGTTGTCATATGTTTCACGAGATCGTTCCTTCTTACTGCCGCGTAGTATTCCATCGTGTGTATATACCACATTTTATTTATCCACTCATCTGTTGAAGGACATTTGGGTTGTTTCCATCTTTTGGCAATTGTGAATAATGCTGCTATGAACATTGGCGTGCAGATATCTGTTCGTGTCACTGCTTTCCGATCTTCCGGGTATATACCGAGAAGTGCAATCGCTGGATCGAATGGTAACTCTATATCTAGTTTTCTAAGGAACTGCCAGACTGACTTCCAGAGTGGCTGAACCATTATACAGTCCCACCAACAGTGAATAAGAGTCCCAGTTTCTCCACATCCCCTCCAGCATTTGTAGTTTCCTGTTTGTTTAATGGCAGCCATTCTAACTGGTGTTAGATGGTATCTCATTGTGGTCTTAATTTCCATCTCTCTAATAGCTAGTGAAGCTGAACATTTTTTCATGTGTTTCTTGGCCATTTGTATTTCCTCTTCAGAGAACTGTCTTTTCATATCTTTTGCCCATTTTATAATTGGGCCGACTGTACTATTGTCATTGAGTTGTAGGATTTCTTTATATATGCAAGATATCAGTCTTTTGTCAGATACATGGTTTCCAAAAATTTTTTCCCATTGAGTTGGCTGCCTCTTTACCTTTTTGAGAAATTCCTTTGAGGTGCAGAAACTTCTAAGCTTGAGGAGTTCCCATTTATCTATTTTCTCTTTTGTTGCTTGTGCTTTGGGTGTAAAGTCTAGGAAGTGGCCGCCTAATACAAGGTCTTGAAAATGTTTTCCTACATTATCTTCTAGGAGTTTTATGGTACTTTCTTTTATATTGAGATCTTTGGTCCATTTTGAGTTAATTTTTGTGTAGGGGGTGAGGTAGGGGTCCTCTTTCATTCTTTTGGATATGGATATCCAACTCTCCCAGCCCCATTTGTTGAAAAGACCATTATGACTCAGTTCAGTGACTTTGGGGGCCTTATCAAAGATCAGTCGGCCATAGATCTGAGAGTCTATCTCCGAATTCTCAATTCGATTCCATTGATCTATATGTCTATCTTTGTGCCAGTACCATGCTGTTTTGGCAACTGTGGCTTTATAATAAGCTTCAAAGTAAGGGAGTGTAAGTCCTCCCACTTCGTTTTTCTTTTTTAGAGTGTCTTTAGCAATTCGAGGCATCTTCCCTTTCCAAATAAATTTGATAACTAGCTTTTCCAAGTCTGCAAAGTAGGTTGCTGAAATTTTGATTGGGATTGCATTGAATCTGTAGATGAGTTTGAGTAGAATTGACATCTTAATGACATTTAGTCTTCCTATCCATGAACATGGAATATTTTTCCATCTTTTAAGGTCCCCTTCTATTTCTTTTAGTAGAGTTAAGTAGTTTTCTTTGTATAGGTCTTTTACATCTTTGGTTAAGTTGATTCCTAGGTACTTGATTTTTTTAGTTGCTATTGAAAATGGTATCTTTTTCTTGAGTGTCTCTTCAGTTTGTTCATTTCTAGCATATAGAAACATTACTGACTTATGTGCATTAATCTTGTATCCCGCTACTTTGCTAAATTTGTTTATTAGCTCTAGTAGCTGTATCGTCGATTTCTCAGGGTTTTCTAGATATAAGATCATATCTGCAAACAATGACAGTTTTACTTCTTCTTTTCCAATTTGGATGCCTTTTATTTCTTTGTCTTGCCGGATTGCCCTGGCTAGCACTTCCAGCACAATGTTGAATAACAGTGGTGATAGCGGGCATCCTTGTCTTGTTCCTGATCTTAGAGGGAAGGCTTTCAGTCTCTCTCCATTGAGTACTATGCTGGCTGTGGGTTTTTCATATATGCTCTTTATCATGTTGAGGAAGTTTCCTTCAATTCCTACCTTTTGAAGTGTTTTTATCAAAAAGGGATGTTGGATTTTGTCAAATGCTTTTTCAGCATCTATTGAGATGATCAATTGATTTTTCCCTTTTGACTTGTTAATGTGTTGTAATACATTGATTGATTTTCTTATGTTGAACCATCCTTGCATGCCTGGAATAAACCCCACTTGGTCATGGTGTATGATTTTTTTAATGTGTCTTTGGATTCGATTTGCAAGTATTTTGTTGAGGATTTTTGCATCTATATTCATTAGGGAGATTGGCCGGTAGTTTTCCTTTTTTGTAGCATCTTTCCCTGGTTTTCGTATTAGATTGATGTTAGCTTCATAAAATGAGTTAGGTAGTGTTCCATTTTCTTCAACGTTTTGAAAGAGTTTGAGTAAGATTGGTGTCAGTTCTTTCTGGAAAGTTTGGTAGAATTCCCCTGTGAAGCCTTCTGGCCCTGGGCCTTTATTTGTGGGAAGATTTTTGATGACTGATTGGATCTCTTTGCTTGTGATGGGTTGGTTGAGGTCTTCTATTTCTTCTCTGGTCAGTCTAGGTTGTTCATATGTGTCCAGGAAATTGTCCATTTCCTCTACATTATCCAGTTTGTTGCCATACAGTTGTTCATAGTATCCTCTCATAATTTTTTTAATTTCTTCAGGATCTGCAGTTATGTCACCTTTTTCATTCATTATTTTGTTTATATGGGTCTTCTCTCTTTTTGATTTTGTCAGTCTAGCTAGGGGCTTGTCAATCTTGTTGATCTTCTCAAAGAACCAACTTTTGGTGATATTTGTCATCTCTATTGTTTTTTTGTTCTCTGTGTCATTTATTTCTGCTTTAATCCTTGTTATTTCTTTTCTTGTACTTGGTTTAGGATTGGTTTGCTGTTCATTTTCTAGCTTCTTCAGTTGATCCATTAGTTCTTTGATTTTGGCTCTTTCTTCCTTTTTAATATATGCGTTTAGTGCTATAAATTTCCCCCTTAGCACTGCTTTTGCTGCATCCCATAGGTTTTGGTATGTTCTGTTCTCATTTTCATTCATCTCTATATATTTAGCAATTTCTCTTGCTATTTCTTCTTTAACCCACTGATTGTTTAGGAGTGTGTTGTTTAACCTCCAGGTATTTGTGAATTGTCTAAGTCTCTGATGGTTATTGACTTCTAATTGTATTCCATTGTGGTCAGAGAATGTGCTTTGAATAATTTCAATCTTTTTAAATTTATTGAGGCTTGTTTTATGTCCCAGCATATGATCTATTCTGGAGAAAGTTCCATGAGCACTAGAAAAGTATGTGTATCCTGGTGATTTGGGATGTAATGTCCTGTATATGTCTGTTAAATCTAATTCATTTATCAGATTGTTTAGGTTTTCAATTTCCTTATTGGTCTTCTGTCTGGTTGATCTATCTATAGGAGAGAGTGATGCGTTGAAGTCTCCCACAATTATTGTGGAAACATCAATTGCTTCCTTTAGTTTTGCCAGTGTTTCTCTCATGTATTTTGTGGCACCTTGATTGGGTGCATAGACATTTACGATTGTTATTTCTTCTTGCCGAATTGCCCCTTTTATTAGTATGTAGTGGCCTTCTTTGTCTCTCAAAACATCCCTGCATTTGAAGTCTATTTTATCTGAGATTAATATTGCTACACCTGCTTTCTTTTGGCTGTAGCTTGCATGAAATATTTTTTTCCATCCTTTCACTTTCAGTTTCTTTGTGTCCCTGTGTCTAAGATGAGTCTCTTGTATGCAACATATTGATGGTTCAGTTTTTTTGATCCATTCTACAAATCTATATCTTTTAATTGGGGAGTTTAATCCATTTACATTCAACGTTATAACCATGAAGGCATTTCTTGAATCAGCCATCTTATCCTTTGGTTTATGTTTGTCATATTTTTCCCCTCTGTCTATTAATATCCTTTATTGTACTCATACCGAATCTCTTTAGTACTGAACCTTTCTCCAAGTCTCTCTGTCCTTTCTTTGTTTCTCTGTCTGTAGGGCTCCCTTGAGTATCTCCAGTAGGGCAGGTCTCTTGTTAGCAAATTCTCTCAGCATTTGTTTGTCTGTGAAAAATTTAAGCTCTCCCTGAAATTTGAAGGAGAGCTTTGCTGGATAAAGTATTCTTGGCTGGAAATTTTTCTCACTCAGAATTTTAAATATATCGTGCCACTGCCTTCTTGCCTCCATGGTGGCTGCTGAGTAGTCACTACTTAGTCTTATGCTGTTTCCTTTTTATGTGGTGAATTGCTTTTCTCTTGCTGCTTTCAGAACTTGCTCCTTTTCTTCTGTGTTTGACAGTGTGATCAGTATATGTCTCGGAGTGGGTTTATTTGGATTTATTCTATTTGGAGTTCGCTGAGCATTTATGATTTGTGTATTTATGTTGTTTAGAAGATTTGGGAAGTTTCCCCAACAATTTCTTTGAATACTCTTCCTAGACCTTTACCCTTTTCTTCCCCTTCTGGGACACCAATGAGTCTTATATTTGGACGTTTCATATTATCTATCATATCCCTGAGGTCCATTTCGATTTTTTCAATTTTTTTCCCCATTCTTTCTTTTATGCTTTCATTTTCCATTCTGTCATCTTCGAGGTCACTGATTCGTTGTTCAACTTCCTCTAGTCTTGTACTATGAATGTCCAGAATCTTTCTAATTTGGTCAACAGTTTCTTTAATTTCCATAAGATCATCCATTTTTTTATTTAGTCTTGCAATGTCTTCTTTATGCTCTTCTAGGGTCTTCTTGATTTCCTTTATCTCCCGTACTATGGTCTCATTGTTCATCTTTAGTTCTTTGAGTAGCTGCTCTAGGTGCTGTGTCTCTTCTGGTCTTTTGATTTGGGTGCTTGGGCTTGGGTTATCCATATCGTCTGGTTTTTTCATATGCTTTATAATTTTCTGTTGTTTTTGGCCTCTTGGCATTTGCTGAACTTGATAGGGTTCTTTTAGGATTTGTAGACCAATTGAAGTCCTTATCTCTAATTTATCAGATCTACAGCTTCGTGGAGTACACTTTCTCTAACTAACCAGCAGGTGGCGTCCACGAGCCACCTGTTCTCCACAAGCCAATTCTCCCCTGCTTAGCCTTTTTGGTGAGTGGGGGAGTGAGTCTTGTGGGGTCCAATTGGTGTACCAAGCTTGCGTGTGTAGTTGGTGTTGCCTGCCCTGTATATGGGGCGTGTTTCTGGGCAGTCAGGGAGGGGGGGTGGCTCTAACAATCAAATCTCCCTGGTGATCCTAGAGTTTTAAAGCTGCTGCAATAGTCTAATCCTTCAGTTCAGTCCTGCCACAGTTTGTCTCTGCCACTGACCCACAAGTCCTTGGTATTGGCGTATGGCTCCTGAGACTTGCAAGTGGGCCCCTCTTCCAGGCCATGCACCCCGGGTCCTCTGTTGAGGGATGACTGTGCTATGTCACAGGTGAGTGCCGTCCCCCCAGGGCAGTTCTGGGCTGCTGGGCTGTGTAGGGAGGCTCCCAGTCTGCTGAAATGATGGCTGAATGGGGCTTTGTTAATTCACACTGCTCTACCTTCCCAACTCTGGGACAATCAGCTGAGGTTGCAGGGAAGGCTAATGTCCACGCCCAGTTTTGTGGTGTGTGCCTGTTATTTGAAGCACTTCTGTCACACTGGGTTGTCTGGGGCCGTTCTGGGCTATGGGGCTGGCGATGGGCAGGAGTGTTTCCTGTCCACCAGGATGATGGCTGTGAGCGGACACCCCCCTTTTCTTGGGAAGTTGTGGTGTTTAGTGAATTTTCTCAGGCACTGGATTATTGCGTTTTGTCTCAGAGCTCTCCTAGTTCTGCTCTTGACTTGACCTTCCCAAATAGCAAGTATTTGAAGCTTTCTGTATTGGGCTTCTTAGAGTAATTGTTTTAGAAAAAGAAAAAAGGATTAAAAAAACAAAAAACAAACAAACAAACAAAAAATGGGCCCTCCTCAGAGATCTAATGGGTTATTGAAATGCTAAGAGACAAAGCAACCAGGGCCATTAAGGAAAGGTCCACAGGGCAGAGAGATCAGCTTTTCTTCGGGATTTGCATATGCGCCTCAGGGCCCTTCCCCTTTCTATGTTCACCAGAACTCCAAAAATCCTCCGCTTTTATTTTGGAGTTTTTCGTGTTGTTTTTTTTCTATGCCTGTCTCCTCTCTGCTGGGCTGGCTGCTCTCAGATTCTCTGGTGTCTGGTCTCAGTCTATCTATGGCTGGGGTTTCCAATAAGGGCTGCCAGTGCAGTTCTGCCTTCTCCTTCCCAGAGCTGACAGCCCCTCCTCCCCCGGGACTGAGCCTGGCAGGGAGGGGCGTGGGTCCCCTGGCCGCAAAAACTTACAGATTTCGCTGATCTCAGCAGTTCCATGTTTTCATGAGTGTTGTATGAAGTATGCCCAAAGTCAGATTGCTCTGTGGTGTCCAGTCCACGCAGTTCCTGGCTTTCTACCTACTTTCCTGGAGGAGTAACTAAAACATAGAGCTCACCAGTCTGACATCTTGCCCCGCCCTTTCCACTCATTCTTCAAAACTGAGTTCATATTTATTTCATCCATCAAGTCATTCCTCCTTTCCCTAGGTAGTTAAGCATTACCTGTTCGGAGTCTATCATAAGCCAATCATAAGTGTAACCATGGGGTTGGGATTACAACTTTGTATTCTAGTCTTTTATACTAGATTATGATGTTCCAGGTGGCAGGGACAACATTGGAGTTGAGAGAACAGGCTCTGGTGTTACAGTGTATGGGTTATAATCCTATCTCTACTACTTAGTAACCATATGTGACATGAGCAAGTTATGAAATCCCCCATCAGTAAAGTGGGGGCTAATAAAATTATATAGTTAGATAGTTGGCTATTGGAATTTGGAATGAATTTCATAAAGTTTATAAATTAATTTGAGGGAAATAGTCTGTTCCCATGACCATATGTTGACCTATATGACAAGGCAACTTATAATGAATTAATTGCATAAAACTCTGAGAATAGCATTTGATACATAATATGAACCCAATTGATGTTAGATATTAGAATTATTCATTATTTTATCCCCCAAAAATATTGTGCCTGAGGCTTAGTAGGGTGCCTAATACCAATGTTGAGTGAATAGTTAAGAGATTATAAGGTTACTTATAAGAAAAACGCAAAAGTAACTTAAAATAACTTGAGTCTTATTGTCATAATTGAAAACATTGGTAGAATCTTCATTAAAGTATAAAATTATAAAATACATGTAAGCTTTTTTGGAAAAAAGGGGACATACTAAATAAAGGGAAATCAATACTGTTTAAACTCATCTAGTTCTTTGATTTGGGCAATAAACAATAAACAAAATGGATTAGAAAATAGCATTTATTCAGCTTTTCAAATGATTAAAGATTTACAAGAAAACAATCAAAAGAAAACAAAAGTAATTGAGTTATGAGTTGCCATGACATTAAGGTCAACATTTGGACAAAAGAAAAGACTGATTTCCCCAAATTAACTTATAAATGTAAAGCAATTTCATTCCAAATCTCTATAGTGTTTTCTAACATTTTCAAAACCATTTGGGAAGTGTATATGGAAATATAGACAGGTGAGTTACAGGCAAGAACATTTTGAAAACAGATGAATGGCTGACTTGTTCCCTTAGATATTATCATTTAATGGAAACAGCATGCAAAAAGATATAAAATCAATATTGATAAAGCAACATTTCACAGAAGCAAGGAAATGATGGATGGTTAAATAAATGACCCTTCACTAATTGATTGATTACATACTTAAAAGGAAATATTTATCATACCATACCCTAAAATAAATTGTAGGTAGATAAAAGGAAGAAATAAAAGAACTAGAAGAAAAATAGAGATGACTTTGTATCTGATCATAGGGAGGAGATCTTTCTGGGCATAAAAGCAAAAGTAAAGAAACAAAATATAAGAGATTTAAAACATTTGTAATGATAATATACCCAGTAGCAAAGTGACTGAGATAGACACATCCAGGTTTAAAATCCAGCCCTGCCATTTATAAGGTGTAAACTTCGGTAAATTACTTACCCTCTATAAAACTGAATTTTCTAATCTGTAAAGTAGTAGTAGTAGTAATAATAATAATAGTAATAATGCAGCTGTTGGATAGGGTTTTATGAGGAATAAATGAAATAATACTCATAAGTCAATTAGCATAAACAATGAAAATACAAATAGAAAGAAAGGGAAAATGTTTAGACTATATAAGGCAGGCCAAGATTTCACGTATTTAATATGAAAAAAATAAATCAGGAGACTTATTACATGGACATGTAATTCACATGTAAAATACAAACAACCAATAAACAATAGATGACAGAACTTGAGCTAGTGATACAGGTTCTTTATGATTGTTAGGTTTAGGAACGATTCTTGTTTTCATATTTTCCAAATTATCTACAGTAAACAAATTATCTTTATATTCAGGCAAAAAGAGAACTAGGAAATTATTGTATATATTTTTTTAATTTACAGTAAGAGAAATGTCAAAGTAAGGTGTTGCCAGGTTTTTCCATTTTCAGGGTCTACACTTCCTTTACTATCCAAATTAAATGACTTGATCTCCTGTCTTGCATATAACTGCAGGAAATCAAGATTTCTTCAGAGTATTTCTGAATATTCCTAGAATGTTCTTACATGTCCTGGTTTTTGTTTATTACCTTTTGTCCTGAGACAAAAGGCTTTCTCCCAATTATCTCTTACCACTTTTTAACTGCTTGTTCTCATCCTGCTTCAATCAACCCTGAGAAGATTACAAGAGAGAGCGAGAGAGGGTGGGGGGCAGAGGGACAGGGGGGCAGAAGGGAAAGGTGGAGCGAGGGAGGGAGGGAGGAAGAAGGGGGAGAGATTGGAATAATTAGTTACCTAGCTTGTAATGAAAGGTTCTGCCTACTCTTCTCTCTAGAATATAAAAACAGCCATCTACATGAAATTTACATTATATGATAAAGGAAAAATTTCATTTCTTAAAATGCTCTCTATTACAGTGTTTGTCACAACATATTTTGCCTAAATGAATCTGAGGCAGGTTACATGGACATATTTTAGAAAAAGACATATGATATTAAAATACAATAATCCAGAGAACTATTTCAAATAGATTTCTGTCCCTTATTTGTCTGGGCTTCTGCTTTTTTTCTTTTTATTGCTGTCTTCCCATGACCTTTAACTGGAAGATATACATAAAGATTGCAGGCTAATGTTTCAACTGATTCCTCTTTTGTTATTTGTAAGTTTTATACATAAGGTTCTTATTGTCCCTGTAGAAAGGAGAGGTAAAATCAATTTCCTCTTTAACATATTGATAAACAACTCCAGATATAAGATGTGGGGAGAAGAAACTAGATTTACCTTTGTGTGACCTACATAGGAATGCTGGAAAAATTAATTCCAGAATATTATGCCAACATTCCTTGGAGTTGTGGATATGATTTACATAGTAGGTCTTCTCCACCCATCCAGCTACTTTCATCTTCATACTGTAAATTGCTTTCATTTCCCCTCTCCTATCTGTGTGCTTGAGCTATTGTTGTGATAAATTATGGAGGTGCAGAACTGAAAATGGTGTGTAGATTGTCTAAGAAATTGAGTGCAGTCAGCCTTAAAAGTGGTGGATGATGTGCTAAAGCAGCTACCTCACCCTGGCCATGTCCCATATGTCGTCAATGAACAGCTGCTTTTAACTTTGCCTTTTGCCCAGAGTGTGAGAGCTGCTGGATTTATTGAATTAATAACCACTCCATTATGTGTGTTTTGTTTTCCTGTGACCGTGAAATCTGGCTATAATGTTAGGAAAGTGTAAGACAGGTCTCTTAACAAACAAGGTGGTATCTATTTTAGGATCATTATTTAATACTTAATCTTTGGGGCAGAAAATAATAGGGAAATCCTTTCAAATCTGGAATAGAATGTTTCTAACAATACTGCAAAAAAGGCATTTTATGGGTTACATAGATAGAAGCTGGCCTTCACTATGATTTGTAGTCTAAAGCATAGCTAGCTACCTACTGCAATGTATTTGTGATTGAATAGTTTTGTAACTGTATTTTCTTTTTTAAGGTAGAATGCTATATGTGTTTTTTTCCTAGACATATTTCTAAATATTTTCTGCAGGAAATGGGGGCACAAAAGAACACTATCTTCTTTTACAACCTGGGTCATTTCCTGAAGAGTTTTAGCTACAGCACAAAAGGAAGGATTAGAAGCAGGGTGCAGTAGCACATGTGGAAAAAGTTGTACCAACGACCTTTAATTCTTTTGACCGAGAAGGTGCGAGATAAGTCTTCTATCAAGAAGTTTCAGTTAGGACAACTTTTATTAATGACAGTTTTCTTTCTTCTTTCCTCCTCCCTTCCTCCTTCTCCGTCTTTGTCTCTCTCTTTCTTTATCAGGCCCACCCACTATTTTTCATGTTCTTTACCCAATTTCTATCACTCTCATCATGATTTCATTGAAAAGATATAGAAGATAACACTGAATATTCCTTTATTAACTGTGCTTCAGTTTCTGGTTATCATTCTGTTGCCACTAGAAAGAGGCAGTAATTTCCTTTCAAGACCTATAAAAGTATAGTTTTGAAATATTATTCTGATCTGTTTGTTTCTTGAAAGGAAAAGTAATGAAGACATTCAAGAATATTGCCAGAAAGCACCTAAAAGATGGCCTGTTTCAAGACTTTTTTTTTTTATGGGGAAACTGAGGCTCAGAAAGATTTTAATTTGCCTAAGACTGTAGACATGACTAACAAATTTCTCCTGATTCCCAATTCAGGGTTTTACCTATCTCAAGAAGAAGGAGAAATGCTGGTATTTTTAAAGAAACGATTCTTCTTTTGTTTGTCATTTATTCATAAGATGGGACAATTCCAAATTATTGAACAATGAAATAAGGTTTTTCTAGCATTCCATTTTAAAATAATGCTTTTAAAACTGGAACTCAAAACTATGGTGTATTAAAAGTAAATGCTCATGACAATGTTTTGCAAAAAATATTGTAAGACCTTGAGATGCCTTCTGAATTGTCTGAGTAATATTAAATTTTGTTTAGCATAGTATACTTTATTTTACCCGCTTTCTAAACTGAGTCACAAAATAAGTGTCTACTGTGAGCCAACCAGTGTGCTAGGCATCACCAGTCTTCAAAACCACACTCTAAAAGAGGTATTAAAGTCCTTATTTTACAAACTATTAAAATGAGAATTAGAGTATTAGTACTTTGCTCAGTCATGCAAGTAAATAATTGTGCTGAGGTTAAAATTCAGGTTTGAGTTCAAAGCTCAGGCTTCTTCCATTATATCTGATTACTTGCCTATATGTAAAAGTTTACTAAATTATTATCCCACACCCAATATAAACAGTAAAGGAGAGAATTTTCTACTTTTGCTTTTGAAATATTCTCAAAGAAAAACTGAGAAAATAATCTCTTCATGCTCCAAACCCCAACACAAACACACTTGTACATTCAACCAATTATTATATGCAACCCACTGCTGAATGATCAGAAGTTTCCTTATTTAATGGTTAAAAATCAGGAATAAGTATTTCTTTTATTTCATTAATTTATTTGTTCTTTCTAGCGCAATTTAAGCCAATGAAAATATTTCTGAACTATCTTTTCAAATATAAATATGTTGTATAAACTGTAAAAATTAGATCCAATTTAACAAATATTTAATATCTTCCAGAACCAAAATATTTTATTGGTAATGACATGCAAAATATATGAGAAAAACATAGATTTGGGAATTTGCTTTATTATTATGAAGATTGTTGGTTGGATTAGAATGGGGCACTTTGTGTCATTGCTTCTATACAGAAGTTTAATAAGAAAATGAAATAAATTACTTACTATAGGAGAGGGATATATTGGGAGGAGTCTAGAAGTTTTTTGTAGGCAGACTGATGACATGTTTGCTGGAGCAGTGTTGGTTTAACTCATTCAGGAGTAATTACTCATATTTCCCTTTCTCATTGTCATACAGTCTGGCTTGGGTGATATTATGTATTTGCCCTAGTGAGTGAGCCCTATAACATTGTACATCTTGAAGAAAGATTAATTGATGAAGTTATAGGATGTTTTCACGTATCAAAATGGAACAAAAGCATACATTGTTTTCCATATACATATTTTTATATGTTAATCATACCAAAGTTATTTACATTATTGTTCCCTTATATTTCAAAGAATAGTAACTGACAGTTTATTCAAATAATTTTACTTTGATTGTATACAGGTTGCCTGGTGAAAGTAGAACAGTAACTAGGAAAGTGAAATCAAATTTAGTCTTATCTTCAATTGTTTACCAAAGGGAAAAAAAGAACAAAAAGAAGGGATCTAACCCATTGGGGCATGTGTTAGAGACATTCTTTCATCAGCCTCTTACTAACCTAAGACAAATCCTTCTCCAGACACTTACAGCAAAAACTAACTCTCCAAAACACAATTTTATATTAAAAATATCTCTGGGGTTATCATATATTTTTAAAATGAAGTTGTTTTATTTATTTTAGTACAAAGAAGTACATTATTTTTCTACAGCCTGGATAAGACAAAGTTTCAACTTCCAAATTCCTTTTCTTGTACACATGCCCCCATATAAATGAGAAATGCCAGCCGTAGGTAGCCTTGATGTCATGGCTGGAACTATAAATGCACACGCATGTTGATATCCAAGGACAGATGCTGGATGAGACCCAGCATTGAGATGTTTCCCAAGAGTGTGGTGGTGGTAAAAAAAAAAAATCATTTTGGATCATTATGATAACAAATTCAAAGGGACCAGCTTCCTGTTTCCTAGTCCAGAGCCCAGTCCTTAACTGTAACTGTGCAGAGACGGCGATATGTGACAACAAGAGAGCAAAGGTTTGTATGCCAAAAACTCTCAGATCTGTTTATGAAAGAAATGTAAGGAAAAGTTTATTTTCTAGCAAACCCTTTGACTCTTGGCCTTTGTTCAGTTACACATAATACATCCATATAGGTATTTTAGAACCCCTACCAGACACCTTAGTAAGCTTTAAATATTTTATGGATTTAATTAAATTTATAGATAAAGTAATTAAAGGTTCTTATTTAGGTAAGGGAATTATGGTTACACTTAATTATGGGGATTTTATTTTTATTTAGGAATTGTTTTAAATTAAGTAAGATCCTTGTTGAAGCTCTTGATTTGTTTTTGTAGATACACACAAAACTGGGCCAAGTCCTGCTTTACAAGTCACATGCTGGCATGAAAGTGAAGAAGCAAAAATGTTCTCCAAAGGAGCTACATTCTAGAGGAGCCAAGTGTTTAAATCTCATCTTTCAGATTTTTAACTGTGTTCTAAATAAGCAGGTTGCTATTACAGTGCAGATACAATTGCAGTACTTTCCATTCCTAAGACAGGGCACTGCTGCTGGGTTCCGCAGTGACTGAATTTCCTGGGTGGTCTTTAAGAATTGCCTGGGGAGGTAGGCACTGTCCTAGTCTAATCCGATGTTACAAAGGTATGTAAAATGGCATGTCTTGCCAGTTTAGTTTCTGTGTTGTCTGGTCCTTCATGTGGAAATAGACATTCTTTTAAGTTTTTTTTGGAACCTCTGTGGAATGAATGGGCTTGAAAAGCTATTAAAGCAGATTTTCTGAATAAAAGTGCTGAAATGAGACTTGGAACTTATGTTGAAATATGAAAATGTGTACAAGAAAACTGATAAACTTTCTAACGAAAGTAACGTTTGGGTTTGAAATACATACAAGTTGAATTTGTACGTGACTTTTATTCTACTACAATTTTTTTATTGTTTCTGCATCACATGATAATGTTCAGTAAACTTTAAAATTAGTTTTAATGCTTATTTTCTAAATGGTGGGAGACAACAAAAGAATATTTGGTGCATGCCACTCATCTAGTGCCACAGATTCAGGGATATAATAGATATATGAAATGGTAAGATAATATTATGCTTTTTAATGGACTTGGGAAGAAATGCTGTGAGGAGATGCCTTTAAAACAGAGAGTTTTGGGGGCCAAAGTAGAAGCCCTCCCAGAAGGAACTCCCAATACATGAACTGACAGCACGTAGAAATGCATAAACTGATGTGATGGCCCAGCACCTGTCCCACTCACAGCCCAGAAGGAGCCTGTTTCCGAGAGTTAGTCCAGTAAATCAAAGCAGCATCTCCCATAAGTGGTAACTGAAAGGGAAGCAGTCCAAACTATGCATTCCATTCCTTACCACGCCACCTGGAATTTAAAGCTAAAGCACTGGCTTTTACTTGCAGTGCATAAGGAGCCTACCTCCCCAGTGTGACCTTTCACTCATTTTAGAGAATTAAATAGAGCTTACCAAAGGGTATCCTTCTCTCTTTTTCATGCATCTGCACACATCCCAAATCAAGAGTGCTGAAACTAAATGATCCTTGAAAGCTGGAGAACAGCGATGACCTTTTGTGAGTCAGTCTTCCTGGAAAACATCTGGGAGGAAAGGTCTTGATGATATTAGAATCAATGTCAAAAGAAATAATTTGAGAAAACATTTAAAGATTCAGAATTTATTTAAAATGGAGTTTCAAACTCCCAGGAGAGGAAGAACTTGTGGAAATTAAATGGAAAATGAAATGTATTCTTGGGTTGGTCTAAATGCATTGAGTGAAAAAAAACCATGCAAAGTAATTGTCTGAAGGTTACTAAGATGGAATTCTAATAATTTCATTATAGTCAGTTATCTTCAGTGAGAAATCCTGCGGAAGCGTGATACTTGGAATTATTCCGGTAAGAAATCCAGTGTAAATGGTTTTAATCCTTTTCTAGTCAAATTAATATGGTGTGGATGCTCTGTGGATACAGAGACTCAGTTATCTTTCTTGTTGACACATGTAAGAAAGTTCTGGCTGCGCTCACATGATTTATTCTTTATATCTGGAGCCTCGCTGTAATCATTCACCCCTTTTCAAGTCTAGTTTGGCAACTTTATCTTGCTTGCTGTTTGCATTTTTTTTTTTGAAAGTGAAAATATATTCTGCAGCTTTTGATGTGTTGATTGGTAGGAAGGTAAAGACAGCTGCACACAGTCTCTGGAGACAAGGCTCAGTGGCTAAATGAAGACCTCTAGTGCTTTCTTGTTAGCCAACATAGATCTGCATTCCGATGAACCACAACTAGTCAATAGCAGAGGCTCTCAGTGCATGTGATCGGAAGCCACAAATCAGTTTTCCCTGGGACTTAGTTATCGGCAGATTGTGCCGTAGGCCATGCCCTGCTGCTGTTGCCCGACTGTAATTTTTCCCCCAGTGAAGTTTTTAAAGTCGCAAGCTGAGACTGTAACCATGCTCTCCAGGCAACAAGGCTGTCACTAGTCTGCCAGACTCATCAATTGCCCATCAAATAAATTGCTACTTTAATGTACTCAGCCTCTCACTATTAAGGAGCTTCAATGCTAGCAGGATTTCCAGTCATATTTTCCTCTCCAAAATTTATTTCCAAATGTCTCCTCACCTACACGCTGGGCATTTATATTATACTGATGTATGTGCATAAGTTGGTCCGTTGCATTTCTAAGGTTCCATCCCTTTTGTCTGAAGTTTTGCAATAGCTCCCTTATTGGTCTCAACGTAACTAGCCTCTACCCTATCTAATCCACTCTTCCCTTTGCTTCCAGAGGCATCTTTCTAAAACACAAATCTAGTCAAATTACTCCTTTCTTTTAGAATTTTCCCATGTCTCACTATGTATCTCAATAGGGCCCCTGGAACATCCCCTTCTGTTAGAACCTAGGACTCTCTAAGAAAATGCCACTTTATTAGGATAATTACTTTCTTTGGTCATTCAGCTGTTCCCTGAAAGTATTCAAATAGGCTGTCTTTGTAAAATTATAGTTTGAATTTAGGCATCAAAGCTATATTTGAAATACCTGCATTATTGGCATGTAGTGCTGCATTTAAAAGGATTAGTGGGTTGTTTTTGTGAAGGGAGCCCAATTCCTGGCCCACTGGGCACCCTGGACGTGCCAGGTCAGACCAGCCCTAAACACAAGTCCTCCCTCTGGGTGAGTAGGCTGCTCTGACTCTGATTGCTGGGGCTCTTCCCATAAAGTACCAGTTATACACTTTGCTCCTTAAGAAGATCATGGTGGTTTGGAGCTGTATGTACCCCAGAAAAACATTCCCTTAAATCTAATCCATTCCTGTGGGTGTGGCCCTATTCTAAGTAGGACCTTTTGATGAAGCTACTTCAGTTAAGGTGTGACACACCTCATTCAAGATGGGTCTTAAACCCCTTACCAGAGTTCTTTATAAACAGAATGAATACACAGAGAGAAAGCTAAGGAAGCAAGAAGCTGAAAGCAACAAAACCCAGGAAAGATGGGGGAGGCCAGCAGATGCTGCCATGTGCCTTGCCATGTGACAAAGAAGTCAAGGTTCACTAGAAGCTGGTCTTTGGGAAGAAAGCATTGCCTTGATGACACTTTGATTTGGACAGTCTCATGGCATCAAAATCATGAGGGAATAAATTCCCATTCCTAAGCCAAACCATTTCATGGTATTTGCTATAGCAGCCTAGGAAACTAAAACAAAGATGCCCCTGTTATTGCACTTGCTAGTCTCTTATGGGTCTGTTCTCATCCTCCTCTGTCCTATTGAGCAGTGAGTTTCTCTGGGTATTAACTTCCTTCTCCTCTGCCAATAAGCACTCTCTGCTACCTATATTGTAGCAAAAAGCATGAACTCCAAACTCTTGAGTGCAGTATTGGTAGCATATGGTGACCTGATCTCTAACATCCCACTTCTCCCCGTCTCCAGGACCCTCAGGCAATGTCACACTATTCATCATTTTCTGAAAGTCTGCATTTTCAAGCCTCTGCAACTTTGCACATCATATTTGGGGGTTGTCTTTGCTTGCATCAAATTCTTAGTCATTCTCTGTGTCTCTGTTCAAACATTATCTCTTATTTGACATTTGCAGAGGCTAAATGAAAAAAATATTCTTTTTCAAATGAGAGACCTTTGAGCCCATTTTGGAATGGAAGATATTGATAGGATGAAATGGCTGATAGCACCCTGTCCAGAAAGAGACAATAAAGTTTAAGATCAACAGCACAGAAGGAAAGCAATTTTATGTTTCCCTACACAGCTCCCATGTGTTGTAGCCATTTGTTTGCTTGTAGGTCTCCCTGTAAATGGTAGTCCAAGCCACCATCTTCTCTTGTTTAGATCAGTGTAGTAGCCTCCAGTCAGACCTCCTTGTTTCTCCCCCAACTGCAGTTTAGAATAAATACTCTCAACACAGCAGCCAGAGTGAGCCCTATAAGGCAAGTCCTCATCCTAATCCCTCTAAAACCAAGGGCCACAAGCCCTCACTTGATCTTCCCTGCTCTATTACCATCATGGAATATATCACATTCTAATATGATATTTAAGTTGCTTGTTTATATTGTTTGTCTAATCCTCACCCCACATCAACTAGAACGTGAGCTCCATGAAGGAAGCTGTATCCCTAGTAACTGCTACACCTCATAAGTCAATAAATATTTATTGAATGAATAAGTGAATTTCTCCATGGGTGTATCTACAGAAAAACGCTGTCAATATTGACAAACTCATGGAACTGATGCCATTGATGATTTTGGCAAAGATCTTGGGTATAAAATTCCCTTTCAATAAAATATCTAAACTTGATACATTTGGATAACTCTATAATACCATACTTCTAAGAGAATAAGACATTAAGATTATTATCCTCACATATCCCAGTTAATTGTTTCTTGCTTTATTTTCTTACTAATGATCTTTAAGTTTGCGATTTTCTTGAATGCACTGGTAGGATGATTTTGAAGTATTGACTTTTAAAAAAAACTTCACAAAGTATGAAAACATCTTTTATTCACTAAGAGAAAATTAGTGAAATTAGAAAACTTAAAATGTATGCTTATGTATAACTAAATAAGTGGAAACAACTTTATATCTATTTATAGGCTTGTGTTTTGATTGCTGCTCTGTGCCCAAACTGTCATCCTGATTTTTACTCAGGAAATTGTCCCCAGTTGGTATTAAAAATGTTTTCTTTCTTTTGGAACTGTATTTTGAAGAGACATTTAATCCTAACAGAGTACTTATTTTTATTTTAAAATATAACTGAGTCCATGACTTTTATTAGGTTTTTATCTCTCATAACATGTATGTATCTCAAGGACATTTTCATACCAAATGACTCTTATACCTTCCATGCTCTGATGAGCTCAGTGGCGGCTGTTTGGGCTTTGAACAACACATTAGTGAAGTCAAGTCACACATTTCTCAAAGGCATTAGGCAAACAGAGGGAGAATAAAAGCCAGAGCTTGTAAAAGTAATTCTTGGACAGCTTGAGGAGTGTATAAAATGTGCTCTATAATTTCAGCCTCCTGCAGTGCAAGTGATTAGCTGAAGAAACACTCTGAATCTGTTAGTTGTACATCTTTTAAACCATGTTAAATTATGGAAAAGACAGTCCTCAAGAAATTAATTAAAGTTTTGGACAATAATGCAATCAGGGATATCTGTATTTGCAGTCTTTTCTCTCTGCTTGCATTCATCTTTCTCTGTCAAGTACATCAAATAGCTCATTAGCCCCATTTTAAGAGCGTCTCTGCTCACATCACTTAAAAGGATCCCCAGGCCTTCTTCTTAGAGAATTCACACTTTCTGTGCATCAGTTTCCTGAATGCCTCTTAGGCTTTGAACTAATCCATTCCCTACATATTGGAGGAATTTTAAAAGAAGATGAACTTCCTTTCTCACAAATCAATTTTCTTGGTCTACTCACTGAAGATCAGCATTTTACAAATAATCTTGTAAAGGTTGATAAACCTATTTTGCCTGATATTTGCTTATTTTAGTTAAATACCCTTGGGTTTACTGAAGACATCTGAAAAACATTAGAATGACTGCTTTTTATTAAGACATGAGGTAGGACAAAAAAATTATGAGAAACTAAAGTGTTGCTTTCATTTAGCATGAAGTGTTACCATGACAAAGTTCGGTGTTTCAAATACTCATTTTAGAAATAACTACAGGTCACATGATCTACAGATATCACATGTTAGCACATGTTAAAAGTTATATCCATAACTGGAGACAGAATCTCTGACTCATGTCTTCCATTAATCTGAACTATCACATGTCATCTCAAGTTGGCAATAAAAATAACTGGAGACGCCAGAGTGCTTCAATTAACAGCTGAAATATTGTGATATTTTAACACAGGTGATATAAAGAAATAGAGCCACAAATAGATACATGGCTGTGACTTATAGCTATTTCCTTGTAGGTTTTTATTGTTGAGGGCAGATAGAGAGACAGCTTTCCCTCCTCATAAGCCAATCAAGCAGGATAGGGTAAAGGTGGTTGGGGATGAATTATATATTTTTGGTTTCTTGATCATCTAAATCTATGTTTGAATATGACCTAGGGCAAAAGAGGTGGCAGGTAGGCCCAGAACACCCAAGAAGGTTTGAGATAGATGGAATTTTGAGTGAACAAGATGCTGACAGGAGTCAAGTAGACATTTGTGAAGTAACACCACCAACAACAATATTAAACATCCATTGTGAACTTGGTATGGTTTCAGCACTATTTTAAGTGTTTTAAATATATTAACTAATTTAATCTTCACAACAGTCTTTTGAGGTAAGAACTGTTATTAAATATTATCACTAACTTACAGATGTACAAACTGAGATGTGGAGAGCTTAAGTAAACGTGCTCAAGGGCACACATCTAGTAAATGGTGGATTTAGGATGTGGCCCCAAGTGGTCTGGCTCCAGACTCTGCAGTACTACAATCTGGAAGGAAGAATGAAATGAAGAAATGCAGTACTACAATCTGGAAGGGAGAATGAAATGAAGAAATGCTGGAGACACGATGGAGATGGGGCTGAAGGTGAGGAAAGAAGAAAAGAAAGGAGAACTAAATAGAGACTAGGAAAAAAGCTAGGTGGGCAAATGATACCTAATAGCACAGTTTTAATGTAAGATCAAAATGTTTAAGGAGTTAGAAAAGGAATGTTGGGAAAAAAAGGCTTCCCTGAAGGAGTGTGATATTTGACCTAATGCTTTTGAAGTGACTCATGCTGGATTTAAGAGTTTTTGCCTCAAGATTTCATTAAAACTGAACTCCTAACCAGTATTAATGCTTACTAAATTATATTTTCATACTAAGCAGAAAATGATTTCAGCAAAAATAAATATTATGATTTCAAAGAGAGGGAATGAAAGCCAGGTTGATACATGAACTATCCAAATAAAGGGAAGAAAAATAAAAACACATGAACATTTAAATTTTTGCTCATATTTTACTGGAAGTATATATTTCAAAATTTTACAATTGAGGCATGATGGCCAGTGTCATGCAGCTATGCCTGAAGAGATCAATAAGCAGTCTTTAATGTTTAGCAATAACATGAAAACAAAATAGTTTGTAGGGTGGCAGTTGCTGAACCTTGGCTTGTTTTTCCAATATGTTCTCTTTGGCCAACATATTTGTGAAAAATGAGCTCCTACTCCAGTTGGCTTTACTGCCCTGGAGTCTGGGCCTTGGGATGCCTGAGCAATCCACAGCCAAGAAAGAGATACAGGAGCAGTCTGGGCTACAAGTTGTATCCATTGTCACCTAATCCAACCACCTCACCGTAAAGTTGAGGAAATTAGTGCCCTAGAAGTAAGGTTTATTCGTTAATTCAAACAAATCATATTTACTGAGTGCTTAGCATGTACCAGACACTGTTCTAGACATTAAGTTGGGTGACTTGTTCAAGGTCATACGGTCTGAGCGGTGGTCAGAAGAGGCCAGTTCTCTATCGCTCTGTTCAGTGTGCTTTCCACTGAGTCACACAGCTACCCATTTTGAGGCTACTACCTCATTGACTTTGAAAATGTGTCTATTATCTGACTTTCTATGGTCATCCAATTCCTAGATGGTGGCTTTATCCCATTTGTTTTGTGTGTAAGTCTAGCTTAGAGGGATTTTGTTACAGGAACAGAGTTCACTGATGAGAATTTGCCACCGTGTTGGATTTTGCAATTGATGGCCTTTCACACAGCTTAAAACTAAATGTAGCTTAAAAGTGATATTAATACAACTCCTGGAGATGTAGGTTCTAATTGCAGCAATTAGACACTACCACTGGCAGCAGACTGAGATCTTTGCTTCCTCTGCATACACTTAATGTTTTACAAGTAGTTTTTAAGAGTTTTTAACCCATGAAAGAAAAGTTAGCCACACATGATATGATGGGATCTTTATGGCAATACAAAGTTACAAGGTAAGTTCCAAGACAACTTAATTCAAAGATTACCCTCAACTTATCACAGACCTATGTTTTAATGGTGAACTAGGAGGACCAGGATTTGTACTCAGATGTGTTCAACTACAGTGTCTTCTTACTCCACACTTCATTTCTGGGATATCACATTCATTGTTTTTATCCTAACATTATTATTGGGTCATCTAGCTTTCCTTACCTCCTTTACCAGGAATAGCAATTTCTATCCTGTTCTCCAAAGTTAACCTCTCTGTGTATATTTTGGACCCCACATTTCTTCTGGATGTAGGACTACTTTTTCTATTATCAGTATAATAACTACTGCTAATACATCTTAAGTATTAATTAGCATTGGAGATGGCTACATTATTATATGGTTGGTTAACATACGCTACTTAATATAGTAAATCAACTTACTATTTTTCATAAGTGTTCCTGAAAAGTTCCACCACTTCCATTTATATCTTTTTTTTTCTTGCCTCACCTTTTCTGTGTCCAGTATCTTCCTGCTAGATAAAGTACATTGGTCTTGTTACAGAGGATCTTTTTTTTGATCCGCTGTCGTCACTGTCATAGAAATATTTCCCTATATTCATACATTCAGTAAATTTGAGCATATTTATCTGGTATTGTCCAAATATTGATAAACATATTAAGTGGCTCTGTGTCAACAGCAGGGAATTGCTACAACCAGATTTAACTTCCGGGTATGGAGATATCTGTTAATTTACTAGCATACTTTTGGGAAAGTTACTTGACCAGTTATTCCCCCTGTTAACTAGCCATATTTTTTTTCTATTTTACTAAAGTTTACCATACAGTTTGGTTCCTAGTTGCCTCTAATGGCAGAAATTTTATGGAGCTCCATTTCGGCTTCTGAGAAGAAAAAGCATGGACTCAACCATACTGCTGATTTGCTTTGATCCTTTAGCTTGAGAACTCAGTTTCTGCCTCATTCCTGCAACCAAACACTCATCTTAAGTCCATTTGTTTTACTTGGGTCCCTATCTTGTCCTCCCATGTCTGAGTCTCTGCCCCCAAAACCTGGCTGATTATATAGTTCCTCTGGAATAGTCCCTTTTCCTTGCCACTCCTTTCAGAGGCTGGGACCCTGTTCCTGAAACCTTGACTGTCAATAACATTCACATATATCCCCAAGTGCTTGCTAATTTTAAGTTTGTGTTTGCCTTCTTTGGCCTTGTTACTGGCAAGTTCACATGGTATCATTATTGTGGTTTTATTCTCTAGCTTTCTAGCTATGATCTCAACCTCCCAAAGCCAGGGACAGACATGTGATATAGAATCTGCATGGTTAATGTTTATTGAGTGGGTGAATAAAAAATAATTTCTATAAATTTTCTACTCCTAGAGTATCTTTCCCTCCATGCAGACTGCCACCTATCACTTGTGACCATGTCCTCAATTTCTGACTTCCAGTCCTTCCTTACAAGTTGCTGGGTTGTTCTCAAGTACATGATATTACTTCCTGACTGATATTTCATTGCATTTCCTACTGAACTCAAAGCTCCTGTTCTAATTTTATTAACAAAATTAATAGTACTACCAGTTAACATTTTGACTATTAACCCTGAGCCAGTCCCTGTTATAAATGTATGTACCATGGCTATAAAAACTGTTCATGTAAGTATATAAAAATTAGGGTTACATAAATTCTAATGAGCCTCATTAAAGTAATTTTGATATAAATTTCTCTAGACGTGAACAATTAAATAGTCATTATTTTACCAGGAAACACCACACACAGTGGGAAATCCAAGAACTTTCATATTAATCTTAGGCTTTATTATAGCTAATAAATTTCCTGTTCTAAGACTCTGACAAAGAGGATTTGCTCTAAATGGCACAAAAGAAGATGCAATGAATACATTAATCTGTGTGTGTTTCCACTGGCTTCTTTTTTTCCCATGCCTATTGTTAAGTTTAAACTAGTGAAGGAGTTCTCCTATCATCTCTGCACAAAAGTAAATCTATGAACATGTAGAGAAAATATTCTGGAATTAAGAACATTCATCATAATTGTTTAGTGATTGCCTTTCTAAATTGGAACTTGACTTCCTTATAATCACAATGTGAGTATAATATTTATCCTAAAAATTTTAAAATGCCAGGTAGAGGAATGTGCTTAGTGAAGGATACTGAGAAAAGTCATGATTGTTGAGTTCAGTTGGTGGTAATGTCCTTTGTCAACATTGATGGCATTGCTGAAACATCAAAAAATAAACAAGACTATAATGGCTATTAAAATAAAATTCTAAATCAGATAAATACATCAATTTTAGTTTTGAGGTAAAGAACAGTAAGGACTAATGATTAAAAAATAGAAAGTTTATAATTCTGAGGACAAATTTATCGTATACCGCAATATTACAGCAGAATAGGGTGATGTCATGGTAGATTTGCCTCAAATCTATTATCGTTCAGTTAATGGGTCTCCATCATAATGCAAATTTGACACTCTACAGTACAGTAAAATATTAAGCCTTTCACTTGGATTGTACCTAGAATTCTTCATTCTGAATTTGAAAAGACAGTTATTGTTTTATTTCCAGAATTAATGAGGCTCCCAGAATAGCTGAAATAATTCTGAAAGATGCCTGTATCCAGAAAAATAGTATGATAGGATGTTGTGCCAGTTTGAATGTATTATGTCCCCCCAAACACCATTATCTTTGATGTAATCTTGTGTGGGCAGACCTATCAGTGTTAATTAGATTGTAATTCTTTGAGTGTTTCCATGGAAATGTACCCTACCCAACTGTAGGTGATAACTCCGATGAGATATTTCCATGGAGGCGTGGCCCCCCCATTCAGGGTGGGCCTTGATCAGTGGAGCCATATAAATGAGCTGACAAACAGAAGGAACTCAGTGCAGCTGTGAGTGATGTTTTGAAGAGGAGCTACAGCCAAGAGGGACACTTTGAAGAATGCACAGAAGCTGAGAGAGTAGCTGCAGATGAGAGATAGTTTGAAAATGGCTGTTGAAAGTAGACTCTTGCTCCGGAGAAGCTAAGAGAGGACAAACACCCCAAGAGCAACTAAGAGTGACATTTTTGAGGAACTGCAGCCTAGAGAGGAACATCCTGGGAGACAGCCATTTTGAAAGAAGAACTTGGAGCAGATGCTGGCTGCATGCCTCCCCAGCTAACAGAGGTTTTCCGGATACCATTGGCCATCCTCCAGTGAAGGTACCTGATTGTTGATGTGTTACCTTGGACACTTTATGGCTTTAAGACTGTAACTGTGTAACCAAATAACCCCCCTTTTATAAAAGCCAATCCATTTCTGGTGTTTTGCATTCCAGCAGCATTAGCAAATGAGAACAGATATGAAACTGTCTTTCTTTGGTAACTACTAAATCCTTAAAGTAAAAATTTACTTAATCATTTCATTTCTAGCCCGGCTGAAATACATTTATATTCAAGTTATTATGAGTTGCAAACTGCTCTGGAAATTTATATGAAGAAGATCTTGGTGACAAGAATATGTGAAAAGAAATTCAAATCTGTCAGTCCAATTCATGACAGATCAGAAACATGAAAGGGTTAACAACATACAAGTATTTCATTGACAATATACAATGAAACTACTGAATTTATTCTTCAAGTATTTAATGTGTAATCAGATATCCATAATTACCAAGGCCTTGGTTTTATGCCCTCAGTTCCTGGAATAAAAGACAAATGTAAATCTAGTTCTGTAATCAATATATCATCTTCTGTTTTCATTTCTGGAAAAATGGATTTTGTGAAAAATAATAAGCTGCATTTGATAGAAAACTTTGACTTCTATTTAAAAAGTATTTGTTTATTCCTTAGTGTTCCTTCTACTTCGAAGTGCATTTTTTAACAGTATGTCCTAGAATCCTTCCATCTCTGTTTTAGTGTCCTCATTTTAAACATACATATACCTAAAGAGAGAGAGAGAGACAGTATCCTAAATAAATACTAAATAATAGATGATAAAATATTAATAAATACTAAATAACATGATAAATAGATTACTAATAATATTAGGTTTACTGGTAGAAGTAGTAAAGTAGGTCACTTTGAACAAAGTTTAAATGTATGAAGTTCAATGTTTATAAAAAAAGTGAGATTCAATAGATGCTTATTACATTTTTAGTATTCAACATTCCAAATAAAATGCAATAACTAAAGAATTAACTTGTAGTATGATATTGAAAGTTTAATCAAAATTACCAGCTAACTAACTTTCATTATAAAAAGAATGGTGCTACATAATCTAAAATTCAGTTAATCAAATGATGTAGAAGTTTTCTAATTTTTAATTTATATTTAAATGTTATTTCCTTGAAAAAATATATTCATTGCATCACCTGATGACTTTTTAGACTAGGAATAAAAATTAGAAAGACAATAAATTTTTTATCATGATTCATAATAATAAATATATTCATATCACAGCCCATTACACATATCCATTCATAAAACTGAAAGAAAATTTTCATAAAACCAAATATATCTTTTCTCTCTGTATTATGCTCTGCTGTTGCTACCTTCCATTTCAATTTATTTTATTTCTTTTTATAAAAACTATAACGGCCCACTAAAGTGGATTCTAGAGGATGTAAATAGTTACAACAAGAAAAAGAAGTTCTTTTTATGCTAAAATAGATTTGGAAAATGTTGGATTTAATAAAATTAAAAAGTTTCTCCAGTGAAAGACTTTTCGGGGTTTAGTGTCCTAGTTTTGATTTTCCAGGAAAAAGGTGGTTATGAAATACAGCATTTTCTAATCTTATATCAGACTGTGGAACTGAACCCCCTTCCCATTCCCCTCTTGCTTTCTTCTTTCCTAATTTTTAGCGTCTTTTATTTTCAGGTACCACCTTTAGGGAGTATTTTCAGGAAATATACTATATATTTTTTTGACATTAAAAAAAAGAAAAACATTACTTTTGGCTATAACAGATCTCATTTTTTTATCTCCCCAAATCACATATTTTACATATGAAATTTGAATTTATCAAACAAAATTACTGCAACTCTAGAAGCATCAGTTCTTTCATCCCAATATTTTTACTTATATAGCACACTTTTATTTTCTAATCCCTATGGTGGGATGGGTATAATTTGTACATTCTACTGACATATGTCCACATTATGAAATCACATCTACATTATAAATTTAAAAAAAAGATTTACTGGTGAAACCTTTTTATCTGTTCAGATGCCAGCTGCATTTACTGAGTCCATTTGATGGTGCTCTTCAGATCAGAGAAAATTGTATGTTGTTTTAAATCAATAAGCAATTAGCATTCATTTGTATAGCAACAGAAAATAGAGAAATAAAAGATCAGAACTAATATTTATTGAGTGCCCACTATATATCAAAGTCCTATCCTTTATAAATATTCTAACAGTTAACTTTTGCTACACAAACCACTGTAAGTCATGGTGATCTAAAATAACAAGGATTTATTTTTCCCCACAATCCTATTTGTTGGCTGGGCTCAGCTGTACAGCTCTTCTTTAGGCTTGTCTGGGTTCACTCAAGTGGCTGCAGTCACTTGGCAATTCACCTGCAGCTGGAGGGTCCAAAATGACCTCACTCACATATCTGGGGCCTAGATGCTGGCTCTTGGCTGGGTCTGTTTCTCCATGTGGTCTCATAATTCAGGACTTCAGAGGCCCAAGCTCAGAATGTCAATTTTGCCACATTTCATTGAGTCAAAGCCAGACAGAAGGCCATCCCAGATTGAATGGTTGGGGAAATAGATCCCACCTCTTTATGAGAAGAACTGAAAAATATGGTAGCTGTTTCCCAATATACCACAAATGATATCTAATGAAATCCTTACATAAATGCAGTAGGATACGTTGGAAGATAAAAAACTCTTTTAAAGCAGAAATGTCAAAGGGAGTTGGAGTAGAAAGCATCTATTTCTGATGGGAGAGAAGTGATAGTTTATAAAATAGTTAATAGAGAGTAAACAATGAATGATATTCTATGCTGGCTTTACCCTTAAGTAATTTTTGCCCACCATTTGTTTGTTGTTTCATGAGATTAAGTGCATACAGTAGAAAGAGCATAAATTAAAGAGTCATGTAATCTGTGTTTGAATCCTGGTGCCCTCAATTACCAGTTATGTGGCCTAAGGCTAACATAAAACAGTCGACGTTCCTTCATAAGGATTCAGGTAAAGATTCAATGAAATTATTTTGGAATATTATGGGCACTTGATAAATAATAGTCCTCTCCCCTGTCTTTTGCTCTACTGCTTTGGGCTTTGTTAATATCTTTTTAAACAGAAACAAAGCAAAACAAAACTCAAGACCCCATATTACCTTCCCCCTAGCCTTTTGGGATATATTTTAAGTTTTTCCTTTGATTTAAACCATAATCTTAGATTGTAGAGAAAGAGAAAAATATTTAACTGATTTTCAAAAAGATCAGAAAAGTACCATTTAAAAATCAGTGACTTAAAGTAATTAAAAAAAATCAATGACTCACGATTTTTGAGAGTGTGTATATATTTGTATGAATTGGGAGATGAAAATTATACTATTGGATTATAAATGCTTTGGACAATAGAGATATTAAATAATTCAAGAAAATAATTTATTTTGAAAGACAACAACTGGCATTTGTAGTAAACTTCCAGAGGAAGCCAGGACATATGCTTACCTGGAACGTATGGATACTATGACACACCACCAGAACTCCAATTGGGAGATATGGAGAGGAGGACATTGAGAATAAAAGTCAATTTGATATTTTCAAACCAGAATGAAAATGAAATTTAGGGTACCCAACTTTGGCGTAAGGGAAGGAGAAAGGTTTCAGGTAGATGCCAAGGACCTTCCCTGGTAGAAAAGAGTTAAGTACCTGCCTGGGCTACCTGCTGAGGTGCTGAGCCATGATTTTTGTAAGGGAATGCTTTTCAGTAAATGAGATTGACTTTTCAAAGGGTTACTTCTAGCTTCTGCTAGACCTTTTTCTGCAGGAAAAGCAGAGAGAGAGAGATTTTCTACAAATAAAAATGAATAGCTGGGTTTATCGTGGGGGATCCTAATAAATATTTCAATCAGGATTAAAGAGAGAATCCTTTTCCACAATGGTGAGAGAGAGGCTCAGTAGTGGAGAGGAGGCCAGGGGCTGTAATGGTCACGCTTCTCCAGTGGTGGTGGCAAGCATCCCCCCAGCAATTGCTGGATGCCGTGATCAGGACAGTGCCAGGCACTGGGAGGCAGAGAGGGAGTAAGAATGAGACGGACACTGGCCCAAGAGCCTGTCAGATGTTATAGGAAGGCTGGCAGCATCCACAAAAGTCTTGTGAAGGCCAGGCCTAGAAAGAAAATCTATTACCTTAACCTGTGATTGCTCCTACCTCTACTCCCAAGGTCAACATGGCCCAGGGAAGCCAAGATTATGTTTTATTTTGTTATCTCAGAACATCTCTCAGAAAATATCTTTACTGTCCTAAAATCAAGGAAGTGCTAATGTCTTAAAAAATTACTAGGATTCCAAAAGTGACACCTCTCCCCAGGAAAGGCGGGAAACTGGTACGAACATTAAAAACATGGGAGAGAGCTAAAGAATCTGTCAAATTGCTGCTTCCTTATACCCTGGTGATAGTTATAAATGCAAAAAGTGGGAGTCTCACCATCAGTTTTCACTCTTTGTTGTTACAGATATATTGCATGTATGAGAAATAATATTGATGCCCTTTTTTAAATATGTTTTTTTTTTCTTTTTTCCATTTTAGACCCCTTTTGGAATGTATCTGTGTGCATTGTATCCAGTAATACTAAGAATTGTACCTTCCAAGATTCTTTGCCATAGCATGATGAAACGCTCTATTTATATTAAAATGAAGATGTTCCTAGGGGAGACATAGAACAGAATGAAACAACAAACAGAGCTTTAGAGGCTGAATATGTGAAGTGACAGTGATGGCAAAATGGTAGCTCTTGTTACCGAGTGGCCCAGAGGACCACAGAAAGACTTATAGTATGAGTTATGGTGGCTTGAACTTGGCAGCTGCCCTCTTAGGTTTAAGGACTTACGGTGTAGCAGCTAATCAAATAATTTCTCAGGTCCTGCACATCTTGACTTGGCATGTCATTGTAATAATATGTTGCTGGACAAAGGTCAGGGGATTTTTTTTTTCCTTCTGTTAAAAAATATAGCATTTTATCAGAAAATCATATTTCTTAATGTAGTTGAACTCATAACAATACTGTGATTGCAGTGATCTGTTTACTCCAGATAATGAGAGAATAAGACATGACAATCATATTAACTTCAATGTGATGATACATCCAGCCTTGAAAAGAAAGAAAAGAGGAAAAATATGATTTGAGGTACCAAGTTTCTTTCCTTGAAGACCAATTTTCATGGTTATAGAATGGATGCAATTGGGAGGAAATGAGCACAGGATTTTCTTGCGATCATTGAGCTCAATCAATCATTTGTCCATAGATTAAGGAGCAGTCAGTGAATGGTGCAAGAGAAAGAGGATATACTGAAAGAAAGATGTGGGTTCTCCCTTTAGCTTTTTTAGTCTTCGGGTATGTAATCTTGTGAAAGTGATTTTATCTCTTTGGGTGCAAGTTTATCCCCTATTCACTACCACATTGGATTAAGTGATCTTTAAGTTTCTTCTAGAACTAAAACTTATTATTCTTAATGTAGTTCAGGTCGAACAAAATTTCAAAAACTTGTTTAGCAGAAGAGCTCAAAATTAATCATCCCTTGGGTGCTTTATTGAGAGTGCATCACCTGAAAGTTAAGCACCATCAGGATATTGTGGTCTCAGTTGTTTATTATTAGACAGACTTTCTGAGAATTTTGGACTAGGCTATTGGTTCTCCATCAGTTGATCTTTGAGTATAGGAGAATTGGTCTTTTATTCTGGTATGGGACCTTTTCTGGCCCTTCATTTTCTTTTAAGAAATGGAAAATAATCCTGACCAACTGTTATTAAAAACATGCAGTCTGTGTTTAAGCAAGAGTATAGACAATCTGCATTCTGAGTGCTTGTCAAAAAGCATAATTTCAAACTCATAGCTTTGCAATATCAATCAAAAGATCTGCAGACAGAAACAATATACAGAAAGGATTGCTTAAAAGATGAAATCCACCCATTCCTCCAGACACTAAAATCTACCTGTGGATTTGGTCAAATCATCAGACACATGCATACCTGGATGGTATTGGATTGACCCTATAGAATTGACTTTACTGAAATGTCATATCAGAATGATGCCAACACCACTATGAAGCTTGTCATTGTGTCTGCTCTAAAAGTGTGGTTGAGGATGTAAGCCAGTATATTACATGGTGCTTGTTTTATGAGGACCATGGGGAGAATTTCTGCCACATATTAGTAACAGCAATAATTTTGCTTCTACTATTTTATATTTTATCTCATATACCTTGTAAACTGTGTAACTGACCAGGATTCTATTTTCCTGCTGACTGCTAGAAAGCTTAGGGCCAGATTTGTGACCCTTTGGTACAAGTCTTTATGGTATACATATTTTTAGTGACTTCATTCATTTTATGACCTTACCCATATTTTTCTTCCCTTTATCTCCTTAATTTTATTTCGCATTTTACCTTTATTTTATTTTTCCTTTTAAGCTGACTTAAATTTTTCTTGCAAGCAGGTGAGATATAATCAAACATCTGATTATGTATTTGTTTGCCTTGTTTCAAAAAGATTTAAATGAGTTTAACTAAATATATACAATTATAATTAAAATATTAGCCAATAAATTGGGAAACAGTGCAAGCTGAGATGCACCTACTCAATAGCAAAGGTGAGGTCAGGATGATTCTTTTTTAAAAAACTAATTTTAATTTTTAATTAATTTTTTTAAATTTTAATTAAAAATTCCAAAATTTACAAACATTCTATCTACCCACCAAGCAACATGTCCCCCTTCCTGCCCCTCCCATCTTCTTCTAACCTCAAATCTACTTTCTGTCTCTATGAATTTGCTATTTTTAGGTATTTCCTATAAGTAAAATTATACAGTATTTGTCCTTATATGTCTGGCATATTTCACTCAGCATAATATTTTCAAGGTTCATCCATGTTGCAGCCTGTCTCAGGGCTTCATTCTTTCTTACAACTGAATAATATACCATTGCATTTATGTATCACATTTTGTTTATCCATTTGTCTGTTGATGGACATTTGGGTTGTTTCCATCTTTTGGCAATAGTGAATAATGCCACTATGAGCATTGGTGTACAAGTATCTCTTTTAGTCCATTTTCAATTGCTTTGGGCATATACCTAGGAGTGGAACTTCAGGGTTATATGATCATTCTAAATTTTTTGTAGCACTATCAAACTGTTTTCTCTAATGGCTGCACTATTTTACATTTCAACAGAATGAACTTTAATTGGATTCTCTATAGACTCAGGGTGAGCAACTTTCTCTTCTACAGGAACATTTTAAATTATATATGGGCCAGTAATTGTCAGCTTTCTCATTACAGTTCTTGGGCACTTTATTTCACTAGAACTGTGCAAGCCATCTCCTGTTTTCTTCTGGTCTTAACTGTCATTATATCCATACCTACAGCCCCTTTGTAAGCAACATATGAAGGCAGAAATCTTCTAGTTCTCTTCTGAAATATTTCCAAAGTTTTCTATAAGCTGTCATTTATTAGGCCTTATTTTATTTTCAGAGAGATGTTTTTCTTCTTCTTAAAGTGGAGATAATATTACTGAAATGGCATTTTTGGACTCAATATACAATACTAACAGACAGTACATAGTCTATCTCTATTACTTTCTTGCTATGTGACTTTGGATAAATTGTTTACCTTCTCTGTGCATAAGTTCCTCATCTGTAAAATAGAAATGAATATAGTTCCTACAAAAAAGTTTGATGTTAGTATTAAATATGTTAATAGATGCAAAGTGCTTTGATGTGCATGTCACTAGTAAAGTCTCAGCAAAAGGTAATTATGACCTTGAAGACTTTTTATCAAGCAATTTGGCAATAAATTGACTTTACAGGAAGGGATTCACCTTTGGGGTTAACGCCAGGAACACCTGACATAAGAGTAATGGCATGGAAAGATACCACATATAGAAAATTCATTTATTAATGTATTTACCCCATAGTAATCCATTTCTGAGGAAAAGGCAGGCCATAACTAATGCGGGGCCAGTAGAGTAAAAGAGTCACCTACTTGAACCAGAAAGACTCATTTGAATCAGCTTCACCATTTACCACCCAAATCATTCATTATTTGAACCTCTCAGTTTTTTCATATATAAAATAAAGATAATACTACCTTCCTCTCAAGGTTGTTGCAAGGTTGAGAAAAATATTTGTAAACAGTCTAAGACTGTTTAGGATAGTGGTCTCAGAGAGCAAAGCTGGAGGCTGCAAGGGGTCTTCAGGTCTAGGTCGTGGAACTCCCACAGGATCAGTTGTCCCTACTCCAGGGGCAGAAGATAATCCATGACTAGGGTGTCTTTCTGCTCCTGGGAAGGGATGTTGGCTCCACCCTCTAAAACATCTTTCTTTTTTGATAAGAAGTATCTTGGGTTAGCATATAGTATCTCTCTTCTACTGCCTCCTATCCACCGAAAGTGGAGGGCTCATGGGTTTCTTTGTATTTTGAACTCGATACCATTCAGGCCAAGCTCATGGTATTTTTTCAATAAAGCTAGATTAAAACTTTGAGGATTTTCTATAGATCAGATTGGGTTCATTCTATGTTCCAAAAGCCACATTTATAATTCTTTTTGAGACAGTCTTGCTCTACATTGAGACTGCTGTGGAATAATGTCTTTGGGATTCTTTTAATTGAGAGCATCTAACAGGCAACACCTCAAAGTTTGTAGAGATTATAACAAGGGACATATTTACTCCCAAGCATCTTGTCACTTTGAGTATTTTTACCAACTGGGGATGTTGGGACTGAAAGACTGTTTTGTTTTCCAACCCAACAAGTCCTACACCTTCCATATTTACTCTGGATTTTTCTTGCACACTGAAAAAATTCTTTCTTTAGCTCTTCTCTCTCTTCTCATACCCTATCATATGCATCTAAGTCATGCCAGCTTCAATATTCTGTGTAAAGATGTTTGAGCTAAAGAAATGAAGAATGAGCCACAAATTCATTAGGTACATTTCCAATCTTCCAAGTTATCACAGAAAACAATTTTTTGATTGTTCTGACTGATATAACACAGATCACCATTTCTCCAGCTTCCAGCTTTTGTCATTTTCTCAGTGTCTACAGATCCTTTCCATCCTAAAAACTGCCACCACTGCCCATTCCCAAATCCAATATTACATATTTAAGGTTTTATTATAGCAGCACTCACTTCCTGTACAAATTTCTGTATCAGTTAACTATTGTTGTGTAATAAACCATACCAAAACCTAGTGGTTTAAATGATGTCTTATTGTTTCTCATGATTCTGTGGGTTCCTGAGTGATTACTCTGCTAGTTTCTCCTGGGCTCATGCATGTGACTACATTTAGCTGCAGAGTTGACTGGATGGGAAGGTTCAAGATGGCCTCCCTCATGTTCAGCTATTGGTTCTATCCCCTGGGTTGCCTCAGTTCTTCTCCATATGTCCTCTTATCTTCTAGTAGGCTGGACCAACTTCCTTTATAGAAGTCTCAGGGCAATTTCCAAGAGAAAAAAGCAAGAAGTTGCAAAGCTTCTCCTCAAGAGGTTCTGAAACTCATATAATGTTATTTCTGCTGCACTCTGTTGGAAGGCATGTCACAAGGCCAGCCCAAATTTGAGTGGCAGGGAAATGGATTCTACCTCTTGTTGGGAGTTGCTGCAGAGAATCCATGGACATATTTAGTGAACCATAATGATAATATTGCTCACTGACTAGGTGTCTGTTACTGCCCTTACCAACTTGCTTCCCCTGTAGTGACAGCTGCTCTGCAAAAAATTGTTACAAGCTACCTCTCCAGCCTCAGCTCTAGAAATCTTGCTCCCCCCACTACCTATTGACCCCCAGCTCTCATCTGTTTCCCCAGGATTCTTGTTAATTCTTACTTTACCTACTCTGTGTAGTCCCTTCTCATTGATGGCTTAATTGCTGTGTCTGTCTCATTAACAGCTTCTTTGGGGAATGCAGAATCTTCAGCTACATGCATTGCTGCCCACAGCTTAGGGGTCCTATTTCAGTTTGCTAAAGCTGCTGGAATGCAGTATTCCAGAAATGGGTGGCTTTTACAATGGGGATTTATTCATTTACAAATTTACAGTTCTGAGGCCGTGAAAATGTCCCATTTAAGGCATCAACAGGATGATACCTTCTCCCAAGAAAGGCCACTGGCATTTGGGGTTCCTCTGTCAGATAGCAAGGCACATGGCTGGCTTCTGCTGGTCCTTCACTCCCAGGTTTCATCTCTTTCAGCTTCTGGTTCCAGTGGCCCTCTCAGCTCCTCCGGGGCATTTTTCTCTCTGAGTTCTCTCTGGGTGTTTCTCGCTAAGCTCTCTGGGCTTTTTCTGTCTCTTAGCCTCATAAAGGACTCCAGTAAAACATTAAGACCCACCTTGAATTGGCTGGGTCACATCTCAACCGAAACAACCTAATCAAAAGGTCATGGCCACAACAGGTGTGCACCCACAGGAATGGATTAAAAGAACATGGCCTTTTCTGGGGTATGTAACAGCTACAAACCAGCACAGGTCCACATGCCAACTGCTTCTTGAAAGTCCAATCTAATTTTACCATCGAGACTTCTTATTAGTCAGAATTAAGTCACTGCCTTGTGCTTCAAAATATGTCCTGGAAACTCACATTTTACAATGTTTTTAGTTCTTGGTGCCTAAATTTCAAAAGAAAATAAAGCCAATTTTAAGAGTTTAACTTTCTTATCAGTAGAAATAATAACCGTCTTTCTTAGCAGTGGCCTGAAGAAAGACCTGCTAGGAAACATCCATATTTTAATACACAATGATAAGGCAGATTACTCTTAAAGGAGTGACATTAACCCTTGTAAGGAAAAAAAAAAAGTAAAAGAAAAAAATAACCACCAAAAATTAGGGGAAGCAGAAAAGAAATGTGGCATGACTAGAAGCTAAGATTATAAAAAAACAAATAATACAGTATTAAGGAAGGCTCATTTAGTAGCCTTCCTGGCATAGCATTTGATATTTTTAATGGAATCTTTCCAAATTCATGCTGTCAAAGGAAACAACATAATGGTGTTAATTCATGGATCATTTTATGCCTCTACAAAAATTAGAATGAATAAACTGAGAACATTAATGGAGGTGAGAGTACCCAGATAAAATTAGCACTTCCATAGTAGTATAAATTGAAAAGGACTCCACATAAACAGTGAGAATTGAGTGAGGAAAAAGTCATTTTATTAGAGCTGAAAACATATGATGAAAGCGTTAGCTTGGCTTACCCTGGCCTAGATTAAGCTCAAAGCAAACCTCCTAACTGCTGTTGAATTACAAGTTAAAAATCTTCAGAAAGTTTCCTTTAAGTACCTGTCTTACAAAATTTGAGTTTTTCTGAAAAACTTACAAGCTAAGAGACTAATTTCCCATAATCTTACTAAGCACAAATACTAAATCTGCTATTTAAAGAAACACTATAGTGTTTTAATGGATACATGCTAAAAACAATCCACTTTTACTTATATGTTTAGTTGACACAAATATACATATTTAATTTATGTATAAATAAATATCAATACACTATTGTCTATGATTATTATTGTGCTCCTTTAAAATGTTTTCATAGTATCATACTAATTACACAAACATTAGTATACCAAGTGCATTTGGATATGTAATTTGCTCATTGTTACATATTTTCAGACCTAACAAAATCTACCTTAAATTTTGTTTCTTAAAGATCAACATTTCCTTTTGCTCCACATCTGAGATTAACTCAAAATTATATTTAAATACTATTTTTATTTCTAGAAACAAGGAAGAGTCTTTTCTCTCTCTCTACCCTCTCTCTTTCTCTCTTACACTCTTTTTTTCTCTCACTCTTTTTCTGCCTTACACACATACATATACAAACCACACCCATTTTTATTTTATTTTACATAGAAATATGATCTACTATTACACTTTGTGTTTTTCAGAGCTTTTGTCACCAGATTGTAACATTGTTAACTCATATTTAATTAATTAACACATTTGGGGAATAAAAAATCACATCAGCCTTTTGAAACATTTATTATTACAGTAGTTATCTGAGGCAATTTAAAATAAGGACATGGGAGTACTTTTTTGCTTCATGTCCAAGATCTTGCATTCAACCTACAATGCTTGGAATCACCACAATTCAACTGAGCATCTTAAGATAGATGCAGAACTAAATGGGACACATAGTTATTAGTCTAGGAAAAAAATCCCAATAACAAGCATTATTCTACTTGTGCTTTCCTCGACTTTTACACTCTTCTATGACCTTGAATTGGGGTGGAATAGAATTGCTGGAGATCCTATTTGAAACTGCAGCTTCCAGTAGGATAGAAAAAGTTGAGGTGTTCTTTTCTTTTTTTTTTCCCCTAAACGTCCTTCATTTTCATAGGCATCTTAGGAAAATCCTCTAGTGGATCAAACTATTAGTGACAATTATTTATGCTGTCACTTTATATCTGGAAAAAATTTCTCTTAACCTGCTTAGGAATATGATGGCTACATTGAATAAGTGTTACGTAATTTAAAGGTAATTGAAATATGAGAAAGAGCAATAGGGTGATATAGATAAATAAATAGGTAGCTAGGTAGATACATTCGATACATAGATGATAGATATGTAGATAGACAGAAAGATGATGGGTAAATAGGTAGATATATTGGTTGTAAAATTGCAGTTTTATAGATGATCATAAAAATAAGATATGCTGCAGAAATGTAACACTGAAAATGCAATTATAACAAAATGTGTTTAGGAAAAGATTCACATTCATTAAAGTTTTATCCTCAGCCTTTCTGTTTTGTTTTGTTTTTCCTCCACAGAGCAGTAAATTATGTTCTGCTGTAGCCCTGATATTTGTATGAATAAGAACGTGGATCCACAAAAATGCCAATTGCCAACTCCCTTCCCACTAAATCACTGTAACCTCTGGGAACTCTTAACCTTACCTGTAAAATGGGGCTAATAACACTGACCTGTTTTATTGGCTGCTGGGAGGTTTAGCAGTGAATATTTGAAAAGCTCTTTAAAAATACAAATGAAAGATGAAAAAGAAATAATAGGAAAGGTCATTTAGGTGACAGCAGAGGTGCACACAGTATTTGAGGTGAACCAGGTTAAACAAACATGCAGTTGAGACTCCCGAGTAAGCAAGCGGTAACATGTAGCAGGCAATTCATGCACCTTTCTCTTCAATGCCCAAAGCTTGCTTATGAAACCCTAGATAAGATAATCATCAGGAAAAGGGTGTTTGATCCCCAAGGAAGAGTAATTTCATTTGCAGTAGCTCTAAGAAAAAAATTAGTACTGTAAATGTATTTGAAAATGTAAATACAAGAAAGACCTCAGAGAAAAAAGCATTGAGTCTTCTGCAAAGAGGGGATATATACAAGGATTTTATAGCTGCTTGAAAGTCAGAATGTTCAGTATCATCAGCATGGGATCAACAAGAAGGAGATAACACAAAGAAGAGTACAGCTGGCCCAGAACCCTATGCTCAAGTCAAATATGTCTAATTGAAGTAAATGAATTCACCAAGGGTAGAAATTGACAGGTAAACAGAAATACTCTCATACTCATCTCCTTGTTAAAATAACTACAATTTAGAACACCTATTATGTACACTCTCAGTACTGCTTTAGGATGGATGGCATTATTTCTGTTTTGCACACGAGGAAGCTGAGGCTCAAATAAATTATTTAATTCCTCGGGATCACTAATCTACAAAAAGAACAAACAAGGATTTGCACCAAAGTCTATCAGATTCTCAATTATAAATATGAATGTGTATCCCAACTGAACACCCAGAAACAAGACAGGCATTCACAGAAAATCAAGGCAGTAGTAAGCATTGATTATGTAAGACCAGGCATCTCAGTAATGCATTTATATGTCTTTTGCTTGTAACAGACAGTATATATGTATTATTTGCCTTTTTAAATAACTCATCAAACCATGATATATGTATATAAAAATGCACAAATCATAAGTAAACAACACATCAACTTTTCACTAACTGAATACTTCCATATAACTAGCACTCAGATCAAGAAACAGAACATTACTAGCAGATCAAGAAACAGAACATTACCCACTTGTAAATCCACTATTACCTCCAAGGGTGTGATGGTTTGGTTCATGTGTCAGCTTGGCTGGGTAATGGTGCCAAATTGTCTGGTCAAGCAAGCAATGGCCTGTTACTGCAAGGACATTTTGTGGACTTAAATCATCTGTAAGTTGATTGCATCTATGGCTGACTACACCTACAATCAACTGAGGAGATTTGCCTTCAGCAATGAGAGACATCTCATCCAAAAAGTTGAAGGCTGATAAGGGAGAAGAGATGACTTCAGCAGTCAGAAGAGATAATTTTCATCTCTACTTCAGCCAGCCAGCTTCTCCTGGGGAATTCATTGAAGCCTTCATCAGAGTTGCCAGCTTGCATTCTGCCCTACAGAATTTGGACTCATGCATCCCCACAGATGCGTGAGACACTTTTGTAGAATCTTATAATATTTACAAATATCTCCTGCTGGTCTGTTTCCCAAGAAAACCCCGACTAACACAAAGGGTAACCACTATCTTAACTTAAGCAACTGTAGATTACTTGTGACCTCTTTTTGAAGTTAATATGAATGGAATCATAAGGTATGCATTCTTTTAAGTCAGGTTTCTTTAACTCATTTTTTTTGTGTGAGTTTCAACCAATTTGTTCTATGTAGTTGTAGTTAGTTCATTCTTATTGCTGAGACTATCCCTTTGTGAGGCTATACCACATGTCCATCCATTCTATTGATGTGCATTTGGATAATTTCCAGATTGGGTCTATTATGAACAGATTTTCTATGAATATTTTATTTATGCATTTTTGTGAAGGAAGATATATGCATTTCTATTAGATGTATACCTAGAGTGGAATTTGTGCATTGCAAAATAGGCATATGTGCAATTAATTGTACAGTTTTACAAAGCATTTGTACCAATTTATACTCCTACCTACAATGTGTGAGAGTTCCAGTTCCTCCCCATCCTCACCAGCATTTGGTATTTTCCATCATTTTTGATTTTTAGTTTGACAGTATATTAGTACTTTTATTCTCTGTATATTGGAAAAAATATTTTAGAAGAATGTTACAGTAAAACAAAGATGACATAATTATCTTATGTAGTAGAATAGCAGAATTCTAATGTAACAAAAACTTTTCCTATCACTTCAGTAGAAATGACTAATTTGTGGGCCTAAAAGTCCCTGTTGGAATTGGTAGAGAGTTTTCTTTTCTGAATTTCCTTTAAAAAATTTAATAACATGCATACCAGTGATCTCTTTTTAAGAGCTACTTCACCTTTGGCCTGAGTCCCACTGGGTTTATAAACTTTATCAATTTATTCCTTCCTTACAAAACAAGGTACCGCACACACACCATTGGGCTTATGGCAGTAATCTCAGCAGGGAGGAGAAAATGGATAACTCATAGACTACCACTGAAAATAATAAATTTCTTAACTGTCCAAAAAGTTTTTTTTTACCTTATATCAGTTCTGTGTCACCATGTAGTTAAATGTGTATGGAGGAGCTATAATGTAAAATTTGTTTTTGTAACTGTTTCCTGATGAATTAAAATTGTGTAATATGTGGTTTGTGTGCTGGCTTTGATCAAAGGACAAGAAATGAGTAAACTAATATTCTCAACTTATTTAATTACCTACTATCTTGAAGATTAAAATAACTTCCAAAATTATAGTTCAAATATAGAAGAATTATCTCAACTCTATGACTAAGATATTTAAAGGATAGTTTCTGCTTGTGGAATAGGGGCCCAGATTTCAGAGGCTTGGATTTGAATTTTCAACCTAGAATTGACCTAATTTTGGTTATTGAAAAGGTCTTTGAAATTCTTATATAGCTATTTCTCAGAATGCAATTTTAAAATTATTAAGCATGCCTTAAAATTCTAAAATCCAATGAATTTGTTGGGTACTCTCTGGAGACTAGTATATTTTCATCTTGGGACTAAACCTATAATTTGTCTATTGTTCCAATGTCACTGTTTCTCAGAATTTAGAGAACATGGAAATCTTCTTGTTAAACATTGATATTTCAGACTCAGCAGGTTCGGGGAGGAACCCAGAAGCTACAGTTGCTTTTTGATGCAGGTGATCCAATATTCATACTTTGGTAGTGTTATTGTTATACAGGTTAAATAGCTAGTTCTAGGCAAACAGACTTTCCAAAAGGGTTCTTGAAAAAGCCAGGAATTAGGAAACAATCTGTTAAATGAATTTTCTATCATGATCATTCTTCCTAAAAATAATAACAGCAGGTAAATTGTAAATTAAATTCTTCACGTAATGTCCACATCAAATAAGTGACCACAATAACAATAATTTTCTCTTATTGTACTGAGAATGTAAGTTATCTCCCAGAGAGCTCTAAAATGCCTACTACCTTAGTTTGCTGATACCAGCTTTGAAACTTTTTGATATAGGGTACCTATTTTAGAGGTTGAATTTCTTACCAGCTTGAATTGATCCCACGTAGAGCCTTTGCTAACTTAAAACTTGGATTTATATGCAATGCCATTGTTACAGGTAAATGTTTTCTATGTCTTCATGTCCTATGTCAATTGTCATAACTTTACAATGATTTTAGTAGAAACACACTAAGTCCAAAAGAAAGTGGTTCCAAAGGATGAATTGGTCAGTGACCAGAAAATTGATGTTCTACCTCTTCAATATGACAAATGTGCCAAGGACGTGGTTGCCTCCAGTCAGCATAGAAGATGTACCCCACAACTTAACATAGAGATGAACCCTACAGAAATTCCTTGCTTCTAGACCTTCCACCAGGTGTCAAAAGGGTGAAACCCCATTAACAATCACAGAACTAAGAGAAGAGTTCTAGAAGTGGAAAATTCACCAATAATCCATCTTCCCTTAGCTCTTTTATTCAGTCAGTACGTTAGTCAATTAGTTATTCAAGCAGCGAAGAAATGGAATACATACAAAGCTTACATGAGCAAATTCTCCCTGAGCAAATAATAAAGAGTCCATGATTTAGTAGTAACCACCACAGTCTGCCAGGCACTGCACTACATTATCTGCAAGTATTCATTTACTTTTCACCATACTCCTGTGAGATATGTATTGTTCTAGCATCCCATGAGAAAGCTGAGGTTAAAGGATCCAGCTGAGACCACTTTGCTAGGAGTGGCAAGTGAAAGATGTGGTACCAATCACCAAATCGATATGCTATACTACCTCTTCTAGAAAGAAAAATACCCAAGACAGTTTCCAAGCATATATTTTTTAAATAAAATTCACTTGGAAGAGCAAAGATAAAAGCAGAGTTACTTTGATATGAGAATGGTGAGGTTCCTGACGTCTTGCTTACAGCATGCTGGCTCCTTTCCTCTTCTCTCCTTCCATCTCTAGACAGCTTCTTGGAGCCCAGTGTGAAAACAAACTGGGTATAGAACATCTTCTGCTTAAGGCTCTGTCTGAGCCACTCTGTTAGAACTTCTTATATCTAATAATTATCTAGTGTTAGTTCAATTAATTTTATTCTTTCTACCTACCCCAACCCCACCCATGTTTGTCCTAACCTAAATGATTGCTTATACTTATGTCTTACCTTTACTGTGCTCTCCATCAGCAATTTGTTTCTCACAAGTGCTCCTGACATGTCCTAACTTTATTATCCTTAGAAAATTGACTATGACTCTATTATGATGCCCAGATCGCCTCGCATGAGAATAGAAACACCTGTATCTTATAGTTTAATACAAATTCTCTGGTTTTGCTAACTGGCAGTTTAACAATTTGACTTTGTGATTAGAGGGAGGTTATTCCTGAAGTGATAGAGTTTAACTGAAACTATCAAGTAGTCTTAAATACTCAAAAAAAGGGTAGAATTCTCTCTTTAAGAAAGAGGTGTTACTTAGCAGTTTTATACAGGAAAAGGCTTGTAATGGGTTTTGTTTTGAAAATGATTCATCACTAACTCCCTTCACAGGGAGCAGAAAAAAATGTTTGTGTGATTTAGGGCTGATTGTATAACATTGAATTAACATTATGTCAAAGACAATGGAATCACCATTTCTTTGTAAGGCTCGCTGAATTGTGCCTTGAGGGTCTTCACCTTTCTGTATGTACCTTATATTGCATAAAAAGGAAAGAACTGAAACTGTGGAACTGTAACCCATAACAATTTTTGAAATTACCTGTATGACTGCTTGTTGAGCTGTGCATCAAGAGATGACACCTTTCTGTATGTATGTTATATTTTAAACAATGGAGATGGCTGAAGTTGTGGAACTGTGACCCATGACATATTTGAGATTTGCTCTCTAACCAATTGTGAAATCGTACTTTGAAAGTTATCACTGTTATGTATATATGCTAAAGTTCACAATAAAAAAAAAAAGAAAATGGAATCACCAATAATAATCAATATAATGAGTTAGTTCAAAGAGAAACTTCTCAAGCAGGGAGAGCTCAAACAGAAGTAAGAATCTCAAAATAATTAGAAAGTTAAGTTGGCTTGTAAAGGTAATTAGGGAATTTTCAAACGGGAAATTACAGTAATTGGTTGACATTTACGTTCCTTATAATAAAAGAGGGTCTTATAAATTAGGGAATGATCATACATTGGTTATTACAGTATATTTATCTATTTCTGACAGGCTATTTATTTTGGACTGAAACTGGCTTATTTCCAATTGTTGCTTCAACTGCAATTTTTGCAGGATACATTCCACTTTTCTAGAATGCCCTTACTTTTATTTTTAACTCAGAAAGTTCTTGTTACTTCTTGGAAAAAAGTATCACTCCTTGCAATGCCAATACAAGCTCTAATTTATTTTATTTAACAGTACCTTTTTGATCATTTTTCTAATGATTTCATTGGGAACTTGACCAAACGCTCTGGTCACCATGGTTAATCTCTCCTCTAATTGGTGGTCACAGTGGTCGCAATATCAGGTAGTCACAGTGACTTAGTTTCACTTTCTCTTTTTAATTGCCATGCTGGTTTTTCTTTTCTTGTCCATAGTGGGTGTATTGGGTGGCTGTTTAATTAAACATAAGACTCTTGGAGTGGGGTTACTTACTTATTTGAATGGATTATAGTCAGCACCCTTTTTCAAGTCAGGGAGCCTACTGTTAATTTTATGTTTAATTTTAGTTTTAGTCCATCAGAGACAGTCTTATTTCAATTAATTTTCAATTTGGCTGGCTATTTTAAGAACAATCATTTGTCTCATGGGTGATAAGGAAGTTGAACAAATTCTTGAAACACAATTGATGCAACAAGAAATAAAGAGGAATATTCCAATAACTATTATTAAAAGCAAGAATCTAAACCCAAATCCACTGAGCCAGGAACAAAGTTCAGGAAATACATCTGTCCATTTAAATACTTGTCTCTGACCTATATCATGGAATACACTAATTTGGTCTTTTTTTAAAAAAATTAATCATTGATTACACTGCCAGATTTAGTAACATAAAAGCAACAACGTTCATGTCTCAGGGTGCAAGTGCCACCTTGCTGGGCAGTCAGATTATCTAAGGCCAGTTGATTTTGAAAACCATGGATGGTCAGCTATTTACTTCATCCTGAAAAGTCTGAATAGTTTTTAGGGTAGTCTTAAAGCTCTGTTCCATAACCTTAGTTATATTTAAAGATGCTTACTTCAATTCACATGTCCTCAAAGAAGGTATGATGGTGTGCACACTGCACATGAATTGCAAGTAAATTTTGAATGTTTTGAAACTCTGTGTGCAAAAGTTGAACTAATGATGACTAATACAGTACTATTTATATTAAGACCAGTATTATTATAAGGATGGAGCCATTTAAAATATTTTTGATGAAACAATAAAGTTTAAACACATAAGTGAGAGGTAGTTTCTCCTAAGTGGTGTTTTCCATTGGGACATTCTATACAAATAGGAAAATTTTCTGTGACATAGGAAATTTTCATTAACACAGGAAGGAGTGTAATCTTGGAATCTATTGGCATCAATAGTTATTTGTATTTTATGTCTTTTTCGGGGCTAAAACAGTTCTAAATGCAGTTTCAGGAGCTGGATTTGTATACATTTCTGGCCTCTTCCCAAATAGCAATTGTGTGCAAAGACAACAATCGGTTAGGTAAACTACATCATAGATTTTTTGTATTGCTGGAGCTAAGGGATGGTCTAAATTTAAAATACTGGGGATGAGTAAGAGTAATATTATTATAACTTAATACTTCATTTTGGACCAGGAAATAATCAAATACATCAAATTTAAAAATTAAAAATTAAAAGGTGGTAATAATATTATAAGGTAAAGGGACCAAATGGGGAATGTTTAAGTCTATGGTTTCTGGTTCCATGATCTTGGGTAAAGCTGTCCATCTCTGAGGTCGTCTGCTTCTGGGATTGGTTGGTCTTGATCTTTAGTTTCACTATAGAGTCACATACAGAGATTAACATTCTATTTTAGTCCTTCTGGAGAGGCTTGCTTTAAACTGGGAGATATGAATACAAGGGTTAATTTTCTGTTATTTAATAGCAATAAAATCTTTTCATAAGCCTGATTGGACCCTTTCACAGAAAAGTTTAAGATATATTTTCTACATGTGAAGTCTCAAAGGGAAATAAGGAAGATATTAACTAGGATTTGATTTGGGGGGAAGCAAAATGGTTAAAGTTGCCAAGGGTTAAACAAGATCATGAGTCATTGCAAAACAACATTTGTTTCCCTATTTAACCAACATATTCATATAAGTTAGAGAAGCCATTATGCAAGGTAGCATTATTATTCACAGTTTAAGAAACTCTTTTTGCACTGATTGCTCAAAAGGAAAAGAAGTTTTTATAACTTTTTATAACAAAAGGAAACCCAAATCAGTATAATAGTTGACATGAAAGCTCTTAAAATCTTATTTTAAAAACCATCAAATCTTGTCCACTTTGACCACATGAAAAGAAACTCCTTTTCTGTAAGCCATTTACAACTTTCCACATTCATTCCAGATTTGTCCTACATTTTATTCTTTTCTTATTTGCAATTACCAGTTCTTTTACACTAAGAAAAAATTATTCTCTATTTTCTTTAGTAAAATACACATTCTACATCTTACATATTTAAGTTACCAAAAGGCTTCTAAAAACTGTCTTTAAGCTAATACACTATGAAACACAATCATTGTCAAGATAAACTTTGTCAAAATAATGATTCAATTTGGTTAACACAAATGTTATAATCCTTGTCATTTTAAATATTTAACAAACCTAATGTTACCTTATTTGATCAGTAAATCTTGAACCTGTATAAATTTAGGATGAACACACTCAGGTAAAAATTAAAAAAAAAAAAAAATACTTGTATCTAACACTTATAACTCAAATCTTATCAATAATGTAGTCTCATTTGTTAAAGATCTACCTAGATTATATGAACTTGGATTTTTAGAAACCTTTGGGTTAGCTTTTAAGAACATTTGAGCATTAAATGTCAGTTTTCTTTAATTCCCAGGTTTTGGTAGTATTTGATTTATAGAAGCACTTATTTATCCTTAAGCCAATTTGAACAGATTTCCTTTAAGGATTTTACAAGTTATTTTGGTGATACTATATGTAGGTTAAAAAAAATCCCATATACCTATAACTATATCTATATGACATATACATGTAAATATTTAGACAAATACAATAAAACTTATGATCAAAACTCTAGACCATGATTTGAACAATTTGACTCTTAAAAACATGAAAAAACAAAACACAGAAAAACAAAACTCCATAATCATATAAAAATGCTGACTTACTGCTTGTTCTAGTTTGCTAATGCTGCCAGAATGCAAAACACCAGATATGGATTGGCTTTTATAAAGGGGGTTTATTTGGTTACAAAATTACAGTCTTAAGGCCATAAAGTGTCCAAGGTAAGTCATCTACAATTGAGTACCTTCACTGGAGGATGGCCAATGGCATCCTCTGTTAGCTGGGAAGGCATGTGGCTGGTGTCTGCTCCAGAGTTCTGGTTTCAGAATGGCTTTCTCCCAGGATGTTCCTCTCTAGGCTGCAGTTCCTCAAAAATGTCACTCTTAGTTGCTCTTGGGGCATTTTCCCTGTCTTAGCTTCTCCAGAACAAAAGTCTGCTTTCAATGGCCATCTTCAAACTGTCTCTCAGATGCAGCTCCTCTCTTCTCAGCTCCTGTGCATTATTCAAAGTGTCCCTCTTGGCTGTAGCTCCTCTTCAAAATGTCACTCTTAGCTTCACTGAATTCCTTCTGTTTGTCAGCTCATTTATATGGCTCCAGTGATTTAATTTAGACCTACCCTCAATGGGTGGGGTAACACCTTCATGGAAATTATCCAATCAGTGTCATCACCCACAATTGGGTGGGGCACATTTCCACAGAAACACTCAAAGAATTACAATTAATCAATACTGATAAGTCTGCCCACACAGAATTACATCAAAGATAATGGCATTTGGGGAGACATAATACATTCAAACCGGCAAACTGCTTTTGTCTTGACAGATAGTGGGTCTCTATTAACCTCCATGTTTTGAATGAGAAATCCCAAGGGTAAATTGTAGTTGGGTAAGTCTAAGGTTTGGCTGCATTAAAGTGTCCTTTGATGGGGTAGTCAGGCATTGAGGTTTTCATTAATTTATAAAAGGAAGTAGCCAATTGAGAGTTTGGGACTTACTGGTGTCAGTAGCCAGCAGGTCTCAAAAATGCTTTGATTGGGGATACTTTAGGTATTTTGATGTGTTCCTAAAAGGGAAGTCTAATTGGGCTTGTGCCATACATTTCGGCACTGTGTGATACGGAATGTAATTTTGTGTTGTGAGAAGATCTCTTCCTTTGGAAACATATTACAAAGTAATGGAATGCTCATCTTTTAGTAGCCCTATTGTGATAAGAGGTTTGGGTAGTAGGCAAAAGGATATCTGAACTAGCTGATATAATTTCTTTTGCAATTCTGCCTATTTTTCTTGGATCCCAGGAAATCCTTTATAACAGGACAAAGCTCAGTCTTTATGAGGCTTGTTGAGCTCAGCAGATGGTCTAGTTTTTAGGGGCAACTGACTTACAAGAACTGAGGAATCAGATAGAAAGGGGAGAGGGTGAAAGGGGTTTGTCAGATTATAAGGGGAGCTGTTGGACTAGTATCAAGATTTTTTAGTTTCTGAGCACTTTAAGGAATCTTTTAATGAGGCTATTGTAGAGTCATTTTGTCTTTTAGAAGCTTCTGAATCCCAGTTGAAAAATGCTCCCCACACTTTCTATGGAGTCAGGAAATTCTCTTTACAAGTGCCTCTCTCAAAGGTACTATTTTAGGTAGCTCAAATATTCCCCAAAGTGGCCACTGCAAACTCAAGTCATCCCTGGTAAGATTTACACATTTATTGAAAAACAAACATGAACTAGGCATAGGGAGGAAACATGTAAGTTAACAGGTGTTTTGCTGAAGGAGGAGAGATCTAAGTTTAAATTGAGCAGAGCCCAGGTTCTGTCAAAAGTTTTGAAAATGAGAATTGTATAGGGCTCCTGCAAACACATAAGTGGCTGTCTTAAGACAGAACAAGGTATTCACCAAGCAGACCTTTATACAAGACCAAAACCAAACCAAAACCAAGTCTAACCACAAACTGGAAGAGCTCAAGGCTCAGATCCTGGAGAAATTAACCCCTCACACTCCATGTGTAGCAGCGTGAGAGCAGCAGATGCAAAAGGTCCTGTGGCTAGCGCACCTGGTCCCTGACCAGCCAGGGACATGGTAGGGTTCTTCTTCGGATCCCATTTCTGATGCCAGAAACTGTCAAAGAAAATGGAATTATCAATGATAATCAATATTATGGGTTGATGGAAAGAGAAACTCCTCAAGCAGGGAAGTAAAGTCTCAAAATAGCAGAGTTATATTGGCTTGTAAAGGTAATTAGGGGATTTCCAAAGAGGATGTTCTAGTTTGCTAATGCTGCCAGAATGCAAAACACCAGAGATGGATTGGCATTTACCAAAGGGGGTTTATTTGGTTACACAGTTACAGTCTTGCGGCTATAAAGTGTCCAAGGGTACCTTCACGGGAGGATGGCCAGTGGTGTCCAGAAAACCTCTGTTATCTGGGAAGGCTTTCTCTGAGGACATTCCTTTCTAAGCTGCAGTTCCTCAAAAATGTCACTCTTAGTTGCACTTGGGATATTTGTCCTCTCTCAGCTTCTCCGGAGCAAGAGTCTGCTTTCAACGGCCATCTTCAAACTGTCTCTCATCTGTAGCTCCTATCTCAGCTCCTGGGTGTTCTTCAAAGTGTCCCTCTTGGCTGTAGCTCCTCTTCAAAATGTCACTCTCATCTGCACTCAGTTCCTTCTGTTTGTCAGCTCATTTATATGGCTCTGCTGATCAAGGCCCACCCTGAATGGATGGGGCCAGGCCTCCATGGAAATTATCTCATCGGAGTTATCACCTACAGTTGGGTGGGGCGCATTTCCATGCAAACAACCTAATCCAAAGGGTCCAACTTAATCCCCACTAATATGTCTGCCCCACAAGATTGCATGAAGGAATATGGCTTTCTCTGGGGGACATAATACCAGCACAGAGGAAATCACAATAATTGCTTGACATTTAGGTTCCCTACTGTAAAAGAGGGTCTTGTAAAGTGGACAATGTTCACAAATTGGTCATTACAGTATATTTGTCTGTCTGATAGTCTATTTCTTCTGGACTGAAACCTTATTTCCAATTGTTGCTTAAACTGCAACTTTAGCAAAGCATGTTCTGTTTTTCCACTATGCCCCCACTTTTATTTTTAACTCTTTAGAAAGTCCCTGTTAATTCTCAGAAAAGGTATTGCTCCTGGCAACACCAGTGTGAGCAGCTAATTTATTTTACTTAACAATAATTATTCAGACTTCATCATTTGCATTGATAACCTAAGGTATCAAAAGATTCTGTGTTTCTTATAATTATTAGTATGCATGTTGTTATGCATATTTCTTTTAAAAGTCCAGCATCTTTATGTTTTTAAGGCTGTAAAGATTTGTTACTTTATAATTTGATATAGCAGAAATAATTTCGCATTTATTACATTTTTAAAAAATTTCTTTTTATAATAATTCTCTTGACAATCTCATATTTTATTTAAACTCATGACCCTTATAAAAGAAAAAATATGAGTCACAAACTTACACTTTTCATGGGAGAGGCAAAGTTGCTCTAAGTAGTTTATGCACTCTATTCTATGTATCATTTAATGGTGTTGGTTAAATTTGGATAACAAAGGACAATTTTAAATAGTCTTTCTTTGATTTTAAAAATAGAACCATTTTGAGGTAATGGAGATTGATATTTTAGTTTTAAGAATTTTAAGCACTAGTCTTCCAAGTCTCTATCTGCAAAGATATAAAATAGAGATCAATTTTAATTAAGCTCTTGTCTATATAATTATCTTACAGATAAAAATAATCACAAGAGTTTTTAGTTGTTGGTTGTTGAATACATTATGTGGAGTAGAGGACTTTGCTTTTTTTTTAAATTAGATTATTTTATGATGTTACACAATTTGGAGTTAATGCAGACCAAGAGTTATTGAAAGTATAACTGAGGGAAATCAGTTCTCTATGTAAGCATTAAAGACAAAGGAAGTAATAATAAGATAGAAATCTGTTTAAAGATAAATGTTAAAGGAAACATTTGCTTTGAGGCAATACCGAATCCAATTATAATCTGAACATCTATTTCATGGGTATAGAACAATGCATGAAAGTATTTGGGCCTCCAAACATATAATGTACAATAGTACAGTAAAACTGTTTTGAGCAGCTAATAAAATTATGCAGCTGTTCAAACCATAGGACTTCATGTTCCAGATTTACGTTTGTAGCATTTTTTTCTCTTAGTGGTTTCTTTCCAGTAGTTAGATTACTGTCCCATATAGTTCATTAGCTTAATTTCTTCTTCTTTTCCTGTTAAAGATTGTCTCAAACATCCAGATACATATAATATTGCATCATGTAAATTCCAACAAGACATTAAGTGCTAAATTTTTCCAAATAATGCATCAATGAGGCATGGAATATATATATTCAGCTGTTCAGAGAATAAAAGTGTGTAACCAAGATATGTCAAACGAAAAGACTGGCAGGAGTGTGGGAGGTAGAAGGGGAGAAGAGATGTCTTCCTACAGAGGGTTCTCACTCCATTTTAATTCATTTTCACTGGGAGTGGCATCTGCAGCAGCAGAATAATATCTGACCTCCAGAAATTACAAACTGCACATTCACAGTTGCCTACTTTGCATTTGTCACTTAAGCCCTTCTTCTTACTACTATGAATTAGATACTTCTGAACTGTCAACAAACAGAACATTTTCTTAAAAGTGCCATGGTTAAGAAAATTTTCATGTCTTCCTCTTGTAAACATGTATTTTGCCATTGCTTTTTCCAATCATATTTAACAAAGGTGTGATGTCTCAAATGTTTCTCTCTTAATATGGAAAAGTTAATTAAAAGAAGTGGAGGAATGGGATGGAGAGTTTCCAACAACAAGTCACATTTATTTGAACAGTAAAAATAATTGGTATAAGAAATTAAGGTGCAAACACATGCCTGCTGTAATTGGTGCATACTTATTAGGAGCTCTTCCTTCGCAACCTCTCCTGGTATTTGGGGCCTGTGATAATGTGAATACTTAAGGGAAACATGTGATTAAGGACTCTGTAGTTCATTCAGTAAACATTTCTTAGCGTTTGATGTGACAGAACTGGGTGTCACATATGATTTTACACTTTTATCCTTTCAGGCGACTGACAGGTCTCTAATCTCCATCTCACAACCTTCACTCAGCTTGAACTTTGGCTCATAAAGGTCATTTTTGAACCACTTGGGACGAAGAGCCACATCCATGAAATCCCTCAGAGTCGATAGATGCGATAATAGCTTTAGGCACATTTTCTTAATACCCAAAGGGAAAGACAATTTCAATAAATGTAAAACTATGCCATCTACAATCCATGCAATATCTAAGAAAAATCTCATAGGAATAAATCTTCTCTTTTCCTTCAGGCAAGAACCTCCTTAACAATAAAAATACAAGACACTATTAAGGGTATGAGTTGCTAACCATGCCAAAAAAAAAAAAAAAAAAAAAAATCACACACACAGTCTATTAGATGGAGAGCTTATGTCTCCAATGCAAAAAGAACATTCATACATTTGATATATCTCCCTTGTCTCACAATTGCTTGTAAAACAGGTTCTGAATTTTTAGTCCTTAAATTGTTAAAGGGGCTAGGAATGTAAGAAAATAAAAAGTTAATAATGGGAAAAATGACTTAGGTATATCAGGCAATTATGAAATGATTCAAATGTAGCTCTTGCTTTTTAAACTGCAGAGTCTCCAGCCCCTTAAAAAAAAAAAAACAAAAAAAAAGCCCTCACAGGTTGGATGTGTCAGGATAATTAACAGAAGCTTCCTTAGCAGCAGATGTCTGAGATAAGTAGTAAAGGGCATTCTCTTCCCTTGACATGCCATCAAAGGGAAAAACAGCAAATATTTAAACTGTGGGTGTATGTTTTAACATTTGAATAATTAACAAAAATATTTTTAAAATCATGATTTAAACTATAGGACAACATTAATATTAATTTCTTTTTCCTTGCTGCAAATTTTAGCATTGTCTTTGATTTTTTTTTTTCTTTCCTTGGTATATTTTGTGATGCAAAGGAATGCTTCTTGAAAGTAAAGTAAGTATCCCCTCCAGCGAAATATTTTACTTGATTTGCCTCAGAGAATTCTGCTGGCAGGAAAAAAAGAAGCTCCAGAAAAACTTCAAATTCAATAGCTTAAAAGTATTGTTTTTCAAATGTTCTTTTCAAATGAAGTTGTTCAATAGGTCGAAATGAATGAATTCCCAAACTCAAATTTTTATTTTAATATCATATTTAAGCCTTAGTTTAATATTTTATATTTTGTGCCTTTTCCCTTCTTTGCATTTATTTTAAATAACAACGTGAATACAATCAAGTTCCATCCTCCAAAATAGATTATAAGGGAAGGATTTTCTTGTTTACTTTTAAAAGGTCTCCTGAATATAGCTGGTGCCAACAGAGAAATTCTTCTAAAGATAGTATAGGGATTTTAATCTGCCTCTAACCAAGAAGTGATGGAGGCCAATGCAAATAGCATTGATCTGATTCTGTAAAACTCATAATAAGAAATAATGAAGCATCTGGTAGACAGTGAAAGGTCAAGAAAGAAAGATTTTGAAATAGAAAGTGTGTCATTTCCTCTGGCAAAGACTTATGGGTTGGCAAAGACTTGTTGCTTCGTGAAGCCCTTCTCTCTCATTTTCAGACTAAGAATCCATATTCCTCTGTGTGTTCAGAGTTACATTAAGAATGGAATTATTCTGGTTCCAAAAACAGAGCATTCTCTTGGTTTCTTATCTCCTCAGTTGTAGTTCAGAGCAATGGTTCTCAAATGTTGCTACTTATTAGAATCACCAGAAGAGCCATTAAAAATCTCAGTGCTAATTAAATCAGATTTTCCAGGGATGAAAACTAGGCACCAGTAGTTCCTGAAGCTGACCAGGTAATTCCAATGTTCAGCCAAATTTGAGAACCAATGATTTAGGGCATTTTTAAGGCCCAAGTGGACAGAAATGCAAACAGGCCTGCAAAAGGAAGACATTCATACCCCTATATTGGTTTTGAAAGGGGCATAGGGAGTGATATAGAGCTAATACTAAAGCCTTGATTAAAAGAATGGAGTGGCGTGGAATTTATTAGGATAAACACTGGGATTAGAGGCAGAAAAGGGTTTCTCATTCAGAGTACATTGTTTCATTTCTTTTACTAGGAATTTGGATATAAATGAGTTTCATGTAAGTGAAGTTCCCTGAATATTACTTTTTGGAAAGATTGTCTCCATTTTGGCAAGTGAAAATGTTGCTGGAATCCTGGAAAGCAAGCTTAAATGTCATAGAATATAATCCCTTAGTTAGCTATTTTATTTATTGGAATATTTGCTGCCACTGACTTTGAAGTTGTAGCTTTAGGAAGTGTATCACCAGATCACTGGTAAGTCTAGCATTTAAAAATCAGCCTGTCCACTTGTAGGTTTAAATATACCAACTTTTTGCGGCATTATTTTTGGAATTTTCCACTCCTAATAGATTTGTCTATTAGGCACAAGATTCTAAACTTTAAAATGAGTGACTTACTGGTGGTCTTTTACCTCTAGTTATAAAAAATTCAAGGAAACCAATTTTAGAGTTTATTAGCACATCTAGTATATAGAAAAGTCTGTTAGAATGACAATTTTGATAACAATAGGCATACTGTCTTTCATGGTTGATAATGAAATAATTTAATTCCAACCTACTCTCTTTCAATGATTTTCTTAAACAAACCTTTGCTATTAACTTTGCCTGAATCTATACTCCAAAACTGTTTTATAGATTTAGTAATACATTAATTAAAGGGGGATTTTTCCCCAATACATTTTTTCTTAACTAAAATCACTTTAAAATAAAGTAATCAAAAGACAACTTAGAAACATTCTAAAATTACATTGTGGTGATAACTGCACAACTCTAGAAATATGCTAAAACTCATTTACTTGTACACTTAAAACAAGCGAACTATGATATGTTATACTTCATTAAAACCTTTAATTAAAAAAGAGGAGACTCTTAGATAATCTAATGAAAAACTATTTAAATAATAAAAATCCTCTTTTTGTAACCTGCATTATAGCTAAACCAATTGATAAAATAGTGGTCACTTTATTTCTTCGGGCCTTGTCTCATTACTAAGAATGCTTACCAGCCCTCCATTCCACCTTTTGAATTCTGTTTCTTCTTTAAGGACCACCTAAAGTCACGCTGATTTACCAAATAGAGTTTTATACATTCCATAAAAGAAAAGTCTTGTTCATAGATGATCGATGATTTTCAAGGATGTGGAGTGGGTGGGGGGAGGATATAGTATAAAATGTATATTCCACTTTGTAATATAATTTTATATTTGGTATATATTTGCCAATATTTCAATAAGTAACATAGCAATAAATTAAGCATAAAATTTTATGTTGTCAAAAGGTAATGAATTTAAGTATGTATTAAACACTGTCTAATGAATATTTGTTGTATGAATACAACATACTAATATCTCACTTGGTATCATCAAGGAATGAAATTTCCAGATGCCTGAAATTTGCCTCTAAATGTAGTGTCATTATAACAATTATTATTTATTAATGTAAAATATGCAGGATTTGGTTATTTAATTTCTTCTGGACACTTTCAGTTTTGCTCTTCAGAGACTAAAAGGCAAAAAGCAGATGCTGGCATATTGTCACGATAGTGGAGAAAAGCACAAGTAGAGACAGAAGAAAGAGGAAGGAGCACTGAGGAAAGAAACAAGCAATAAGCGGATGGTCGTAAGTTTTGAAATACCGAATACATCACGGTTTTATCTCCTAGACTATTCAAAGCAAATACCATGAAACAGGACGGGTTTAAACAATGGGAATTTTTTAGCTTACGGTTTTGAGGCTGAGAAAATGTCCAAATCAAGGCTTCATGAAGGCAATGCTTTCTTCCTGAATACTGGCTCTGGCAAGGCACATGGCAGCATCTGGTCTCTCCTTTCTCTTCTAGGTTTTGTTGCTTTCAGCTTCTTGCTTCCATAACTCTCTCTCTCTCTCTTTCTATCTCTCTCTCTCTTCATTCCATTTATAAAGGACTCCAGTAATAGGACTAAGACCTAGCCTGAATGAGGTGGGTTACCCCTTAACTGAAGTAGCCTCATCAAAAAGTCCTACTCACCAAGTGTTTACACCCACAGGAATGGATTAGATTTAAGAACATGTTTTTTTGGGGTACATACAGCTTCCGACCACCACACTCACTCAATACATAGACTCCCCACCCAATATTATTCAAGACTGATGGGTTATAAATAGAATTAGTATAATAGTCTTGAAGAACATCATAGTCCATATCGATATTTTGTCAGGGGTAAATACCCTTCACATATTAACGCCATCTTAGAGCATAGCTGAACTACAATATAGTATATCAAAAATACTAGAAAGAGCACTGGAATCTAAAAAGTGTCATTTAAATTGTATGGGACCACTGTGATTTTTAGAATAACATCTAAAGTTACATTGTTTTCAAAAACATAATTTATTAAAACTATAAACTATATACTATGTTTTAGAAAGATTTCTGTCAAAAATAATTAAAAGTCTAACTACAAATATCTGTACCTAAACAAATATGAATCAGTGAATTTGGGTCACTTTTTCCAGGACATCTTTTCTTTAAGAAATCTGGTAAGTAAGGTTAATATAGACAAGGAATCATCATTCCTTCAGAAGGCTACACCAAGTCAGCAATTTCTATTCTTCTCTGTACTTAAAAAGTAAGAAGGAACCACAGTGCCACTAGAGTAGGAAGGAATGAGACCAGGCATGGAGACTGTGCATACTTCTCATGAGGTCACAGAAAGTATCTTTCCAAATGTTTTAGGGGTAAAATATTTCTGAGATAAATCAGATAGGCAAGTGGTAGTCTTCAAGATTTCCATAAATGAAAAAGAGCAGATCATAAAAGAGGTAAATTTACCTACATTTTATTTTTAGAAGAATTATCTGCAATCCTCATATTCTATTCTCTTTTTTAATGGAATTATTCATAGCTGGCTACTAGGAGGAAAGAGAACTGAATTGGATGTCAGAAAACCAGTATTCTAAATCTTCATTAACCATCTTTAGTTTTGTAATATAAGGTAAAACACTTAATAAGAAGTACTATCTATGCATCAAAAGTATTGTTTCATGTAAGGTAGTACATGGGTAAGAACTTCTCAATATACAAACTATTAAAATCAAGATTAAAAGTGGAAGGAAACATAGAATGTGTAATCAAATACACTCATTTTTTCCTCAAGTTGTTGCACCTTAAAAGTTATTTAGAATACACTCTGGCTTCAAAATATGTGAAATGGAAGAGTGTATTAAGAATTGGATTAGTGGCAGCTCAATGAAAGCTTTCATTTTTTCATACTAAGCATGGGATTAAAGTTAGTCATTCATTTATTCAGTCAGCAAATTATTCTTGAATGGTAACTCTTCTCTAGGCACTGCTTTGGTCCTTGGATTTAAATGAGTGAGTTCACACAGAGTCCCTGCCCTTAGGTAGTTTACAAGCTAGTAAAAGATATCAGCATTAATCAAACACTCACACAAACAAGTGTAAAACTGCAGCAGTACAAGTACTTTAAAAATACAGCTATATGATAACATATGGGGATTTGATCTTTTCAGGGAGGTCAAGGAAACCTTTAAGAAAGTGACACCTGAGTTGAGATTTGAAGGTTAAGTAGGAGTTAACTAAGTAAGGAGGGAAATGGACAGTGTACTGGTCTGAAAGAACAGCATACACAAAAGCACTGTGACAGAACAGAGCATGGTGCATTTATATGGGAGTGAGTAAAAGTCAAGATGACGGAAGCAGAAAGGGAGAGGATGGTCATGATGCAAGATAAGACTGGAGAAGTGTCAAATCCAGACCATGCAGGTTCTTGCAGACGGAAGGAGATGTGACTTGATCTATAAGCAATGGTAAACTACTGGAGAATTTTAAGAAGGAAGTTTATATGAGTTGGTTTGCTTTTAAAAAGGATTGCTCTGATTGTTTTGTGGAGAATGGGTGGGAAAGGGACCAGAGTAGATGGAGGCAATCAAGTTAATATGGTATAACAGAAGAGGCAAGAATGATGACAGCTTGGCCTAAGGTGATTGTAGTGGTAGTAATGGTGGTGGTGGACCAAGGATATGGTAGGATTCAAGAAATGTTTAGTAGGTAAAATTGACAGACGGTATTGATGGATTTTATTTAGCTGGTTGAAAGAGTGGGGATGTCAGAAAATAGTCCCAATTGTTGGGTATAACCAGATGAACTAGGAGATCATTTATTGCTTAGAGAAATGAAGTGATAGGAAGATCATGGGTATAGTCTTGAACTTTCTGTGCCTGGAAGAAATAAAAAAAGGCAAACATAAGAATCAGAAGTTCAGAAGAGGAGTATAACCTGGAGTGAAAATTTATGGATCATCTGTGTATAGTTGAATGAGACCACCTGGTAAAAGAGTATAGAATGAGGGGTAGAGATGGGTTAGGGCCTAGCCTCAAAGAGTTTAATACGTAATAGACAGAGGCAGATTTGAATGAGTCTTCAAAGGAGAATAGAAAGAGCAGAGGAAACAAAAATATGAGGGGGTTATGTCTCAGAAGGCAAGGTAATAGTGTATTTCAAGAAAAAACACAGTCAACCTTGTGAAACACTGCTGACAGTTAAAATGAGATGAGGACTGAAAAAAATTTGGAGGCCAATTATGACTTTTATAAGATGGTTTGAAGTCAGAGTGAAGTAAGCTCAGAATGAAGATGAAGGTTGAAAATTGGAAACAGTGGGTATAGGTAACTCCAGAAATTTGTTTGTAAAATGGACAAGATTATGAGGAAGAGCATTATATGTTGACAAAAAGAAAGAATTATTATTTTTTAATTCCCCAAACATTGGTTGTTGTAAGGTTTTAAGACCCAGGTTGCTCTTGAGGCTGTCTTGTGAAAGGCCTTCCAATCAGTGGGGAAGGCAGCTGGAGTGAAGATACCAAAGCATAATAGCATTGAAAAGTGTTTGCAATTATTAAGATCACTTGCATTTCAAAAATAAATCTCTTACATTTAGCATGGCCATGTTTACTGGATAAGATGATTAACATCTTTAAGCTGAATCCTTTACAAAGAAAATATTCATTTTGATGGAAATTTATTTAAAATGTACTGCATACTTTCCTGACTGCTTAAAAGGAATATACTGGTCATAATTTCATCTTATTTTATGACTTGAGATTCTTATGAACATCAGTCATCCAATGTATTATAATATAATATTTTCCTTAGGACTTATTGTATTTGTTTGCCTCTAGGTTATATGTTTCCATTTACTTTTTTGTTTTGGTGTGTAGGTCTTTAAAAAAAAAAAAAAAATCCTCTCTTCCATGGCTGTCAAGAATCATTTTTCACTATAATAAGCAGTCGTCCTTCTAATTTTCTCTATACAAGATATTATGCACTTTTAAATGTTAGAATGGTCCTTAAGATAAAGGTAAATAAGTTCAGAGAAAGAGAGATTGAGGTGTTTTTTTTTCTTAAAAGTAATAACAATGGGTTTTGGTTCATTAGAGAAATATTCTCACTGATTTTTACTTAATTTAAAGGCCTTTATAGCTTTCTGTTATCTTTTGTGTTCTCTTTGAAAACATAACCATGCACTTCATTGTATTTGTATTTCCAACAGTTATCACAGTGCCCAGCACATAAGCAATCCTAAAAGTACTTGCTGAGCTGCATTATCATGAATAGAAGGCTATGCATCTTTTTTGGTTAGTTAAGGTATTCTTTGCTTTCCCGTATATTTTTTTCTTTAATAATTAAACCACAAACCTTGTTTTCAGTGTAAAATTATGCCAATTACACATTTAACTAGTTAACATGAGAAACTTTCTTGACTCCAATATCTATATCCAAAGGTAGGGCAGGCTTCAGGGTATGGGAGATTGTAAACTCCATGAGGGCAGGGATTTTTGTTTCTGATTTTTTTCTCCCACAGTACTTACTTGACCACCTGTCCTTGTTTGTCACACAAATGGTGAGGAATGGAACAGATAACAGAGAGGTAATCAAAAGGCTCATTTACCTTCCTCACAAGGTTGTTATGAAGATTAAAAAAATAAAGCATGCAGAATGACTAAGTGCATTTTATGAAGTGAACCCCATACAAATGTTAACTATTATTGTTGCTATTATGAAGTCTATACTTTTATCAACTTCTGAATATATTTGACCAAAATAAATATAGTGGAGCAAAAAGGAAAGAACAAACAAACAGATTCAGTGTTTCATGATTTCAAATTTGTAATGATGTCTTTTATATCTATCAAGGAATTCATTTAAGGGAATTGATGAAAGGAAGTCATCTTGAAGTCCCTGCTATCATGAATGAAGAGAAGGACAAAACACAAATGATGGGTGTGCTAGTAGTACAGGAAGAAGAGTTTTGGATTTATGGAACTCTGATTTTTCTAAACAGATGTCCTCATCATGGATGTTATTGTAGTCTCCACTTAACCAGATGGGATACCAAACTCCCTGTTGTGTTCAGAACTGGCAGGGCTCATTAAGTTAGCTTCAAATAGGGTATTAAGGAGGGATCTTTTGCTTAGCCCAAATAATCTCAACATGCACATTGGAGAGAAGAGGGAGTTCTACAAGCAAAGCTGAAATATATGATTAAGTGATAAGTAATATTAACATACTGGACTTAATTGTCTATAAGTAACTACAAAGTAAATGGGAAATTAAAAAGATTAACTGAAAATGTTTCTAAATGATGGAGAATATGACCTATCAAGCATAATAAAAATAGAAAGATAACGTTTCCTTAAGTGGAAAGTCAAATGGATAGGTGAAATATACACTATAGAGAAGACTAAAGAAATTAACCTTGAAGAAGGAGGATTGCATATGATATCCAAAAATTAGAAAAAAAATGCCTTGCCATCTACTAACGATAATGGCAGGGAACTCTTTGATTAGAGATGCATAAGATGAAAATAAAAGGCTATATTTGGTATCTGCTAAAGGATAAATGGCAAAATTTCAATCCTTTAGTGCTCAAAACTCCTGGGCCAGTGGTTCTTTCAGCCTCTTTAAAATAGGTCACTATGTATTGGGATAACAAATGAGTTGCATTTAATTGATTCATGTATTAATCAACAAGCATATCAGCTGGAAGGTGTGGAGCAATGAAGTGTTGATGGAAGTTGTGGTAATAATGATGAAAATATGAAAAGATTAATTTATTATTTGGAAAAAAGTAGTACCCATAAAGATACTTGGCTTATTTTACTAATCAAAAATGTTTTGCAGGGAGTATATGCACATGATTAAGAAAGTTAAGAAAACAATGGTCTGCTGGTTTGAGTCCATTATGTACCCCAGAAAAGTCTATGTTCTTTTAATCCAATCTTGTGGGGGCAGACCTATTGTGGGTGGGACCTATTAGGTTGTTTCCAGGTGGGTCTTAATCCCATTGCTGGAGTCCTCTGTGAGAGGATAAAAGACAGATGAAACTGAGAGATGCTTAGAGAGAAAATGCTGAGAGACATTTGGAGAGGCGTTTTGGAGAAAGCCATTTTGAAACAGAACCCAGGAGAGAAGGGCCAGCAGATGTCTCCATGTGCCTTCCCATGTGACAGAGGAACTCCAGATACCATCAGCCTTTACTCAGAGAAAGTATCTACCTCTTAATGCCTTAATTTGGACATTTTCATGGCCTTTGAACTGTAAGCTTGCAACCTAACAAATCTCCATTGATATATTGCATTCTGGCAGCTTTAGCAAACCAAAACAAATAGGTAATTAGATATTACACATGTGATATCCAATTATAATGAATAAACTAAATTGACATAGTTGAGTTTTAATCTGTAGAGATTGTGAGAACCAGCACCAGATCCATTTATGGTTGCTTGGCATAGAATATTAAATATTAAAAATTGCTAATTTAATATATTAGTTATGTGCAAAGGTTTCAGATCCTGGCTGTGTGACCTTGAGCATATTTCTGATCTCTCTAAACCTCACTTTTATCATCTACACAAAGGAAATAATATTAGTTACCTCGGTTTTTGATTGATAAGATTATCACTCTAGTATAGTGTTTAGGACATAATGAGAACTATAAAAATGATAGCTAAAAATTAAATTTAATATCATAATTACCAACATTAATTAAATCAAGTTTATTTTGTAAAGTGAAATTGGTAAGAGAAAAAAGCCAATAGTGATTGCATCCTCACATACTATTAACCTTTGCCAATATTAATTAATTAACAAAGCCAGTCTTTGGGAAAGAAGAGTTGTATTACCATCACCAAAGAAAAGAGGGTACTGAAACTCAGGGATGTTAAATCACTTGCCCTAAATCACAAAATGGGTTCAGAATCATTCTGAGACAATACTTGGAAGTTTCTAAGGAATTAAGTTTATGAATATCTGTGCTTTTTATGGACATCGAGAAATCTTTTAATAGGAGTTGGAGACAAAATAATTCTCTAAAAGAAGTGGGAAATGTAATTTTAAATGTAATATATATAATAACTCAGGAATGGAGGAGATTTTAACTTTGCAAAGTTAAGCGTCTTCATTTATTGATAATAGCTATGGCAGTGTATATCCAAAGCATCTTCTTATTTTAATTTTGAGAGAGGACACCTTAGGAATATAAGCAAAGAATGCAATTCACAGCAAAGTAGTAAAATCACAGTTTTTGCCTTGGCCCCAAAGATAAGTCAAATAAACTTGTGTCTTAACTATTTTCTACATTTAAGCTTAGCTTATTGTGTGCCTATGATGAACAAGAACCATGCTAGCCTTTGGATTCATAATGAAGAGCCAAAATGATCTACCTGGATTCGACTAATGATTCCCTCCACTTTTGAACCATTCTAAAATACTTTTCCAAGTGTGATCCTTTTCTTATTTCTTCCCTTCTTTCCTTCCATCAGGCCTAAGCACTCTTCTACTCTTATTCCTTATATAGATACAAATATGGCAAAATCCTAGCCATGAAATTGTCTCATTTTATCATTTTTTCACATTGTACCTTATCATCTAACTCCTTAGCTTGACATAAATTACCTTCATAATCTTGCCCTTTGCCTCTCTGAATTAATATTCTTCTCTTCTATATTTTACTTCCATGTTCTAATTACACTGAACTTCTTACTACTCCATTGACATGTGATGCATACCCACCTTTAAATCTCCTGCCCACCTTTCTTTGCCTACATAGCTCCTCTCTTTCTTTGCAAAACAGCATGCCCTCACTCATCAGCATGATCTGTTATGTGGAGACTTCCCTGACTCTTCACACTATGACAGGTGGTTTCCTACTGTCTGTGATACATTCCTGAAATATTTATAAAATATGAAACTTGAAAAGTAGTTTTCAAGTTGAGATTAAAGAACAGCTTCTTTGTTATCCCTAAAGATTCCTAACTTTGCCTAAATTACTGTAATTTTATGAGAACTAAGCTTCTTACCATTAGCACTTTTCTGGTACTTTCACTTTTTTCCATTTTTAAATTGATTTTGATAATAAAGATAATTTACAATTAAATTGTCAAATAATTTATCAATTTCCTTGAACAGACAAAGATGATAAGATTGGATGGCCTTCTGTGCCACTGATAGTCTTGGTATGAACGGTTCGCTTGGATACACAAAAGGCAATTTGGGGTTGTCAGAGTAAGACAAGCAAAAATTCAAATAGTTACAAAGGTTGAATGAATGAAAACTGTGGAGAATATAAACTTGTGTTTATATTCTGTAATGGGAATTTTGCTAAGGACTTCATAAATTCTACATAGTCCACCCAATTATACTTTGAGGTAGTTATCAGTAAGGGTCCTTTACAGAGGAATTAAGTTAAGGATCAGTGCTCTAGGACACATTGCTAGTGATTGACACAGCCAGGAAGCAAAGCCTGATCTTTTTGGTACCAAGAACTGTTTTTAAAGTTTCCTTCCCTAGGTTGGTCATTTCCTCCCCTGTGCTAGTTCAGCCCATTAACTTAGTTACCATATATTATTGTACATAGAACCAGAGAGTTGTTTTTTATCATCAATTTATAGGCATTTGTTATAAACCTAGTTTGGAATACTTTCCTCATTTCCTTCTGTAAGGAATATAAATTTAATTCAACAGTTTATAGTGGGATTTAAATAGGGCAGCATCTGTTCTCTTGTTCCATGAAAAACAATAATTTACAAAGAACTGTGCAATGAAAGGATATGATTAGCTATCAGACTAAAGGTGTTTTTTCTCAGGATTTTCTTTGTTGCTGATGGTACCAGAGAATGTTTTTAGGGAAGAAAAGATTTTTATTTCTCAATTGTTGATTAGAACAACATTTCCAAGTTATAAATTAATTCTGTACATCTCACCTTTGATTTTTCTTAAAGTCCTGTTAGAACGTGTGTAGTGAGCATCTATGGTCACGTTATGGAATATTGACTTCTATGTTTACCTCCCAGTAGGTAATGTAGTTGTATTAGTATCACAGCTAACCCGGTCACCCACTGTCTTAGTTTTCCAGCTTCAGGGGGAAGAAACAAAAACAAACACAACAACAATAAAGAAGAAAATGAAAACATACAATACGTTGGCTTAACAGCAGGAATTTATTGGCTCATGGTTTCAGAGGCCAGAAGGCTTGCTTCATCCTGGGGTTGGTATCTTCCGGCTGGCTAGATATCTTTGGGGTTACTTGGCTTTTCCATCATGTGGCAATGCACGTGGCTGTGTGTTTTCCCTTTTTTTCCAGTTTCTATTCATTTCCAGCTCCTAGCTGATCCCAGAGTCTTCTCTCTGTCTGATGTTCACTTTATTTATAAAGGACTCCAGTAATCTACATTAAAGCTCAACCTGTTCCAGTTGGGCCACACCTTAACTGCAGTAACAGTTTAAAGAGATTTTATTTACAATGGGTCCACACACGCCAGAATGCTGACCAAGACCAAGAAAATGTCCAAACTAGAGTATACAAGTCAAACTGCCACACTCTCCATGAGTTTAATATAAGTGAAATTTCTAACTATATGTGTGGAAGCGTCTTTAATTTCTATAACTTTAATTGCCTTTTTCTCATTCCCCATTGCTTTTCTTGAGCAGTAGCAAAAGATTAATGCAGTGTTCTAGGCCACTGGTTTATATATGTTCCCTATGTCCATTTTGAGACTTGAAGAGATTTATCCATCCTATGTCAGTTATGGGTTGAATTGCATCCCCCACAAAAGACACGTTCAAATCCTAATCCTTATCCTGTAAATGAAAATTTATTTGGAATTAGGTTCTTTGAAGACATTGTTAGGTAAGAAGAGGCCAAACTGGACTCAAGTGGGCCCTAAGCCAATATGGCTGATGTCCTTATAAGAACAGAACTGGGCAGAGACAGAGGGAGAAAGCCATGTGATGACTGAGGCAGAGACTGAAGTCCAGCATTAGCTAGAAAATGTCTAGAAGCTAGGAAGAGGCAAGGAAGGATTTCCCCTGTAGATTTTGGACTTTTAGCCTCCAGAACCATGAGACAATAAATTTCCATTGTTTTAGCCATGCAGTTTGTGGTACTTTGTTATTGGGAGTCCTGGGAAAGGTAAGACAATATCCATCTAACTATTCAGTGTCACTCTATGAATCACAACAGGGCCTGTCATATACAAAACACAAACTTGGCAATGGTTTTGTTTTGCTTGTGTAACAAAGTACTATCACTTATAATATTTCACTTACCTTACATCGATGAATCAGACCTGTGGAAGTCCACAGGAAACCTTCCTACTAGTCAACTATATTAACTTGCAAACTAATGACTCTTTTGAACACACCACTGTCCTAAATTTGTGCTAGAGGATATATGACTTTAGAGTCTCAATCCTCTTTATTGCTTGTGTGGGTTAGGCACAACACAAGGATTTCCGTTATCACCAATTTTACTAACATTGCCCTTAAGATCTATTCAATGCTATATGCAACTTCTCCTGTCCCCTGTCCCCTCCATCCAAGAAAGAGTATTTTATGGAGTAGTGTTGTCATAGGCAGAAACTTACAATTCAATGGAACAAAATAGGAGGCCCAGAATGGGCCATCCATAATGGATGATGATGCTGCTGAAGACAGCCTCTTCACAAACTGGGAAGAATTAACTAATTATTCAGGAAAAGACATTGAGGCAGAGGTTAACCATTGATCAAGAATGCAAATTAAAGTTATGGGCATGATTCTAATAAAAACCCAAAACTGATATTAATTAGATTGCAGAAAATGAAACAATAAAATATAAGAAGAAAATATTCTTTCTTCATGAAGAAAGAACATCTCTCCTGGCACTCATGGAATTAGACATAAAGGAAAACATTAATAAATTTGGTTAAATAAAATTTAACTATTAATTTTACAGAGATAAAAATACCATGAACTATGAATTAATTATAATGCACATAGTAGTCTTACCCTTAGACTGTTCTCATCAAATTAATTAGATGAATACCTCAGTAAAAAAATCAGCAAACCCAACTGAAATATGGGCAAAAGACTTGAATTGACCTCTCCTAGGAAAATATACAAATGGCCAAAAAGCACATGAAAAGATGGTCAACATCGTTAGTAGGGAAGTGCAAATCAAAACCGAAAGCATTACCATTTCACACCCACTAGAATGACTACTATTAAAGAAGAAAGCAGAAAATCCTAAGAGAGGATGCAGAAAAGTAGGACCACTCCTTCACTGCTGATGGGAATGTAAAATGGTGTAGCTGCCATGGGAGACAGTTTGGTGGTTCCTCAGAAAGTTAAGTATAGAATTACCATATGACCTGGCAACCCCAGTTCTAATTATATACTCAAAAGAATTGAAAGCAGGGACTCAAACAGATATTTGCACACTGGTGTTCATTGAGGCATTATTCACAATTGCCCAAAGATGGAAGCAACCCAAGTGCCCATCAACCAATGAATGGGTAAATAAAATGTGGATTGTACATAAAATGGAATATTATTCAGCTTTAAAAATGATGAAGTCCTGATAGACGTGGCACCATGGATGAACTTTGAAGACATCATGTTGAGTGAAATAAGCCAGACAAAAAAGGACAAATAATGACGTACCTCACTCATGAAATAATTAGAACAAGCAAACTCATAGAATTAGAATCTAGAATATAAGTTACCAGGGGGTGGGGTCAGGAAAGGGAATAGGGAGTTAAGACTTAAGATGTACACAGTTCCTTTCTGGAGTGATGAAATGTCTTGGTAACAGATGATGGTGATAGTAGCACAACATTGTGAATATAATTAAAAGTTCTGAAATATATATCTGAACTTGGATATAAGGGGAAATGTTGGGTTATCTATACGGTAATAGAATAAAAATTAAAAACATATATCCATAAAACTGCACCATACAGTGAACCCTAAGTTAAACCAAGGGCTGTAGTTAATAGTACAATTATAAAGATGTGTTTTCATCAATTATAACAAATGTTCTACACCAATGCAAAGTGTTAATAACAGGGTATATGGGAATCCTGTATTTTATGCATGATTGTTCTGTAAAACTACTTCTTCTCTAATTGTAAAAAAAAAAAAGAAAAAAAAAAGAAAAAAACAAAAATAAGCAAAATATACACAGAGGAATTTCATAAAAGAAGAGCGATGAATAAACAGCAATTTTAAAAGCTTAACTGTTATAGTATTAACAGAAATGCAAATAGAAGTATCAACAAAATATCATTTTTATGTATTGAATTAGGAAGAAATGTTTAAATTTGTAATCTAGTGAAATTCATATCTCATTTTCTTTTATGATTAGTGCTTTATATGCCCTATTTTAAAAATCTTTGCTACTCCCAACATTATGGAAATATTCTCATACATTTTCTTATGGAAGAATGATTGCTTTATTTTTCACATTTCAGTCAATGATCTATTTCCAGTTAAATTTTTGTGTGAGATAGAGATCAAGTGTTGTGTTTTTTTTTCTTATAAACCCTATTAATTCAGCTCAATTTATTAAAAAATAAGATCACAAATAAAATCACATCCTTTTCCATTAAATGGTGCTGGTGTCTTTGCCACAAATCAAGTGAGTGTATACTTGTAGGTCTGTTTTATGGTTTTTTGTTCTCTTTCCTTGATCTATTTTTCTATCTTTATGCCAGTATCATATTGCCATTATTACTATAGGTCTATGGGAATCCTTTACATTTTGTAGTTTATTCTTCAAGATTGTCTTGTCTATTCTAAGTCATTTGTGTTGCTAAACAAATTTAAGGATCAGCTCATCTTTTTCACAAAAATGCCTGCTGATATTTTGATTTTGATTTTATTGAATCTAAATCAATATATCCAGATCAATTTTGGAGAATCAACCTATTAGCAATATTGGATCTTTCAATACATGAAAATGGAATCTTTCTCCATTTATTTAGATCATCTTTAATTTATCTAATCAATACTTTGTAATTTTGTTTTGTATTTTTCCACATCTTTCATTAGATTTAATCTTAGGTATTTGGTATTTTTTAGATTTTTTTTCAATTTGTATTGTCTTTTTAATTCCAATTTCAAATTCTTTGCTGCTAGCACATAGAAATCTTATTAATTTTCTATATTGACTTTATATCTGGAGACCTTGGTAAAAGCCACATATTATTTTAATACTTTGTTCATAAATTGTTACAGATATTCTGTCTATATAATACACCCTTTTCATTAAAATTAATAACTTCTACTATGAAAAGACATCACTAAAAATAAAAAAATGAGCAGGCAAGCCACAAACTAGGAAAAGTTATTTCACTTTTATAAAGGACCTGTTTCTACATTATTTAAGCAACTCCTACATGGCAAAAAGAAAAGACAAATAGCCCAATCAAAACTGGAGAAAATAGATAACAAAATGACTAGTAAATATGAAAAAGTGCTTAATACTACTATTATCAGAGCAATGCTTACAAAACTCACAGTGAAATACATACCCAACAAAATGGTTAAAAATTTAAAAGGCTGATGATATCAACTGTAGATAGACATGTGCTAGAACTCTCAAAACCAGTTGATGGGAATAAAAGCAGTTTTAAACATTTAAGAAAATGGTTCGTACCTACCAAAGCTAAGTGTATGCCTACCCTAATGAAAAAGAATTTCCACTCCTATATGATTTTCCAAATTAAATGAGGATAGAGGTCCACCAAAAGATTTATACAAGACTGTTCACAGAAGCTTTGTTCATAATATCCCCATACTAGAAACAACTCAAAAGTCCAAACATGGGAATATATAAACAAATCAAGATATGTTCATGCAGTGGAATAGTACACAGTAACAAAAGAGAAGAAACTACCAGTACAAACTTGGACACATCGCAGTAACATCCCGTTGAGCAAGAGATAATATTCACAAACTAGTACATCCTGCATAATTCCATTTATTTTAAGTTCAAGGACAGATGAAAATAAAGAACAGCTAGTCTTATAGTTTAGAAGTCAGAATGGAATTTATCTCTGAGATGGGAGGGTATTAATTGGGAAGGGGCAAGGAGAAGCCTTCTGGGATGTCAGAAATGTTCTAAATATTGATCTGGGTGCTGTTTAAGTTGTATGCTTTAGATGTTACAATTTACACTATATAGCTTACATCTCAATTTAGGAAATTAATAATATGGAAAAGGAATTATCAAATAATGCTTGGAGAAATGGAAGTCATAACATCTCTGAGAGCAATTTAAAAATATGATCAAGGTTTTTATTTAAATGCTTATATTCTCTGACTCATGGAATTTTGCTTTTATTAACAGTTTCTAAGGAAATAATCTGACAAATAGCAAAAAAGTATGAATAAGACAATAGCAGTTTTTTATGATAGTGATGGAAGCAAGAAAGGAAAACCCTAAATGTGTAAGCTTTGGGGACTGGATAAATTATTTTCTAGCTACAAAATGACTACTAGCCAGGCATTTAAAATTATGATAGAGAAAATTTTAAAATAATTCATATTTTTTGAAGAGTTTATTATAAGCCATATTGTACTATGTATCTAATATGGATTGTTCCATTTCATGTTTCTAGGAAATGATAGGTAGGAATTATTAATATCTTTTTTTGACAGATGGAAAAAGAGAGACTCAGTAACTTGCTCAGGATCACATAGCTAGTAAGTGGCATGGCTAACACAGAACCCAGGTTTGTCTGATTCCAGAGCCAGAGTATAATATTAACTAATGTGATATCTTTAGGGCATGGAATGATGTTCATAATAAACTGGTAAATGAAGAAGTGAGTATTCAAAGGTATGAACCATAGCATATTTACATATGCACAAGCATACACACATCTATAAAAATACATACATACATAGGCACACATATGCACGTGTGATCATAAAAATAAAACCCTGTGATAAATCTCCTGTGGTTGTTATCATACTCTCAAATCTTTTGTTCAGATAACTAGCTGTGCAGATTTGCCCTGGTCTTTCCATTAATCTCACAACAAATTTACCCACATCTTATACAATTGAAAATTTTAGACCCCATTTATAATGCTATGGCAGGATTTTATGGTGCATATATCATATCTAAACAAATAAATCTATTTGGTAAGATATATGCCAAACTCTGCTCCTTTCTTGATGTTGGGATTATGAGTGATTTAAAAATCTACATATTGTTTGTTTATTTGAAGTTTCTACTTTTTCTAAAGTGGATGTATAAAATTGATGTAATTTAAAACACACACACACACACACACGGAAGAGGCATTGATGTGTTATAATAAAATGAATAGCCTGTTTTTTAATCCATGCCTTATCATCACCCAATTGAATGGCTTTGGGTTTTACATATAACAATAAAAGCCGGTGTTCATTAAGAGCATAATCTTTACCAAGTACTCTTATAAATGTCTATTATAAATGTATTATCCAGTTTAATCGTAATAACTACTACTTTGATCTCTATTTTATGTATGAGGAAACGGAAGCTCAGAGAAGTTTAAAAAATTTTCACGGTTACACAGTATGATTGCAACCCTGAGAATCAAACTCCAAATACTTTCTCTAAGCCCCTAACCCATACACCCACTACAAGCTTAACACTGGGGGCTTCATCTCCACAACTGTAAAGGGCAGGACCAAAATTGGTCATCCCAAAGTCATCTACAAATTTTAATATTCTGTGATCTTTATGGCTAAAAAAATGTTTGGTCAAAAATTTATGTTTTATGTAATCAGCTAATCAATCAATAAGTTGTTTTAGTACTTACTATGTGCTAAACTCAGTAGTAGATCTTTGTCTTTCTTTTGCTAGACATCAATTTCATAAACCACTTGAACTGAATGAAATGTGTGACTTGGATATGGGATTGAGGACATATCAATCTGTGCATATGTTGGGATTAAAGCCAAACAAAGCACTTTGATTATTTAATACATTCTAACTGGAAAAGACAAGCCAACAGTTATTTTTGAGCCTTTTATAATGCATATTTTAATTTTTATATCAGCGGTTTAATTTTCTCTGGTTACTAGTTTGATCCAGAATAGGCTTCAAGCATAAAATCACACAAAGCTTTTGTTTTGCAAAGCTCTTTTGCAAATCACCCTGGTTTCATGTCCTAATTAATCAGTGTTCATGGGGGAATGAGAGGTTATTTGCTTTTCAGCTTCTGCAGATAAACTAATAGCATAGCAGGAGAATTCTGAAATAACGTGGGTTATTTTCCACATTTTCAGCAGTTTCCCATGTATTCTTATATAATTATCTAAAAAATGTAAGCTATTGTTTCTATTGGAATTGTATCGCATGCTGACAGGAACTCCCAAGACTGAAGAATCTACCAGTTACTAGGTTTTTGAGCATAACATACTCCAATATGCTAAATTGAACACACCTGATCTTTATAATCCATAGAAAAATGCAAGCATTTCTTTTTCTCAATTAAATCATTTTAAAAACATGTAATAAAAGCATTTCTCATTGACAAAAATGGTGTACAATTTCCCAATTTAGTAGAATAGTTTAATAGGATATTGGGATCCAGTAAGGTTTAGATAACAATCAAGTCTAAAGAGAAGCATTACTTGATTTTCTTATATGTTATCCTTAGTCCCATAAAATTGGCTTATTGAGCAGTTCCAAATCAAACTTTTACAACATCACTCCCTGCACTTTGCACACTGGAGCCTATGCTTAAAGGATACTTTCATTTATTAGCTATAATTTAAAAAAAAGTTGGGGACAGTTGTAGGACTAAGGTTGTTGTTTTCTGTGCTGATAGACAATTTTGATTGCAACAAGTTCACTGGGTCAGAATAACTGCTATTGCTGAGAAATTGCCTTGGAATAGAAAGTTTAAGACAGGTATGGCGAAGTATAATATAACCCACAGATTTTCATTGTTTAGGATTCTGGATATTTTGCTCCCACTTTCTGAGAACAATTCTGTTTTATCAATGCAAAAGTATTTACATAATTACAGATCAAACCAATCAGTTGCTACCTTGTAAGGTTAAAGGTCATGTCTAGCATAAACAAGTAGCCCAGATGCTACTCCACTGCTAATACCTGTTCACGCTAGGGCTGCCGCCCTATTCCCAGGGCTGATTGCCCTCTGTCCTGTGGCTTCAAGTAATGTAAATTGTATCTTGTCCCTGGGCAGTCGAGATCAGTGTTGTCTTGTCTGTCCACTCGCTGCTGATGCCCTCTCTGTGCTGCAATAATGGTTTTGGTAGGCAATCAAGGAGACTGCTTCTTGACTCATCTCTGATAATAGATTGTCCTCCTCAGGCAAAATTGAATAACCCCCGACATGGCCTGGAGGCAAGCAATGAGAATTCAATAAGTCTGCAGGGTCAATGTCCTGTCATTTTTGGCAAGCAAGTAATTATTCTGCACTAACATTCAGTAATAGGAGGAGGAAGATGCCGTGGACACCTTCAGCCGGATGCCCAGAAAAGTCACCTTAACAGGCTTTTCCCTCTAATCAGCAATAATTCCTTCTCCTCTTCTGATGTGATTTGGTCCACTTTTTCATGTGAGTTGCACATGTGGATTTTTTAGATGCTTTTTTTTTAAACCTGCAGTGTCTGTGGGAAAGTTTAACGACTTCGCTGCCTGTTAACATTTTCCACTTTTATGGGTTGCAGTTGTGCTGTCTATTTGCTTTTACTGTTTTGTGAAAGATTTATTATAAACCAAATACAGCTGTTCTATCCTTTCATAAAGTCAAACTATTTTGGCAAACCTGTTTTCCACTTATGAAAGTAAATTCAAAATCATTTCCCTTACCAGCTTTCCTACCATAAACATTCAGTTATGGTTTTAGTGGTGCAGGGTGAGTGCCAAAGTGGTTGTGGACTCACTTAAGGAAAAGAGAATATGTCTGCATCAAAAAATAAACCGGCAGAAAAGAAGCAATGACTTTTTTTTTTGCCTTCTGCTGGGATTCAATGCTATTATGTACAGATCCCAAAGGACAGAATTATAATATTTAAAAAAATCATCTGCAAATTCAAGCAACTTGAGTGTTCTACTTTTGCATTTACATTTATGAATCATGCACATTTAATTTAACTATGTAACCTTTACCTGAAACTAATATTATGATTAACTTTTTAATATTCTTAAGATATTGCTACTGTGTATCTTCACTCCACCATATATACACACACAGAAATATTGGTATATTTATATTTAAAGAGAACATATTCACTACAATTAATCAGCCACCACTGTTCAGATATAAATATCTGACTTATGATATTTATTTAAGGAAATACTGAATTACCAGTTTTGAAGAAAGCATATTTTAAAACAATTTTAGTTATTTCTATTGCCACTTTCTAAAGACTTGTTGTTTTCTTTAGATGGGGGAAAAAAAAGAACAATTAGAAAATAAAAATGGTTTTAAACTCAGTGTAAGCTGCATTTTATCTCCATTTCTCTTGGTGTAGAAACCATTGCTTTATTCATTGAAAGGAACCTTTATCTTCCCTCTCCTGAGATCAGTGCACAGCGAGTAATGAAGAGGCTTGTGTAAGAGCAGAATAAGCACTTTCCATGACTGATTGACGATTGATTATTGCTGGGATGGTTCCCCACGGCCACTCATCACTATGCTTTTTTGACAACCAAGCTCTATTCTCAACATGAAAAAGGTGTTTTGATCTGCGTCAATTTGGCTTGTTAACTGTGACAAAACTCAAACTGATACTGATCATGTTCAGTTGTCGATGTTGATTTAGATCCTGGATATAAGAAAAAGTCAATAATAGTACTACTAATAATAATATACCTTATTCTTTATTTAAAATACTATAATACTGGGGTAGTTAATGGCTCATCTCTTTAAGGTCTTTTTCATTATCTTCAAGCATTTAGGATTCTTTTCACTATAATGAGCTTTTGGCAGTATTTTAACTTACTTTTGTGCCTTTCCAATAGATTTTTAACAGGCTACTCTAGAAATTTGTCCACCTTTTTTATGACTGTAACCAAACTTTTCACACATATAATGCTGGAGAGGAAACTCTAGTTGTTCTTTATGCAAAATGCTGAACAATAAGATTTATTTAGAAGAATTCATTTATTTTTCATTGAGTAGGGTAAATACTCCTAGACATAAAGTGTAGCAGAGAGAGTAGGTTTTAGAGGTTTGTATTAAGGGAGGGAAGTCATTGGGCAATTTCTATTTGCTTTTTTGTTCAAATGCTTTGGGTTTAATGAATGACATACATTCTTGCAAATTTATTACCTTTCCCACAAATTTAAGAACCAAAATTTATTTAAAATTAACATTTCTTAAACATTTATTAAAATACTGGAAGATACTAGTTGCTACTTTGAAACTCTAACTATTTGTATTTTCATGTTTTTAGCTTTGCCATTTTTTTGTTTTGCACTGAGAAATTACAGCCAAGACAACAGAAATTTTATTTTTCAAACTGAATTCTTTCCAAACTTAAAATTGAACTAACAGTGCCTATCACTGTCATTGTTGAATTAAGATTATAATGTTGGGGGCAAGAAAGAGAGTACAAAGACCAAGTAGGAGATTATTTTAATAGTTCACACAAGATATAATGCTGACCAGGGGAAAATAGAATTTTATTTCCAAAGATGTGGAAGCTTGACTATGTTTATGGAAGGAGGAGAATGATCTAGTAAAGAAAGAATGATTTAAAATACAATTGAATATGGGAGCTCTGTATTTTATGCATGACTTTTCTGTAAATCTATGACTTCTCTAATAAAAATAGAGTAAGTTATATAGACAGAAAAAAGGAGAGATACAACTGAGAGATCATTGATGGGCAAATGACCCAGAATAAATGACCATTGATAATTGCATAAGAATAAATATGCAAATTAAAAAATTTAGCCATGCAACTAGTTTGTCTGAGATGATAGAGAAGGTAAAAGTAGATGAACATGCTGAGAAAATTAAGAGCAGAATGATCTCCTTGATGGCACATTCTGCTTACTCATAAAACCTGAATGTGGGGCTCATGTACTGAGCTCATGGAGGCACAGTCAGGATATTACATTTGTAAACATTAAGGTTCATAGTTGGGAAAGATAGTTTTTCCATAAGTGTTTGGGTGGTGGTGATAGGCAAATTTGGCTAACAGTGCTTCATGGCAGCTAAAACCATTAGAATGAAGCCAGGCAGCCTAAAACAGAGACATTATAGAGCAACAAGCTGCCAAATACTCAAAAGACAAAAGACAAAACAAAGAAACAAACAAGCAAAACCCTTAGATTGAAATCAGAATTAGACAACTACATAGGCTGTTTCTTTACATTGTAAAGTATGACAATACAAGATAATACCTACTGTACATTTTCATAATGCATATTAAAGGCACTAAGAAATAGTTCAAAATATGTCACTAATTAGGATGAAGTCCAGAAAACATGGGAGTTTACTGTATCTACTTCATCCTTAAGGCTTTGTACTCTGGAGAGGGAGAAAGGAATAATATGATAATATAATTTGCTAATTGATTAGGATGTTCTATCTTGTTTAAATAAAAAAAAAGAACCTTAAAAAATGTTCCTGCTCAAGATCCTAAAATTATTATCATCCCTTCCCCAACATCTAGATTTTTGTTTGTCTGTTATTTTATTAATGCACTATCTATGTGTATTTCCTTAAATAGAAAAAAACAGAGGTTTTGCAAAATTTAAGATTTGGAGGTATTCTTAATTCGGAAAAAGGATCAGATGTTTAGGAGCTAGAAGATAAGTCGTTATGGGCACAGGTTGAGGGGATTGGAGAGAATTATAATCACACAGATTTAGGTGACATGTTAGGTGATTGACTATCAGATTACCAATGCCTGAGTTCTTTGAGTTCCCAGCCGTAAAACTCACTCAGGAAATGGTAGTTTTTCTACATTTTCTTCTCACTAAGCTTTGGAAGACAGGCACAGCACTACTTCTATTTTTAGACCAAGACAGGTCGATTGAACTTTTTGTTATGTTGGTTTGGAAGCAGAGCACTGGGCATAATTTCCTTTGATGGCCAGAATAGATTTCAATAGAAGGCAGTGGTATCAAGCCCTGTCTATATATATCAGCATCCTTTCTCTGTGTGGTAGACTCTGTGCTCTTCTAGATTGTTTGGTGGGCAGTGTAAGAGTACAGAGCTGGAAAGTGCCAGAGACTCCATTAGGCTGTATTATCTACCAAATATCAAGTGTTATCTAATAACTAAGCTGCTGAATCATTAAAAAAAACTATTAAATAAGTATTATTATGTTCACAGTAATAAAACTGAGGACTTTAAAGGATAAGTAATGTGTCTGAAAGCCTGTAGTTAATAAGTCAGATTTTCTCAGTCACTATTTTGATGCCCACAAACAGTTGTATCCAAAAATAGGGCTTCTTATACCCTGTAAAGGGATATGTACGACCAATTTCTTGGACACCAGAGAACAGTCATATCATTTTCTTGTTTATTTCGTATAAATTTCGATAATGGATTCTGGGACGGAAAACAGAGAGGGGATATTTTCTCATTCCATGCTCGAGAAGTACAAAGACCGATGCTGAGAAAATCTGTGAAGACGAAGTACAGTTTGCTATGGAAGTATACAATGAGTATTGCTGATAAAGATACATTTGTTTTTACATTTCTGGTAAAGGTCATGAGTAAAATATACACATGGCTGATTGAGAGTCTCCATTCTGTAACGTAGTATATGTATGGAAATATATGCTAGATTTAAAACAGCAGCCACAAAGATATTGTAATGATTATACTATCTTCCCTTCTGAAAACAACACATTATTTTTATATTCAGTCACAAGATTTATAGTGCTTCCTTTCTAAGACCTCTCATTCACCATTTTTACAAAGAGAGGTAAGAAGTCAGTTTCTTCAAATGAACTGTGTAGGGAAGAAAGGAAGGAAAGAGAGAATTGTAGAGGCAACATTGCAATCCAGTGGGAGTTGTATTCCCTCTTGTACATTCGTTGTAATTATAGACTGACCTTTGAGATCAGTGACTGGTTACTTATGGGATAATATGATTAAAGTATACGTACCAAGTATGTTAAATTGTTTTTAATGCAATTCTAGTGGAGAAGATCTGTGTAATTACTAATTCCATTTTATTCTAGAGGCGTCTGAGATAACATCCCTGGGGTCCAAGCCTATGAACTAGATTAAGGCTCTATCCAGACACCTGTTTGAGTTTTGTTGGTTTTGCTTTCCTGATGGCTCGTTTGCATGGAGAAAGAAACTTGTGGATGGTTAGATAATGTGTAAGAAAAATATGTACCTTTCAAGAGATTCTTTGGGCATATACATAATTCCTAAAGAAAATGTTATTATTCATTATCATACTTAGAATAAATCTTCTATTTCCTCCTTTCTCTCTGAAACATGAGTACTTGGGTAGCTGAGGTGCCTTTTATTTTGGTATAATAAAACCTAATTGTTATTTTTATTCTTACGGTTTGTTATTCTGATGGGGGCAATTTCAAATACCTTTGCAGTGTTTTTAGTGGGCCAGATATTTGTGACTGACAACCCTCTGAAGGGGCATAGGACTTTATCTGCTGCTGGAGACAGGATAATATGACTGGGAGGAGGGGGTGCATGAATGGTAGCTTGAACTTCAGGGGAATATCTCAATAGGGGCATCCGGAGAGGAAATGCTTGACTCAAAGACAGTGGTATAAATGGAAGAAAAATGATGCTGGAGGCAGACACCATGGGGCTGAAGCAATGTTTGCTCTGATAGTGGCAGAAAAACTGTCTATTATCTGACACCAAACTTAACAATTCATATAAATCAAGTTACATTCTTATGTCTCGATATAATGAGCATAAGAACTTTTTAAACTTTGATACAATTAGATGAAATTTACTTATGTCTACCTGAAACATAATTATTAATGCTAACTGATGATGATGTTATTTGCTACTATGATTCATATTTCATCCATCATTCAGCTATTATAACAGGTTGACAATGTAAGATGAAAATATAGTGTGTTTTCATATCCCTCAATGTCTGGTACTGCCTCAAGACAGCTGCTGTGTGGTATTCATATATTTTTGGCATTTAACTTTCTCTAATCATTTAATAACCATGATGTTCTTGAGGCATGTTCCCCTTGTTTTCATTTAGGGTAAGAGTTCCCACTTCCTTCTCTAATTGCTTAAGCAAGTAACAGAGATCTATCAAAGAGGCTCTTCAGAGAGGAAGTTGGCCTTTTATCCCAAATTTCAGACATTTTTCTTAAAGAAAGAAACTGTGATATAACTTCACACAGCTATAAAGCTCTAAAGGAAGAGCCAGATGCCCTGAGTTTAGGTAAGAAAGGAATTGTTTTTGCATTCATCCTCAAATAATTGTGGGGCAACATAGAGTGCTGTTTAAGGTGAGTACTTTAGAGCCTGACTGGGTTTGATTCCTGACTCTGATATCTGTAGGCTAAATAAATTTTGTAAGTAGCTTCAGTTAACAAAGCCTCAGTCTCCTCATCTGTAAAGGGTGAATAATATCAATGCCTACGTCAAAGAGCTGAAAGATTAAATAAAATAATTTGCCCAGCACAGCACCTAACTCTTGCTGTCAAAGTTCACATTCAAAAGACTACAAACTGTATAAGGGCAGACATTTTTGTTTCATTTACCACCATATCTCTGACACCTATAAAATTACCTAGTACGGTGGGCAGTGAATATTTATTTGCCAAATGAATGAATGAATTTGAGGAAGAAATTGTTAGTGTTTCTGCTGACTTCAGAGTATTAGAGCTGGGAGAGACTATTATTTAGGCTACCTTCTCTAGGGGAAGTTTGAGATTTATCCCTTGACATACAATGAGGAGAAAGATGGTTAATGTGTGACAAGCTCAAGGAAATAATTCAGCAAAGGTGAAGAACTGGAGATGGGGAACATTTAGTGGAACAAGAAAACAGTCAACATTTTTTTCCTTCCCTGTGAAGTGCTCCTCTGGAATCAGCTTCTCTTCTGGTTGCCTTCCTTTCTAGAACGCCTATCTCTGGTTTTCTTCTTTCCCTAGAGTCTTCGGTCATTCTTGGGAGCATTGCTTACTTTTGCTTCTCTCTTTGCAAATTTATCTCCCAGTTAGCAAGAGCAGGAAAGGGGACTAAGGAAAGTTTCCAGCTATAGCTGTTGCTTTCTCCCCAGTAGCTGTTAGAATGCGTGTCCCTTGTTTCTTCTGTTATGAGAGAACAAACATTTGTTTCACAAAAAAATGCAGGCAATTTAAGTGCCCAGGACTGTCAGTTCAATGTTGTGCTTTGATAAGTAGCACAGATTCTCTCCATGTACAATAAACTGTCTACCCACTGACTGACAACCCATCAGAATTTCTTTTGGACATGATAACTAGCAGATCATCTAACAGGGTTGGTGAGCCTTTAAGGTGCTGTGGGATTGCTGACAGCTGAAATGCTTTCACCTTCATTTGATTCAATGAGGGACTTAACTATGTGAAATTGTTTACAAATAAAATAGAGCTGAATGAAAATCCTGTCTGCTAAATAAAAAGATAAAGTTAAAGTCGACTTTGGATTTTTCCTTTATTTCTTTCTTTTTACCCCCTGTATATCCAATCCATCATCAAGTCATATAGATTCTATTTCCAAAACTTACTCCAAATATGTCTACCATTGTTGTCCTCACTTTCTCTCATCTGATCACCTGCAATAGTCCATCAACTCGGTTTTCACTTGTACACTTGTATGTCGTAATCTGTTTGCCACAACGCAGAATTATCTTTGCAAATATCAACCCATTCATGTCACTGCCCTATGCATAGCTTTTCAATGGCTTCCCAAGGTACTAAGAATAAAATTCAAAAAGGGCTCTGGTTTACATTATCTGGCAATGAGGATTTCTACCTCTTTTCCTCCATCTCTTTGTTCACTCTGCACCAGCCCCAGGCACACTGCTGCTCTTCTTGAACCCCCAAACATGTTCACGCCTTTACATCTTGACACCCCAAAGAGTTGAAGTACTAAATGAAATAATCTCCCTCCAGTTCTTGGCACAGAACCTAGCTCTTCCTGTTCAAAGATCATGTTCACTAGTTGATCTATTCTGGCAACTAATCAGCCTTATTATGTTTTATTGATAGCCAGAGTCAGTTACTATAACAAATTCTAAGAGAATAAATGGTTTTTGACAAGCAATGTACCAATTAAAAGGAAGAGTATAAATGAAATCAACTGTGTCTATTTTGATGAATAATAATAATAATTTAAAAATAGGAATGGGAACTACTTGGTGAAAGGTAGAATGACAATCTTCTCTTTCCCCTTTCCTGCTGTCTCTTCTCAGCTATGTCCTTCAGTTATTTCCACATCCTGCACTAAACTGTATTCTGAACCAAATCAATGTAACTAGCAAAGTGTAAAATGCTGGACCATTATAGTGATGATCTTTGTTCTGCCATTGCTGACATCTAAATTTACTGATATTGATATAATAAGCCATTTTGTGTTTTCATTTGTATAAACCAAATGTGTGGCTTAGCTTATTGATTTTGTAATCAAGGTATAGTTTACTGAAGTGTTTATAAAATGAACTTATAAATACATGTCTTTACTCATTCATTAATCCAACAAGCACCTCTTTTGTAACCTGACTTTTGCTGAGGTCTATGGAAGATTTAGTTGGGGTGGAATAGTAGATGTGAAAAATGGTATATAAGTGGAGATTGGTTATTTAGGCCATTCATTCTAGAAGTTTGTATGTAAATGTAAGAAGAGAAAAAGGAACATAGAACTAAAAATATGTTGATGGTTTTTCCAAACAGGAAGGGGATAATCAGTGGAACACTGACAGATAAATGGCATTGGAGAAAGAAAAGATACCAACCTGGGATATCACATAGGATACCCAACTTAACCGTGAAAATGATCAGCAGTACGGTCCTTTTACAAATTAGGAGATTCAAGCTCAATGAAGCTAAAGTATAGCTTTGAGTCATGTGATTAAATAAAAAATAAAGGAAGGAATAAAACAGCTTTGTTTGCTTGTTTGTTTTTTTACAGGTTCTCAGGGATGAGGTCTCAGACACAGGTGGAGAGAGTAGTTTTAAAAATGAGGAGTCTCCTCTTTTCCTAGGGAAAGATCGCAAGACATTTTCTGCATGATAAAAGACAGAAAGATAATGATGTGTGGATAGAGGAATGGTGGGGAAATGCTCTGTTTTTATGGGGAAGCAAAGATGATTTGGAAAACCTGCTATGGACAATGAGTTCCAAAAAGGGGAGTAGAAATTTTATGAGCCAATGAGTGCTTCCTCCTTTGAAAATCTCTATTCTATCTTGTCTTGGAGTTAAGTTGTACCTAGAAGCAGTAACTGGTACTTGATAGTCAAGTTTGCTAATTGATATACCTCTATTTTAGGAATGCTCTTTAATATTCTAATATATGCCTACAGATTGCTGCTAAAACACCTATTTGAACTGCCCATGGAGTTTTAAACCCTTTAGCTTCTCTTATTTCATTTTCTTCAAGAAATCAAAATGAAATTTGTAGAACAATTATCACCCTCCCCATTTATAAAGGAGAAAACTGAAGTTTTAAGGCATTAAGTAATTAAAATAAAAAATCATATTTAGTCCCACTTATCTAGAAGATGTGATTTTATCTCTTATACAAAAATGGTCCATCCATTCTTCCTTTGGTCTCCCCTAAGATTATTCTCTCTCTCCAATCTTTTTCAGCCTTTCTTTTGACTCTGGTCCTTTTTTCATCAGTATATAACAAAGATCATGTTCATCATTCATATATTAAAGAAAAATATGTTTCTTTGACATACTGCTGCTATTTGTGGTTATAAATCTCTTCAGCTGTTCATGGGCATCAAAATAGCATTTGAGAATATCTGACATATTAACTCTGGTGTTTCAGACACATTACTTACCCTTTAAAGGCCTCAGTTTTATTACTATGAAGTGAGCATAATAATACTTATTTAATAGACTTTTTTAATAATTCAGCAATTTAGGTATCCCACAGCACCATGCATAAAGCCTGGCACATGGTAAACACTCAAAAGACTTCACCATATTATAATAATTATTATTATACCAATTCACAAATAAGCTCTTTGAAATGCAATCTATATATACTATGTCCAATTCCTCACATTTCATTTCCTCTTTAATTTAACTGACTACTTCTAAAGACTCCACTAAAATTCTTCTTACTATAGTTGCCAGTGGCTTTATAATTAAATTAATTTGTTGGACAGTTTTATATTTTCTAACATTCTAGAGTATTAAGATCAATGAAAATTCTCCCCTACCTGGGCTTCTTTGATGCCAATCATTCTTCTCCCTCCCAAACATTGTCTTTTAATTGTATTCTCTTACTTTTGTGAAACCAAGAAAGACAAAAATCTGGGTATAATCCTAGAGACCTCTCATACATCATTAGCAACCAAGTTCTATAGATTATACTTTCTACATATCTCTTTTTAAATCCATTCCTTGCTTTCCATCCTAACCATTGCCAATGGCTTACGCCTCATCCATTAACCTTCTACAATTTCTCTTTGCTTCAAGTTTCATTGTCTTTCAGTCTACCTACACACTGCTGGTAGTTATCTTTTTACTAAAAATCCTAATTAATTTTCATATCATGTAGAGAAAAACACAACACTAAACTAAAAAGACGAAAGCTAATCCACAACACCTTTTAATAATCTGCACCTCTCCTGCCACTCTCCCAACATACTTTTCCAATCCCTCTACACTTTCATTTCTGCTACTGCCTCTTACTGGAGAACTCTTAGCCCTTTTACTTTATATCTTGTTCTTTCCTTCTATTTTCCAAACTTAACTCAAGAATTTCTTTCTCTAAAATGCCTTTTTAGAATCCTCCCAATGTTGCAGTACTATTTAGATGTCCCTCCTCTGTAATCAAACAGTACTTTGTGCATACTGCCACCATAAAACTCATCAATTATTTTCCAATTGAATTACCTATTTGAATCTTCCCATTAGACTATATAATTGTTGAGGCAAGGAACCATCCTTATAATCTCAGCAATTAGCTCACAATTTGGCACACCATAGCCACTCAGTACTCATTTGAAAGGAAGGTGGAACTGTATTTCACTAGAAGTTTGTTGCTTCTCTTATTGCATCATATTGACTGCATATGTGAAACTATATCTTTATTGCAAATGTTTAAGTAAAATGTGCACATTGTCAAGTTCTAAGGGTATCTGAATGTTGACTTGATAGTCCTGCCCCTATGTTACTATTAACCTACTAATTTACCCTACCTACCTTATTTAAACCCACTGAGACTCATTGTCCACATCCTTCATCTGAGATTAAAACAGCCACTTTTGGTTACTTTAATAGCTGTAATATGTTGCAATTTCTTAAAACATTTTATTTTATTGTATGATTAACATTTACGGGTAACTAAAAATAATATAAAGATACGAAATAATAGGGAAGATGTGTGTTCTTTCTGGTAGATTACTTCATTTTCACATTCATTTCATTTACCTTTCCTTTTCCATTTACTGACAAATTAATGTCATTTTCCAATCTAAGAGTATAGCAACTTATTTATATGTGATAGCAGCATCATAAACTGTGTGATCTATTGGAAACAATAAACTAAACATGTTACAGAAGAAACTGATGCCTTTCATTGGTATTATCTGCTTTAAGATGACAGGCGATCTCAGGAGGCCAGAGAATTCTTAGTTGTATGAGTTTGTGACTAATAGGTGGTTTGATGTGACAAGAGCTGGCTGTCTTGGGAAATTGAACTATCTTTATGCTCGATACCCTTTGTGTCTCATTCTTTGTAGGTTATTGTTGGAGGCCTGTGGGGACCTCTTTTACAGTTTGCATTCACAGACAATATGAGATCAGCAAGATTTCTGTAGTTTTATTGTCATTATTGATCAGCTGCCATTCCATTCGGTAGCTAATTTGCTTGTTAGCAGTTATTTTAAAAGCTATTTATATTTTTAGTATGACCTATGTTATGTACTGAACTTTGTTTTTGTGTGGAATTGGAGCAAAATAGTACTACCTACCACTAAAAGACTGTACTTTATGCTGAATAATTTCTGATTTGTGGCTTGTGGATATAGTTTCAAGATTACAAATATATTACTGCTAATTTTATATCTTTGATATGTGTTTGATAAGTTCAAACATTAAGGAAAAATAGTGAGTATTCATGAAAAATATCAGTAAAAAATCTTTTGGCTTATAAAATTTATATAAAAATTGCAAGAGAGGCAATATATTAGGAATTCATGAACACTGTTCTTAAAAGTTGAGATTTATTTGAAGTGAGTTAATTGACTGATTCTTTGTTCTGAAGGTGACCATAATGCTCCCTTCTTTTTCATACCAATTGTTGAAGAAAAAGCTTATTTCTGCTTTTCTGGAAAGGGAGATACACTTCCACCTTGTGAATCCAATTTCTGAAATATATATTCATTCCAGATCACTTCCTAGTGAACTGTGTGTGCATGTGTGTGTGTGTGGAGACCCCTATGAGTGCAGATATGTACTTAAGCAGGACCTATAGCTCTGTATAAACAAATAAACAAAAAAAGCAAACAACTACAGGTTAAGATAATATGACATTTCTCCTGATTTAATTATGTCATATGGAGAAAATGTATTTTTAGAACTATTTTAATTTTATAGCTGAGTTACAAAAGCAAAATATCCTGGTGCCCAAAATGAAAAAGAAGCTGAGATAGAAAGGATAAGCACTTGAGCTGAAGCTAATGTTGTGCACTGGTGGTGGGGTGGTGTGCTGGTTTGAAACTGTTATGGACTCCAGAAGAGCCATGATCTTTTAATCCAATTTTGTTGGGTGGATTCTTTTGATTGAGTGTTTCCATGGAGATTTGACTCACCCAACTGTGGTTTTTTGAAATAGTTTTGATTAAACTATTTCCATGGATATGTGGCCCCGCCCATTCAGGGTGGGTCTTAATTGGATCACTGGAGTCCTTTAAGAGAGCTCACAGAAACAAGGAGCTCAGAGAAGAGAGAGACATTTTGGAGATAAGCTAAAATATATAATCCAGAGTTTGCCCCCAGGAGAAGCTAAGAGATGACACAAACCAAGACACTGAGAGACACTGGGAGATGCAGACAGAAGGATGTTTGGAGATGCTAAGCTAAGAGATGAAGCCCAGAGTTTCCCCTGGAGAAACTAACAGAGGACTCCCAGATGCTTAGAGAAAAATGCCCCAGGATAGCCAAGCAGAGAGCTGAGAGAAGCTAAGAGAGACAGAAGCCCAGAGATATTTTGGAGAAAGCTAGTTTGAGACACAACCCAGTAGAAAAGGACCAGCAGACACTGGACATGTGCCTTCTCAGCTGAAAGAGGTGCTCTGGACACCACTGGCCTTTCTTCAGTGAAGCTTTAACGAACCAGAACAGGTACCCACAGGACCTACCTAACAGGTAGTAGTATAAGTTTAGAAATGGAGAGGTTTATATTTTTTTTTGCTTAGAAAAGGAAAGGGGAAGGTATGCAGAGCCACCAAAGCATTATAAAAAATAACTGAAACCCCTACATAAAATTTGAGACATCAAGGAGCTGCAGAGATCGTAAAAGGGAGGCTAGAAAAAATATTTGACCACTATATAGGAAAATTTTAACAGGGTATGGTGACAGGAAAAATATTATCCCATGAGAATTCATCACATGCATACTGACACAGTCCTTAATTTTATGCTACCCACATGATTCCAAAACTAAGAAATGACCAAGAGGTGGTGTTTGGGAAGTGATGCCTGGCAAAAACTCATGTAAACTTGTTTTGGAGATGAGTTATACACCCTAGGATATAAGGCATTCTTTCAAGAAAATTGAGACTGTGAAGAGAGATTAGAAAAAAGAAAGGAACAGCAAATGAATTCTAGAAATAAAAAGTAACTCAGTGAAATAGAATTCTCAATGGCTGGGTTCAAAAAGAGATCACTAATATTTGGAGAAATAAGAAAATGGATGAGTGATTTGAGGAAATTACTGACATTGTAATACACAGAGATAAAAGAAAGGAAAATATGGTAAATTAAAGGAAAATATGAGAGGATAATTAGAAAAGTGGATAAAATAATACAGTCCCAAGACTACTAATATCAGAGAACAGAGAAACTAGCAGCAGTGAAAAGGCAATATTTGAAAATGACTTGGATTTTTCCCAAATTTATGGAAGACTTCAGATTCATCAGAATCACCTGATTCAAGAAGTGCAATGAGATAATAAAAGGATAAATGTAAATAAATCAAAACTTAGGCAGTCTTATAATTTGTAGAACATTAAAAACAAATGACTTTTAAAAGAGGACTGGGAGAAAGAGAGGTAACCTACAAAGGGGTAGCAATTAGAATGGTCTCAGAATTTGTACCTATGAAACTAATCACCAGAAAATCATGAGAATATTTTCAAAGTGCTAAGGGAAAATGATTCTTAACCTAGGATTGTCAACCAAAATGAACTATCATTTAAGTGTGAGGGTAAAATGAAAACATTTCAGTCTGGAAGAAAAGAATGTACCATTGTCAGAGCCTTATTGGAAGTATTACTAAAGGCTATACTTCAAGAACAGGAAATTCCTAGAGGGAAAGAATGAGGTATAAAAACACTTGTGAGTAATGAAACTGGTGATACTTGGCGTTAATATAAACAGACATTGATTATCTAAAGCAATAAAAATAACAACCAATACTATAAAATATTAATGTGTATGATGGTTGGGTTATTGTGGATATAGCACTCTGAAGTCATTTCGTTGTTCAGGAGAAGAATAATGGCATGATCAAATTTAGGCTTTGTTAAATGTGCATCTTAAAAATGTAAAGGAAACATCTAAAAATTAAAAGTACAAGTAGAGTATCTAAAAGACACTTGATGAATTGAATAAAATATGGGAATGGAAAATTTAAATAAAGAAATGGAAAGCCTTATTAATTAGAAACCACACAATTCTATGATGGAATTTATTTGTCAATAATAATTGAAGTTATTTGCAAATAGCCATAGTAATTGTGAACATAATAAATATTGTAGTTTAAAAAATGATGCTCTGATGGAAGGACAAAAGCCACATCTAGATATATGATATAAAGGGCTGATGGTAAAAGAAAGAAAAATACAACAGACAAATCTTAACCAGCAAAAGTTGGTATAGCTAGATTAATACCATTCTACTGTGAAGACGAGCCTTCTGCTTTCCCTGTATATTCAATTATAAGCAATAAAACCTCTGAAGTACATAGACATCAATCTTATATATAGATAAACACATATAAGTATATGTGTGTATGTGTATATGTGTACATAAAATCTTTATTGAAAAAATTATGAGACATTGTTTTAAGCTATTAAAAATACCTACCTTATTCCATAAGCAAAATCCAACTTTTCAATTCTGGGAATTGAATAGGAAAGGCAAAACTTTAAATCTATTGGCAAAACATATAGACACTATCTTCGTAAAACTATAAAACTAAGGTAATTTAGATTATATGATATTGGCATAGGTGTAGACCAAAAATTAATGCAAAAGAGGCTAGAAACTATCCCATGAATACACACACACACACACACACACACACACACACACACACACACACACACACATATATATATGAGCATGGTAAAAGGTAGAGGTGACATTAAAATAAGTGGGGAATGGATACAATAAATGATGTGTCGATTTGTTAATCACATGATGTGGTTGTTTGAAGCTGTTATGTGCCCCATAAAAGGCCATGTTCTTTTAATCCATTCCTGTGGGTGCAGACTTAGTGTAGGTGGGACCTTTTGGTTAGGTTATTTCAATTGAGATGTGACCCACACATTTAGGGTGGGTCTTAATCCTTTTTACTGGGGTCCTTTAAGAGAGGTAAATTTAAGAGAAGTCCCAAAGAAACTGAGAGACAAGGACACACCTATAGAAGCTGAGAGAGGAAGCCAATAAAGCCAGAAGTTGAAAGCAATGAAACACAAGAGAGAAGGACCAGCAGACGCCAGCTATGTGCCTTCCCATGTAACATAGGTGTCCCGGATGCTGGAGGCCTTTCTTCAGAGAAGATATCATCTTTTTGATGCCTTTATTTGGATAGTTTCATGGCCTTAGAACTGTAAATTTGTAAGCTAATAAATCCCCTTGGTGAAAGTCAACCAATTCGTGGTATATTGCATTCTGGCAGCTTTAGCAAACCAAAAACACATGGGGAAATATAAAATTAATATCTATACTATACACTATTCAAATAAATAATTCCAAAAGGATAAAATTACCCAAACCAAAAGCAACATTTTAAAATGTTTATAAGAAAGCATAGATAAATATGATTAAGACTTCTGAATGAGGAAGAACTTCTTTTAAAAACACAAAAAAGGACAAACTGCAAAGGAATGTAATTTGCATCTTAAAAGTAAAAGTAAAAACTTAAAAAAAGGAGCAGATAAAATCAAGTAAAAATCTATGGAATGGCAGTTGATATTTGTATCCCATCAAAATTAAAAGACTTTATGCCCAGAATAGACACAGAATTTCTATAAATTACTAACAAATAGTTGAACAACTCATAGAAAATATGCAGAGTTTATGAATAGGAAATTCAGAAAGGAGAAAAAAAAAGTAAAATAAATATATATGTTCAGAGTGTTCCAGTCAATAAAGATGGCAGTGAAAGATGCTCTAGGGTGTTGTTCCTCCACAGAATCTGAATAGTTATCAAAAGCTGATAGAGTCATCTTCCTCAAAGCTTTGGAAAACATTTAAAGGACAGCAGTAAGCTACAGTAACTGGACAAGTGCTGAATAAAGAAAACGCAGCTCCAAAAATGGCAGTAGAAAATTCTGGCACTCTTGCTGCCCACTCCTCCACCCCGTCCCTGGCTCAATGTGGAGCCAGCCTGTGCTCCTAAGGTGGGTCCCTGGTTCTGTTCCAGAGAGAGAAGAGTAACACCTATGCCCATCCTGGGGTGGTTTTATGTTTGTGCCTATCTATCAGTTGACAACCTGAAAAACTGAAGTAGGAAACTCTTCTCCAGCATACCCTCACAGAACTTGCCCTGCAGGCAAAAACAGCTTCCAGAGAGCTAAAGCAGTTGTAAGAAGCAATTAAGTCAAAGTGGCCTGGGGCAAAGTATTTCCTGCTTTCAGAAATATAATAGAGTACTGAGGAAGCAGGGAAAGTCTATTTCATAGGGAGTAGAGGGGGCAAATTCCTGCACACTGGAGAATTCCTAAGGCCAAGAGGGAGCACAAGCCCAAGACAAAACTCAGGCTCAGAGAAGGTGGAGAGAATCCTGAACTTCACTATGAGCCTCAAGCTAATCTTCTTCATCAGAGGGCCAAACACTGAAGGAGAGCACAAGTCAACACAAAGCCAATTTGCTTTGTTTGCTTTTGTTAGTCCTGGCACTCAAGAAAATCTCTTTCATATCGCTAGATGTAATAAAGTTAAGGAACAGAGAGTTCAGGGACTTAAAGTATTAAAATGTTCAAGGTGCAGCAAAAGTTTACAAGAAAAACAACAAATAGGAAATGATGGCCCATCTAAAGAAAGAAGATAAAAATCCAAAACCCATCAATGAGAAAGACCACACTTTGGACATACTGAACAAATACTTTTAAAACATAATCCTCAATATGGTCAAGAAGATAAAAGAAAACATGAAGAAAGAACTAGAGGATATCAGGAAAATGATGAGTGAATAATGTGAGAATATAAATACAGAGATAGAAATTTGTAAAAGGAATCAATCAGAAATACTGGAGTTGAAGATCACAAAAACTGAAAAAGAAAAATTCTTTAGAGCATTTCAACAATAGATTGAAGTTGGCAGAATAAATAATCAGTGTACTTGAAAACAAGACAATTAAAATGATTCAGACTGAGGAGCAGAAAGAAAAAAGAATGATAAATTAACTGAGACTAGGAGATCATTAGGAGGGACACCATTAAGCATATCTGTATATACATTATGTGAGTCTCAGAGGAGAATAAAGAGAGAAAGGGGCAAAAGGACTATTAAAATAGATAATAGCAGAAAACTTCCCAAATTTAACAAAAGGCATGAATATGCACATATTCCAGAAGCCCAATGAACACAAACTAGGATATACTCAAGGAGAATCACACCCAGAGACACAGTACTCAAACTGTTAAGTACCAGGACAAGGAGAGAGTTCTGAAAATTTGAGGAGAAAGTCCTGCATTATCAGTAGTTCCTTTAAAGGTAAATGGATTAAACTCCCCAGTGAAAAGGAAGGGAATGACAAAATGGATAAAAGAGTATGACCCAACTATTTATTGTTTACAAAATACTCACCTCGAATTCAAAGACACAAGTAGCTTGAAAGTGAAAGAATGCAAAACTATATATACCAGGTCTAGTGACCAAAATGGAGCTGGGGAAGCTATACTAATATCAGATAGACATTAAGGGAAAAACTGCTATGAGGTACAAAGAAGGTCACTGTATCCTGATAAACAGGAAAATTTAATAAGAAGTCATGACAATTATACATATATATGCACCTAATAGCAGAGCAGCAAAATACATTGTTCTGGTTTGAAGCTGTTATGTACCCCAGAGAAGGCCACATTCTTTTTTTAATGCAATTTTATTGAGATACATTCATATAGAAGATACTCATCCAAAGTGTACAATCAAGAGTTCAGAGTATCACCATAGAGATGTGCATTCATCACCATAATTGGTTTTTGAACATTTTCATTACTCCAAAAAAAAAAGAATTAAAAATAAAAATAAAAAAGAATACCCAAAACATCCCCAACCCCTTATCCCCACCAATTATTTATTTATTTTTTGTCTTTGTTTTCTTACTCATCTGTTCATACACTAGATAAAGGGAGTGTCAGTCACAAGATTTGCACAATTATGCAGTCACACCTTAAGAGCTGTATAGTTATACAGTCATCTTCAAGAATCAAGGCTACTGAATTATAGTTCAGCAGTTTCAGATATTTCCTTCTAGCTATTCCAATACACCAAAAATTAAAAAGGGAAAACTATAATTCATGAGGATAGCCTCCAAAATGACCTCTCAAATCTGTTTGAAACTTCTTGGTCACTGAAACTATTTTGTTTCATTCCTCTTCCCCTTTTTGGTCCAAGAAGGGTTTCTTAATCCCATGATGTCAGGGCCAGGCTCATCCCTAGGAATCATGTCCCACATTGCCAGAGAGATTTACACCCCTGGGAGTCATGTCCCAAGTAGAGGGGCAGACAGTGAGTTAATTTTAAGAGTTAGCTTAGAGAGAGAGGCAACATCTTAGCAAAAAGATGTTCCCTAGAGTGACCCTTAGCCATAATTATAAGTAGGTTTAGCTTCTCCTTTGCAGGAATATGTTTCATAAGGGCAAGCCCCAAGATCGAGGGTTTGGCCTATTAAATTGGTAGTTCCCAATGCTTGCAAGGGTATCAGGAATTCCCCTGCTGGGGAATTTTAATATTTCCACAATTTTCCACAGTTCCTCAAGGGGGGTTTGCAAATACGTTTTTATTCTCTGCCCAAATTACTCTGGGATGATTCAGGGCATGACACTAACTGGTAAAAACCAACAAGATCTCACTCTATTCAAGGTTCCATGCAGTTAAGTTGCTCGAATAAACTGACCATACAAGTTAAATTAGATAATGTGCTACAGAATATATAAATTTTCCACCAAATAAACATCTCTTCCTTTGGTCTCACACAGAAGTTGAAGTTTTAAAATATAATCAATATCATCCTTTACATTTTAGTCTGATTTGCCTTAGTCCTAACCAGATCAGCTTCATTCATGTCTTTAGTTGAGGTCTGATCTCTTTTTCAGCTTTTTAAACAGTTGCTGTATGGGGTAACACTGACTTTCACAGCTGCATAATGTTAGCTCTGAGTGTCAGGTGTCACATAGATACCTGAAGTTCCAGGGACTGATCAGGCTGTACACAAAGAGCCTAGCATCTCAGAATTTAGAAATAACTATAACAACTCAGGAATAGAGGTGACTGCTATAAGAGCTTACAATCTAAGAACCTTTACAGTAAGCCTTCCCCTAAAAACCTATGCTCTCAAATTCAATTCTCAGAGTTTGCACATTATATTCACTCCATATTAGTGAGGCTTTATATTAGTCTTTTATTTTCTGGCTTATTTCACTGAACATACTGTCTTCCAGATTCATTCACCTGGTTGCATATCTCACAACTTCATTTCTTCTTGCAGCCACTAATATTCCATTGTAAATACCAGTGTGCAAATGTCCATTCATGTCCCTGCTTTCAGTTCTTCTAATATCTACCTAATATCCAGTGTTCCAGTTTGCTAATGCTGCCGGAATGCAAAACACCAGAAATGGATAGGCTTTTATAAAAGGGGGTTCATTTGGTTACACAGTTACAAGTCTATAAGGCCATAAAGTATCCAAGGTAACAAACTGACACTCAGGTACTTCCACTGGAGGATGGCCAGTGGTGTCTGGAAAATCTCTGTTAGCTGGGAAAGCATGTGGCTGGTGTCTGCTTCAGAGATCTGGTTTCAAAATGGCTTTCCCCCAAGATGTTCCTCTCTCAGCAACTCTGTGTTCTTCAAAGTGTTCCTCTTGGCTATAGCAAGCTTGCTCCTTCTGCCTGAGTTTATATAGTGCTCTAGTAAACCAATCAAGGCCCAAGCTGAATGAGCAGGGCCACACCTCCATGGAAACTATCCAACCAGAGTTATCACCCATAGTTGGGTGGGTCACATCTCCATGGAAACAATCAATCAAAGAATTACAATCTAATCTACACTAATAAGTCTGCCCACACAAGATTGCATCAAAGATAATGGCATTTTGGGATACATAATACATTTAAAACAGCACATCTGGGTTGCAGGATCATATGGAAACCCAGTACTTGACTTCCTGTGGAAACACCACACTGCCCTCCAGATGGGCAGCACCAGTCTACTTCCCTTCCAAAAATGAATAGGTACATCCCTCTCTCAGAATTTTTCTACCACTTATATCTTTCTGTTTATTATTTAAACAGTTTTATCCACATACCACACAATCCATCCTAAGTAAACAATCAATGGTTCCTGTTATAATCAAATGGTTATGCATTCAGCATCACAGTCTATATGAGGACATTTCCATTGTTTCTGCAAAGAAAGAAGAGGGAAAATAATGAAAATAAAAAAAAATGAAATAAAAAGGAGAAACAACAATAACTCCAAGAATCCTATACCCCACCCTTATATCCCCCTCTTACTTGGCTTCTCTATGTTGCCTTTGTTACATTTCATGGAAATATATTACAATGTTACTAGTAACTATAGAGTCCAACTTGCATTCATTGTACTTTTCCCTATACCATCCCATTTTTAACACTTTGCAATGCTGACATTCATTATTTCTCCTTCATTAAAAAAAAAAAATCTTATATTTGTATGTTTAATCACCATCACTGCCCACTCTAGGTTTTGCTAAGTTACATAGTCTCAGTCCTTATCGTCTATATTTCCTTCTGGTGTCATACATGTCCCTAGATTTCCCCTTCCAATCTTACTCACACTCAGCTTTGTTCAGTGTACTTACAATACTGTGCTATCAACTACCATTTTGACTTTTGGATTTTATATGTCTTATCTTATTTTCTTTTCTCTCTCTCTCTTTTTACCCTTACTGAGAGTCTTCATTCCTATACTCTTCTCCAAACCTCTCTCTCCTGTCTTTTCCTAACTGCCCATAGGGCTCCCTTTAGTATTTCCTGTAGAGCGCATCTGTTGTTCACAAACTCTCTCAGTGTCTGTTTGTCTAAAAATATTTTAAATTATCTCTAATTTTTGAAGGACAGTTTTTCTGGATATATATTCTTGACTGGCAGTTTTTCTCTTTCAGTGTCTTAAATATATCATACTGCTGCCTTCTTGCCTCCACAGTTTCCACTGAAAAATCCACACATAGTCTTATCAAGCTTGCCTTGTATGTGATGGACTGCTATTCTCTTGCTGCTTTCAGAATATTCTCTTTGTCTTTGACATTTGACAATTTGATTAATAAGTATCTTGGGGTAGGCCTGTTTGGGTCTATTCTGTTTGGGGTATGTTGCAATTCTTGGATCTGTAACTTCACATCTTTCATAAGAGATAGGAAATTTTCAGTGATTGTATTCTCCATTATTCTTTCTGCCCCTTTTCCCTTCTCTTCTCCTTCTGGGACACCCATGGGTGTATAGTCATGTATATTCATGCACTTCATGTTGTCTTTCAATTCCCTGAGAATCTGTATTTTTCCATTCTTTTCCCTATCTGTTCTTTGTGTGTAGGATTTCAGATGTTCTGTCCTCTAGTTCACTTATCCTTTCTTCTGCCTCTTCAAATCTGCTATTGTATGTCTCCATTGTGTTTTTCATCTCTTCTATTGTGACTTAAATTCCCATAAGTTCTGCCATTTGTATTTTCAAACATTTTTGTTGTTCCTTATGTTCACCCAGTGTCTCCTTTATTTCCTTCATCACTTTTGCCATATCTTCCCTCCAATCATTGATTAGATTTTTGAATTGATTTAACATGTTTGTTTGAACATCTTTAATTAGTTGTTTCAACTCCTGTATCTCACTTGAGGTGCTAGTTTCTTCCTTTGACTGGCACATATCTTCCTTTTTCCTAGTAGGGCTCATAATTTTTTGTGTCTAGACATCTGGTTTCCTTGATTAGTTTATTCTAGAGGCTGTTTACACTTTTACCTAGGGTTTTCTTGTTCATTGGCTTTGTTTGCTATCTGTTCTTTGGCATTCAGTTCAACTTAGTCTAGACCTGTAGCTTAGCTTCTTTTTAACTGATGAGAAGTTTTCAGCCATTGTTATTCTGGTTCTTGCACTGCCTATGTGGAACTTTTTTTTTTAGGAGGGTCTATCCAAATATTATCAACCCCAAACAGATTTTCCCAGAACAGATAGGCCCAGGGCTCTGGGGGATGGTATTATCAGCATCATCTTTCCCTTTGGATGACACCCAGAAGGTTGTCAGACTTTTCTGTGAGGCCTATAGACTCTGTGCTTTTCCTATCCTACCCAGCAGGTGGTGCTTGTCAGTCTTCTGCTCCATACCAGCATAAAGAGGTGCAATGTCTTTAATTCTTATCAGACCCTGTCCCTGTCAGGTGTGTGATTCTGACCAAGGGTGAGTCAGAAGCCAAGCTTAGGCTGTTTTTTTTTTCTCCCATCCCCTGGGGTCTGAATTTTCTGAAGGAAAGTAGCCACTTGAGCTGGGCCCTGCCACCGCCTCTTATTGGGGGAGGATATACCCTTTAGGGAATTACCTCCTTCACTTCAATCCTTAATTTTTCTCTCAGACCTATGTTAAGTTCACCCTTGCTTGGCAAGTTCAGAGCTGACAATTGAAAATGCCTGAAGCTTTCTCTAATGAGCTATATAGAATGGTTTAAAAAAAGAGAGAAGAAAAAAATCCCCTTTTCATAGCAAATCCCCAGCCTGGCCTCTGTCTTTATTTAGTTATTTTTTTCCCACCAGCCCTGCTTCATCTAGGCTAAGTGAGATCTCAGGTCTCCTTTCCTGCTTGCTTCAGGTTCCTCTATTTTCATAGCTTGTATTCAGTAGTTCAAATTTGTTAATTAAAACTGTAAGTGGGCCCTGGTTGAGCTACCTCCCCTTGCTCCCAGAAGATCACTTTTCCCACACGGGAGTGTTCCAACTCAGCCTGCAGTGCAAATGGGGGAGGGACACCAGTTCCACAGTTTGGGGGGCTTTACTTAGAGTTATACACTGTGGTCTTGGCCCTTTCACCCATTCCAGACTGGTGTATGATGTGTGTACAGTCACAAATATCTCCCAAACATATGTTCCAAACTCTTTACTAGTTGTTCCTGGCTGCTTGCTAGCTGCTTTATAAGAATAACTAAATTCCACACCTCCCTATGCTACCTTCTTGCCCTTCGGCTCTTGACAATGTTCTTTTTTTTGTTTTGTTTTTGTTGTTTTTTTTTATTCATTTTATTGAGATATATTCACACACCATGCAGTCATACAAAACAAATCGTACATTCGATTGTTCACAGTACCACCACACAGCTGCACATTCATCACGAAAATCAATCCCCGACACCTTCATTACCACACACACAAAAATAACAAAAATAATAATTAAAGTGAAAAAGAGCAATTAAAGTAAAAGAGAACACTGGGTGCCTTTGTCTGTTTGTTTGTTTGTTTCCTTCCCCCATTTTTCTACTCATCTATCCATAAACTAGACAAAGGGGAGTGCAGTCCTTATGGCTTTCCCAATCCCATTGTCACCCCTCATAAGCTACATTTTTATATAATCATGTTCAAGATTCATGGGTTCTGGGTCGTAGTTTGATAGTTTCAGGTATCTACTGCCAGTTACCCCAATTCACTAGAACCCAAAGAGGGTTGCCTATATTGTGCGTAAGAGTGCCCACCAGAGTGACCTCTCAGCTCATTTTGGAATCTCTCTGCCACTGAAACTTATTTCATTTCCTTTCATTTCCCCCTTTTGGTCAAGAAGATGTTCTCCATCCCACGATGCCGGTTCTACATTCCTTCCTAGGAGTCATATTCCATGTTACCAGGGAGATTCACTCCCCTGGGTGTCTGATCCCACATAGAGGGGAGGGCAGTGATTTCATCCTTCAGGTTGGCTTAGCTAGAGAGAGAGGGCCACATCTGAGCAACAAAGAGGCGTTCGGGAGGAGGCTCTTAGGCACAATTATAGGGAGGCCTAGCCTCTCCTTTGCTGCAACAGTCTTCCCAATGGCAAGTCCTGTGGTAGAGGGCTCAACCCATCAAGCCACCAGTCCCCCATGTCTGTGAGCACACCAGCAACCATCGAGATGGGGCAGGCCAATACTCCTGCATTCTCCGCCAGCTTCTCAAGGGGGCTCTGCATATTTTTTTCCTTTTTTTTTTTTTTAAACTTTTTTTTTAAATCAACTGTATAAAAAATAAAAAAATTTAAAAATTTAAAAAAAACATACAATAAAAGAACATTTCAAAGAGACCATAACAAGGGAGTAAGAAAAAGACAACTAACCTAAGATAACTACTTTACTTCCAACATGTTCCTACTCTACCCCAAGAAAGTAACCTAATATAGCAGCATTTCTGTGAACTTGTTCCTACTATGCCCATCAGAAATTAACAGACCATAGTTATTCCTGGGCATTCCCAGAACATCAAATTTACCCACGACAGCTTATCTGTTCTTATTGGATTATCATTCCCTCTTCCTTAATTGCTCTCTATCGCTAGTTCCCCTACATTCTACATTATAAACCATTTGTTTTACATTTTTCAATGTTCACATTAGTGGTAGCATATAATATTTCTCTTTTTGTGCCTGGCTTATTTCACTCAGCATTATGTCTTCAAGGTTCATCCATGTTGTCATATGTTTCACGACATCGTTCCTTCTTACTGCCACGTAGTATTCCATCATGTGTATATACCACATTTTATTTACCACCCATCTGTTGAAGGACATTTGGGTTGTTTCCATCTCTTGGCAATTGTGAATAATGCTGCTATGAACATTGGCGTGCAGATATCTGTTCGTGTCACTGCTTTCCAATCTTCTGCGTATATACCAAGAAGTGCAATCACTGGATTGAAGGGTAACTCTATATCTAGTTTTCTAAGGAACTGCCAGACTGACTTCCAGAGTGGCTGAACCATTTATACAGTCCCACCAACAATGAATAAGAGTTCCAATTTCTCCACATCCCCTCCAGCATTTGTAGTTTCCTGTTTGTTTAATGACAGCCATTCTAATTGGTGTAAGACGGTATCTCATTGTGGTCTTAATTTGCATCTCTCTAATAGCTAGTGAAGCTGAACATTTTTTTCATGTGTTTCTTGGCCATTTGTATTTCCTCTTCAGAGAACTGTCTTTTCATATCTTTTGCCCATTTTGTAATTGGGCTGTCTGTACTATCGTCATTGAGTTGTAGGATTTCTTTATATATATGTCAGATACATGGTTTCCAAAAATTTTTCCCATTGAGTTGGCTGCCTCTTTACATTTTTGACAAATTCTTTTGAGGTACAGAAACTTCTAAACTTGAGGAGTTCCCATTTATCTATTTTTTCTTTTGTTGCTTGTGCTTTGGGTGTAAAGTCTAAGAAGTGGCCACATAACACAAGGTCTTGAAGATGTTTCCCTACATTATCTTCTAGGAGTTTTATGGTACTTTCTTTTATGTTGAGATCTTTGATCCATTTTGAGTTAATTTTTGTGTAGGGTGTGAGGTAGGGGTCCTCTTTCACTCTTTTGTATATGGATATCCAACTCTCCCAGTCTCATTTGTTGAAAAGACCCAGTTCAGTGACTTTGGGGGCCTGACAATGTTCTTTTAATCCATCCCTGTGAGTGTAGACCTGTTGGGGGGTGGTACCTTTTGATTAGGTTGTTTCAATTGAGATATGAGCCATGCAATTCAAGTTGGGTCTTAATCCTTTATGGGAGTCCTTTATAGGAGGATAAAAGATAGAAAAAAGCCAGAGATCTCAGAGAGAGAAACACCCAGAGATACTGAGAGGACCCAAAGAAGCTGAGAAAGGAGGCTGCTGGAGCCAGAAGCTGAAAGCAATGAGACCCAGGAGCAAAGGACAAGCTGACATCAGCCACGTGCCTTCCCATGTGACACAGTAACTCTGGATGCAAGCAACCTGTCTTCAGAGTCCTGGTCTCATCCTGCTGATGCCTTAACTGGGACATTTTCATGGCCTTAGATCTCTGTCACAAACCAGTTTAGCCATAAGACCTAGAACATGCCAGGCCCAGAGTTAGACATGAGTTTAATAGGACTTACAGGAGTTCTGGTTTCACAGAGGTGATGGGCTGAGAAAGATGGAATTTAGTGCTACACAAAATCAGGGGGTGCTGGGGGGTGGTTTATAAGAGTTAGGACAAGTTGGGGATGAGAACAGTTATGACAGGGTCTTGTGACACAAGGGTGTGGAGATTATCAACAGTGATCAGGGGAGGGGAGTTCCAATGCTTTGTTTTCTATACATTTTTTCCTCCCCTGGGAAGGTCTGATGACTTTTAACATCTGTTCCAGTCAAGTAGGCAACTTGGTGAAATCAGAGGGGAGGGCCCCCACAAACTGTAAATTTGTAAATGAATAAATCCCCATTGTAAATGCCAACTTATTTCTGGTATATTGCATTGCAGCAGCTTTAGCAAGCAGAAACATACATAAAGCAAATCTTCGCAGATTTGAAGGGATAGCTAGATGGTTCTACATTAACACGAAGATACGTCAAAATGCCAGCTTCAGTAACAGACTGAACATCTAGAAAGAAGATCAATAAGAAAAAAAACTTGAATGACTAAAAAAAAAAATCCTTCTAGACCTAACAGATATATATATATATATATGACAACAGCAGCAGAATGCATATTATTCTCTGGTGTACATGAGTCATTCTGTCATTCTCCAGGACAGAACATATGTTAGATCAGAAAATGAGTCTCAGTAAATTTAAAAATATTAAAATCATACAACTTATCTTTTACAACTTATCTTCTCCAACTTCTCTTCATTCGTCATCATCGAAATGAAGCCAGAAATCAAAAACAGAGGAAGAACTGGAAATTCTCTAATACATGAAATTTAAAAAACACATCTAAAACAACAAATGGATGAAAGATGAAATCACAAGATAAATTAGGAAATATTTAGAGGTGAAGGAAAATAAAAAACAAAATATGAGAAAATGTATGGATTGCAGTAAAGGCAGTGCTGAGAGGGAAATGTATAGCTCTAAATTCTTATGTTAAAAAAGAAGAAAGGTCTCCAATTAGACACCTAACCTCACAACTGTAGGATCTAGAAAAACAAGAGCAAACTAAACCTAAAGCAAGCAGAAGGAAGATTACAAAGATTTGTGTGAAGACAAATGACAGAGAATAATAATAATAATAATAATAATAATAATAATAATAATAATAATAATAATAATAAAACAATACAGAGAATCAATGAAAACAAAAGGTGGCTTTGGGAAAGATAAATAAAGTCAATAAAGTTTTAGATAAACTGATAAAGAAAAAAAAAAGAGGATGCAATTAACTAAATTCCAAAATGAAAGGAAGGAAATTAATACAGACCCCACAGAAATAAAAAGAATAGCATGAACAACTGTACACTAACAAATTAGATAACTGAAAACAAAAAGAATGGCCTGAACAACTGTACAGTAACAAATTAGGTAACTGAGATGAAATGGATAATTCCTACAAGGACACAATCAATCTAAAAATATCAAAAAGAAATGGAAGATTTTGACATACCAACAACAAGTAAAGAGATTGAATCAGTAATCAAAACTTCAAATCAAAGAAAAGCTGAGGAGCTTTTGGCTACACTAGTGAATTTTATCAAACACTCCAAGAAGAATTAACACCAATAAGGTAGAGGATAGAGCACCTCATCACTCATCCTAAGAGGTCCACATCACCCTCATAGCAAAGCCAGATAAAGATAGTATAAGAAAGAAAAATAACAGACCAATATCCTTTATGAATGTAGATGTAAAAAGTCCTTAACAAAATACTAGCAAACTGAAACCAACATCATATTAGAAAGAATATACACCATGATCAGTTGGGATCTATCCCAGGTATTCAAGGGTTGTTAAACATAAGAAAATCATTTAACTAATGGATCACATTAATAGAATGAAGGGGAAAAAAACACATGATCATATCAATTGGCACAGAAAAAATACTAGACAAAATCCAGAAATTCTTCTTGATAAAAAACATTCAGGAAACTAGAATCAGAAAGACACTTCCTCAACATGATAAAGGCCATATATGAAAAACCCACAGCTAACACCATACATAATTTTAAATAACTGACAGCATTCCCTCTAAGATCAGTAACAAGACTAGATGTCCACTGTTCCCTTTGTTATTCAACAATGTACTGGAAATTTTAGCTAGAGCCATTAGACCAGTAAAAGGAATAAAAGTCAAAGAAATTTGAAAGGAAGAAGTAAAACTTTCCCTACTTGCATATGACATGATCCTATGTTTTAATTTCCTAAACTGATCAAGTAAATACCATGAAAGGGGTCAGCTTAAATAATGGGAATTTATTTGCTCATGCATTTGAAGCTAACAGAAAGTCCAAATCAAGGCATCATCAAAATGATGCTGTCTTCCAAAGGACTGGTGATGTTCTGGGGCTGACTGCCACTGATCCTTGGCTTCTCTGTCACATGGCAAGACACATGGTGGCATCTCCTGATCACTCCCTTGTCTTCCAGGTTCTGTTGAGGTCCAGCCTCTCGTATCCTCCGGTTTTCTCTTTCTCTGAATTTCACTCTCTTGTAAAGGATTCCAGTAATAGGATTAAGACCAGTGCTCACCGAGGTGGGGCATACCTTAATTAAAGTGACCTCATCAAAAGGTCCTATTACAATGGGTTCAAACTCACAGGATTGGATTAAATTTAAAAATATGTTTTTTTCTGAGATACATACAGCTTCAAACTACCACATCCTATATATAGAAAATCTTGAAAAATCCTCAACAAAGCCAATAGAAAACAAAACAAATCCATAAAAATGGCTGAATATATCACTGACAGGCAAAAATCAGTGGTATTCTGATACATTAGTAATGAACAATCTGAAGAGGAAATCAAGACAAAAATTGCTTTTGTGATAACATCTAAAATAAATATCTAGAAATAAATTTAACCAAAGGTATAATGGACTTATGAAAAGAAAACCACAAAATATTGTTGTAAGAAACCAAAGAAAACCTAAATTAATGGAGAAATATTCTGTATTCATTGATTGGAAGACAAAATATTTTTAAGATGTCAATTCTACACAGTGGCTTACAGATTCAACACAACCCCAATCAAAATTCTAAAAGCTTTCTGTGCAGAAATGGAAAAGCCAGTCATCTAATGTAATGAAGGGAGAGAGGATTCTGGAATGATGATGGAGTAGGGAGCTCCAGGACTCAGTCCCTCCACCAAAACAACTATTAAAGAGGCAGGAACAGTCTGAAACAACAATTTTGAAACTCTAGAGGTCAGAAGAACACTGTGCAGGATATGGGGAAGAGCAGGAGGAAAAGGATAATACATTGCAGTGAAGAACAGCAAATTGCTCTCTCTGCATGATAACTACCAGTGCCCATCCCCCACTCTCATGGCAGGCAACACAGGGTCCAGCCCCTGGGTAGCTCACTGGTGATAGATCAGGGATGGGCATGGCTGATCACTGATCATGCCTTTTGATTAACAAATTTGGATCACTGGAGGCCTGGATCTGATGTCAGCCATTGTTTCATCCTTTCCCAGACAGGGACAGTGGCATTGATGACTTAAGGATGCTGCACTTCCTCAGGGCTGTAGGGGACAGTTAATTAAAGGGTTGCATTTGCTAGGCAGGCCAGGAAGGCTCAGCTTGGGAAGCCACTGGAGAAGCTTTTGGTACCTTTCCTGACCTCCTTTCCAGGGCACTCTGGAGTTGGTCTGTGCCCCTTCTATGGGTCCATGGCCCTGCTTTGGCTGGGAAAGACTCATGTGGGAAGGTCCTCTCTGGTGTGCTTACTCCCAGAATTTGCCATCCAGGCAAAAACAGCTTGAGGCAAGGAAAGGAAGGTAAAAATCTATGGAGGTGGACATTGTGGGGCAAAGGCCTGCCGTTTTCAAACACCTGAGAGAGGTAGATCTGTATCCTGGGAAACAAAGGGGAAACTGCACCCCTACAAACAGGGGCACTCCAAAAGAACTAATAATCAAAATCCCAGTACAAGACAGAGGTCCAGTAGGACAGGGAAAATGACTGCACACAGCATTCATCACGGGCAGACCATCCTGATGGGAGGGCTGAAGCTCAAAAAAATGTGTCTTATCATCAGCTCATTACAAAATCAAGAAACAGATACCTCAGGGAATAAATCCCATAGTTAATATTTTTAAATATTAAAATGTAAAGTGTGCAACAAGAGTACAAGACAAAGAAATAGGAAATGATGGCCCATCCAAAGGAAGAGAATAAAAATCCAGAGAAAAAGAACATAATGTGAACATACTGAACAAAACTTTTTAAAAAACAACCTTAAAAATGCTCAAGGAGATGAAGAAAAATGAAGATAAAATACAAAATGATCTCAAGAAAACAATGAATGGGTAACATGAGAATCCTAGTAGAGAAACAGAAATTTTACAAAGGAACCAAACAGAACTACTGGAGTAGAAGACCACAAAAACTGAAATGAAAAATTTCCAAGAGAGTTTCAAGCACAAGTTTGAGCTAGCATAATAATGAATCAGTGAAGTTGAAGACAAGTGTGGTTTGAAGCTATATGTACCCCATAGAAGCAAGTTCTTAAATATAATCCATTCCTGTGGATGTACATCCATTGTAAGTGAAATTTTGATGAGATTACTTCAGGATGGATCTTAATCCTATTACTGGAGTCCTTTATAAATGGACTGAATACATGGGAAGAGAGAAAGCCAAGGAAGAAAGATGCTGAAAGCAACAAAACCCAGAAGAGAAGAGAGAAAGCATCAGAAGCCACCATCTGCCTTGTCATGTGGCAGAGGGATCAAGAGCCGCTGAAAATGGTCTTTGGGAAGAAAGCATTGCCTTTGTGATACCTTGATTTGGACATTTTCCTGGCCTCAAACTGTAAAATAATAAATTCCTATTATTTAAGCTAAACCATTTCATGGTATTTACTTTAAGAAGCCTAGGAAATTAAAACAACAAGACACTTCAAATGAGTCAGGCTGAAGAGCAGAAAGGCAAAAGGAATTGTTAAAAGTAAAAATAGCCTAAAATACCTCTGGGACTCTGTTGAGCATACCAATGTAGAACATTATGGGTGTCCCAGAAGGAGAAGAAAGAGAGAAAGGGGCAGAAGGGGTATTCAAAGAAATAACAAAGAGAACTTCCCAACTTTAGTGAAAGATGTGAATATGGACATCCAAGAAGCCCAGAAAATACCAAATAGATTAAACATGAAGAATATCCCATCATATATTGATCACATTACCAAATGCAAAGGACAAGGAGAGAGTTCTGAAAGGTGCAAGAAAAAAGCAACATGTTATATACAAGAGACACAATTAGATTGAGTGCTAATTTCTGATCAGAAACCATGGAGGCAAGAAAGTAGTGGGTTGAAATACTTACAGTGCTAAAAGAAAACAACTGCAATTCAATAATTTTATATCTAGTGAGACTTTCTTTCAAAAGTGAGGGGTGGGGGATTAAGTCATTCTCAGAAAAAGAAAAGCTGAGGGAGTTCCTCAACATAGGCCTGCCATCCATGCAGTGCTAAAGAGTGTTCTTCAGACTGAAATGAAAGAACAAAAGACAGTGGTTCAAAACAGCACAAAGAAATAAAGACCTATGTTAAGTGTAATCATTTGGGGAATTATAAATGCCAGTATTATTCCAGTGTATTGTTCAGTATATAACTTCACTTTTACTTCCCACAGGTGCAAAAATGCAAATGCATGAAAAGTAATGATAAATCTATGGTTTTGGACATACGATGTTCAAAGATATAAGTGGCAACAAGTACAAAAAAAGTGGGGGGACAGAGGGTTATAGAAAAAGCATATGTCCATGCTATTGAAGTTAAGTTGGTATCAGACTACATATTATTGTTATATATTTAAGATGTAAAGTTTTAACCCCATGGTAACCACAAGGAAAATAGATGAAAAATATATCCAGATAGAAATGAGAAGGCACTCAATATGATATAACCCCAAAGAGTCAAATAAATGTAAAAGTAGGTGTTAATGAAAGGGAGGGTCAAAAAAGATATGACTTACAAAGGCAAGATACAAAATGGCAGAAGAAAGTCTGTATTGTCAGTAGTGACTTTAAATGTAAATGGATTAAACTCTCCAGTCACAAGGCAGAGATTGGCAGAATGGATAAAAAAGCATGACCCAACTATATGCTGTCAGCAAGAGACTCACTTTAAATTCAAAAATACAAGTAGCTTGAATGTCAAAGGATAGAAAACATATACCATGCAAGTAGTAACCAAAAGATTGCTGGGGTAGCTATCCTAATATCAGATGAAATTGACTTTAAGTAAAAAACTATTATGAGGGACAAAGACATTATATACTGATAAAGGGGGCAATTCAACAAGATTTAACAATTATAAATAAATATGCAGCCAACTGCAGAGTCCCAAAATATATGAAGCAAAGACATGAAGGGAGAAATTGATGGCTCTGTGTTAGGAGTAGGTCACTTTAATAAATCACTTTCAGTAATGGATAGAACATCTAGTAGGAGTATCAGTAAGGAAATAGAATATGTGAATGATACTCTGAATCAACTAGACTAACAGATATATATATAGAACACTGCACCCAACAAAAATAGAATACAAATTCTCAAGTGAACATGGAACATTCTTCAGAATAGACCATATGTTAGGTCACAAAACAAGTCTCAATAAATTAAAAAAACATTGAATCATAACATGTATTCTACAACCACAATGGAATGAAGCTAGAGATCAATAACAGGGAGAAATAGAAAATTCACAAATATGTGAAAATTTTAAAATAAATTACTCTTAAACTACCAATGGGTTAAAGAAGAAATCAGAAGTGAAATTCGGAAATACCTTGTGGCAAATTGAAATGAAAATACAACATACCAATCTTAAGGGATACAGTGAAGGCAACACTAAGATGGAAATTTATAGCTCTAAGTGCTTACATTAGAAAAGAAGAAAGACTTCAAATCAGAGACCTTACCTCAAAACTGTAAGAATTAGGAAAAGAAGAGAAACTAAATTTAAAGTGAACAGAAGGAAGGAAATAGCAAAGATTAGAGTGGCGATGAATGAAACAGAATACAAAGAAAAGAAGTAGAGAGACTAAACAAAACAAAAAGTTGGTTTTTTGAAAGAATCAACAAAATTGACAAATTGTTAGCACAACTGACAAAGATGAAAAGAGAAAGGACGCAAATAACTGAAATTAGAAATGAAGAGTGGGGCATTACAGCTGACCCTATTGAAATAAAAAGGAACTTTACTAGGACAATATAAACAACTGTACACCAATAGATTAGATAACGTTGATAAAATGTAAAAAATTCTTAGAAACCCACAAACTACCTTTATTGACATAAGAAGATACTGAAGATCTCAACAAACCAATTACTACTAAAGAGATTGTATCAATAATCAGAAACCTCCTAACAAAGAAATGCCCAGGACAAGATGGCTTCACGGGGAATTCTAACAAGCATTCCATGAAGACTTAACTCCAATTCTGCTCAAAATCTTCTAAAAAGTTGAAGAGGAGGGAACACTACCTCATTCACTTTATGAGGCCAACATCACCCAAATACCAAAGCCAGAGAAAGATACCAAAAGGAAAGAAAACTACAGACCAATATATATTAAGAATATAGATGCAAAAGTCCTCAACAGAATACTAGCAAACCAAATCCAACAGCATATTAAAAGAATATGCACCATCATCAAGTGAGACTTATCCCTGTTATGCACGATTCATTCAATGTGAAGAAATCAATTAATGTAATACACCACATTAACAGACTTAAGAATACAAACCATGTGATCATCTCACTTGATAAAGAAAGGCATTTAACAAAATCCAGCACCCTCTTTTGATGAAAACACTTAGAACACTAAGAACAGAAGTAAACTTCCTGAACATACAGGATATACATGCAAAGCCCACAGCTAACATTCTGCTTAATTGTGAAAGACTATAAGCTTTCCTGCTAAGGTGAGGAAGAAGATCATGCCCACTATCACTTCTGTTATTGAATTACTGGAAATTCTTGCCAATGCAGTCAGGCAAGAAAAGGAAATACATGGCATCTGAATTGGGAAGGAAGAAGTAATACTTTCCTGATTTGCAGATGATATGATTCTATTACAGAAAATCCCCCAAAATGCACAATAAAACTTCTAGAGCTAATAAATAAATTCAGCAAAGTGGTGGAGTATAAGATCAACACCCAAAAATCAGTAGTGTTTTTATACACAAGCAATGAACAGTAGGAAGAAGAAATCAAGAACAAAAAATCCATTCACAATAGAAACTAAAAGATCCAAACATCCAGGAATAAACCTAACCATGGATGTAAAGGACTTGTACACAGAAAACTATAAAACATTGCCAAAAGAAGTCAAAGAAGACCTAAGTAAGTGGAAGGATATTCTGTGTTCGTGGATTGAAAACTAAATGTTGTTAAGAAGTCTGTCCTACCCAAAGCAATTTATAGATTCCATGCAATCCCAATCAAATTCCAACAACCTTTTTGCAGAAATGGAAAAGCCAATTATCAAATTTAAATGGAAGGGTAAAGGGCTCCAAATAGCCAAAGCCATCATTCAAAAGAAGAATGAAGTTTTAAGAGTCACACTTCCTGATCTGAAAACTTCCTAAAAAGCCACAATAATCAAAACAGATTGCTATTGGCAAAAGGAAAGACATGTAGACCAATGGAATAGAATTGAGAGCTCAGAAATGAACCCTCATTTGTATGGCCAGCTGATTTTTGACAAAGTGGTAAACACCACTCAACAGGGAAAGAACAGTCTCTTCAAAAAATCGTGCTTGGAAAACTGGATCTCTGTTTGAAAAAAAGAGTAGGAACCCCTACCTCATACTTGATGCAAAATCAATTCAAAATGGATCAAAGACCTAAATATAAGAGCTAGAACTATCAAACTCCTAGAAGAAAATATAGGGATGCATTTCAGGATCTTGTGTTAGTCAATGGTTTATTTGACTTACATCCAAAGCAGAAGCAACAAAAGAAAAAATAGATAAATGGGAGCTCATTAAAATTAAAAAGTTTTGTACCTCAAAGGACTTTATCATGAACATAAAATTACAACCTACCCAATGGGAGAAAATATTTGGAAACCACATATTTGAGAAAGGTTTATTAACTGGAATATATAAAGAAATCCTTCCACTTAAAAATCAAAAGACAAACAACCCAATTAAAAAATGGGCTAAAGACTTGAATAGACATCTCTCCAAAGAAGATATACAAATGGCCAGAAAGAACCTGAAAATATGCTCAGCATCATTAGTCATCAGGGAAATGCAAATCAAAACTACAATGAGGTATCATTTCACACCCATTAGAGCAGCTGCTTGTATAAAAATGGAAAATAACAAATGTTGGAAAGGATGTGGAGAAATAGGAACATTCATTCATTGCTGGTGAGAATGCAAAATTGTGCAGCTACTATGGAAGACATTGTGGTGGTTCCTGAGAAAGCTAAGTATGGAACTACCATATGATCTGGCAATCTCACTATTCAGTATAAACTGAACAGATATTTGAACTCCAATGTTCACAGCAGCATTATTCATAATTGCTAAAAGATGGAAGCAACTCAAGTGTCCATCAGCTTATGAATGGGTAAATAAAATGTGGTACACACATACAATGGAATATTATTCAGCCATAAAGGAATGAAGTCCTGATAGGTGTGACAACATGGATGAGCCTTGCAGACATCATGTTGAGTGAAATAAGCCAGACACAACAGAAAAAGTATTGCATAAACTCAGTGTTTTGAAACAATTAGAATAAGCAAACTTATAGTCAGAATTTAGAATATATGTTACCAGGAGATGGGGTGGGGAAAGGGAATGAGATTTTATGGCTTTAAAATGTACAGTATTCCTATTTGGAATATAGAAATGTTGTGGCAATGGATGTTGGTGATTGTAACAGAGCATTGTGGATGTAATTAACAGCACTGAAATATATATCTGAATGCAATTAAAAGAGACAATGTTAGCTTGAATATATAGTAACAGAATAAAAAAATTAAAAAAAAATTGATGGAGCCACACTACAGAAACAATGAACCTTGAGTTAAACCATGGACTATAGTTAATAATACAGTAAAAATGTGCTATCGTCAGTTGTGACAAATTTTCCACACCAATATGGTGGTAATAATAGGGTGGTATAAGGGAATCCTGCATTTTATGTATGATTGCACTCTAAATGCATAACTTCTCTAATTAAAAAACAATAGTACTGTAATAAAAATATTTTTATGGAAGGGAAATAGGCTCCAAATAGCCAAAACCATCTTGAAAAAGAATGAAGTTGGTGGTCTCACAATTCCTAGCTTTAAAACTTACTACAAAGCTATAGCAATCAAAACAGTTTGATACTAGTACAAAGAAAGAAATATAGGCTAATGGAATCAAACTGAGAGTACATAAATCAACCCTCACATCTATGGCCAATTTATTTTTAACAGGAGTGCCAAGGTCACTTGATGGAGAAAAATGGTCTATGCAACAAACGGTCCTGGGAAACTGAATATCCATATGCAAAAGAATGTAGGTGGACCCCTACTTCACACTATGTACAGAAATCAACTCAAAATGAATCAAATGCCTAAATATAAGAACTAAAACAATAAAATTCCTAAAAGAAAAGAAAGGGAAACATCTTCAGAACTTCATGATAGGTAGTGGTTCCTTAGACTTTACACCTAAAGCACAAGCAACCAAAAAAAAAAAAAGGTAAATGGGACTTCATCAAAACTGAAAACATTTGTGCATCAAAAGACTTCTGCGTGAAGGTAAGAAGACAAACTATAGAATGGGAAAAACTATTTGGAAACCACATATCCATTAAGGGTTTAATACCAGAATATATAAGAGATCTCACAATTCAGCAACAAATAACCCAAATAAAAATGGTGAAAAAGACTTGAGCAGGTATTTCTCCAAATAGCATATTCAAATTGCCAATAATTATGTGAAAAGTTGCTCAACATCATTAGCCATAAGTAAAGGCAAATCAGAATCACAATAAGATACCATTTCACACACATTAGAATGGCTACTATTAAAAAAAATGAAAATAAGTGTTGGAGAAGATGTGGAGAAATAGGAATACTCGTTCACTGTCGGAGGGAATGCAAAATGTTGCAGCCACCATAGAAGACAGTTTGGTGGTTCCTCAGAAAACTGAGTATAGAATTATCATAAAACATGGCAATCCAACTTCAGTGTATATATCCAAAACAATTTAAAGCAAATGTTCATAGCAGTATTATTTACAATTGCTGAAAGATGGAATTAACCCAAGTGGAAAAACAAAATGTATTATACACAATGAAATACTATTCAGCTGTAAAAGAGGAATGAAGTTCTAGTACCTGCGACAACATGGATGAACCTTGAAGATGACATATTGAGTGAAATAAGCCAGACACAAAAGGGCAAACATTGTGTGACCTCACTGATATGAAATGACTAGAATAAGAAATTCATAGAGTCAGAAACTAGAATACAGGTTACCAGGGGCCATGGTAGGGGTAGGGAGTTAGGATTTAATGTTTATTGCTACAGAGTTTCAGTTTGTGGTGATGGTAAAGTTCTGTAATGGTTGGTGGTGATGGTACCACAACACTGCTCGTGTATTTAATACCGCCAAATTATATATATGACTGGTATTAATGGGGGAATTTTACTTTGTGTATATGGTCTCAGATAAAAATTAAAAAAAAATTGAACTGTATAACACAGTGAACTCTAATGTAAACTATTGACTACAGTTAATAGTATAATTATAATAATATTGTTTCATCAGTTGTAACCAAGTTACCAGACTAATGCAAATTGTTAATAATAGGTGAATCCATGTGTGAGGGGTGTTATATAGGAACTCTGTATTTTTTGAGTGATTTTTCTGCAAACATACAACTTCTCTGATATATTATTAAACCTTACTAGTAACCAAGTCAATGAATACTAAATAACAACATATAATTTCATATATTTCAGATCAAACTGTTAACACCAACTGTTGATAAAGTGGAGAAAAGGAAAGTGTCAGAAAAACTTAAATTATTATAATGACTTCTGGTGAACTTACTTTAGTATTTCTGTTGGGTATATATCTAGGACTGGAATTTTCTAGGTCATAGGATATTGATAAGATCATGTTTATTAAAACACCACAAAACAGTTTTCCAAAGTGGTGTGCCAATTTACATCCGCATCAGCAGTGAATGAGAGCTCTGGTTGTTCCACATCCCTGTTAACAGTTGGAATTTTCCAAAACATTTAACCATCCTGGGGCGGGGTGTGTTGTAGATTCAAATCTTATTGACATTTTAATTTCATTTTCCAGATTAAACAAATGAGACTGAGCACCTTTTCCTATACTTAGACACACGATGCACAGTTAAACAAAATCTGCAGGTATAAACAAGCAGAAATGAACTCAAGCAGGTAGATAGAAATTGAAGCCATGAGAATGAATAATTATATATCCTAAATAAATATTTATACAGCATTTCCTGTTCTTCAGACATAAGATATGCTGATTCTGGTGGGTTTCCATTTTGTCTATCGTTTACCCCAGAATTTGATGTCTTCCAACTCACAGAAATTTTTAAGCAAAAGTAACACAGACACCTGCAAATCCCTTTCTCTGTATCACCTTTTGAAGTTCCCCAGACTTTCAGACACAATTAAGTGGTGTCACAGCCAAAATACTATATCCAAGCTTCCAGCTTTGAATGTGAAAGGCAAACATCTAGGGGCAAACCAGAACAGTCTTTCAGACCTTCATTCTGAAAGATAATAACCAGAGTACCAGGCCTGTTTGTAATGACTTAGAGAAACAAGTTTTCAGTTTCTGGTTTTTGAAGGATTAAGATATCCTAAACAGGTAAATATACATCAGACTCTGATACATGACATTTCTGAAAATAAGCAAGATCTGCCACATGACAGTGAGAACTCACTAATTGGTGAAAACAGCTCTGGAGTCACAAAGGTCAGGTGACTTGAGACATAAAGATTCTCACAGTTACACTGCTTGTGAGGTTCCTGCATCCAGAGTCTCTTCTCTGATGAAGAAGATCTAATGAGATGAGAAGAATTTTCCAAAATATAAAAACGTTGATAGAAATCTAATTGTCATACAACTATAGCATAAGCAAGAATCAACCCATGTATACAGAACGAACAGGATGGTAAAACTGATATGAGAAACTTGCAAATTTACAGTTAGTGAAAGGAAAAGAAAGAGAATACCAGAATAAGTTTGATAAATTGCAAATGAAATTGATTAACGACTTACAGAGAAATGAAAAGATAGCCTTTTGGATTATCCTCTTTACCCAGGAAAAATAATTTACTTTGCTCTCATACAAAATTGTTGTATTCTATCAGTTTCTACAAATTAATATCTAACCTTACAGAACTATTAATGACTGTGCCCTAATTAATATTAAAAAGTAATTCAAAAAGCTTATATTATTCTAGTGTCAGACAACCCTTCCATGGTCTGGTTAGTCCCCCAGCATAACAATGAAGGTTATGAAGTCAGCACATGTTTTGGATGCTTTTTTGCTTAAAATCCTTAACAAAAATCTATCAAAAAAGTTTGAAAAGGAATTTAAGATATGTTCCCTGTATCATTAACAATTTATAACTTTGAGTACAATTGACAGCATTTGAGAAAAATATTTCTAAAGCAGCCAATATAATGTCTGGCTTAAACTGTGTGTGTGTGGGTCAGTGTGGGTGTAGAAAGAAGTATTCTCAGGTATATATTTTGTCATATATTTGATGAAGCATATAAACTAAATTGTTAGCTTAGTAAGGAGTAGCCACTCTGCTCATTTTTAAAGGTGGCATGTCTCTTTTTAAGAAATGCTTTAGATAAAAAATCATAATTGCTTGAAAGAAGCATGTTTACAATTGGGGTTATTATTTTAAAGTTGAGGTTACCTGTACAGCTATATTAAACCAGCAATTACAAAGCTCAGTAAATTCCCGTGACTCTATGAATAGCTTTAAAAAGTTGTCACACATCCAGGAATTTTTTAATAAACTTACTCATAGCTGTTGTTTTAAAATAGTTAACGCAAACAAAAGTTGCTGACTTTTATATATAATATCATCCCAAACAATCCACTCCCAATTATACCTTCTCATTCAAATATATTTCTGTCTCTATGCTAGCTATTTTATCTCTTCATACATAGAAGGGATAAGTTCCTAATAAGTTTCTTCAAAAGCTAGGCTTGTCCTATCAAAAACAGAGGTATCCTGGAGAGTTCTTAAACCTTTTTTTTTTTAATTTCTTCTTTTAAGAATTTTCTTTTCTTTTTGGGCTTTCAAATATGCCCAGTTCATTGTCAAGAAATAAAAAAAGAAGAAAGAAAGAAAGAAAGAGAGAAAGAAAGACCTCACTCATTCCACCAATATTTCTAAAAAACTGTTCTTTTCCTTTCATTCCAAACTAGGAAGGATCTAATTTGAAAGAGGACTGAGAGTTTTAGAGAAAAATAAGATAAATATGAGCAAACAACGTAAAAAAATAGGGAATGATAACTAGGGTAGATCAAATGATTAGAATCCAGATTAATTAAAAACAACATCCCTGTCTAGGTTATGAAAATCTCTCTCTGTATATTTTGTACAGTGGGTACCATTTTGGGTCTAGTTAAAAAGTTGGAGACTGCCTGGGATCAGTTACTCTGCAGCATTCAAACTGAGTTATATATAGTCCTGGAAATTCAGAAAGACTTTAGATGCCATGAAGGCATGAGTAGTTTTAAGGGAATAAATATTCAGATATCACCATTTATATGCATTCTATCCAAAAATTGATCTATTGTAGAACAAGCTTGGATTAGTTAGCATTCTCTAGGGAAACAGAATCAATGAGAGGTATCGATGACTATAAAATTTATAAAAATGACTCATGCAACTGTGGGTATGCACGAATCCAAATTCTGTAGGGCAGTCAGCAAACTGTCAACTCCAAGGAAGATGTCTGATGAACTCCTCAGGCAACGAACTGGCAACTTTGACGAACTCCTCAGGAAACACTTCGCTGGGCAGCCGAAGAAGAAGTGAAAGTCCTCTATGTGTCTCGCTTATAAGTCTTCAACTGATTAATTGAATTAAATCCAGCCAATTGCATTCTCTCATTGTGGAAGACACGCCCTTCGGTGAGTCATCAGTCACAGCTGTAGCCAACTGACTGAAAATCTAATAAACCAGCCTGTTGGTTTATTAACCAGCCACAAACATCCTTGCAGCAATTGTTAGGCCAGTGCTTGCTTGACCAGACAGCTGGGTACCATCACCTGGCCAAGTTGACACATGAACCTAACCTTCACAGGAGGCGTCATACAAGTTTTCCTTTCTTACTTTGTTTTTCACAATTGCACTTCTTGTATTATACAAAATTTTTTTAAAAAAGGCTTGCTTCTCACCCATCCTGAATCTTAATGAGGTATATTGGTAAGAGATGTAAAAAGGGACAAACCAATATGTAGGTACTGGCAGGGTTTCCTTCATTGAAAGCACCAAAAACAAACAAATAAACAAGCACTGTAGGATGAAATATCTTTCTTTATCGTATAGACAAATAGTTAAAGGTAATTGTGGCATTAAAAACACAGCATCTTGGTTCATGATGGGATATTTTGAACTCAGATATTTTGTAAAGCAGTGATGACCAATTTTCATTCAATTATCTCAGTTCTTTTATCCCACAACCATAGTAAAAACAAACAAACAGAGTCTCTTGATTGCAAAATGGAATTTCAGTAAGAGATATAACCTGTCATATTTCTCTCTCTCTCTCACTCTCTCTCTATCTCTGTTTCTATCATCTATTACCTATCTTTCTATTTACTATGTAGTTATAATTCTATCATCTATTTATCTTTTAGAACTAATCTATTCAAGATTTTTAAAAAAGACCATCAATCAATTTCAATATTCTATAAACTGTACTCTCTTTACATTTTCCATCTTTTGGGTTATGATAAAGAATTTGATGAGACGTTTTTCTATTTCTTGGTATATGTCTCAGGTACACAGTTTGTATGATTTCAAGGAAGAGGAGGTAGATTCTTTTTCATTTACCTCTGATGTAAATCTTGTATCTTTAATTAAAAGAAACATATATCAAAGATAAGTCAGTGTTTTAAATTCTCTTGAGCATTTATTCAGACACATAGGAGAAGCATTCTCTGTACATTTTGCCAAAAATGTGTGAATACCATAAAGCTGTGTTCACTCTTTATTTGGTAAATTTTCTGCTTTCTGTCCTTGATCATTCACATCTCTGATTATTTCTAAATGCACGTGTTAACTTTTATATTAATGAATACTTTATTTTTCTTTTATAATTACATATAATTTATAAAAATTTTACTTAATAGGAAGATGTTTAAAGTTTGTTGTAAATAATGAACTAATCAACAACCATTAATGACCAGCAGCCTAAAGCTTTTTTCACTTTCTCTCTCTCTTTGTTAATTTCAAGAAAGATTAAACTGCACTGTTAAGAGCAAAAATCTACTCATCTACCAATGCAAGATAAAATGTCTCCAAAACACAATCTAGGATGCTATGCCTTCAAATTTAGATAATCAGTTTTTATTGCATTAAAATTAATTCTTTCTTCCATATGGTTTTATGCTGCACTAAGTCTGTCAAATGCATAATTATAACAAAATTTTAATCAACATGATATTACCAATATATTTATATAATATTTCCCATATGTTTATTTTCTTGGGTCTTGCCTTTCAAGGCAATTTGAAGGGGTTATAAAATTGAAATGTAGCATGAATATACAGGTATTTGTTCACAGCCAAAGGGAAAATACCAAAATTCCATTATTATGATTTTTTTACCCTAGATTCATATCTTTCAACTCAAAAACAGGTGCGTTTAGATGAACTGGTAAGAGGAATAATGAGGACTCTTTTGACGAGTCTTAGTAAAGCCCTTCAGTGATTTCCCTGAAACGGTGAAAAGGAGTGTCTTGAATGACTGGGAAACAAATGCTTTTGCAATAAGATTTTTGTTGTTTTCCTTTCTACAAGACTGAAGGAAGATCTAATAAAATTGTCAGTTGACAGAGCCTTGAAAATATCTTTAATTATAGACTAGTGTGTGATTTGGGACATACATCCCTGAAAGAGTTCAAGTGGCATTGCTGAAAAAACTTTTACATTCCTATCTACTTGTTTATATGCATAACATTTCCCAGTGTTTACATCTATAAAAATGAAAATGTGGATAGATGGATGCTGAAAACTGTCTCAATCTAGCATAAAGTCATAATCATATTCAGACATATAAACTAACTGGGAAAAAAAACCCTAGTCTCATCCATTACAATAAGAAATAAATTTTAACATAATTTTATCTTTGCTTAATAAGTATTTATCAAAATTTATAATCTATATTTTATTTTGATTAATTAATTTTGAACTAATGATAATTATAACTATACCCTGAAGTCATATTTTTAAACTTCATATTTTAATATGTATACTGAATTTTATATCAATGAGGCATGATAAAGTGATCAATAAATGGTTTTCATTAAATACAAATTTTGTTGATACATGGAATAGAAATATGAAATCAAAGAAAAAAGGAATGAAGTAAAATTGCTGTTAAAATGATATTATTCATATATTTTAATTGGGTGATGATTAGTATAACATGTCTACCTTACTTTTGATTCTTTTGGAAACATTTAAAAGAGTGATGCAATAGTTTTATTTTATTTTCCTTTTTATTGAATTATACCATATGTGCCAGTTTGCATATATTATGTCCTCCCAAAAGCCATATTCTTTAAGGCAATCTTGTAGAGGAAGATGTATTAGTGCTGATTAGGTTGGAATCTTTTGATTGAATGTTTCCATGGAGATGTCACTCAATCAGCTGTGGGTGAAATTTTTGATTAAATTATTTCCATGGAGATATGGATCCTGTCCATTCAGGGTGAGTATTGATTTAATCACTGGAGTCTTGTAGAAGAGCTCACAAACAGAAGGACCTCAGAGCAGCTTAGAGAGACATTTTGGAGATGGCTGCTGAAAGTAGACTTTTGCTGATGCTTTGGAGATGCTAGCCCAGAGTTTGCTCTGGAGAAGCTAAGAGAGCACAAAACTCCTCAAGAGCAACAGTCTGAAGAACACACAGGAGCTGAGAGAGGATCTGGAACACCACCTGGGATTAGTAGATGCCAGCCACATGCCTTCCCAGCTAACAGGTGTTCTGGACACCACTGGCCTTTCTTTGGTGAAGGTACCGTCTTGTTGGTGCCTTAATTTGGACACTTTCGTGACCTTCAGGCTGTAAATTTGTAACCAAATAAACACCCTTTATAAAAACCAATCCATTTCTGTTATTTTGCATAACAGCATTAGCAAAAACACCATCCATACTGAAAAGAACACAGATGAGTATATCTTGATAAATATTCAGAAACCAAATACAAGCATGTAAATAGTACCCAGAGCAAAATCCAGAGCATCACCAGGGCCTCCTTTATCTCCCTTCAATCACAACCCTACCCTCAAGGGTAACCACCATCCTGACTATTGACAGTATAGATTAGTTGCACTTGATTTTATACTTAATGTAACTGAATTGAGGATTCTAGTTGCTTCACATTCTCCTCCACACTTGGTATTTCTCATCTGTTTCATTTTAGCCTTTCTAGTGAGCAGGTGTTTTGTATCAAGTGGTGGTTTTAGTTTGCATTTCCCTAATGGCTGATCAGAAGTTTGTTGACCATCTGAAACATTCTTCTGTGAAGTGCATGTTCAAGTGTTTTTGACTGTATTGTCCATCTTTAGCTTATTGATTAGTAGGAGTTCTTTATAATATGGGCTAAGAGTCTCTTTTTTTGATGGATTTATTATGAAATATGCCTTTTCTTCAATATGTTGATTGCCTTTCCTTTTTTATCATGTATTTTGATGATCAGAAGTTCTTAATTTGGTAAGGTTAAATTTATCAATTATCTCATGTTTTCATCCAAAAGCATCCCTGTTTTATCTTTTAAGCTTAGATATATAATCCATCTGGAGTTAATTTTTGTATATGCTAAGAAGTAGGCACCAATAGATCTATAACACAGCCACACCAATTATTAAAATAAAAGACTCCTCTTTCCCATTGGCAGTGTCACTTTTGTAATAAATCCATCAACTACATGTATGGCTCATTTTCTGCACTCTTAATTCTGTTCCACTGGCCACCTTGCTTTTTCTTTTTCTTTACTAGTGCACTATCTTCACCAGTCTATTATTAAAACTTTGTGTTTCTTTGTGAATTTTAGAATCACTGTGTTGGTTTTCAAAGGAAACTGCTAAGATTTTTATTGGGATCGTATAGATTAATCTGGAGAGAATTGGGACCATTACTATATTGAGTCTTCTAATCCATAACTATGTTATATCCCTTTATTTATTGTCATATTTAGCTTCTCATACCAATATTTGATAGTATGCAGCATAAAGTTCTTGCACAAGTTTTTCTTTAGTTTTCTTCAGTTTTATTCCTAGGTGTATGATATTTTGAAGTTAAATATAAATTGAATAATATTTTAAAATTTTAAATATTTTACAAATTTTGTTATATTTTAAAAATACTTATTTTAACAATATAATTGTTTTATAAATTTTATAAATTTCATTGTCTACATTTTTGATGGTACATATAAGTATAATTATTTTTATATTGACTGTCTTGTAAACCTTCTAAATTCACTTGTTAATTTTAATATATTGACTATAAGTTATTTAGGGTTTTCTAAACACATCTTCTTGTTGTGTGTGCATAACATCACTTGTATTTCTTCCTTTCCAAACCATACGTAGTTTTCATTTATTTTTATTACCTAATTGCATTTAATGGGACCTTTAGTAAAATAATGAAGAGCTGTGATGACAGGTTGCATCTTTGTCTCATTTTCAATCTTGGGGAAATGTTAATATTTCATTCATGAGTACAATGTTTTCTGTAGGTTTTATTATATAAAAGATTTAGGAAGTTCTTTTTGATTCCTAGTTTACTAAGAATTTTTTTTATCAAGAATTAATGTTGAATGTGATTAATGCTTTTTCTGCTTCTATTGACATGGTCATATAATTAAGTTTCTCTTTTTCTCCTGTTATGGTGATTGAGAAGTGTGATGGGTTCGAGATTTTACTCTATTCGCAAGCTGAGAAGTTAGTCTGACATATTGTCATGGATGCTGGCAGATGACATGAGATAAAAGATATTTTATTACTCACTGAAATAGCAGTATCCAGAGTAAAATTTGCTCTGGTTGTCTGAACCCCAGTTCCCTCAGGTCAACATGAAAAGGACCAGATGATAGTTACAAATACAGTCACATAATAAAAGGAGAGAAACCATGAATTTAAGGAACCTGAATCTTTTATAATGAGCTCTAAGCATGCCTTCCCTTTTTCTTGGAGAGAGACATTATCTTTTTTACAAGAACAGTAAGGCAACCTGCCATTGCTCTGCAGAGTAATAACATCTGTATTGCAAAAGGCTATTTAATTACAGACTTCCTTGAAAAGATAGTCTGGAACAGGGCAATCAGTACTTTCACTTGCAAAATGTGTAAAACATGAGAGACCCATGGAGACTTGTCACCAAACAAGTGAACTGTCCTGGTAGATTTTTGAATTTTAAATCACACTTTTATACCTGGAAGAAAGCCAACATGGGGTTTATCCCATTTAAATCATTGGATTTAATTTGCTAATATTTTCTTAAGGATTTTTGCTTTTATGTCCATGAGAGAAGTTGCTCAGTAAATTTTCCTTTGCTGTAATGTCTTTGTTAAGTTTTGGAAACAAAGTTATGTTGGTCTCCTAAAATATTAGGTTTTGTTCCTTATTTTCCTCTTCTCTGGAAGATTTTGTATAACCTGCCTTAATTATCTGCAAAAATTCACTTATGAAGCCATCTGGATGGCTTTTAATAACAGAGAAGGGTTTTAATAACACTGTTATAGAATTATACGTTTCCTGCTTTTCTTCAGTTATTTTAATAAGTAGTTTTTTTTTTTTTTAAGAATTTGGTTATTTCATTTAAACTACCAAATATATCTATACAAAGTTTTTCAAGGTATTTATGTGTCTAGGAATTGTTTCTCCCTTTATTGCTCTCAATCTTTATTATTTCATTTTCTCTTGTTGATTCTTTGTCAGCTTTACTAGCAATTTATAAATGTATACATATTCTCAAATAATCACTTTTGGCTTCTGTGGCAGCCCTGTGGCCTGAACAAAACAGGCCTGTGGACCTTGGTGCACAGCAGTCTGATTGACCTGGGCAGCTAATGTTTAACCTATCATTTTTGTAAGCCAGTAAAGAGAAAAAGGGTAAATTGTAACTTTAAAAGGGAAGTAAGCAGGAGGTGAGAAACTCTTGGTCTCACGAAAGAGCAACAATGTTAATCTAGTTTACCTGCTTCCTGCCCCACAAGTGTTATCACTCTTGTGGTTATTTACAAAGCCCCATCCTATAATTCTTTCCTTCCTGCTCCACCCCCATGTCACAGGATGCTCTCCCACCCTTAGGAGTGTGTTTGTCTTAAACCCTTATAACAGGCTTGCTGTCCTCTTTCAATTGTGTGGCCAACTTCCCTGCGAAACAGTACCTGCCCAGCAAGAAAAAAGCCATCAGATTTCTGCTGACTTCTGCCTCCCTGTGAGTAATCCCCAAATAAGTTCATGTTTCAGAAAATGCTCAGTGTCTTCTTTGGTCTTTGACTGGCAAAGCTCCCTGTTCTAGTTTGCTAATGCTGCAGAATGCAAAACACCAGAGATGGATTGGCTTTTATAAAAAGCGGGTTTATTTGGCTACACAGTTACAGTCTTAAGGCCATAAAGTGTCCAAGGTAACACATCAGTAATCGGGTACCTTCACTGGAGGATGGCCAATGGTGTCTGGAAAACCTCTGTTAGCTGGGAAGGCACGTGGCTGGTGTCTGCTCCAAAGTTCTGGTTTCAAAATGGCTTTCTCCCAGGACTTTCCTCTCTAGCAAGCTTGCTCCTCTTCAAAACGTCACTCACAGCTGCACTGAGTTCCATCTCTGAGTCAGCACGTTTATATGGCTCCACTGATCAAGGCCCACCGTCAATGGGTGGGGCCACGCCTCCATGGAAATATCCCATCAGTTATCATCCATAGTTGGGTGGGGCACATCTCCATGCAAACAACCTAATCCAAAAATTCCAACTTAATCCCCACTATTATGTCTGCCCCACAAGATTGCATCAAAGAATATGGCTTTTTCTGGGGGACATAATACATTCAAACTGGCACATTCCACCCCCTGGACCCCAGAAAAACATATTCTTTCCAAATACAAAATACATTCATCCCACAATACCACAGAAACTTAAATCATTTCAGTAACAATAGTTAAGTACAAGATCCCATCAAAATCAAATATAGGCATGGTCAGTCCTAAGGCATACTTTTCCTTTAGCTTTGGATCTGTGGACTTACAACAAGTTATATGCTTCCAGTATACAAAGGAGGGACATTCATAGAATAAACATTCCCATTGCCATAAGGAGAAACAGTAAGGAAAACAGGGTTAACAGGACCAAAACAGTTCCTAAAACCTGCAGGACAAACTCCATTAGATTTCAAAGTCTGGGAGTCATTTACAGAACAACGTTGCATCCTTGGGGCTTGAGAGAGCGGGAGCCTAACCCTTCCTAAGGGCCTTTCTGACAGCCCTTTCCTCTCCAAATGCTTAGGTGAGTGCTCCAACATATCCACACATTGGGGAGACCACCTTCTCGGCCCCACCCTCCTCAAACGTCGGGGCAGCTCCCGGATTCCCTTCCATCTCCGGGGCACACGCTCAACCCCTTCCGAACAGTGTGGTGGCAGCCAGGCTCTCCCCAATTCCCTGGGAATGTGTTCCACCCTCTTTGGGACCTCAGGTGGAAAAACTCTTCCAGAACATCGAGGTGGAATGCCCACCCTCGACCTCTGGGGCAAACTCACCCTTTCCATGCATGTGGGCTGCTCCGCTCTCCCAGCCTGAGACCTCTTGACCCCAGACCTCAACCTCCATGGCTCTGTCTTTGAAGAAACTTTTCCTTCAATTTGTTCCTTGTCTGTCTCCTCCAGTTCAGACTGGCAATGGCTCTGTCTATAAAGATCTTGCAGAAATTCTGTTGGCTTCCCATGAAGCACACAGGGGTCAAAGCCATCAGATAATAGGACTTTCCACAAATCCTTTATGGATAATTCCATCTCCAATCTTGGCTTGTACTGAAATGGCGGCTGGGTTCCATGTTTGGTTACAACCTCACAATGGGCTGTAGCTTCTGGGATTCCACCCCCTAGAAGCTCATAATTTTCCAAGCCATCAGCTTCTGGTTTCTTTGAACCCAAGAGTTCAGTTCTAAGTTTATCTCTCTCTGCTCGCATTTTACTATAAGCTGCAAGAAGAAGCCAGGCTACATCCTCCACATGTAGTCTGGAGATCTCCTCAGCTAAGTATTCCAGGTCGTCACTTTCAAATTCTTCCTTCCATCTGACACCAGGACTCAATTTTGCCAAATTCTCTGCCACTTTAAAACAAGGATCACCTTTCTTCCAGTTAGCAACAATACATTCATCATTTCTGCTTAAGTCCTCATCAGAAGTATCTTTAGAGTCCATATTTCCACAAACAGTCTCTTTAAAGCAGTTTTGGCCTTTTCTATCAAGCTCCTCACAATTGTTCCAGAAACTTCCCCTTATCCATTTAAAAAGCCGTTCCAACATGTTTGGTATTTGCAGACTCAGCAGCAAAAGCACCCCACTTCTCTGGTACCAAAATCTGTTCTAGTTTGCTAATGCTGCAGAACGCAAAACACCAGAGATGGATTGGCTTTTATAAAAAGGGGTTTATTTGGCTACACAGTTACAGTCTTAAGGCCATAAAGTGTCCAAGGTAACACATCAGTAATTGGGTACCTTCACTGGAGGATGGCCAATGGTGTCCGGAAAACCTCTGTTAGCTGGGAAGGCACGTGGCTGGTGTCTGCTCCAAAGTTCTGGTTTCAAAATGGCTTTCTCCCAGGACTTTCCTCTCTAGCAAGCTTGCTCCTCTTCAAAACGTCACTCACAGCTGCACTGAGTTCCATCTCTGAGTCAGCACGTTTATATGGCTCCACTGATCAAGGCCCACTATCAATGGGTGGGGCCACACCTCCATGGAAATATCCCATCAGTTATCATCCATAGTTGGGTGGGGCACATCTCCATGCAAACAACCTAATCCAAACATTCCAACTTAATCCCCACTATTACGTCTGCCCCACAAGATTGCATCAAAGAATATGGCTTTTTCTGGGGGACATAATACATTCAAACCAGCACACTCCCTCAGGCTGTGACAGCTTCTCAAAGAATCACTTTTGACCAAGAATTTTTTTTCTATTGTGTCTCTGTCTTCTAGTCCATTGATTTCTGCTCTTTATTGATACTTCTTTTCCTTTCTTCCTTAGGCTTGATTTGTTGATCTTCCCTAACTTACTGAGAGTAAATCTTAACATACTGACTCTCAGCCTTCTCTTCTAACATATGTATTTAAGTTTATTTTCCCTATAAGAAATGTTTTAGCTTATTAAACAACTTTTGATATGATCTATCTTAATTAACTTTATTTGAAAATAAACTATAAATTCTAACATGCATTACAATTATTATTCTAAAATCAATATTAATTTACATTTACCTATATAAATACTTTTTCTGGTGTTTTTTATTCCTTCCAGCATTTCCATTTTTCTACCTGGGCACTTTTTTTCCTGTCTTGAGAATCTCTTTTATCTTTTCTTCTAGTTGAGACCTGTTGGTGCCTTCTTTTTGTGTGAAAACATGTTTTATTTCACCTTCACTTCTGAAGAAGATTTTTTTGTGCTGATACTAGGTTGTGAGGTTATAGTCTTTTAGCATTTTAAAGGTGACCTGTCCTTGACTTCTGGCATTCATTGTTTGAAATTAGAACTCAGCTGCAAGTCTTATTTTTTTAAGCTAATGTATCTTTTTGCTATGGTTGATTTTAACATTTTTATTTTGCCAATAAATGTTTAGCAGGTGTTTTTAGCAGGTGCTAAGCATGATTTTCTTTGTATTTATTCTTCTTGGGATTTTTTAAACTGCATGAATCTGTGGATTGAAGTATGTCATATAATTGAGAAATTATTGGTCTTTATCTCTTTTAATAATGCTGTACTGCATTCTCCTCTCCTCATTGTCTGAAATCTTTATGAGTGTGCTTCACAAGTTTTTTGCTCATGTCTTTTTTTTTTTTCATTTTTCTTTCTCATTATCCTTAAGTTTATGTATTTTGTATAGGCCTATTGAAGGGATGTCTTCCAGTTCACTAACCTTTTGTTTTGCTGTGACCAGTCTGCTATTAACCCAAACATTGAATTCTTAATTGCATATATTTTTTTGTTCCAGAAAGTCTATTGGAAAATGTTTATAGATTCAAATTCTTTGGTGAAGCTATCATTTCATCTTTTTTCCTTTTTCCTTGATATAAAAAGTATTGTTAATATTTTAAAAATCCTTATTTTCTATCCCCTTTGTTTGAATCAGTTATACTTCTGTTTCTGTATTTTTTCTCTTGCTTCAAATTTATCACATATCTGAATGTCTAGTAATTTTTTTCTTATTTACTGGACACAGTGTATAAACCAATCATAGCTGCCTCAGATGATGTTATGTTTCACTTGTCTCTTCCTTTTCTCTGTTAGACAAGGATTAAGCTGGGTTTGGATTAGATAACAGTTTTAGTAAAATGTAAATTGACTTTTACTTCTTCCCCATTCCAGGGATATGTCCCACTTACTGCTGCCTTTAAACACATATAACTTTTCTTTCTTGTTGCTGCACTAAGCATGTTTTTCTGCTGTATAATAACAGTAAAAAATTGTAAATTACAGTCTCATTTTCTGAACAATCATGTTTATCAAAAGCCTTAAATACCATGCTTTCTAACAATTGTAACCCATGATGGCAAAAATTTCAAGTCAACTATTGCAACATTTTAGATTTTGCTCACAAAATGGTTTGATGAAAACTGGGTTGCTCAGAGATATGGAAGAAGGGCTGAGGCCTTTCTTGGGAACCAAAATAAAGACTCTAAAACAAATAGAATAACATGAATTGGGGATCAGGGTGTAGCTAGTGAGAGTGAAAATATTACCTTAATAAAGTATGCCAATTTGTATTTTGAATATTGAGGTTTGCAAAATAATATATATATATTTTGAAAACAGGCTGAAGAAAACTTTCTTTTTATTTCTTCTGCATGACAATAATAGGTTATTTGCTTTTAAATTTGCCCCTCTGATTACTTTCTTGAATTACAGAAGGCATCAGATTTATTCAGAACATTCAAAAAATGGAAAAAAAATATTCTAAGTTGACAGGTGGCATGAGCATTTCCAAGTATATATTTCCCTAGTTTTCATATGTGAATATATTCCTACACATATAAACATATACATAAGCACAAAATAATGTATATAGTTACATTTAAAATTTTAATATCCAAAGGACTTACTGAAAAAAAAAATAGTGCCTTTTCTGCCCATCTCTGTCCCCTCTACTTGTTCCTAAATGCAACTGTTTTTTCCATTTTTATCTTTTGGCTTTACAAATTATATAAATATAATTAAATAGGTGCATGTATATTCTTTTGTTTTACTATTTAACATAAATTTTTGAATTATAAAAGTCTAAAACGTTGTTTTTTCTCTCAAATTCAAATTATCTTCTTTCTGTCTTTCATATTATCATTGCCAAATATTTGACTTTCACCTTGTTTTATGCTGCCCAAATTTACTACCGCCATTGTTTATGACAATTATATATATATTCTTGATTACTAATTTCACTTCTTGCTTTTTTTCTCAGGATGCTTTTTATCCTCTTCTTTTTGTGAAGTTAAAGAGAAGGTGTTCTGCTATTTCACTCTAATGTGTCTACAGTTATTCAAATATATAATTTGTAGAACAAGTGCCTCTATCTGGGTGTTTATCTGAGTATTTGTCTTTAATAACTTAACCAATATAGCTTTGAATATGTCCCCTCTTTTATTCTCTGTTTTTCTTTCTGTAAATCCTATTAAATTAAGTTTAGACTTAGTATTCTCTCCTTTTATAATACCTAACTACACCCTCAAATTTTCCAACTCTTCATCAATTTGTGCTACAGTCTGTGTAAATACCTCAAACTGATATTCTACCTCACCAATGCTATCTTCAACTATCTCCAGTATGATGCCTAACCTATACATTTAAGTGCTAATTTCAGTGACAAACTGAATTTGATTTATTCAATTTCTGTTTGGTTCCTTTCTCAATATGCCTGTGCTTTTCATAATGTGTGGTCATATCTTATCATTTTGATCATTTTAAATATACTAATTTTAAAGTGCCTATAAAGTCACATTATAATTGGAAGTTGGTGGGAGTCTAAACCACCTACTTCTTATGTTTCCTAGTCTTTGCTGATAGTGGAAGCAAGAGAGACAGCAGGCTTTGTACACCATAAAAAATCAGTTTACATTTTACTTACCTGAAGATTTAACCACACTAAATGTATATCTTTGTAGTGGGATCACTGTATAAATTTTTTAATACTTTATATAAATGATTCTTTATTATTTTTCTACTCCAAAATATTACAGTCACACGTAGAATGACACATGAATGTTCTTCATAATACCATTGTTGTCGTCTCCAGGAAGAACTTTTAATTGTCACTACCTGCCATACCATATACAATGCATTTATAGAAATAGTGAAAGAGAGAGAGAGAGAGAGATCATACATTCATTGAATCAAAAATGCTTTTTTCATTTAATTGTATGTCTTGGAAAGCTATTCATACCTGTATATAAGGTCTGTCCCACACTTTTTAACTATTGCACTTGCTATTATTTAGTCATCTGTTTTATTATTTAATTATTCCTTATTCATGAATATACGATCTTACTACTTTTTTCCTATAAATGTGTGTATATTATTTTGTACTCAAATGCGAGTGATATAAACTTCCGGAAAAGGAATTACTGAGTCTTAAGGTATTTATATTTTATATTTAGATAGCATGAACTTATTCCCAGTTTGAAGGCAAAGAAGAATAAGGGTTGAGGGTGGCTATACCATAAAATGTAATATTCATTTTTTAAAAGCCCATTTAACAGAATAAGTATGCCTCAACATTTGCTAACCAACTAAACTCCCCAATATTTAATCATTGTCAAATTTTGGCCTTAATTTATATAATATGAATATCAATGCAGCCAACATTATCCATGGAAAACTATTTTCAATATGAGAAATTCATTTTCAGGACATTTATAATATAATCTGTTATCAGTCAGATTCCTGATAGAAAGCAGTTGAGAAAACTTAAATTAGATAATTTGAAGATAGATTACTAGGAATATTTAGGGAAATTAATGAGGAACACTATGAATGTCTCAGAGCGAGGAAGAGTGGGGAGCCTTTACCACTTCTAGGCATGAGGGACAAGGAGATGGAGCAGTTTCCATAATCTGAAGGAGGGATTGCCTCCCAAGGAGCTGTGGCCTTCCCAGCCCAGGGCGTGTATGGCCTCCTACCAGGGAGGGAGCTAGGTGAGTGTAAAAACAACCTCACACTCCTCTCACTCAATGTTCTTCTGCAGTATCTCATTGGCCAAACCTAAAATGGAAGCCAAAGTACAATTAAGGCTAAGCCTCCTGGGCACAGAGAAGAGCTGGAAAATAAGGATGAACATTAGATCTAGAGGGGCAAATAGAAGGCATTCCACACAAGGTGTTTATCTTTCTGAAGTTTAAAATAAAAAAAAAAAATTATTGCAAAAGTTAAATCATGACCATTGTATAAAAATTAGAAAAAGGAGAGAAGCAAAATTAAACAACAGCAGAAAGAACAACAATAAAAACAAAATCCATAGTCACACAATTAGAAATAACCACTATTTATACTTTGGTGCATAATATTTCAGAACTTTCCAAAGAAAATTATCTCTGAAATTTCATCTGTTAAAATATGCTGTGGCATGGCCAAATTATAGTTATCATGGAACAATATTTATTTTTATCTATGTGGTTAAACTTACTTGTGACAAACCTTTTGTATCTGATGAAGTATCCAAAATAAGATGGGAATAATATTAAATTTAAATTCAGTAGGAAAAAAAAAAGTGCTCCTTAAGGACATGACTCCAACCTCTTCTCAAGAATTTTCCGCTGCCCAAACCATGTGAGAAATTTCTTGAAAGGTCCTGTCACTAAAAAAAGAAATCAAATCTTATTTGCCTGGAATGGCCTGGAACTAGGAAGAGTTCACAAAAATCTTATGACCATTACATTATTCATCCAGCAAATATCTAAAATGCAAAGTGATAAAGCTGTAATCAACCCAAATGAAAAATACAATTGAGGCAGAATCATCAATTCAGAAGACCTCATGATCTTTTTTGAGATCTTAAAGAAACAGTAATCTGAGCTCTGTTAATTGATTTTTATATACATTCATATATAAACTAATCCTATGTGAATTTAATTTATGCACACACATAACTGGCATAGTACATTAATTTTTTGTATTTATACTCATCCTCTGGGAATGTTGACAGGGAAAGGAAGATATAACTCAAGATGACATGTCCAATTTAGGTCATTTTTAAGACACGATACTATGAAGAGAAGAACATATGCAATTTGGTAATGACAGCTATCATCAAAACCCAAAAAGCTTTTTTCATGTATGTATAACATAATACATACTTGGCTCAGGTACCAAAAAATCAATTCATGTAGAATTGTAAGATTTTATCACTTTTTATTCCTGGGTAGCAAGCTAAATTGTCTGTAAAGTTGACTCTAGTCACATTGTAAATAATACATTAATATGTCTTTTCTAACTTCCAATATCCTAATACTCCATTGCATATTCTTGTTTATTAAATTCTATTATATTACTCAAAAAAGGAAAAATGAATTTTGAGTCAAATTCATCTCATCGTGTTGGCAACAATTGTCTTTCTTAAATGCCAACAGTGTATTTTATATCTTTCAATACGTAGTGCTAAAACCAATGCAGTATATGTATTGGAAGGAATCAGTGAATGGTTACTGTCATTCACAATGATGACAATGATGGATGGTGGGTAGTTAATGATGCAGTGTCTCTGTTATAATGGTAGGCAGTTGCTGATATGACTCTTAAAGATCCCCACCTACTGATTGTCCTACCCTTATAAAATCCCCTCTCCTCCTGTGTAGACTAGATTCAGTGATTTTATTCTAATGAATAGAGTATGGCAAAAGCAATAGGATGTCACTTCAGAATTTAGATTATAAAAGACCGTGATTTACACACTCTCTCTGACTCTTCTTGTGTGCTTGCTCTGATGAAGCCAACTGCCCTGTAATGAGCTGTCTTAAAGCAATGCCCATAGGCAAGGAATTGAGGGAAGCCTCCAGTCAATGACCAGTGAGAAACTGAGGTCCTTGTTCCAAAATGTGCAATGAACTGAATCTTGCCAATGGCCACACAAGTAGCCTTGGAAGCAGATGCTTCCCCAGTCAAACCTTCACTGAAGCCTTGTGAGAAACTGAAGCAGAGGATTCAGTTAAGTCATACTCAAATTCCTGGCTTACAGAAACTGTGAGGTAATAATATTGTGTTGTTTGAAGCTGCTAAATTTGGGGGAAGTCTATTATGCACCAATAGATATCTTTTAAGTAGACTCTCCATAGCTGGAAAATAATGCTGGCATTACTACAGTTAAAAGTTTGGGCATGTCCTAATTTTTTTAAATGAAGTCTATTATAAATTTTAAAATCACTGTATGTAAATATTAAATTGTTCATGTGCTGTTTTGTTTCTAATTAGTCTCCAAAAACATTGGGGTGACAAATTGCCCAGAAATAATGCAAAGATGTATTGTCTTATCCAGCTATTGTGGTGTTTGCATTTTACTTTATAAAGCTTACTCTGAAGATTTACGACTGATACAACAATTGAAAACAGAGAGTTGCCTGGGTGACCAGGGCTCTTTCACTTAGACACTGTAGGCTTGATCCTGTACTTATGCAGACACTAGTGGGAACTTTGCCTGTGTACCAAGCAGAGGGGCATATTTTCAAATTATTGTGAAGAGTTTCAGTGTTGTGTGACAAGATAAAGTGGTATCAAGTTGTTTATTGCAGAATGCTCTCTCCAGGATTTTAGACAAAGTCTTCACACTTTAGGTAGCTTCTCCAGCTTGCAAGAGAAGAGTGTCCCTCCAGCTGGGTGCTGTCTATTTATGCTTGCTCCTGACAGTTGAAAAAATGCCCCCCAAATAGTGTTTTGTTTTAAAACTTCTCTACTTAATACTGCATCTCTAAGTCTCTCTGGTCTTTCCAGTCTTCTATTCAACTTAAATGGAGTTTGATATCTTTCAAGTACATTTTGTCTTTTATCAAATATAGCTTTCATTATATAGTGATCTTTTAAAAAACATGTACTATAATATTAACTTTCATTTTTCTTTGCTCAATCTCTTTATTTTATGCTTTCTCTTTCTTATCTGCTTTTTTTACTTAATTTATTTTATTAACTATTGATATTGCTACCCTATAGTTTTCTTTTTTTAATTAAATTTAGTTTTATTGCAATATATTCACATAGCATGCAATCATCCATGGTGTACAATCAACTGTTAAAAGTAAAGAAGAACATCCAAATCAACCCTCCCATCCCACCCTATTTTTCATTTAGTTTTTGTCCCCATTTTTCTACTCATCCATCCATACACTGGATAAAGAATGTGATCCACAAGGCTTTCACAATCACACTGTCACCCCTTGTAAGCTACATTGCTGTACAATCATCTTCAAGAATCAAGTCTACTGGGTTGGAGTTCGATAGTTTCAGGTATTTACTTCTTGATATTCCAATACATTAAAACCCAAAAAGGGTTATCTATACAGTGTGTGAGAATGTCCACCAGAGTGACTCCTATCTGCTTCTTAACTTTTTTTCTTCTTTCTTTTGACACCCATCACACAGATCAAAGGCATCTTCAGTTAATAACAGGAGATAAAAGGACAGCCAAGTTTTAAAGTGCTTCTTGGAGACTTAAATTTTCAGTTTTATAGAGAAGAAATTTCCTTTCATTCAACTTTTAAAGAAATATGCCAGCTCTGATTAAACTAAATGAAAAGTGTAAATACTTATTCCTCAAGACCAACTCAGAAAATCAAGTTAAATTCAAAAATAAATTTCATGTCATATCTATTGGAGATGTTGCTTTCCCTCTGATGGGTTATTAGGTAAAGGACTACTTTGTGTCTATGAAGGATTATAGGAAGTGGAGTAGTCTCACTTGGTTTATTGATTCTGATGTACTCCTGTTAAGTAATACCCTTGGGAAGATGACAGCTGGGACACTGTAATATTCCATATCAGATCATGCAAAGCAATAACGTGTCAATAAGAAACATTTATATTATCGGGCTCCTTTGCTTATTATAATGGTTCTTACCTTTCTATTATGAAATTTTCAGCATTTTCCTGCCCACTTCTCAGAATGCTTTTCATTTATTATTTTAAGTTAGATAAAAATGGTTTAATTTTGAGAGAGTTGATATTTTCATGTCTCGAAATAATTGAAGATACATTGTGGTTGTTCAAAGCAGGGGTTAGAAAACACTTGGTCATAATTTTCAATAAATTTATTGGACTTTAACCAGCTATATACATATTTTAAGCCTAACATTAAGCTAGATACTCTTAATTTGAATTTTCTTAATGACTAATGATGTGGAGTATCTTCTCTTGTACTTACTTGCCAACTGTATATCATCTTTGGTGAAATGTTTCTATAAATCTTTTGCCCATTTTGTATTAGGTTATTTGTTTTATTAGTAATGACTTTTGACAGTTCTTTGTAAATTCTGAAGACAAGTCCTTTATTAAGTTTGGCAAATATTTTCTCCCAGTCTGTGGCTTGTCTTTTCATTTGCTTAAGGATCTATTTCAGAGAATAGAATTTCCTAATTGTGGTGAAGTCAGATTTATTGATTTGTTCTTACATGGTTCATGCTTCTGGTAAAATAAGAAATCTTTACCTAATAACATGTCACAAATATTTTATCCTATGTTTTCTTCTGGAAGCTTTATAGGTTTAGGTATGGGTTTTACATTTAAGTCTATGATCCATTTCATTTTCATAAGATGAAAAATCTTATTTTTACCCCTGTTGCTACTATTTCTTATGATTTCATTCAATTGTTTAGATACAGGTTATCATCTGGTATCACTTCACTTCTGCTTAAAGGACTTCATTTAAATTTTCTTGTAGTACAGGTTAGCTGGTGATGAATATATTCATCTTTAGTATGTTTGCATCAGTCTTTATTTTATTTTTGTTTTTGAAAAATATTTTTGCTGGGTAACTAGTTCTAGGTTGACAGTTTTTATTTTTTTTTAATTCAGTTCTTTAAAGATGTTATCCCATGACTTCTAGCTTGTATTGTTGCCAATGAGAAATCTGCTGTCATCCTTTTCTTTTTCCCCTGTACTTAATGAATCTTTTTCTCCTGGTTGCTTTTATAACTTCATCATCATTACTAGTTCTAAATAATTTGATTATAATACATTTCGGTGCTATTTTCTTCAAATTTCTTGTGCTTGGGGTTTGTTGAGATTCTTGAATTTGTGTGTTTATAGTTTTCATCATATTTGAAAATTTATAGCAACCATTTTATAAATATATTCTGCCCCACCCTTTCTTTGAGGATTTTAATTCCACACGTATCACTTGAAGTTGTACCACAGTTCAGTAATGCTGCTTCATTTTCCAGTCTTCTCCTTTTTTTGTATATCATTTAAAATAGTTTCTATTGCTGTTTCTTCAAGCTCACTAATTTTCCTTCAGCAATTTTTAATCTGCTATTATTCCCATCCATTATATTTTTCATTTCAGCCATTGTATTTTTCATCTTTAAAATTATATCCCGTGTTTTTACTTATAATTCTTAAACTTTCCTGTAGTTTCTTGAACAAATGGAATGTAGTTCTAATAACTGTTTTTAACATCTATACACTCATCCTGTCATGTCTGGAAAGTTTCAGTTAATTGATATTTCTCTTCATTATGGGTTGCATTTTCTTGTTTCTTGACATGCCTGGTCAATCTTTTTTTTTTGAATTTTTAAGTCATATCTATTTATTCTGAATTTTAATACAATAATCATAAATAAGTTCATTTAAATCTGCTTATTAAAAAGGAACAAAGAGCTTCCCTTACCTATAATATCAAAATGTTGTTTGAATAGTTTCCTTGAGATTATGAATGTTTGCTACAGAAAACTATGTGTGTTGGAATGTTGGCTGTAGAATGCACTTCGTTAGATTTGTAAACAGAATTTATCAAAGGAGATGAATTTTATTCACTGGCTTTGTGATAATTAACTTGCTGATTTTTACCTAACTGATTTGCTATAATTGATACAACTGGTATATCTCTGTGGAGATGTCCCTAATAGTCAAAACAATTTTGAAAACAGAGAACAAAGTTGGAGAACTCACACTTCCTGGTTTCAAATTGTACTACAAAGCTACAGTAATCAAAATAGTGTCATAACAGCCTAAAGATAGACAAATAGACCAATGGAACAAGACTGAAAAGCCCAGAAATAGACTCATACAACTACAACCAATTGATTTCCAACAAGGGTGCTAAGTACATGCAGTAGGGAAAGAAGAGTCTCTTCAACAAATGATGCTGGGAAAACTGGATATCTGTAGGCAAAACACCAAAAACGGGTTGGCTTTTACAATGGGGGTTTATTAGTTCACAAATTTACAGTTCTAAGGCCATGAAAATGTCCCAATTAAGGCATCAACAGGATGATAACTTCTTTGAAGAAAGGCTGATGGCCTCTGGGGTTCCTCTGTCACATGAAAAGGCACAAGGCCCGAGTCCGCTGGTCCTTCTCTCCCATGTTTATCTTCTGGTTTCCAATGCTTTCTCTAAAATGTCCCTGGGCTTCCATCTTAGCTTCTCTCTCTCAGCTCCTGTGCATCTTTGCTTGTTTCTCCCAGGGCGTTTCTCTCTAAACATCTGGGGGTCCTCTCTTAGCTTCTCTGGGGGCAAACTCTGGATTCCATCTATTGGCTTCTCTCCTGGTTCCGGTTTCAATGGCTGTCTCCAAAATGTCTCTGGGCGCTTTCTAAGCATCTGGGGTCCTCCTTTAGCTCCTGCAGGGTAAACTCTGGGCTTCATCTCTTAGCTTAGCGTCTCCAAACTTCTTTCTGTCTGATCTCCCATCCTGAGCTCTCTTAAGGACTCCAGTAAACTAATTAAGACCCATCTAGAATGGGTGGGGTCGTATCTCCATGGAAATAATCTAACCTAAAGGTCCCACCCACAAAGCATCTGCACCCACAGATTGGATTCAAAGAACATGGCTTTTGTGGGGTACATAATAGATTCAAACTAGCACAACTCCTACCTCACACCATAAAAAATCAACTCAAAATGGATCAATGAGCTAAATATAAGGGCTCAAAAAAAATCAACTCAAAATGGATCAATGAGCTAAATATAAGGGCTCAAAAAAAAATCAATTCAAAATGGATCAATGAGCTAAATATAAGGGCTAAAACTATAAAACTCTAGAAGGTAACATAGGACAAATCTTCATGACCTGGGATTTGGCAATAGATTCATGACACTTAAAAGTATGAGCAACCAAGGAATATTAGATAAATTTGATTTCATCAAATTTTTAAACTTCTGTGCACCTCAGACAATTATCAAGAAAGTGAAAGGACAACCTACAGAATGTGTGAAAATAGTTGCAAACCATACATCAGGTAAGGGCTTAATACCCAGAATATATAAAGAATTTTTACAAGCCCAGAATATATAAAGACCTTTTACAATGCAACAATTAAAAGACAAACAACCCAATAAAAAATGGGCAAACGACTTGAATCGACATTTCCCCAAAGAAGATATAGCAACGGCCAATAAGCATGTGAAAAGATGCTCAAAATCATCAGCTATTAGGGAAATGCAATTCGAAACCACAATGAGATATCACGTCACATGCACAATATGGCTATTATTTAAAAAGAAAAAATGAGTTGTGGAGAGGATGTGGAAAATTTGGAACTCTAATGCATTGTCAGTGGGAAGGTAAAATGGGGCCACCACTGGGGAAAGCAAATGGCGGGTCCTCAAAAAGTTAACTATAGAATTATCATATGACCAGGCAATTCCACTCCTAGATATATTCCCAAGGGAGTGAAAACAGGGTCTCAAACATATACTAGTACACCAATGTTTACAGTGTAACCGGCACCTCCTGACAGCAGTGCCAGGCAGAACCCTGTCCCAAGTTCAGGACTCTCGCCATGGAAAGCATTTAGAGATGAGAGAGACCAGTAGACATAAGCAGTAAACTGTATTAAAGAAAAAGAGAAAGAAGACACATTAAAGAGGTAACGTGGTCATGTTCCAGGGAAAAGCACGTGCTGGGTGGGAGTGGGCTGCCTTGTTATATAGGAAGGTTTTACTGTGATCTTCTTATCGCGACTTTTGAACACCTGGAGTCTTCTTTGTTCTCTAACAGCCAGTCTGTAAATAGAAATCCCATATGCTGGAACACCTGATAAATGGGTATTACCCGCTCTAAGAATGTGGTGAAAAGACCGCAGGTTCTGGTTACCCAGCCTCAACATCTGACACGCTTGGCCAACTCGTCTCGTCTCTCTGGGCCTCAGTTTCTCCATTCGTCCCTTGATGGAATTCCTTGATTTAAAACCCCAGGAAGACTGGGTTGCTGCTCTCATCCCGGTTCCTTCCCCAGCAGGAGCTCCCGGCTGCAGACCCTGTACCGAGGCAGCTGAATGCCCTCCCGGGGTGACGGGAGGCTTGAAGGCTAGGGTGGGGGCCCGCAGGGTTTTCACGGGAAAGAGGCGCTTGACCTAGGCCTTGCAGGGGGAGTCCCTGCATTTGCATAGTCAATACTGGCGAGGCTTTTCGGGTGCTGTCCCCTTTCGAGTGTGACCATCCTGAGAGCCAGCCCGTGTCTCCTTTTCCTTCCCCTCCAGGTCACTATGGCCGAGAGAGGCCCTGGAGGCGCGTCAGGCATCCTGCGCCTCTACTCCCCATCGCGGTCTTGTGCGCCTCGAGGCCTGCGCCCCCCGGGAGCGAAGGGGGTGGCGGCGCAGGGAGAAGTTTTAACCGAACTCAGGCGGAGGCCGCGGTGGCCGCGTGGGCCCTTCCTTCCCGAAGGAGCTGTAGTGGTGGCGCCAGCCCAGCCCCGGCAGGGTTCGTTTGGGGGACCCCGCCCCGCGGGGAACCCCGCTCCCTCCGAGGGCCCACGCGGGTCAGCCCAGAGCCGCGGTGCCCTCCCCTGGTCAATCTTTATTGAATTTCAGGCATTGTGAATTTTATCTAATGGGGTGCTGGATATTTGTGTATTCCTAACATTTTCTTTGTTTGCTTGTTTGTTTTTTTCTGGAACACATTTATGTTATTTAGAAACAGCTTTATCCTTTTGGGCCTTGCTTTTGAGCTTTGTTAGGCAGAACCTGAGGTTTAATTTTTTCCACTCTGGTTGTTCAAAATCAACATCATATCCTCTTTTGTGTGAGTCCTGGGCACTATTCTCTGTAACCTTTGGGATATTTCTTTCTCCAACCTTGGAGAGTTTCTTCACTTGCACACATTAATCAGTACTCAGTCAGTAAGCTGAGGCAATCTTAAATCTCACCATTTTTCCTTCCCACCTCTCAGTGTCACTGTCTTTCCTTGCCTGATGACATTGTTTAATGTATTTTGTCCACTTTAAAGTTGTTTTAGACAGGATAAATCTAGTCTATATTACTTCATCTCAGTGGGAAGACTATCACTTGATTTTATGTGTAAGCTTTCATTTGCATTTAAAAATTCTGTGGACAGCATTTCTTTCACTATCTTAGGTTAACAATGAATGATTAGAGGCAGGTACATAAAAGATGCTCAGTTTCCACTTAGACTCAAGTAAAATCCAAATTATGCCATGGTGTGTCTTAAAATGATGAGTCTATTATAATTTAAAGAAAGGGGGAGACTTAAACCACATACAGGTGTAATGCACTCAAGAGAACCTCCTTATAATAGTACCTGTTCATATTTCAAGAAGCAATTGAGAGAATAGGGTCAAGATGGCAGCACAGGGAGGTATGGGATTTAGTTTGTCCTTAAGGGCAGCTAGTAAATAGCCAGGACCTGTCTGGAACAAATGTTTGGAGGACTTCTGAGACCAGACACACACCATACACCAACAGGAATGATTTGAAGGGCCAGGAATGATAAATCATAGTATAGAATTGCAAGTAAATTCTTCCATGCTTTGGAGGCTGGTGCTCCTCCTCCACTGTAATGGGACTTCCTCTCTATTAGGAGCAAGGGAAGGGGAGCAAAACCACACTCCAATTGCAGATTTGATTAATAAATTTAGACTGCTGAATACCAGCTTTCATTTTCCACTTTTATAAGAGCAGCCTATTAAGGAAAGCAAAGGCATCCTCCATTTTCAGCCCTGCCTCAGGCAAGGGTGGGAGCAGGACTAAATGAAAGACAAGGTAACGAATAAGGTGAAAGAGTTAATTCCCTAAAGGTCATATCTTCCCCAAGAAAGGGGATAGGGCTCAGTGCAACTGTGCTTTCACTCGGAGAATTTATATCCCAGGGGTTGGAATATCAATAGCAGTTTCAACCTACAAAAATTGGAGCCCAGACTCTCAAACATGCTCCAGGCAGGAAGGAAAGGGGGGCTGCTTGAGTGTCCTGTAACTTTTCCAGCATGCAGGGAACAGCAGGGTGAAGAGAAGTTCCTCCCTCCTTAAAAGAGAGGGGAAGGCAAGGCCTGGCACAAATGGAGACAGTTATATACAGAATTCAGACCACAGGAGCTGGAAAACAGAAACAGTTTAAGCCCACCATTAGCTTCAGCCACTGTATCAACCATGCCCCTGGCATGGATGGTATCTGTTGAGAATTAAAGGCATAGTACCACTTTGGGTCTGTAGGGAGCAGAGGGCTGATGAGCATCATCTGCTGGGCAGGACAATAAAAGCACAGAATTAAGAGGCTTTACAGGAAAGACTGGCACCCTGCTGGGTTTCATCCTCCCCAGGGAAACTTGATACTGATTACACCCCTTTTGTGAGTCCTGAGTATGTCTTGTTTAGGAAAAACTGACTGTGGTGGCTCCTATCTGGGGGAACCCTCCACCCAGAGCCAGAGTTCCAGGTGAAAGTTGCTGGAGGTAATGAAAGGAGTGTGAAAAAACATACAGAGGTAAAAAAGGAATAATTCATCAAGAAGAAATAACATTCATAAATATTTATGCACCTAGTCAGAGTGCCCCAAAATACATGATGCAGACATACAACACTGAAGAGAGAAGGAGGCACCTCTACAATAATAGATAAAGACTTCAATATACCACTCTCAGCAATGGACAGAACATCTAGATGCAGAAACAATAGGAAAACAGAGATCTTGAATGATGTGATAAATGAACTAGACTTAACAGGCATTTACAGAACCTTGCCCCCCACAACAGCAGGATATACATTTTTCCAAGCACTCATGGATCATTCTCCAGGGTAGATCATATGTTGGGTCACAAAGCAGGTATCAATAAATTTTAAAAGATTGAAATTACACAAAACATTTTCTTGGATCTTAATGGAATGAAGTTGAAAATTAATAATGGGCAGAGGGCCAGAAAACTCACAAATATATGGAGGCTAAACAACACACTCAAACAACCAGTGGGTCAAGGAAGAAATTACAAGAGAAATCAGTAAATATCTTGAGACAAATGAAAATTAGAACATTATTAATAAGGGAAACTATTTTTTTAATTTTTTAAATTGATTAACGACTGGCCATTGTAAATGTTCTAGGTAATTGTTCTATAGCATATCATAAATTAAAGATCAAATATACACACATATCTGAGGAAAAAGAAACAAAAATTACTCAGGTGCCTTAGTAAGGATAAACAATGTTCAACAGTGGTTCTAGTAGAAGAAAAGTAAGAAAAAGAAGAAGGATCTTTTACCACAATCTTCAAATATCTCCCAAGGAATTCAATAAAACTGTTTTCTGGAGTTTTATGTAAGAGGTCACTTCAAAAGGACTGAAGTTACCCATGCTTAGCAGGTTGTGGAATCCTCAGCTGGAGAAGGAGGTGGGGCTGGAGGTACCATGGGGTAGTCCATGTTAAGAAGAGGGATTTGGACTGAACTGGATTTGGAATCAGAATCTGAGACCATCTCTCTGGCTTCATTGCTTTTCTTGGTAAGTGTTTCTTCTCTAGTGGTCATGGTGACTCAATGCCTGGTCACCTTGAAGGCCAGGTCTGTATAGGGGAAGTTAATACCATTGCCTGCAGGGATCTTCTGAGCTATGGCCTTGTGTGAAGAGGATTCTGGGAATTGCTCACATCTGCCAGTCTCTCACTGCACCCGGGAATCCTTTGGTCCAAGATCAGCTTGTATAACTGTATATATATAAACTGTATATGTATTCAGTTTATTTACTCTAAACAGCAACACAGACAAAATGCCATAGAAACACAAAGGAAAAGATGCAGAAACAAAGGGCTGGGTGGCTTTGGTCATGAGGCTCATAAGCAACACAACATAGGCTCTGAAAAGAGAAAACAAGTTTGAGGGAGGGGAGAGTGATTTTCCACACAGCCAATGAGAGGCAAAGGAAAGCACTAAATGCCATGAAGCATGCCTGCATCTGAGAGCAAAAGAAGCTAGCTCTTAGGGGATTTATCCAAGTATCAATGTTTGTAATTTTATAAAAGTTGAAATACTGATATTTAAAGCACATTATCTGACCATAATGGAATGCAACTAGAAATCCATAACCACCACAGAACTGAACATTCACAAATATGTGGAGGTTAAACAACACACTCCTGAACAATCAGTGGGTCAAAAAAGAAATTGCAAGAGAAATTGGCAAATATCTAGAGAGGAATGAAAATGAGAACGCAACATGTAAAAATCAATGGGATGTATCAAAGGCAGTGCTGAGGGGGAAATTTTTAGCTCTAAATGACTGTAATGAAAAGGAAAGAGTTAAAATCAAAGACCTAACTGAACAACAGAAGGAGCTAGAGAAAGATCAGCAAACTAACCCTAAAGCAAGTAGAAGAAAAGAAACAAGGATTAAAGCAGAATAAATGAGCTGGAGAACAACAACAACAACAAAAACAATAGGGAGAATAAATAAAACCATAAGTAGCCTCTTTGAAAAGATAAATGAGATTGATAAACCCTTAGCTAGACTGAGAAAGTCAAAAAGAGAGAATAACCAAATAAACAAAATCAGAAATGAGAGGGAGAAGAAAAAGGAACACTACCTAAATCATTTTGTGAAGCTAACATCACTCTACTACCAAAACTAGATAAAGATACTAAAAGAAAGGCAAACTACAGGCCAATCTCCCTAATGAATATAAATGCAAAAATTCTCAACAAAATACTTGCAAATCAAATCCTAAGACATATTAAAAGATTATACACCATGACCAAGTGGGGTTCATCCCATGCATGCAAGAGTGGTTCAACATAAGAAAATCAATGTATAATATAATACACTAACAAATCAAAAGGAAAAAGTCAAATGATTGTTTCAATAGATGCTGAAAAAGCATTCCACAAAGTTCAGGATCCTTTTTTGATAAAATCACTTCAAAAAGTAGGAATTGAGGGAAACTTCCTCAATATGATAGAGAGCATATAGGAAAAAAACACAGCCAGCATAGTTCTCAACAAATGGTGAGAGGCTGAAAAACTTCCCCCTCAGATTGAGAATGAGACAAGGATGCCTGTTGTTACCACTGTTACTCAACATTGTGCTAGAAGTTCTAGCCAGAGCCATCCAGCAAGACAAAGAAATAAACAGCATCCAAATTGGAAAGAAGAAATAAAACTGCCATTATTTGCAGATGATATGGTCATATATTTGGAAAATCTAGAGAGATCAATGATACAGCTACTTAAGGTAATAAACAAATTAGCTGATTTCTCAGTAGAAACCATGGAGGCAAGAAGGTAGTGGTATGATATATTTAAGAGAAAAACCACCAAACAAGAATTCTATATCCAGCAAAACTGTCCTTCAAAAATGAGGGAGAGTTTCAAATATTCTCAGACAGATACTGAGAGAGTTTGTGAACAAGATACCTGCTCTAAGGAAATACTAAAGAGAGCACTACAGATAGATAGGAAAAGACTGGGAAGAAGTTTGGAGTGCAATCTCAGGTGATTGCAGCACCATAATGAAAGCACACTGAACAAAGATGACTGTGAGTACAGTTGAAAGAGGAAGGGTAGGGGCCTGTAGGTCACTAGAAAATAAAATAGAAGATAAAGACTGGGACTGTTATAACTTTGTGAAACCTAGAGTGGTCAATGATTGTGATTAAATGTACAAATATGTTTTTACATGAGGGAGAACAAATGAATGTCAACTTTGCATGGTGTTAAAAAGGGTGGTATTGGAGAAAAAAGACAATCAATGCAAACTAGAGTTTATAGTTAACAGTAACTTAGTAATATGCTTCCACTTATTGTAACAAAGGCAATGTACCAAAGCTGAATGTGTATAAGAGGGGGATATAAGAGAGGGGTATGGGATTCTTGGCATTGGTGGTGTTGTCTGATTTTTTTATTGTATTTTATTTTAAATTGAATTTTTCTTTAGTTGGTTTTTAGTTCACAGCTTTATTCTTTATTTTTATTTTTTATTTTTACTTTTTTCTTCTCTTTCTCTTTATTTGTAGAAGAAATTGAAATGTCCTTATATAGGTAATGGTGGTGAATTCATAACCATGTGATTATACAGGGGACCATTGATTGTTTACTTAGGATGGAAGGTATGGTATGTGAATAAAATTTTCTAAAAGCTAAACATGGGGATATAAGTGCTGGAGAAAATGTGGAGAAAGGGATGTGCCTAATCACCATTGGTAGGGAAGAAGAATAGTGCAGCCCATCTGGAGGGCAGTGTGGTGGTCCACAGGAAGCTAAGCATGGGGTTGCTATATGGTCCTTCAACTTGGTTATTGGGTATATACTTGGAAGAACTGAAACAAGGGACATGAAAGGACATTTGCACAGTGGGGTTTATGGTGTCAGTATTCATGATTTGCAGTGGATGGAGGTGGCGTAAGGGTACATCAACTGATGAATTGAATAGTGAACTGTGAATGTAATATTGAGCAGCTACAGGAAGGAGTGAAGTTGTGAGGTGAATGGACACTGAGGACAGTATGTTGACTGACATAAATCAGAAATGAAAAGAAAAAAATGAACAAATTCAGGAAAGTGTCAGAATACAAGATAAATGCACAAAAGACAGTGTGTCAGTTTGAATATATTGTGTCTCCCAAACACGATTATCTATGATGTAATGTTGTGTAGGCAAATGTAATCAGTGTTGATTAGATTGTAATTCTTTGAGTGTTTCTTTGGAATGTGCCCCACCCAGCTGTGGATGTGGACTCTAATTGGATAATTTCCACAGAGTGTTGGCCAGCCCATTGGGTGGGCCTTGATCAGTAGAGTCATATTAATGAGCTGACAGGCAGAGGAAACTCAGTGCAGCTGTGAGTAACATTTTGAAGAGGAGCAATAGCCAAGAGGGACACTTTGAAGAAAGCACAGGAGCTACAGATGAGAGACAGTTTGAAGATGGCTGTTGAAAGCAGACTCTTGCTCCAGAGAAGCTAAGAGAGGACAAATACCCCAAGTGCAACTAAGAGTGATATTTTTGAGGAACTGCAGCCTAGAGAGGAATGTCCTGGGAGAAAGCCATTTTGAAACCAGAACTTTGGAGCAGATGCCAGCCACGTGCCTTCCCAGCTAACAGAAGTTTTCTGGACACCATTGGCCATCCTTCAGTGAAGGTACTCGATTGCTGATGTGTTACCTTGGACACTTATGGCCTTAAGACTGTAACTGTGTAACCAAATTTACCCCCTTTTATAAAAGCCAATCCATTTCTGGCATTCTGGCAGCATTAGCAAACTAGAACAGACAGCAATGTTCTTATACATTAGAAATGACCTATCTAAAGACACACACACACACACACACACACACACACACACACACACACACACACACACACACACACACACACACACACACACACACACACACACACACACACACACACACACACACACACACACACACACACACACACCCCCCCCACCTTTCATTCACAATAGCAACTAAAAAAATCAAGGACCTAGAAACAAACTTAACCAAGGACTAAAAGCCCTACACACAGAAAATTACAAAACATTACTAAACAAAATGAAAGGGGACCTAAATAGGTGGAAAGATATTCTGTGTTCATCGATAGGAAAGCTAACCATCATTAAGATGTCAATTCTACCCAAATTTATCCATAGATTCAACAAAATTCCAATCAAAATTCCAACAACCTACTTTGCAGACTTGAAAAAGCTAAATATCAAATTTATTTGGAAGGGAAAGGGGCCTCAAATGGCCAAAAACATTCTAAAAAAGAAAAATGAAGTGGGAGGACTTACATTTTCTGACTTTATTCTACTATAAAGCCACAGTGGTCAAAACAGCATGGTACTGGCACAAAAATAGATATTGATCAATGGAATCTTATTGAGAGTTTGGAAATAGACCCCCAGTTATACACTCAACTGATTTTTTATAAGGCCCCCAAATCCACTGAACTGGGAGAGAAATGACTCTTCAATGAATGGGGCTGGGAGAACTGGATATCTACAACCAAAAGAATGAAAGAAGACTCCACCTCACACCCTGTACAAAAGTTAACTCAAAGTGGATCAAAGTCCTCAATATAAGAGATAGTTCCTTAAAACTCCTAGAAGATAATATAAGGAAACATCTTCAGTACCTAATAATAGGAGGTAGCTTCTTTGACCTTATTCCCAAAGCACAAGCAATAAAAGAAAAGGTAGATAAATGGGGACTCCTCAAAATCAAAAGCTTCTGTACCTCAAAGGAATTTGTTAGAAAGGTGAAGAGACAGCCAACACAATGGGAGAAAATATTTGGAAACCATATAGCTGATAAGATACTGATATCCTTCACATATAAAGAAATCCTACAACTCAATGACAACAGTACAAACAACCCAATTATAAAATGGGCAAAATATATGAAAAGACATTTTTCCAAAGAGGAAATACAAATGGCTAAAAAAGCACATGAAAAAATGTTCATCTTCATTAGCCATTAGGGAAATGCAAGTCAAAACACAATGAGATGTCCTCTCACCAATAAGAATGGCTGCCATTAAACAAACAAAAGCTACAAATGCTGAAGAGGATGTGGAGAAATTGTTAACTCTTATTTATTGCTGGTGGGAAGTATAATGTTACAGCTGCTGTGGAAGACAGTTCTGCAGAAAACTAGATTTTGAGCTACCCTTTGATCCAGCAATTTCACTTCTCAGTATATACCCAGAAGATCTGAAAGCAGTGACATGAACAGACATTTGCACACCAATATTCATAGTGGCATTGTTCACAATTGCCAAGGTATGGAAACAATCCAAATGTTCTTCAACAGATGAGTGGACAAACAAAATATGGTATATAAATATGATGGAATACTATGCAGCAGTAAGAAGGAATGAAGTCCTGAAACATATGACAAGCATTAAAGACATAATGCTGAATGAAATAAGTCAGACAAAAAAGTAGAGATACTTTATGTTACCACTAATGTGAACTCCCTGAACAATGTAAAATAAGTCTCTTATAATATAGAATTTCAGGGGCCTAGAGATAGACAAAGCTAGTGAAGGGGGAGTGATAACATAATATGTACAGACATAAAAATGAGGGTGAACTTAAAGGTAAGGGAATGGACAGGGGTGATAATTTTTTTAATTAATTGTAAGTATCAGTGCCACATTGAATGCAAACTTGATCAAAAGTAGTTGTTTAAAGGCATGTATCCCACAGATTAGCACTACAAATATAAATAAGTGTGTGCTTGATATAATTCTAAGGTATGGCATTGGTACAAAGAGTTAACAACAGCATATATAGAAAAACAACCCATTACACATTATAGACTATATTTTTAATAGGATTACCTTACCAGTACTACACTAATACTAGGAATGAATAATTAGGGGCTGATAAGACTTTGGGGATGGTTTGTGTTATGTTACTTGTTTAAAATTGAGAGTGAAGATGATTGCACAACTAAGTGAAGATAATATGAGATCCTGATTGCATACCTTGAACAGAATATATGCTATATGAAGTTAGGAACTCCCCTATTTAATAAGTCAAGCCCTCAATTTTAGGCTTTCTCTTGTGAAATGTATGGCTGTAAAAGTTTCACTAAGCCTTCCTATAATTATGACTAAGAGGCACCTCCAAAGAACCTCTTTTGTTGCTCAGATGTAGCCTTTCTCTCTCTAAGCTCAACTCAACAAATAAATTCATTAACCTCCCCCCTACATGGGACATGACTCCCAGGGGAGTGAATCTCCCTGGCAACATGTGATACAACTCCCAGGAATGGGCCTGGGCCTGGCATTGAGGGATTGAAAATGCTTTCCTGACCAAAAGAAGTAAAAGAAAGGTAAAAAAAAAAAAAAATAATGACAATAAGGTCACAGTGGCTAAGAAATTTCAAATTGAGTCAAGAGGTCATCCTTGAGGTTACTGTTATGCAAGCTCCAGTTAGATATCCCAAATGGCCATGATATGTCAAGCCCTAATCAATGGTAGTCTTGAAATATCTATGTCTCTATTCAAGACTCTATAAAAATTATCACTGTTCTGTATATATGTTAAATTTCACAATAAAATATGTATTAACAAAAGAAAAAAGAGAGAAGATGCAAATAAATGAAATCAGAAATGGAAGACGGGACATAACTACTGACCCAGCAGAAATAAAGGAGATAATGAAATGATACTATGAGCAACTATATGTTAACAGACTAGACAGCTTAGATGAAATGGGCAACTTCCTGGAAAAGCACGAACAACCAACACTGGCTTGAGAAGAAATAGAAGATCCCAACAAACAACTGGCAAGTAAAGAGATTGAATTAGTCATCAAAACCTCACAAAAAAGAAAAGTCAGTACCAGATGGCTTCACAGGTGAATTCTAGCAAGCATCCAAGAAAGAATTAATACCAATTCTGCTCAAACTCTTCAAAAAGAAGTGAAGAGGAGGGAAAACTACCTAACTAATTCCTGAAGCCAAAATCACTCTAATACCAAATCCAGACAAAGACACTACAAGAAAAGAAAATTATAGACCAATCTCTTTAATGATTATAGATGCAAAAATCCTCAATAAAATATTTGTGAACAAAATCCACCAGCACATTGAAAGAATTATACACCATGACCAAGTGGGATTTATTCCAGGTTATCAAGGATGGCTCAACACAAGAAAATCAATTAATTTAATACATCATATCAATAAATCAAAGAGGAAAAAACCACATGATCATCTTTATTGATGCATAAATGGCATTTGACAAAATTCAGCATCCTTTTTGATGAAAACACTTTACAGGATAGGAATAGATGGAAACTTCCTCAACATGAAAAGCCTACAGCAGCATCATACTCAATGGGGAAAGACTGAAAACTTTCCCTCTAAATTCTGGAAAAAGACAAGAATGCCCACTGTCACCATCACTATTCAACATTGTGCTGGAAATTCTATATAGAGCAATTAGGCAAGAAAAAGAAATAAAAATGCATCTAAATTAGAAAGCAGAAAGTAAAACTTTCACTTTTCACAGATGACATGACCCTGTATGTAGAAAATCCTGAAAAATCTATCATAAATATACTAGAGCTAATAAATAAATGAGTACAGCAATGTGGCAGGATACAAGATCAACATGCTAAAATTAGTAGTGTTTCTATAAACCAGTAATGAACAATCTGAGAAGGAAACAAAAAAAAAATATTCCATTTACAATAGCAACCAAAAGAATCAAATATTTAGGGATAAATTTAACCAATGACATAAAACACCTATACACAGAAAACAACAAAACATTGCTGAAAGAAATAAGAGAAGACCAAAATAAATGGAAGGACATACCATGTTCATGACTGGAAGACTAAATATTGTTAAGTTGTCAATTCTACCCAAATTGGTATACAGACACAATGCAATACCAATCAAAATCACAACTTAATTTGCAGAAATACAAAAACCAATAATCAAATTCAATTGGAAGGGCAGTGTACCCTGAATAGCTAAAAATATCTTGAGAAAGAAAAATGAAGTGGGAGGTCTCATGCTACCTCACTTTAAAGCATATTACAAAGCTACAGTTGTCAAAACAGCATGGTACTGGTATAGAGATAGATATACTGACCAATGGAATCAAATTGAGAGTTCAGAACTAGACCTTTGCATCTATGAACAATTGATTTTTGATAAGGTGGGCAAATCCACTCAACAGTGACATAAAAGCCTCTTCAAAAAATGGTGCTTGGAGAACTGGATATCCATATCCAAAAGAATGAAAGAGTATCCCTATTTCACACCTTATACAAAAATTAACTCAAAATGTATCTAAGACCTAAACATTAGAGCTAAAACCATAAAATCTTAGAAGAAAATGTAGGGAAATATCTTAAAGGTCTTGTGGTAGGAGGTTGTTTTCTAGACCTTACACCCAAAGAACAAGAAATGAAAGAAGAAATAGATAAATGGGATCCCCTCAAAACTGAATATTTTGTGCATTGAGGGAACTCATCTGGAAAGTAAAAAGGTAGCCTACTCAGTGGGAGACAATATATAGAAACCCACATATCAGATAAGGGTTTAATATCCAGAATATATAAAGACATCATACAACTGAACAACAAAAAGTCAAACAAGTCAATTAAAAATGGGCAAGAAACATGAATAGACACTTTTCCAAAGAGGAAATACAAGTGGATCAAAAGCATATGAAAAGATACTCAACTTCACTAACTATTAGGGAAATGCAAATCAAAACCACAATGAGATATAATCTCACACCTACTAGAATGGTCATTACCATAAAAACAGAAAACTACAAGTGCTGGAAAGGATATGGAGAAATAGGTGCACTTATTGATGTTTTATGGGAATGTGATATGGTGCAGCTGCTATGGAAGGCAATTTGGTGGTTCCTCAGAAGCTAAGTATAGAATAGCTGTATGATCCAGCACTCCTATTACTAGGTATATATTTGGAAGAACTGAAAGCAGGGTCATGAACAGACATTTGCACACCAATGTTTATAGTGGCATTGTTTACAATTACCAATAGATGGAAACCACCTAAATGTCCATCAGCAGATGAGTGGATAAACAAACTATGGAATATACATACAATGGAATATTGCACAGCTGTATGAAATAAAGTCATGATGCATGAAACTATGTGGATGAACCTTAAGGATATTATGTTGAGCAAAATGAGACAGGAACAAAAGGTCAAATGCTGTATGGTCTCATTAATATGAATTAACTACAATGAGCAAACTCTGGAAGTTAAAGTTTAGAACACAGAGTTATCAGGAGATAGAAAAAAGATAGAGATTGGGCATTTGATGCTTAAGGAATACAGAATGTTTAACAAGATTGATTGTAAAGATTCAGAAATGGATAACACAATACTAAGTGATGATAGCACAATATTGTAAGTATAATGAACAATGCTGAGTGTGAGTATAGTTGAAAGAGGAAGGATAGGGGCATGTATAGCATGAGAAGGAAAGCTAGAGGATAAAAACTGGGACTGTATAACTTAGTGAAACCTAGACTGAACAATGATGGTGATTAAATGTACAAACATAAAAAGTTTTTAATGAGCAAGAACAAATGTATGTCATCAATGCAAGGTGTTAAAAATGGGATGGTATGTGGAAAAACTACAATTATTGCAAACTAGGATCTATAGTTAACAGTAACACTATAATATTCTTTCACTAATTGTAACAAATTCAACATACCAAAGCTAAATTTTATCAAGAGGGTGATATAAGGGAAGGGTATGGAATTTTTTTCTTTTTCTTCCTTTTCTGTTTCTCTTTTTTTTTCCTCTTCTTTCTTTGCAGAAGAAATGGAAATATTCTCATATAGATTCTGGTGGTGAATGCCTAACTATGTGATTATACCAAGAGTCATTGATTGTAAACTTAGGGTGGACTGCATGGTGTGTGGATAAAAGTGTTTAAGAAAGAAATAGAAAGATACAGTGCTGGAGATGTGGAGAGAGAGATATACCTATTCACTGTAGGTAGGGAAGTAGAATGGTGCAGCCCCTTTGAAGGGTAGCATGGTGGTTCCACAGGAAGTTAAGTTAGGGTTACCATATGATCCTGCAATCCAGTTACTAGTTATATACTCAGAAGAACTAAAAGCAGGGACATGGATAGACATTTGCACACTGGTGTTTATGGCAGCATTATTCATAATTGCCAGTGGATAGAGGTGGCCCAATGGTACATTGATAAACAGAAAGGCAAACTATAGTGTATACATATGAAGGAATATTGTGGGGCTGCAGAAAGAAATGAAGTCATGAGGGATGCAATGACTTGAATGAACCTTGAGGACATGTCAGAAATAAAAGGACAAATATTGTATGGTCTCACTAATATAACCTAACTATAATGAGCAAAATCTGAGAATTAAATTCAAGAGCATAGGTGATAGAAAGTGGGCAGATATTGGGCAATTGATGGTTAAGGAGTACAGAATGTTCAATAAAGCTCACTGTAAAGTTTCCTAGATCGTAAGCTCTTAGAGCAGTCATATTTACTCCTGAGTTTTAACTGTTGTCTCTAAATTCTGAGATGCTGTGCTCTTTATGTATAACCTTGTAGTGCCCTGGAACTTTGGGTATCTGTGTGACACCTGGGGCTCAGAGTAATTTTGTCTTTCATAAGGGATGGAAATTTTCAGGGATTATTTCCTCCATTATTGCTTCTGCCCCTTTTCCCTTCTCTTCTCCTTCTGGGACACCTATGACATGTACATTCATGTGCTTCATGTTGTCATTCAATTCCCTGAGATGTTGCTCATATTTTTCCATTACTTTCCCTATGTGTTCTTTTGTATGTAGGATTTCAGATGTCCTATTCTCCAGCTGATGAATATTTTCCTTTCCCTCTTCACATTTGCTGTTGTGTGTCTCCATTGTGTGTTTCATCTCTTGTATTGTGCCTTTCATTCCCATAAATTCTGCTAATTGTTTTTTTTTCAAACTTTTGAGTTCTTCCTTATGTTCTGTCAATGTCTCCTTTATATCCTTCATCTGTTTTGCTATATGTTCCCTCCACTCATTGACTGGATTTTTGAATTGATTTAGCATATTTGTTTGAAGATCTTTAATTAGTTGTTTCAATTCCTGCATCTCCATTAAAGTGTTAATTTATTCCTTTCACTGGGCCATATCTTCATTTTTCCTAGTGTTATTTGTAATTTTATGTTGTTTAGGCATCTGGTTTCCTTGATTACCCAATCAGATTTTCCCAAACCAGATAGGTCCAGGTCTCAGGAGGAGGCTGTATTCAGTATCAGGCTTCTCTGAGGATGAGACCCAGCAGATTGTGAGAGTTTCCTGTGAAGCCTCTAGGCTATGTGCTTTTTCTATCCTGCTCAGCATGTGGCAGTTTGTCAGCCTGCAGCTCTCCACTGGTGTAAAGTGGTATGGTCAATTTAATTCTCAGCAGACCTCTCCTGGCCAGGGGCCAAGGATATCAGAAGCCAAGGTTACTTTGTTTCTGTTTTTATTTCCCTCAGGCCCTGGGATCTTGAGTTCCCTGAGGGAGGTCCACCACATGAGCTGGGCCCACCCTTCTTTTCATAGGGAAGATAGACCCTTTAGGGAGTTATCTTTTCCAGGAACTCTTCCTTTGACTCTCTGACTCTGTTAGCTCCACCCTTGCCTGGATCAAGACTGACGACTGAAATTTCCTGAGACTTTCTCTAATGAGCTACTTGAAGTGAGAGAAAAAAAGGAAAAAGAGAGAAAGCCCCTTTCCAGAGCCAGTCCCCAGCCCCCCAGTTTCGCCAGTCGACCAGAGTTGGTACCTGGTTTTGTGTGCCCCTTTTCTTGGGACACAGCTGTTTTCCAGTATTCTGAGCTTAGTTGTCTCCAAAAGCCTCTGTTTTTATTTATTTATGTTTTTTTTTTCCATCAGCCCTGCCTACTCTCTGAAGGGAAGAAACTCAGATTCCTTTCCTATTTGTTCCAGGTTTATCTGTGCTTGTAGCTTGTATTCAGTAGTCCAAATTTGTTAATTAAAACCACAATTGGAGCTTGATTGAGTTACTTTCCCTGTAACCTGTTTCTTTGTTTCCAGATGGAAGTGTTTCAGCTCAGTCTTCCATGTCCATGGGGAAGGGTTGCCAGCTCCACAGTTTGGGGAGCTTTACTTACAATTCTGTGCTGTGATCTCAGCCTGTCCACCCATTCCAGGCTGATGTATGATATGTGTTCAGTCACAGATGTCTCCTGACAGTTGTTCCAAATTATTTACTAGTTGTTTCTGGTTACTTACTAATTGCTCTAGAGGACTAACTAAATTCCACACCTTTCTATGCCACTATCTAGCCTCTCAGAAATGTCTTTTTATTGTTCAAGGACAAGAAGACATTCTATAAAATTGTTATAGGACTTATGAAAATTCCTTATTTGGAGCTTGAATGCCTCTTGCACAATTATGCTATTGTTTCCCATGCAATGGGTATCAGGTAAAATTCATAGATTATTATTTAATCTATGGCATTTTCAAAGGCAAACCAAGAAACTAAGTGGCATGAATTCAGTGATGGAGGAGGCAATGTATGGCATGTAAATCATCATTAAAATGTTTCTCTTTGATTAGGAATAGTGATCACTTATTTTTATATTTCCACAAAAAATGGAAGAAAAACTTTGCCTATTGCAATGGCTTGGATCTATGTATCCCAGAGAAACATGAGGTTAAACTTAATCCATTCATGTTTATGTTAACACATTATAAATACAACCTTTTGATGAGGTTACTTCAGTTAAGGTGTGGACCAACTGAATCAGAATGGGTCTTAATACTATTACTGGAGGCCTTATAGGGAAGCCTACAGAGAGAGAAGCCACAGGGAACAGTCAGAACCTGTAAGTCAGTGGAACCCAGAGACACTAGAAGCTAAGAGAGGCTGCCATGTATATTGCCTTGCTATATGACAGAAAAGCCAAGGACTAAGGATCATTTGCCAGTCCTAGAATGCCATTCTTCTGGGATAAAGCATCACCTTGATATGCCTTGATTTTAGAGTTCTCCTAGTCTCAAAATCATAAGATAATAAATTCCCATTGTTTAAGACAATCCATTGCATAGAAGTTGATTTAGCAGGGTATTAGTCAAGGTTCTCTAGGGAAACAGAACTGACAGGATATGTATATCATCTTATAATGTAAACATTATGAGATTTGATGTGGGGAGCCGCTTTCCGGGTTAGGGCCTGTTGGACACGCCGCGACCTGCTCTAGAGTAGCCCCCGCCCATCGAGTGAGCCAAGATGGCGCCCGTATCCTGCTTCCACATATGACACATGAGGCAGCGGTTGCTGCTAGCCTATTGTACACGCTTACGTAGTGCCAGCATATTGGTTGTAACCATAGTATATAAGAAATTGCCCGGGCTAGCCTCGGGGAGACAGCCCACAGGGAGCCGTGCCTGACGGCCGCATAGAGGTTGTCCTCCCACGGGGTGTAGGGCCTCGCGTGGAATATGTAACAGAGAAAGTTTTCTTCCTGGCTCCAGTAAAAGGCTTGCGCTCACTGCCATTGTGTGCCTCAAGTGTCAGTTTGTCTGTGTCTCTCCCTCTTTCCCTCTGTTCTCCTTGCCGGCCGAGGACAGGACGCGTGGGACCGAGCGAGAAGGCGCTGGACAAGTGGTGGCCCGTACGGGGAGCAACACATACCTTTCGCCTCGCTCCTTTTTCATTGCAGCGGACTTCCCGCGTCTGATCAGCGCGAGAAGGTGAGTGTTCCTTTTACGTGAGAGTCAGGGCCCGTGGGTTCTCAGGCGGTCCCGGGGACTCGGAAGAGCTCTCCGAGTGGTTAAAGTACAGTGCCGACTGCAAGCATGGGGCAGTCTGGAAGTTCACCTTTGTTGGCTCCTTTAAAAACCCTCCTGAAGCAGAGGGGTATTTCAGTTAAGAAAAGCTCCCTACAGAGGTTTCTCGATGATGTTGAAACTTTTGCCCCTTGGTTTCCCTCCACCGGCAGCCTCAGTCTGCCCTCTTGGCTGAAGCTTGGTCACGATATAGACCGGGCGCGTCAGACGGGCGTTTGTCTGGATCCAATTCTAGTCCCTATATGGGAGACCGTCCGCGCGGTCCTTGAGCTGGAGTCGGCTACAGGCCTAAGTCCGTCCTCCGCCTTGCAAGAAGCACGGTGCGCGCTCCAAGAAACCCAGTCAGTTTCGTCAGCGGACGGCTCCTGTAAGGGCAAACCGCCGGAGTCCAGTGACTCTAACTCAGAGTCAGATAGCGATACTGACGAGAAGGCGGAAGCATCCCCGCTAATTGAGTGGGAGGAGCCTCCCGCCACACCCGTGCGGCCTTCCGCCCCGCCAGTGTCTACCGCTGCACCCCCAGGGACACCCCAGCTCCCAACTAACGCTCTGGGCGGTCCCACCAAAGGACCTTGCAGAGAGCTCCCTCTAGTGGCCATGCCCAGTAAATGTAATTATCCTTTGCTGCCAGACCCGGAAACCCCGATGGGTCGGTCAGGGGAGGGGCAACCTTTGCCGCACCCCCCGCCCGAGTATACAGGCCCTCAGGACCCTTTGCCATTAGGTAGTGGTGGGAGACATTTCTGGAAATGGGTCCCCTCTTTCACCTTTAGGCCTTTCGGTATACTAGGCGGGTACCAACCACTTAAGCCAGAACCATCCCCAGAAATGTACCCGGTTATTATTAACCACCAAGGCAACAATCAATATGAAGCATATGATTACAAACTTTTGAAGGAGCTAAGGCAGGCCGTCCATCAGTACGGCCCCAATGCCCCTTATACCCTGAACATGGTTGAAAACCTCTCCGCCCTAAATCATACGCCTGCAGATATCGTTCAGTTAGCCCATGCTTGTTTGCCACCAGGCCGATTTATAGATTGGAAAGCGTGGTTTGAGGAGTTAGCTGAGGAACAAGCGGCTAGGAACGCAGCGGGAAGACATGGCGCGTGGAATACAGACATGCTATTAGGAAGGGGAGCCCATGCCCAAAATCAAACGCGGTTCCCTCAAGAGGTCTATGCCCAAATCTTCCGTTGTTTCGTGGGAGCTTGGAAAAAGCTGACAGGTGAGGGAGAGGCTCAAGCCTCGCTCAGTAATATTCATCAGGGCCCCACAGAACCTTTTGTGGACTTTGTAGCCAAAATGCAGACTGCAGCCGAGAGAATTTTCTCAGATCCAGGGGTGGCAGAGACTGTAGTTAAACAAATGATATTTGAACAGTGTAATAAAGAATGTAAAGTTATTTTAGCACAAAACAGAGGAAAACAGCTGACGGACTGGGTTCGGCTTTGCAGAGATGCTGGCAGCCCGTTAACTAATGCAGGTCTAGCTGCCATGCTAGCCAACTCATTACAAGTGTCTGCAAAGAAATCTAAAGAACTAGAAATGAAGCCCAGAGGATGTTATCATTGTGGCCAGCTGGGACATATTAAGAGGAACTGTCCCAATAAAGGTCAACCACCTGCCACTCCACAGTTTGGTAGACCATATGCAGCAACCAGGCTATGTGGCCGTTGCCACAAGGGACCTCATCGCGCAGAAGACTGTAGGTCAGCCTTCGATGCGCAAGGTGTGCGCCTTTCTGGCCGTCCTGAACAGGACCCAAAAAACGGACAGGGGGGGTCCACCCTTTCGGTGGGCCCCCCTGCATGCCATCCGGCGACACGAAGCCCGCCCAAATTCGCGCATCCCCTGGGTCAGCGGGACTGGACCTCTGTGCCACCTCCAGACTCGTACTGACCCCCTCCATGGGTGTCCAGTTGGTAGGGACCTCCTTTAAAGGGCCCTTGCCAGCAAAGACTGTTGGGCTCATAATTGGGAGAGCATCCACAGCCCTGAAAGGACTAAGTGTCATACCAGGTGTTGTGGATTCAGATTTCACAGGTTACGTCCAGATTATGGTACAATCTCAGCAAGGTACGCTGGTCATTGCAAAAGGTGACAAGCTGGCACAGCTCTTGCTCCTACCCAGCTTGCATACACTCTTTCAGAGTAGACCCAGACAGAGAGGAGATAAGGGATTTGGGTCTTCAGGGGAAGTTTTTGAGGGCCTCCACATGTCTCTGGAGTCTCGACCCATGCTGACTATCAAGGTACAAGGCAGATCTTTCCTAGGCTTGCTAGATACCGGGGCCGATCGGTCAATTATAAGACAACAGGACTGGCCCTCCACCTGGCCGACGTGCAAGGCGGAAGATACCATCAGAGGAATAGGCCAGGTTTCGGCACCCATGCTGAGTGCTGCTGCCCTTCATTGGGCAGACGAAGAAGGACACCAAGGTAGTTTTCAGCCATATGTATTGGCCCTGCCTGTTTCCCTTTGGGGAAGAGACATTCTTACCCAGATGGACGTTACCTTGACCAGTGGTTGTTCCCCAACCTCTAAGCGATTGTTAAAAGGAATGGGATATGTCCCTGGCAAAGGCTTAGGAGCCTCGTTACAGGGACGTGTAGAGCCCATACAAGCTACCTCCAACATTGTCAAGCAAGGCCTGGGTTTTTCCTGGGGGCCACTGAGGGAATGTTCCCACCCACACCCATAAAGCTAAAATGGAAGACCAAATCTCCGGTTTGGGTGCCTCAGTGGCCCTTATCACGGGAAAAGCTCTCTGCATTACACACTCTGGTGTCAGATCAGCTAAGAGAGGGCCACCTCATTCCCTCCACTTCACCTTGGAACACCCCTATTTTTGTTATAAAGAAAAAATCAGACAAGTGGAGGTTGCTGCATGATTTAAGAGCCATCAACAATTGCATGGAGCCTTTAGGGCCCGTTCAGATGGGGTTGCCCCTCCTTTCGGCCCTGCCAGAGCGTTGGCCTGTTATCATCTTAGATATCAAAGACTGTTTCTTCTCTATCCCACTTCACACAGAGGATACCCAAAAATTTGCTTTTACTGTGCCCTCTCTAAACCAAGAGGGGCCCTGTCACCGCTTTCAGTGGACAGTCCTGCCCCAGGGCATGACCAACAGCCCTACCATATGTCAATTGTATGTCGCTGCACAGTTGGCCGATACCCGGCAGCAATTCCCCAAAGTAAGGATCCTTCATTACATGGATGATATCTTGCTGACTCATGAAAGCCCAGATCTCCTTAACGCTGCACTATCACATTTGGTTCTTACACTTAGAGAGGTCAATCTCGAAATAGCCCCGGAGAAGATCCAGATGACCGAGATTGTCACCTTCCTGGGGGCGAAACTTACGTCTACTCAAGTCTCCCCCCAAAAAGTGTCTCTCAGGTTAGATAACCTGAACACCCTCAATGACCTACAAAAGCTCATGGGAGACATAAATTGGATTCGCCCATACCTGAAGTTACCCAATGCCGAATTAAGACCCTTGTTTGACTTGCTTAAAGGGGATCCGGACTTAGCTTCGCCCCGGTCCTTCACCCCTGAAGCGAGGCAAGCACTATGCCAAGTAGAACAGGCACTCAGTAGTGCCACGTTAAAAAGAATAAACCCTGATAAGCCTTTCGAAGCTTGCCTGCTGCCGACGGTGTCACAGCCCACGGCGGTGCTATGGCAACAGGGGCCGTTACTCTGGATCCACCCCGGAGTTTCTCCAAAAAAGATCTTAGAGCATTACCCTACCGCAGTTGCAGATCTGGCCCTGGAGGCCATCAAGAAGGCCATCCAACATTTTGGCCAACCACCAAAAAACCTTAGAGTACCCTACTCTCTCCCACAAATTGAGGTGCTTACCGGATGCATAGATCAGTGGGCTGTTCTCCGATGCACCTTTTCGGGATGTATTAATAACCAATATCCCAAAGACCCCCTCTTACAGTTTGTCACCCAACATCCGGTAATCTTTCCCAAAGTGACTTCGTCTAGGCCACTAACGAACGCCCTCACCGTGTACACGGATGGCTCCAGCTCCGGTACAGGGGCGTATTGTGTGGAAGGGGACACTCCCAAAACAGTGTTTTTTCAACCACAAAAACCGCAGTGGGTTGAATTGCAGGTTACTATTACAGTCCTGAGAGAGTTTCCTGGCCCCCTGAATATTGTCTCTGATTCCCTTTATGTCGTAAATTCTCTACAAATCCTAGAAACTGTGGGCATTATAAAATGCTCCTCCACTGTAAGCACATTCTTTCTCGAGCTGCAAAAGACGATTCGTACTAGGCAACATCCTTTTTACACAACTCACATTAGGGCCCATACAGGCCTACCTGGTCCCGTGGCCCAAGGAAATCATATAGTAGATGTGGCCACTCGGCAGCCACACATCTTCCCCGTGCTGACACCATATCAGCAAGCCCGAGAGTTCCACGCCAAATTTCATATCAATGCAGGTACCCTGGCTAAGCGGTTTGGTATACCGCGAGCGGCCGCTAGAGACATAGTCCGAGCTTGTGGAAATTGTGTTACTCAACAGCATATCCCATCTGTGGGAGTTAACCCTAGAGGTCTCGTCCCAGGAGACATTTGGCAAATGGATGTCACTCATCATTCAGAGTACGGAAAAGTCAGATACCTGCATGTGTCAGTAGACACATGTTCTCAAATATTGTTTGCCTCTGCTGAGACAGGAGAGAAAGTCCACCAAGTCATTGCACACTGCCTTGCCGCTTGGGCAGCGTGGGGCAAGCCAAAAATGTTAAAGACAGATAATGGACCTGCTTATACCAGTAAAACTTTCCAAAAATTTTGTGATAATATGGGAGTACAATTGAAGCACGGAATCCCTTACAACCCTCAAGGACAAGGTATCATTGAAAGAGCACACAGGTCTCTGAAAGACTTGCTCAACAAACAGAAAGAGGGGATAGGTCACGGCCTATCCCCAAGGGCTCAACTGTCTGTAGCCTTATTCACGTATAATTTCTTAAATGAAAATTCACAGGGCATGACACCTGCCCTTCAACACACCACCCCGAGTCCTCCACATAGAGGTCTAGTCCGGTGGAAGGATGTCCTGTCAGGACAATGGCAAGGCCCTGACCCCGTGCTCAGCTGGGCCAGAGGCTCTGTTTGTGTCTTCCCACAGGAACCAGGACGTCAACCGGTGTGGGTTCCGGAGAGATTGGTGAGAACCGTATCAACGCCCGAGAGCGCTGAGAGGCTGCAGCCTGACGCAAGAGACCCAACCTTCAACGCTGGGGACGATCAGCAAGATGACCAGCAGGATGATGAGAATGATCCTGACCACCTCCCCGTCGTCCAGGGGGAGGACCGGTGATCCCAACCCTCACCCAGACATAGCTTTCCTTCTAATGGTCATGCTTACCCTCGCCTTTTCTACCCAGGCTGTCTACCAACCCCATTCCCCCCACCAGCCTTGGAAGTGGACCCTTGCGCGTTGGGAAGACTCCAAAATAATTCTTTGCAATACCACAGCAGGACCCCCCTCCTTTGTTTTTAATGCCATTGATCTGTTCCCCCCTCCTAATCCAAAACCTATGGGTTATCCAGGCAGCCTAAATACACAAAATTATTATATGTGTCCAGCTTCAAATCCTGGAAAATCATACTGCAATTCCCCCTATGAGTACTACTGTGCATACTGGGGGTGTGAAACATTAGCCACTGGCTGGAAACCTTCTGTCCCTGACAAATTTCTAAATCTTACAGTAATCCCTTATACTTGCCAAAACTCAGGCAATCGCTATTACGACAGGTACCTTTGTCCTAAAAGGCTAATGCTCACCGTACAAAACCCTACCGATACGTCTTGGCTCATGGGTCGAACCTGGGGTTTCCGAATTTATCTAGCGGGGTCCGATCCGGGATCCCTTATTCTCATAAAAAAGGAAGCAGCTCAACATTCATCTTCGGGCATTGGCCCCAATAAAGTCATTAACCCCCTTTTTCCACAGCCCTCCAGCCGCACCTCAGCTTCAACCAGCCGCACCTCAGCTGCAAACAACGCATCGCCAACCTCACCACCCCAACCTTTTCCACCCCCTTCTCGTTACTCCTCTCCCCTCTTCAGCCTTATCCAAGCAACCTTCACCTCACTAAATGTCTCCAACCCCAATCTCACCTCCTCTTGTTGGCTTTGCTTTTCCACTTCTTCTTCCCTGTATGAGCCAGTCGCCTCCAACCTTTCTTTCTCAGAAAGCATAAAGGACAGCCCTTCGGAGTGTAATTGGAATGCCTCTACTGTCCCCCTAACCTTTCATTCGGTCTCTTATACAGGAAAATGCATCCGCCCTCGTTCAAGTAACTCTCCCAATCTCACAGCTTGTGCCATCTACTCGTCTCCCAACAGCTCCGCCAAGTTTCTTATTCCCCACAACTCCTCCCAATGGCTCTGCTCCTCCACAGGACTCACCCCCTGCCTTAACGTGCAGACCCTCAACACAACTCAGGAAACTTGCCTCCTAATTGTTCTTATCCCTAGGGTCCTATACCACAGCGAGGAAGATTTCTTCCTCCGCCTGGAAAGAACTGCAGCTCCTGCCACCCTGCAAAAGCGAGAACCCATCACCGCTCTCACAATTGCTTCCCTCCTAGGTCTTGCGGGCGCTGGCACCGGAATCGCTGCACTAGCCAGCCAGGGCTCCGCCCTAACTCACCTCCGGGCGGCTGTCGACGAGGACATCCGTCACCTACAAGACGCTATCTCTCATCTTAAAAATTCTGTCAACTCCCTCTCTGAGGTGGTGCTCCAAAACCGCCGAGGTCTCGACCTTCTTCTTCTCAAAGAGGGAGGCCTCTGTGCCGCCCTGGGAGAAGAGTGTTGTGTGTATGCCAATACCACAGGCCTCGCAGAGAACAGTCTAAAGAAGGTCCGAGAGGGACTGGAAAAGCGTAAAAGAGATCGTGAGGCTACCAGTTATTGGTCCAGTTTCTTCACTCCCATCCTCCCATATATCCTTCCTTTTCTTGGCCCCCTAATAATAATTATTCTAGCTCTCGCTTTCGGACCATGCATCATTCGCAGAATCGTCCAACTTGTAAGAAAACAGACAGATGCTATTTTTTACCAACAACTCGCCACCTCTGATGCTCTCTCCTCCGAGATGACAACCAATCCTCCGCGACCTCGTCGCCATCGATCAACCCGCCGACCACGAGGCCTTTCTCGATCGCCAAAACACCGCACCAATCTCGAACTCCGGCTTCTCTGAACTTTTGGACTTTGAACCTCTCTCCTTCGCTTAGCCTGCAGCAGCAAAGCCATGGACAATCACCTGAGCGCCTTGCCAGCGTTGAGCCCCCACCTTGCTGAACTACAGTTAACCCCTTTACTCTCCCTCACATGGACAGCCAGCCCTAGACTGATCCATCCCTGTCCCGGTCACTCGGGGTGGGGCACTCTGGGGTCGGGTTCGCGGCAAAGTCCATGGCCATATCCCGGGTATAGCATGTGGCTCCAGTAGTCTCAAATTTTGTCTCAGGCGAGTCTCGTAGGCAGGGACCCGGTCGCGGCCGCACGGGGCTCTGGCCATTGCACAGAGACGCCTAGTGACGCCTTTGACGCTGGTTGCCACTCCCCTGCCCCAACCGTCTTTCCCCAGTTACGAGGCGAAGTACTGTAGGGAGAGTCACGTTGTTTCCAGCTCACGGGCTCTCCGGTCTCTATATGAGGTAAGCATTCTGGTCGGTGCCAGAGGTTCCGCCGTAAAATGGCAGGGGCCTAGTCCAGACTCCCCAAAGCACCAAAACATGTAGTGGGTCACTCAAGCCCACGGGAGTACACTCATCAATGGAGACACTGGGTCGAAATATATAAAAAAGGGGGAGATGTGGGGAGCCGCTTTCCGGGTTAGGGCCTGTTGGACACGCCGCGACCTGCTCTAGAGTAGCCCCCGCCCATCGAGTGAGCCAAGATGGCGCCCGTATCCTGCTTCCACATATGACACATGAGGCAGCGGTTGCTGCTAGCCTATTGTACACGCTTACGTAGTGCCAGCATATTGGTTGTAACCATAGTATATAAGAAATTGCCCGGGCTAGCCTCGGGGAGACAGCCCACAGGGAGCCGTGCCTGACGGCCGCATAGAGGTTGTCCTCCCACGGGGTGTAGGGCCTCGCGTGGAATATGTAACAGAGAAAGTTTTCTTCCTGGCTCCAGTAAAAGGCTTGCGCTCACTGCCATTGTTTGCCTCAAGTGTCAGTTTGTCTGTGTCTCTCCCTCTTTCCCTCTGTTCTCCTTGCCGGCCGAGGACAGGACGCGTGGGACCGAGCGAGAAGGCGCTGGACAATTTTAGATAGGAATTTGCTCTCACTACTTTAGGAATGAGCAACTACAAATTGTGTAGGGCAGGGTGCAAGCAAGAAACTCCAATGAAGGTTTCCAATGACTTCCCAAGAGAAGCTGGATGGCTGCAGTACAGATGGAAATTGCCCCTTCTGACTGCTGAAATCATCACTTCTTTAAATACCTTCTACTGATTACATGAGACTTCTCTCATTGTTGAAGGCACTCTCCTCAGTGGATGATAGATATAATCAGCTGCAGCTGCAATCAACTTACTCATGATTTAAATCCATGAAATATAACTCACTGTGCTTGCTTGGACAAACAAGTGTACACCATAACCTGGCCAAGTTAACACGTGAACTTAACCATCACAAGCAGGCAGGAAACTAAGGCAGTTTTCAGTACTGAAAAGTACAGTGCTGCTTTTACAAATACCTAAAATGTGGAAATGGCTTTGGAATTGGCTAAGGAATGGAGGCTTGAAGAATTGTGATGTGCTTGGAAGAAAAAGCCTAGATTGCTTTGAAGAGTCTGTTGGTAGAAATATGGGCACTAAAGGTACTTCTGTGAGGACAGAAAGAAATGATGAATGTGTTATTGGAAATTGGAAGAAAGGCAATCCTTGTAATAAAGTGGCAGAGCACTTGGCACAATTATATTCTGAGAGAGAGAGAGAGAAAGGGAGAGGGATAGGGAGGGAGGGAGAGAGAGAGAGAGAGACTCTATGGGTAATAGTCAGATGCTGGAAGTCAGTTGAACCTGGTAGAAGCAGTAGAAGCCAGGAGAGGCTGCCATGTGCATTGTCATGGGATAAAAAAAGCCAAGGATCTGGTAGCCAGCCCCAGAATGTCATAGTTTTCTGGGAGAAAGCATTGTCTTGATGATGCATTGATTTTGAATTTCCCCTAGGCTCAAAACTGTGAGCCAATAAATTCCCAATATTTAAACTAATTCAATGCATGGAATTTGATTTATCAGCCAGATAAATCAAACATCTATCAACTCTCCAATGTTTCCCAAGCCAGCAGATATTGTGGTTGAATGTCTTTAGACTTCTGCTTTGAGTGAAACAAGTCTGAACAAATTTCCTCTTGCCAAGTTCCCCAAAATTGTTCTCAAATAGATTCAGCTTTAAATGCAGGCAACCCATTTTCTCACTTTCTTAGCAGGACCAGAATCCAGAACTCATCAATACACTGAAGTTAGAGAAATGATATATCAGTCAGGATTAGGTTGAGCTGCATTTAATGAGGATTACAAACTAAGATGGCTTAAATAGGATAAAAGTTTATTTCGCTCTCATGTAAAATTTCAGAGTTAGACAGCTCAAGGTTATTACTGTGTCTGTGTTTCACAAAGCCTTTAAAACCCAAGTTCCTTTCGATTCATTGCTGTCATCCTTAGGGTGTGACACTCTTTATCCTGGGCCAAGATGCTGGCCAGGGCTCCAGCCACCTTTACCAGTGTATTAGTTAGGGTTCTCTAGGGAAAAAGAATCAACAATCTATAAGTATAAGATCTTATAAAAGTGGCTCACACAACTGTGGGGATGCATGAGTCCAGATTCTGTAGGGCAGGATGCATGAGTCCCAATTCTGTAGGCTAAACAGTGAGCTGGCAACTCTAATGAAGGTGTTTAATGAACTCCTCAGGAAACACTTTGCTGGCTAGCTAAAGAAGAAGTGAAAGTCCTCTGTCTTTCTCACTTAAAAGTTTTCAACTGACTGAATTCTCTCATTGGGGAAGACATAACCTTCATTGATGTAATCAGTCACAACTGCAGCCACTTGACTGAAGATTTAATAAACCAGTCTTCTGGTTTATCAACCAGCCACAAATGTCCTTGCAGTAATGGTTAGGCCAGTGCTTGCTTGACTCAACACCTGGACACTCTAATCTGGCCAAGTGGACACATGAACCTAACCATCACAACCAGGAAGCCAGGTAAAGTTAGTGGTGAATAAAAAAGACAAACTACGTGTGCCAGCTGCCATTCTAAAAAATGGATTCCAGAAACTGACACAAACACTTATGCTAATATCTCATTTACCAGAATTTATTCCTATGGCTACCCTTAACTGAAAGGAGGACTGGAAATTGTAGTCTTTTTTTAGGGGTAATCATGTATCTAGGGTGAGAAAAAAGGGAATGGGTTTTGGGAAAAATAGCAGTCTTAGCTCATATGGGTATTAACCATTGTCATATCATCACATATAATATTAAGACCTGTCTTATTTTTCTCCACAGCACTTATCACTATTTAACATACTTCATATTTTACACATAATTTATTTTATTGTCATTTCTGTGGACAAAAAGTTATACTTTATGAGGGAAGGAGTAGTATGCCCTTGTGAAGGGGCCAAGAATGGAAACTAGCACATAAATGCTTAATGAATACTTTGAAAGGAAGATGAAATAAGTGATGTTTTTCTCTCTCATTGTAATTAAAGTAAAAAAAAAATCTTACTCAGAGAAAGCAAGCACCTTTATTTTTGACAGAATCTAAGTGAGTGTTATATACAATAAAAGAGATCAATGCAGACAGGAAGAATTAGGAGAGGTGTGAATAAAAAGGAAGTTAAAATAAGTCTTGATGCATGGGAAGAATTTGATTATGAGGAAGAGAACAGTCCTTCCTGACAGAATAGCATCAATAGTAGCATCAAGAAATACATAGAGATGGAAGATTTGTTTTTGCCAGAAGGATAGAGACTGGAAGCAGAGGTTTGAATGAGCCCCACCCCCCCACCTTAGCATCAGGCAGAAAACAAATTTTATTTAATAATACTTCACATTTGAAGGCTTTTTCCTTGGGAAAGCCCTTTCATATTGGTTAATCCTTTTATTCCCACAATAAGTTGAATTGGGAAGGTGTAATTATTACCAATTAACAGAGGAAGGCTTTCAATACAGATTTGATAAATTACTGATTTAAGGTCACAAAATTAATTCTTGGCCCAGAGAAGATCCCAAACACAGAACTATTATCTTTAAATTGTGTACTTTTTTCCAGATAGCAATGCTAGGGTACAAGATTAAGTGATGCACAAGGAACAAGTTGAATTGGGATATAGGATAACTATTAAAAATTACTTCTTTTCTGTTTGCAAAGTGAGGGTAATATGTTTTACACCTAGCACTGAGGTATACCTGAGAATAAATAAGACCATATTTTATTTCTTATATTTTCTGAATCTTTCTATGAAAGAAATAGGCCAATTGCTTACTTTTAACTTACAGAACTGAACTGAAATTGCATATGCAAATATGAGTAACAGTTTTATTTGGATACCTTATAGGGTTTAAAATACCCTCCTATAAGTAAACACATTTGCTTTTGAGATGTCTTCAATTATTACTCTTCCTTTGGGGAAGTTTTGTGTTAACTTTTTTTCTTTCACTGAAAGGCCAATTAAGGGAAAAAACACAAGTAACTAAGTCTTTTAGTCATCACATACTAAGCAATCAATATGGAGATATCTTTTGGTAAATTAATGTGAAAGTAATTAAAACCAAAGATTTTATGATGTGAGCATATGAATGCATGTAACCAGCAGAATTTAGAACAGACTTAGTTCACATATGAATAACATTTTTTGTTTCTATTTGAGCTACTGTAGGTGATTCATTGATTGAACTGGTGAAGAATATTAAAATCACTAGCAAAATTTAGCTGAACAAATATTTTATGTGTATAGTAAAAGATATACTAATCGCACTGCACAGGAATAACTATTATTACAACTAGTCCTGAAACTGTAAAATGAGCTGTAAAATAGTTTGATTTTAGAATATTACAAGTTCTGTCATTATGGCTAAGATTAGCTACATAGTCTGATGAAAGTCGATTGCTCTTAGCATTGCAATGATGTCACAGATAGGAAAGTGATAGGTAATTATAGCTGACTTACTGGAAATAAAGGCACAGAAAAAGGGCACTTTTGAATAATTATCAGTAATATAAAGACAAATGGTTTGATCAATGTAACAGAATAATGATTTCATAGTTAAAGATGATAGAAAGGGTTAAGTCCTAAATAACTTGGTGACTTTAACAGTGGAATGAAGTTATAATTTATTTTGGACCAGTTGTGTGATCATCTAGAACCTTGTCTGAGCTAAGAGATTTTTCTATGATGCTCTTTTCAAGATAGGCTCCTCTGGTATGATGTAATAATCAAATTTGAGCTTTAAATGCATTGCATTTCAGGTCTTTGAGATTTAAGCCTTCCTTGTTGGTTTTCATTTCATTTATTGAGGAGTGAACATGTGTTTTCAGCTTTCATAGTGATCAAATCCGTATTTCTTTTTTTGTTAGTATTTTCCTGTGTTCAAGTACTATTTATAATAATTGTTGAGTCATATATTAATTCCTCCAGGCTGTCTGTATACCACAAAAGACATCATATTCTGATGTTACTAAGTTGTATTTTCACAACTGAACAAGGAATGGTACTTCCACCCTTGGCTTTCAGTATGCTTCTTTGATTCTATATCAATACAATGATGTCATTAAATCCACTGGTTTTCTTGGCAAAAATCCATGTGTGACAACCATTATTTGGTCCCTTTGGAAAAACTTGGAAATGATTTTCATTGTTTTGGGAAATGGCTTGTTTCAATACAGAAATTCTCCAAGAACATTACAGTCTCAGCATGCAACATTAGTTCATAAAAATAAAGAAAATGCTTTCCTTGGGTACTCAGAATTGGGAAGCCTATGTATTATGATCTAAAGTTGACTTAGAGATCTGCCTATTCAAATAATAAAAGTACTATACATGCATTCTCATAAAGGTGCTCATATGCTATTTATATTCTGAGCACATGGAAATCAAAATAGAAATGAGAAAAATATTGTATTGACTTCTGTTGGAGACATGTCATTTCAAAAATTATGAGATGCAGCTAAAATAGTACTGGGGGTGTGGAATTATAATTTTAAATGAATGTATAGGACAAGAGGATAAATTGAAAATCAACAATCTAAATTTTGATCTGAAGAAGACAGAAAAAAAATCTCACCACCAATAAGACTAATCAAGAAAAACAGAAAGTACAAATTATTCATAACAGGAATGAAATTCTACAAATAATACAACTAAAATAAAATAATAAAATGAAAATGCTAATAAGTTCAACAATTTAAATTAAAATTTGTATATCCATTGAAAAACTCAAGTTATCAAAACAAAAATGAGAAGAAAAAATTTCTATAGTCCTGTATTTATTAAAGAAACAAATCCATAATTAAGAACCTTATCCAAAGAAAATACAGATGGCTTCACTGGTGTGTATTCTTCCAAATATTTAAGGCAGAAATAAAACCTATCCTACTCAAACTCTTTCAGATGTTGTAGGAAAAAAAAAGAACACTTCCCAAGTCATTTTTCAGACCAGAATTATCCCCAAACCAAAATCTAACAAAGACATTACTAAGGAGAAAATTAAAACCTAAATCTCAATATCTCGCATGAATATTGTGCCAGTTTCAATGTATTATGTCCCCCAAAACACCATTATCTTTGATATAATCTTGTGTGGGCAGATGTATCAGTGTTGATTACATTGTAATTCTTTGAGTGTTTCTGTGGAGATGCGACCCACCCAACTGTGTGTGCTGACTCTGATTGGATAATTTCCATGGAGGTGTTACCCCACCCATTCAGGGTGGGTCTAAATTAAATCACTGGAGCCATATAAACAAGCTGATAAACAGAAGGAACTCAGTACAACTGAGAGTGACACTTTGAAGAGGAGCTACAGCCAAGAGAGACCCTTTGAAGAATGCACAGATGAGAGAATAGCTGCATATGAGAGACAGTTTGAAGATGGCCATTGAAAGCAGACTTTTCCTCTGGAGAAGCTAAGAGAGGACAAGTGCCCCAAGAGCAACTAAGAGTGACATTTCTGAGGAGCTGAAACCTAGAGAGAAACATCCTGGGAGAAAGCCATTTTGAAACCAGAACTTGGAGCAGACGCTGGCCACGTGCCTTCCCAGCTAATAGAGGTTTTCTGGATGCATTGGCCATCCTCCAGTGAAGGTACCTGATTGCTGATGTGTTACCTTGGACACTTTATGGCCTTAAGACTGTAGCTGTGTAACCAAATAAACCACCTTTCATAAAAGCCAATCCATTTCGGTGTTTTTGCATTCCAGCAGCATTAGCAAACTAGAATAAATATAGGTGCACAAATGCTATCTAAATGACAATATGTCAAATCCAGGTATATAAAAAGGATAATGGCTGTATTCAAGATATGTATGATTAGTTTAATATTATAAAAACTTACAAATAAGAGTTTAACAAAATAATAGACAATAAATTGATATTCTCAATAGATACAGAAGAGGCATTTGATAACATTTAACACATAATTATGATAAAAATTATATGTAATCTAAGAATAGAAGGGAATTTTAAAAATATGATAGAAGATATAACAAAAACCCTACAGCTAATCTACAATCAACTGTGCATATTGCCTTCAACAATGAGAGAAGTTTCATCCAATCAGTTGAAGGCCTTAAAAGGAAAAGTGGTGATTTCAGCATTCAAAAAGGAGAACTTCCATTTTTACTTCAGCCAACCACCTTTTCCTGGAGAATTAATTGAAAACTTTCATTGGAGTTCCCAGCTTGTGCCCTATGGAATTTGGACTTTCCCATCCCCACAGTTGTGTAAGACAAATCCTATTAAAAAGCTCATAATATTTATATTATCTATGTGTGTGCATGTGTGTATATTTCCAGCCAGCTCTGTTTTCCTGGAGAACCCTGATTCATACACAAGGTCACTGAGTACAAGTTGAAAAAAATGGTATTTACATGTAATAAGGAAGAATAATTTGAAACAAAATGTAAAAATACTACTTAAAATAGCATCAAAATTTTCACATATATTATTGTTGGGAGTGTAAATATTTATAATCACTTCAGAACACTGGCAGTAACTACTAATGCCCAAGACCTAGGAAATACACACCCAAGTACATACCTCAAGGAAATTAATGTGTATGCTCACTGAAAGATATGTACAATAATGTTCATAGCAACCTTAGATATAACAAATAAAAATGGAAACAGTCCAATAGACCATAAACTATAGAACAATCAGAATGCTATTCAGCAAACAAAAAATGAACAAAAAATTACCACCACATTCAATAACATAGATGAATCTCACAGACATAATGATGATAAAAGGAATTCAGACACAAAAGTGTATACACTATTTTTTCATTCATTTGAAGGTTAAGAACTGGCAAAACTAATAACTGGTGAAGGCAAATATTTATTACCAATAACTATCAAATACAGATTGGCAGTGCATACTGACTTGGAAGAGGAAAAGAGAGGCTTCTCAGCATTGGAACTGTTCTATTTGTTGATATGGGTGGCAATTACACAGCACATGTGTAAAAATGTATTCCCTATGTACACTTATAATTTATGAAATTTATTGTATATGTTATACTGAATAAATACATTTTAAAAGAAAAGGCCACTATAAATATTACAACAAAATATGTATGTGTTGAGTGACCTATCAATATCTACATCAAATCATATAACACATATTTTAGAAATACCAAAATAAATTATTAGAAACTCCAATTTTTATTGCAGACTCCTATATAAAACTAAAAAGTTTGGGACAATTATAGATACATTTCCATTGGAATTTTGTCAAGGGGAAACATAGTGTTACAAATATTTTCAGCTAATAAATATGAGATAGGATGGCAAATTCTCACCAGTGGATTAAACTAGGGATTAGAAACAAGAAGAGACATGATTTTCTCTATTATTAGTTAATAGAGTAAATGTAGGAAACACAGTTTAATTAACTAAAAAGCCCTTAGAATTTTTAAGAATTTGGTAAAGTAGTAACACAAAAATAGCTATCTTCCCTGTAGGTAGAAAAACAAACAAACAATGACAACAAAAAACTATATAGATAGAAAAAATTTTAAATAAATATTTTCTTATCTATTGGTGATGATTTTTAAAGCATAAAATGGATAAACAAGATTGTATGGAAATAACACAAAAATATGAAAATAATCTGAAAGGGAATATATAAGAATATGGAAAGAACACCACAAAAGAGTATGGGAAGGTAACATCATCGACATGGCAATATAAGACATCCCCTGGAAAACTATCCCCTTAGAATCAACTAATGAAAGGATGAATCCCACTTTGCTTGGAATTCTGGAAGACAATTGATACTGGAGAAGAACTCCACAAATGCAGAATCAAAGAGAAAGGAAAAGAACTCCAAAATCAGATGGAAGATTTGCATTCTAGACCTGAAAGTCAGGACACCTCTTCCTCAGTTCTTGCACAGAGGCAGCATGACACAAGTCCCCCATGCTTAGATTCAGATCATAAAGCTACTCACAGCAGTGAGTTAGAATCCCATGAACATCCAGGCACAGGGGCCAAAGTCCACAGAGACCCAGGGTGTAGGTTGTGTAATACAAATCCCAGGGTAACTAGAACATAAAGACACAAATAGGTTGAAAGTGAAAGGATGGAAAAAGATATCCCATGCAAATAGTAATGAAAAAGAGCTGGGATATTTTTTCTTTGTGCCTTCTCTCTTTTTTCCTTTTTTGTTTAGCTAAAGTTTTGTAAATTTTATTGATCTTTAAAAGAACCAACTTTTTATCTTATTGATTTTCTTTATCATTTTTCATTCTCTATTTCAAAAATATTGGACAGAATGGACTTTAAGTCAAAAGAGAAAAAGAAGGACACTATATATTAGTAAAAGGATCAGTCCACCAAGAAGAAATAACAGTCATAAATATTTCTACACCTAACCACAATGCCCCAAAATACATGAGGCAAACACTTAAAAGACTAAAGGAAGAAGTAGATACCTCTACATTATTAGTTGGAGACTTCAATAGAACATATAGACAGAAGATCAATAATGAAACAGAGAACTTGAAAAATATGATAATGAAACTAAACCTAACAGACCCATACAGAACAATGCACCTCAAAACAGTGTTACACACATACTTCTGAAGTGCACATGGATCAATCTCCAGGATACACCACATGTTAGATCAAAAGAGAAGTCTCAATAAATTTACAAAGGTTTAAGTTATACAAAGTATACTCTCTGACTGCAATGGAATGAAACTGGAAATCAGTAATAGGCAAAGAACTGCAAAATCCATAAATACAGTTTAAAAATACACTCTTGAATAAGAAATGGGCTAAATAAGTTACAGGGGTGATCAGTTAATATCTTGAGATGAATGAAAACAAGAACAAAACATATCAAAATTAATGGGATGGGGTGGGGCAAGATGGTGGCATAAGGAGGTGTGAAATTTAGTTAGTCCTCTGGGACAACTAACATATAACCAGGAACAACTAGTAACTAGTACAGAACAACTGTTAGGGGACACCTGTGACTGGACAAACATCGTACACTGGTCTGGAATGGGTGGAACACCTGAGTTCACAGCATGAGAACTGTAAGTAAAGCTCCCCAAACTGCAAAGCTGGTGTCTCTCCCCCACTGGCACAGCAGACTGAGTTAGAAGACTTCCCAAAGAAGCAGTCTCCAAGAGGAAAGGAAGCTAGCTCAACCAAGTTCCAATTGTGGTTTTAATTAATGAATTTGGACTACTGAATACGAGCTACAAGCACAGATAAACCTGGAGCAAACAAGGTTCCTTCTGACAGAGTGATGGAGCTGATGGAAAAGAAATACATAAATAAATTAAATTAGAGGCTTTTGGAATTGGCTGAGCTCAAAATACTGGAAAAGGGCAGTGTCCCAAGGAAAGGGGCACATAGAACAGGGCACCAATCTTGACTCTTGACTGGTAACTGGGGGGCTGGGGACTGGTTCTGAAAATGGATTTCTTTCTTTTTTCCTTTCTTCCTCTCAACTGAAGTAGCTCATTAGAAAAAGCCTCAGATATTTTCAATTGTCAGTGTTGACCCAGGCAAGTGTGGAGTTAAGAGAGTCAGAGAGTCAAAGGAAAAAATCAAGCATAGGAGATATATCCTGAAAGGATTGATCTTCCCTAAGAAAGGGGAGATGGGGCCCAATTCAAGTGGCTGCCCTCCCTCAGAAAACTCAGACACTAGAGACTGGGGTAAAAAAAAAAAAGAAAGGAAAAGAAGGGCTTCTCATCACCTGATAAGGAAAGGGTCTACTGAAAATTAAAGGCAACACACCACTTTACACCCGTTGGGAACTGTGGGCTGATAAGTGCCACTTTCTGGGAAGGATAGGAAAAGCACAGAGCCTAGAAGCCTCAAAGGAAAGTCTGACAACTTTCTGGGACTCATCCTTAGGGAAACCTAATACTGATTACACACTCTTCCTGAGACCTGGGCCTGTCTGGCCTGGGGAAATCTGATTGTGTAATCAAGGGAACTGGATGCCTAGACAACAAAAAATTATGAATCAGACTAGAAAAAATGAAGATATGGCCCAGTCAAAGGAACAAACTTACACTTCAAATGAAATACAGGAGTTGAAACAATTAATATCTTCAAACAAATATACTAAATCAATTGAAAAATCAAATCAAAGAATTGAGGAAAGACATGTCAAAAGAGATGAAGGATATGAGGAAGACATTGGGCAAACATAAGGAAGAACTTAAAAGTTTGAAAAAACAATTGGCAGAACTTATGGGAATGAAATAGAAGAGATAAAAAAACAAAATGGAGACATACAATAGCAGATTTGAAGAGGCAGAAGAATGGATTCATGAAATAGAGGACAGCTTATCTCAAGTCCTACACAAAAAAGAACAGGGAAAAGAATGGAAAAGTAAGAGCAAGGTCTCAGGGAATCGAATGACAAAATGAAGCAAATGAATATACATGTGATGGGTGTCCCAGAAGAAGAGAAGGGAAAAGGGACAGAAAAGAATAATGGAGGAAATAATCACTGAAAGTTTCCCATCATTTATGAAAGACATAAAATTGTGGATCCAAAAAGTACCAGCATACCCCAAACAGAATAGATCTAAATAACTTATGCCAAGACATATGATAAGATTATCAAGTGTTAAAGACAAAGAGATAATTCTAAAAGCAGCAAGAGAAAAGCGATGCAGCACATACAAAGGAAGCTCAATAAGACTATGTGTAGATTTCTCAGTAGAAACCATGGAAGCAAGAAGGCAGTGGCACAATTTATTTGAGATACTGAAAGAGAAAAACTTCCAACCAAGAATTATATATCTGGCAAAACTGCCCTTCAAAGATGAGGGAGAGTTTAAAATATTTTCAGACAAGCAGACAGAGATTTTGTGAACAAGAGACCTGCTCTACAAGAAACACTAAAGGGAGCACTACAAGGAGATAGTAAAAGAGAGAAAGGTTTGGAGAAGAGAGTGGTAATGAAGACTATCAGTAAGAGGAGACAGAGAGAGAGGGAGAGAGAGAAAGAGAGAGAATAAAAATAAGATATGACATATAAAATCCAAAAGACAAAATGATAGACAATAGACATTACATTGAGTGAAATTAGCCAGAAATAAAAGGATACTCTATGGAGTCACTAATATGAACTAACGCTGAGTGGAATTTGAGAGCTAAAGTTGAGAACACAGGTTGTCAGGAGAAGCCAATCCATTTCTGGTATTTTGCTTAACAGCAACTTTAGCAAACCAGAACAACACCTCACTAATATGGACTAACTATAATGTGCAAACTCTGAGAGTTGAATCTGAGAGCAAATGTTATCAGTGGAAGTCTTATGGTAAAGGTTCCTAGATTGTAAGCTCTTACAGCAGCCACATCTATCCATGAATTATAACAGTTATTTCTTATTTCTGAGGTGACAAGCTGTTTGCCTATAACCTGGTTGGTCCCTGGAACTCAGGTATCTGTGTGACATCTGAGACTCAGAGTTAGTTATTAATGTCAGCATTACCCCATACAACAAATGTTAGAGAAGTTGAAAAAAAAGATCATACTTTAGGGATATGAACAAAATGGACTTGGTTAGGACTAAGGTAAACCAGACTAAAGGGAAAGGGATGATATTGAGTGTTTCAAAACTTCAAATTCCGTATGAGACCAAAAGAAGAGATGTTTATTTGGTGGAAAATTTATATTTTCTGTAGCATGCCATATAATGTAACGCATATGGTCAGTTTACCTAAATACCATAATTACAAGGAACCTTGAATAGGGGTTGTGATCTCGTTCATTTGTGCAGGTTAGCATGAAACCCTGATATATCCCAGAATAATTTTGGCAGAGAAGAAAAATTATTTTCAAAGCCCCATGAGGGATTGGGGAAAAATTGGAAATATCAAACTTCCCTACCTGAGGATTTCTGATAGTCTCACAAGCATTTGGGACTACCATTGTAGGTGGCCAATCCCTCAATCTTGGGGCTTGCCCTTATGAAGCTTGTTACAGCAAATGAGAGGCTACACCTACTTGTAATTATACCTAAGGGTCACCTCCAAAGAACCTCTTTTGTTGCTCAGATGTGGCCTCTCTCTCTAAGCCAGCACTGCAGGTAAACTCACTGCCTCTCCATGCTACATAGGACATGACTCCCAGGGTTGTAAATCTTCCTAGTAATGGGGAACATGACTCCTGGGATGAGTCTGGACCAGACATAATGGGATTTAGAAAGACTTCTTGGCCCAAAGGAGGGAGAGAAATGAAAAAAATGAAGTTTCTGTGGCTGAGAGATTTCAAATGGAGTTGAGAGGACATTCTGGAGATTTTTCTTATGTGTTATATAGATATCCCTTTTCAGTTTTTAGTGCATTAGAATAGTTAGAAGGAAATACCTGAAACTGTTGAACTGCCAACCCAGTAGCCTTGATTCTTGAAGATAATTCTATAACTAAATAGCTTATATGGGATGACTGTGTGGTTGTAAAAACTTTGTGGCCCACACTCTTTTTATCTGGTGTATGGACAGATGAGTAGAAAAAAGGGGACAAAAAGTAAATTAATAATGGGGACAGAAGGAGTATGAGATGTTTTGGGTTTTCTTTTTTATATTTATTTTTATTTCTTGGAGTAGTGAAAATTAAAAAAAATTGATTGTGGTGATGAACGCACAACTATATGATGATACAATGAGCAACAGATTTACATTTTGGATGATTTTATGGTATGTGAATATATCTCAATAAAATTGCATTAAAAGAACAAATACAAACAAAATTATGCATAAAACAAAGTTAAAATAAAGGTAACAAAAGCTTCCTTGAGGGACTGGGGAAAAATGTGGAAATGTTAAATTTCTGCACCTGGAGAATTACTTACATTCTCACAAGCATTGGGGACTACCAATTTAGAAGGCTCAGCTCTCTATCTTAGGGCTTACCCTTATGAAGCTTGTTACTGCAAAGGAGAGACTAAGCCTACTTATAATAGTGCCTAACAGACAACCCCAGTGACACTTTTTTGTTGCTCAGTTGTGACCTCTCTCTCTAAGCCAACTCTGCAGGTTAACCCACTACCCTCCTCCCTACATTGGACATGACTCTCAGGATTGTAAGTCTCCCTGGCATCATGGGACATGACTCCCAGGGATGAACCTGGACCTGGAATTGTGGGATTTAGAAAGCCTTTTTGTCCAAAAGGGGGAAGAGAAATGAAAAAAATAAATTTTCAATGGCTGAGAGACTTCAAATGGAGTGGAGAGTTCATTGTGGAGGTTAATCTTATGCAATATATAGCTATCACTTTTTAGTTTTTAGTGTATTGGAAAAGCTAGAATGAAATACCTGAAACTGTTGAACTGCAACCCTTGATTCTTGAAGATGATTGTATAACTATGTAGTTTACATGGTGTAACTATGTGATTGTGAAAACCTTGTGGCCCACACTCCCTTTATCCAGTGTATGGATAGATGAGTAGAAAAATGGGTACAAAAATAAAATGAATTATAGGGGGGAAGTGGGGGAATGGGATGCTTTGGTTCTTTTTAACTTTTATTTTTATTCTTATTTTAATTTTTTTGGAATAATGAAAATATTCAAAAATTGATTATGGTGATGAATACACAACTGTATGATGGTACTGTGAACAAATGATCATACACTGTGAATGACTGTAGGGTTTGTGAGTATATCTCAATAAAACTGAATTGGAAAAGAAAGGAAAATAACATTTTGGGAAAAATTAATGGAATTCAGTGGAGACAGGCTCAGTGGGAAATCTATTGCCCTAAATGTTTACATTAAAAAAGAAGAAAAAGCTAAAATCAAATACTAAATGCACACCTGGAGGAACCAGAAAAAGAATAACAAACTAAACCCAAAGCAAGCAGAAGGACAGAAATAACAAAGATTAGAGCAGAAATAAATGAAATAGAGAATAAAAATGATTAAAAGAATCAACAATATAAAAGTTGGTTCTTTAAAAATATCAATAACATTGACAAACCTTTAGCTAGACAAATAATGAAAAAAAGAGTGAAGAAACAAATAATTAAAATCAGAAATGAGATGGGGAACATTATTAATGAATCCACAGGAATAAAAGTGATCATAAGAGAATATTATAAAATACCATGTGCCAACAAATTAGACAATCTAGATGAAATGGACAAATACCTAGAAACACATGAACAACCTATACTGACTCTAGAAGAAATAAAGATATGAACAGAACAGTTACAACTAAAGAGATCAAATCAATCATCACAACCCTCCAACCAAAGAAAAGCCCAGGACCAAAAAACATGACTTCACAGGTGAGTTCTGCCAAACATGTCAAGAAGAATTAATACCAATCCTGCTCAAACTCTTCCAAAAAACTGAACAGGAGTGAACACTACCTAACTCATTCTAAGGGGCTGACATCACCTAATACCAATCCTGCTCAAACTCTTCCAAAAAACTGAACAGGAGTGAACACTACCTAACTCATTCTAGGGGGCTGACATCACCCTAATAACAAAGCCAGATAAAAATACTATGAAAACAGAACATTTCAGACCAATATCTCTTATGAATATAGGTGAAAATATCCTCCACAAAATGCTAGCAAATTGAATACAACACCACATTAAAAGAATTATGCACTGTGAGCATGTCCCTGGTATGCAAGGGTGGTTCAACATGAAAATCAAAATGAGCAGTGTGCACATACGATTATTAAGCATGGCCTTTGATTAGCAAGTTTAACACTGAGACCCACTCTGAGGGCAGCTATTGTTTCAACCTCCTCTGGAAAAAGGTGGCAGCAGCCATTATTTCAACCCTCCCTGGACAGGAGCAGAGGTGGTGGAGATTTAAAGATGTAGGGCTTCCTCAGGACTGTGGGGGAAAATTAGCTGAAGTTCTGCATTTTCTGGGCAGGCCAAGAAAGCTCAGCATTGGGGAGCCATTGAAGTTTTTGGTGCCCTTCCTGACCCCCTCCACAGGACACTTTTCAGCTGGTCTGCATACCCTCCATGAGTCCCTGGCTGTGTTTTGGCTGGAAAAGATTGAATTGGGAAAGTGCTAACCCTCATCCCAGAGTTTGCCTTCTAGGCAAAAACAGCAAGGGACAATAAAAGGGGTGTAAAAACTATACAGGCAGAAAATCTGAGGCAAAGGCCTGCCCACTTCAGATACATGAGAGGAAGTTTTGTTTCCTGGGAAACAAAAGGGACATCAAACTCCTGTAAACTGGAGAACTCCAAAACAGCTAATTAGCAAAAGCCCACGTCAAGAGAGAGGCCCAGTAAAACAGAGAAAACCCAGCACAGTGCATTCAGCTTAGGCACATCTTCCTGATAGGAGGGATGAACATCAAGAAATCTCTGTCTTATCACCAGCTGGTTAAAAAACCAAGAAAAAGACATCCCAGGAAGTAAATCCAGAGTTAAATTTTTTAAAATACTAAAATGAACAGTGTGCAAAAATGTATAAGACAAAGCAAGAAACAGGAAACATGGTCAATCTATAGGAAGAGTACAAAAATCCAGAAAACACCAATGAAGAAGATGAGAATGTGGACAAACCAAACAACTACTTAAAAAAAAGATCTTAAAAATGCTTAAGGAGATGAAGGAAAGTACAGACAAAGAGCTACAGGATATCAGGAAGGCAATGAAAATACAATATGAGAGTCTAAGAAACAGAGATTTTTAAAAAGGAAACAAACAGAGCTACTAGAGATGAATAACACAATAAATGAAATGAAAAATGCCCAGGAGCATATCAAGAGCAGAATGGAACTGGCAGAAAAAAGAATCAGTGAACTTGAATACAAGACACTTGAAATCAGTCATGCTGAGAAGCAGAAATAAAAAATAAATATTAAAAGTGAAAATAGCTTAAGACAGCTATGGGACATCATCAGGCATGGGATTACATTAATTATGGGAGTCTCAGAAGATGGAAAATAAAGACACATCATCATCTCAATTGATGAAGAAGAGGCATTTGACAAAATCCAGCACCACTTTTTGACAAAAACACTTAGAACACTATGAATAGAAGGAAATTTTCTCAACATGATGAAGGACATATATGAAAAGTCCACAGCTAACATCCTACCTAATGATGAAAGATTGCAATCTTTCTCTCTAAGAAGTTCTCTGTCACTATTTCTTTGACTATTCCTTCTTCCTCTTTCTCTCTTTCTTCTCCTTACTAGAATAAAAATTAAAGATAAAACATAGGATGTTACAACACAATTAACCGTATTGTAAATGATGGATTAAAGTTAATAGTACAATTTTAAAAATGTTCTTTCATGAATTAAAACAAATGTACCAAATTAATGCAAGTTGTTAACAATAGTGTGATATAAGTGTTTTATATATTTGTACATGATATTTCTGTAAACCTACAACTTCTCTAAAAAATAGTAATAAAAGATTATGGTAAGAATACTATATATATGTTTCTGCAAGGTATAAAATTTCATGGATTTTGATGGAAATAACTATTTTATTCCTTATATAAAGTTAGCTAAGATATTCTTTTAATTTTTTGAGATTTCATTCTTCTGATTTTGACTATGCATAAAATTTTAAAATATAAAAAATTCATAATGCACTGATCTCACTTTGGAGTGCGTTGTACCTTGTTTTTTTTCTTTATAACTATGTGTGATTGAACACATTTTTATTTCACAATATTTGGTCATAGGCTTCTATAAAATATAACTTTATATTCTTCTATTTTCACATAATATGATAAGCAATTTGCTGTGTTATTAAACTGTTCACAAGACATTTTAATGGCAACATAAAATTACATTTAATGGTCTTTGATAATTCTCTTAGTCTTTTATCAGTTTGAACATTATATTAGGAAATATCTCTAGAAATAAAAGCATGGTGATATAGAAAGATATACTCATTTTCCCATATTCAATTTTTTATATTTAATTTAATCCCAATCAAAGTCCCCATGACACAAGTGGTATTAGATAATATTTCTACAATCATTTAAAGAAATTAATGAAAATCTAACAAACATAGTAAAATAAAAGAAGAATAATGGAAAAGGACTTGTACTATCAGTTATGTAAAAAATATATTTTATTTTAACTTGTCTATTATTGACACAAAAATAGAAAGCCTTGAACAAAACAAAGAAAAAAATGTTTGAATGTGTTCCTGTTGTCTATACCTCCAAGTGCCAACTCAACCATCACCAACTTCTAAATAGAGCAAAGCGGCAGTCAGTAGGCAGGGGAGCCTAAATCCAGAGGTAATGCCTAAGTCATCTTAGACTGGGAGAGGTGGAGGACTATATTTCTTGACTCTGGGCTGATTCATTGCTTGAGGACCAGAGGCATATCTCTGGAATAAAGATCAGGTTATGGTAGGTATGAGAGAGAGTCTGTTCTGTGGCGTTCTGATGGAACTCAAGAATAAGGGAGGAGGAGGGGCAAAATGATGGCATAGGGAGGTGTGGAGCTTAGTTAATTTTCTAGAGCAACTAGTAAACAACCAGGAATAATGAATAAATAGTATAGAGCAACTGTTTGGGGGACATCTGTGACCCAACACATTGAAAACCAGTCTGGAATGGGTGAAAGGGCCAAGATAGCAGTGAAGAACTATGAGTACAGCCCCACAAATGACAAAGGCTGGCACTCCTAGCCCAGTGGCATGGTAGGCTGAACAGAAACACTTTTCTGTGGGAAAAAGAAGCAGTCTCTACTAAGAGCAAGGGAAGGTAGCTCAACCAACCACCCATCACAGTTTTAATTAAGAAATTTAGACTACTGAATACAAACTATGAACACAGATAAACTTGGAGCAAGAAAGAAAGGAGCCCTGAGGTCTCTCTCCACAGACAGGAGGTGATGGAAAAATAAAATAAAATAAATGAATAAAAACAGAGGACTTTGGAATTGGCTGAGCCCTGGAAAAGGGATGTGCCCCAAGAAAAGGGATATATAGACCTGGGTACCAACACTGGCTCATGACTGGCAAGACAGGGAGACTGGGGGTTGTCTGTGAAAAGAGGATTTTTTTCTTCTCTCTTTTATAAAACCATTCTAAGTATCTCATTAAAGAAAGCCTCAGGCATTTTCAATTATTAGCACTGACCAGGCAAGGGTGGAGTTAAGATAGGTCTGAGAGACAAAGTAAAAAGTCAAGTGAAGAAGATAATTCCTTAAAGCACGTATCTTACCCAAGAAAAGGGGGAGAGGTCCAGCTCAAGTGGTGACCCTCCTTCAGAGAATTCAGAACCCAGGTGTGCTGGTTTGAATGTATTATGTCCCCCAAAATGCCATTATCTTTGACGTAATATTGTGGGGCAGATTGATTGGTCTTTTTGATTAGGGTGTGACTTTTTGATCGGATGCTTCCATGGAGGTGTGACCCACCCAACTTTAGGTGATAACTGATGAGATATTTCCATGGAGGTGTGGTCCCACACATTCAGGGTGGGTCTTGATCCGTGGAGCCATATCAATGAGCTGACTAACGAGAAACTCAGTGTAGCTGTGAGGGACATTTTGAAGAGGAGCTACAGCCAAGAGGGACACTTTGAAGAAAGCACAGAAGCTGCAGATGAGAGACAGTTTGAAGATGGCCATTGAAAGCAGACTCTTGTTCCATAGAAGCTAAGAGAGGACAAAGGCCCCAAGTGCAACTAAGAGTGACATTTTTGAGGAACTGCAGCCTAGAGAGGAATGTCCTGGGAGAAAGCCATTTTGAAACCAGAACCTTGGAGCAGATGCCAGCCACATGCTTTCCCAGTTAACAGAGGTTTTCTGGACACCATTGGCCATCCTCCAGTGAAGGTACCTGATTGCTGATGTGTTACCTTGGACACTTTATGGCCTTAAGACTGTAATTGTGTAACCGAATAAACCCCTTTTATAAAAGCCAATCCATCTCTGGTGTTTTGCATTCTGGCAGCATTAGCAAACTAGAACACCAGGTGCTGGAAAAAAAGAAACAGCTTAAGCTTTCCTTAACCATGCCTTTGCAGGGACAAGGGCTGGTGAGAATTGAAGGCACCACACCTCTTTATGCCAGTGGGGAGATGCTGGGCAGGATAAGAGAAGCACAGAATCTAGAAGCCTCATAGAAAAGTCTGACAACCTGCTGAGTCTTTTCCTCAGGGAAATTTGAAATTGATTACACCCTCCTCCTAGGACCTGGGCCTGTCTGGTCTGGGAAAATCTGTTTGGGGCCAATCATATCTGGGTAGACCCTCCTAAAAAAATTCCATAAAGGCAAGACAAGAACCAGAATAAGAAAAGCTGAAAAATTCTCATCAGCAAAAATGAATCTATGCTAGAATAAGTTGAACTGAATGCCAAAGAAGAGGTAGAGAACAAGGCCAACCAACAAGAAAACCCTAAGTAAAAAGTGAAAAAGACCTCTAGAATAAACTAATCAAGGAAACAAGATGCTTGACAAGAAAAAAAAAATTATAATTCAAACCAGGAAAAATGAATATACAGCCCAAAGGAAAAAAAAAAAAAAAACTAATAATTAAAATGAAATACAGGAGTTGAAAGAACCAATTAAAAATGTTAAAACAAACATCTTAAATCAATTCAAAAATAAAATCAATGAGTTGAGGGGAAATATGGCAAATGTGATAAAAAGAAGACATTGGGAAAACGTAAGGAAGAACTCAAAAGTTTGAAAAAACAATTGGCAGAACATGTGGAAATGAAAGGCACAATGGAAAAGAAGAAAAACGCAATGGAGATTTACAACAGCAGATTTGAAGAGGCAGAAGGAAGGATTAGTGAACTAGAGGGCAATACATCTGAAATCCTACACACAAAAGAAAGATAGGGAAAAGAATGGAAAATATGAGCAGAGTCTCAGAGAGTTGAATGACAACACAAAGCACATGAATACATGTTTCATGGGTGTTCCAGAAGAAGAAGAGGAGGGAAAAAGGGCAGAAGGAATAATAGAGGAAATAATCACTGAATATTTCCCATCTCTTTTGAAAGCCATAAAAGTACAGATGCAAGAAGCACAGCATACCCCAAACAGAATAGATCAGAATAGACCTACTCCAAGACAGAATAAAAAGAGAGTGAGAAAAAAAAGTAAAAATAATGTAAGATAGGACATATAAAAGCCCAAAGAGAAAAATGGTAGGTGATAGGACAATATTGTAAGTGCACTGAACAAAGCTGATTGTGAGTACAGATGGAAGAGGAAGACTAGGGGCATGTATAACACCAGAAGAAATGACAGAAGATAAGGAATGGGGCTATATAATTTAGCACAACCTAGAGTGGACAGTGATGGTAATTAAATGTACAAATATAAGTATGTTTTTACATGAAGGAGAACTAATGAATGTCAATATTTGAAGGTATTAAAAATGGTGTGTATGATGTCATCAACAGGGTGATAAAAACAGCTACTGAAAATTCCTCTCCAGAAATTCAACAAAAAAAGGACAATTCCGAATTTTTTAAAACTCTAGAGGAGGATATAGACAGGAGAAGGACCCTGCAGATGCAGAATTGAAGAAAGAGAAGAAATATCAGGTAGGAATCTTCCATCCCAGACCAGCTGGTCCTCTCCCCTTCCCCTCACTCAGTCTCCATGTGGGAAAGGCACAGAATAAACAGACTGGACCCCTCCCACTGGGAACTGACAGTGAGATGTACCCCCACTGTTTAAAACCAGTGGGACAGGGGAGGACATTTCAAGGTCCAGGTCTGTGAGGGACAAAAAGACTGAGAAAACATGGACACAGACTGTTTCCAGCCCTGGGTCTGAAAACCCTTCCCCCACCCTTGAGGGAAGCAGCAGCTAGCAGCTGTTTACATGAGAGAGAACAGATGAATGTCACTTTGCAAGGTGTTAAAAATGGGATGGTATTGGGGAAAAATACAATCAATGCAAACTAGAGTCTATAGTTAAAATAACATTGTGATATGCTTCCATTAATTGTAACAAAGACAATATACCGAAGCTAAATGTCTATAAGAGGGGGACATAAGGGAGGGGTATGGGATTCTTGGCATTGGTGGTGTTGTTTGACCTTTATACTGTATTTTATTTCAATTTTATTTTTCTTTTGTTTCTTTTTAGTTGTCATTTTTTTCTTTTTTGCCACTCCTTTTTCTTTGTGGAAGAAATGGAAATGTCCTCATATTACTGGTGGTGAATGCATAACTATGTGATTATATTGGGAACCATTGATTACTTACTTAGGAACTAATATATGGTGTGTAAATAAAATCATCTAGAAAATAAACAGAGGGATACAAGTGCTGGAGAAAATGTGGAGAAAGGGAGGTACCTAATCACTGTTGGTGGGGAAGTCGAATGGGGTAGCCCATCTGGAGGGCAGTGTGGTGGTTCCACAGGAAGCTAACTACAGGGTTACTTTATGGTCCTGCAACCTTGTTATTGGTATATACTTGGAAGAACTGAAAAGAGGGACACAAATGGACAATTGCACAGAAGGGTTTATGGTGATGGTATTCATGATTCACAGTGGATGGAGGTGGCTTAAGGGTACATCGACTGATGAACAGAATGATGAACTGTGGTATTTACATACAATGGAATATTGTGCTGCTACAATAAGGAATGAAGTTGTGAGGTGAATGGACATTGGAGGACAGTTTGCTGAGTGGAAAAAAACAGAAATGAAAAGAAAAACATTATAATGTCTCACTAATATGGACTAGTTTCAGTGGCTGAGAGATTTCAAATAGAGTTGTGAGATAATTCTAGATGTTATTCTTACGCATTATATGGATACCCCTTTATAATTTTTAGTGTATTGGAATAGCTAGAAGAAAATACCTGAAACTGTTGAACTGTAATCCATAGCCTTGATTCTTGAAGATGATTGTATCACGATATAGCCCTTAAAGTGTGAATGTGTAATTGTGAAAACCTTGTGACTGACACTGCCTTTATCCAGTGCATGGATTTCTTACTGATCTGAGTAAATAAACAAAGAGAAAAATAATAAAAAAAAAAGTAATAGGGGAGGATAAGGGGAAAAATTTCCAAGGTTAAATTAAAAGGCATATACTTTTCAAAAAGCAAAGAATATTTGGCAGCAGAAATCAAATCAATTTTATATTGTCCTCAAAATTTCAATTGGTTATTCTAATTATTTCAAATAAGCAAACTCATAGTGTCAGAATCTAGAGTATATGTTGTCAGGGGACAAAGTTGGAAGAGATAGGGAATGGGAAGTTAAGGCTTAATATATTCAGGGTTCCTATTTGGAATGATGGAAATATTTTGGCAATGGATGGTGGTGATAGTGGCACAGCATTGTGAATGCAATTAACAGCACTGAAATATGTATCTGAATGTGATTAAAGGGAAATATTATCTGAAGTTGATTAAAAGGGAAATGTTAGATTGTATGTATGGTAACAGAGTAAAAATTTTTCTAAAAATCCATGGAACTACACTATACAAACAGTGTAGTTAAACCATGTACTATATTTAATAGTACAATTATTAAAATGTGATACCATCAATTATGACAAATATTCCACACCAGTACAAGTTGTTAATAATAAGGTGGTATATGGAAACCCTGTATTTTTGCATAATTATTTTGTAAACAAACAACTTCTCTAATCAAATAAGAAAAAATTACAATTTGCATCAGGATTCCTGGTGGTTAAAATACACAAATACAGAAGGGAGACTACAACAGCCTATGAAACTATTACTGTAAGGATAAGAGAAGCAACCTGGCCCCATAGAAATGTGAGGAATTTGCACATGTACGCTGAGTCCCCTCTACCCCTGAGGGTAGAGCTCATATAAGCACTTTCATCAGAGAGGACCTGGGAGCAGAGAGGACTCCTTCTGCAACCTGGAGAGGAGACAGATATCTTACTTACTGGTGTACTACTGGTTCACAGGAAGGAAGGATATGCAGAACACATAGAATGGGTAGTACCTACAGATTGGAACTGCTGGAGGAGACAGAAAACAAAAACAACTTGAGCAGAACTATAATATGACAGACCTTAGGAATATTCAGTTATCACAAAAATACCTCTCGGAAGAAAAATCCTTGCTATTTGAATTAAGAAATAATACAAACTGAATTAAAGTGAAGAATATATATCATTTAATTTTGGCCTGAGTAACCAAATGGAAGATCAAACTAACAGCACAGTGCAAATATAAAAAGAGATGAAATCATGAGGGAAATAGAAGAAAAATACCATATAGAAAGGGAAAAAGAACAGTTAGATAGGAGGCAATATAATGCACCTGAAGCAAAAATACAGACTAGTACTGTACCAGTTCAGGAATCTCAAGAGAAGAGAAGATGAAAGATAAAGGACACTGCATTGAGGAATAAACCTTGTAACATATAGAGTTAGATCTAAATGAATAATGACAGAGTGAGCAGGAATATGTAAAAGAAAGATTGAAAAATAAGAGACCTATTTCAAGGACAGAACCTAATAATGGTCCAGAACTAAAAAAAAAAAAATAGGTGATATCAGCCAAAGTTAAATGTGGCAGAGAAAAGGACTTGTTTCTCTATTTGGTTAGGGAATAAAGAAGGAAAAATATTTTACAGATTATATCTTATAGATATAATCCACATGGAGCAGAGAGCAATATGAGAACAGACTACCTTGGTGAGGAGATGTGATTGGTATGTACCTCTGATATAACTGTAGAGAAATAAAATAATTGTGAGTGTGAGGAATAATAAAATAATTGTTAGTTGAATGTAAAAGCCAGTGGAAAATTTATATTTACAAAGGAAAATTGAGAAAAAATATTAAAATGATCAATACATAAGAAATTAAAAGGGGTAGAGGAAAATTAAAATGTAAAGTAAATACTAAGAATATTGAATCACAATAAGCCTGAACAACTTCAGAATCTTCACAGCAAAATAATGTATTTCTTTCACTAGTAGAGCAGATGCTCTTTTGCTTTCAAGTAAACACAACAGAAACTGCACACACAACCTAAAAACAAAAGTTGGCATATTCCAGTGGTCCTGAATTTTAATATTTCTACCATATTAATTCAAGAAATAAAATGTGATTCAGCTTTTGAAAATGAGATTAAGTTCCTTCATTGTAATTATACTTACTTTATAATTCAAAAGTTATAATTGAAGCCAGAGTTAACCCCCCAAAAAATCACGTATTGAACTCAATAAACCGCTCTATGATAAAGTAACTTCTGTAAAATTTCATTATTCTTTAAAAAGTCATACCCCAAGAGAGACCAAGAAAATGGCAACATAGAGAGGAGTGGAAGTTAGTTTGTCCCCCCAGAACAACTAATAAACAACCAGAAACAACTAGTAAATAATCTGGGATAACTGGTGGAGGGCAACTGTGACTGTCCACACATTGTACACCAACCTGGATTTGGAGGAATGCCTGAGATTGCAGCATAAAATCTGTAAGTAGAAACTGCAGAATACTGAATGCTTTCCCTCTAAGATCAGAAACAAGACAAGGACACCCACTGTCACCACTGCTATTCAAAACTGTATTAAGTTCCAGTCAGAGTAATTAGGGAAGAACAAGAATTAAAGGCATCCAAATTTGAAAGTAAGGGGTCACATTTTTCTTATTTACATATGACATGATCCTATAATAGAAAATCATGCAAAATCCACAACAATAATACTAGAACTAATTAAAAATTCAGTAAAGTGGCTAAATACATCATCAACATGCAAAACCAGTGGTGTTTCAATATACTTGTAATGAACAATCTGAAAGGAAATCAGGAAAATATTCCATTCACAATAGCAACTAAAAGAATAAATAGGAATACATTTAATCAAGAATGTAAAGGACTTATACATAAAAAATTAAAAACATTTCTGAAAGACATTAAAGAAGAACTAAATAAATGGAAGACATTCTGTGTTCATCTATTGGAAAACTAAATATTAAGATGTAAATTATACCCAAAAAGATTTACAGAATCAATACAATGTAATTACAATTGAAATAGACATCTTTCCTGAGATGGAAAAGTCAAACATCAAATCTATATGGAAGGATAAAGGCCCCGAATACCCTAAATCATCTTGAAAAAGAACAAAGTTGGAGCACACACACTTTCTGATTTCAAAACTTACATCAAAGGTACAGTACTCAAAACAGTATGATACTGACACAAGATAAAGACCAATGGAATTGAATTGAGAATTCAGAAATAAACCCTCATGTGATTTTTGACAAGAGTTTTGAGTGCATAAATAGAAATAGAATAGTCTCTTTCACAAATGGTGCCTGGAAATTAGATAACCACATGCAAAAGAATGAAAATGGATCCATATATCACAACATGTACAAAAATTAACTCAAAATAGATTAAAGATCTAATTAAAAGAACTAAAACTACAAAATTCCTAGAGGAAAACATCTTTAGGACCTTGTCTTAATTAATGGTTTTCTAGACTTTACACCACAAGCATGAGCAACAAAAGAAAAAATAGATATATTAAAAACTTTAGTGCATGAAAGGACATTATCAAGAAAGTGTAAGACTAGAAATGGAAGAAATTATTTGGAAACCTTGTATCTGTTAAGGGTTTAATATCCAGAACATATAAAGAAATCCTCCAGCTGAACAGCAAAAGATGCAATGTAATTAAAAGACAGGCAAAGGACTTAACACATATTTATCCAAAGAAGACACACAAAATGCCAATAAGCACATGAAAAGATGCTCAACATCATTAGCTATTAGGGAAATCAATTCAAAACCACATTGACATACCATTTCATACTCTTAGAATGCCTATTAGTATAAAAACAAATTGGAGAAGATACGGAGAAATAGGAATACTTTTTTGTTGGTGGTGGGAATACACAATAATGCAGCAACTGTAGAAAATGGTTTGTTGGTTCCTCAGAAGACTGAGTATAGCATTACCATAAGATCTAGCAATTCCACTTCTAGGTATGTACACAAAGGAATTAAAGCAGGAACTTGAAGAGATATTGAACACTTATGTTCATAGTAACATTATTCACAACATCCAAGAGGTAGAAGCAATCCAAATGTCCATCATCAGATGAATAGAGAAGCAAAATGTGGTATATCCCTACAATGGAGTATTATTCAGTTGTAAAAAGGAATGAAGTTCAGATACATACTACAATATGGATGAACCTTGACATCATGTTGAGTGAAATAAGCCAGACATTAAAGAACAAATATTGTACGATCTCATTTATATGAAATAATTAGAATATGCAAATTCATATTGTTAGAAGTTAGATTACAGGTTACCAGGGATGAGGAATGGGGAGTTAATGTTTAATTGGTATAGAGTTTCTGTTTGGGATGAAGGAAAAGCTTTGGTAATGGATGATGTTGCTGGTAGCACAATTTTGTGTATGTAATTAACACCATTGAATTGTGTACCTGAATGTGGTTAAAATGGTAAAATTTAGGCCTTTTTTTTTATTGTTACCAGATAAAAATTTTTTAAAAAGAAAACCTACAAAACTCTACAGCAAAAAGAGTGAACCTTAATGTAAATTATGGACTATAGTTAATAGCATAATTATAATGATATTGTTTCACCAATTGTAACAAAGTTATCACACTAATGCAAAATATTAATAATAGGGATAACTGTAGGGGACCAGCATATGGGAATTCTGTGTTTTCTGCATAAACTTTCTGTAAACTTACAAGTGCTCTAATAGAAGAAAATAAAGTGATTAAAGAAGACCACTAAAAAAAGTTAAAAATTCAAATAAATGAAATACCAAATCAACACCAAAACAAAAATTAATAGAAAGGATAAATATATGTAAAAATTAGTTCCTTATAAATCCTATGTCATAGGATTTTCTATACATAGAAAAACTCTACACAAGTTTTATCAAGAAAAAAAAGAGAGAATAAAAAGTTTAGAAATAAGAAAGAGGTTTATGGCACAAGCTGAGGAAGAGAGTAAAAGAATTTTTAGAATAGCATTGCAACAGTATGACAACAGCAACAACAAAAACATACAGGAAATGGATAGTTATTCAGTAAAATATAAAATACCAAAACTAATCCAAGAAGTAGAAAAGTTGAGTAGAATAATCTACCACAAAAGAAATTTCCAGGGTGATGGAGGTGGATTAATGTGACTGATAAAAAGTTTCCTGCCTCAGACTGCCTTTGTTCAAACTCATTCTAACATGAAATAATGTATAATAGCTTGGGCAAGTTACATAAACTTTCTCTGCCTCATTTTCCCATTTGTAAAAAGCAGATAATTCTACCTCATTAAGTGACTAAAAGGATCAAATGAGTTAATATAAAAATATTAGAAGTAAGACTGACAAAAAATTCTGTAGAACTGTTTGCTATTATTACTGTTCCCATTTTAAAGGACAGCAGGCTCTTTAAAGAAAAGATAATTCCAACAATTAAAATATCCCAGTCCAATTGTTGCTGATGTTCCCACTAACATTGAGGACTGACAGTTTGGTGTACCGAGCCATCTCTCTTGGGACTTGCCCTTATGAAGCTCATTACTGCAAAGGAGAGGCTAAACCTGCTTATAATTGTGCCTAAGAGTCTCCCCCGAGTACCTCTTTGTTGCTCAGATGTGGCCCTCTCTCTAGCTAAGCCAACTTGGCAGGTGAACCCACTGCCCTCCCCCATATGTGGGACCTGACTCCCAGGGGTATAAATCTCCCTGGCAATGCAGGATATGACTCCTGGGGATGAATCTGGACCCAGCATAGTGGGATTGAGAACATCTTCTAGACCAAAAGGGGGATGTGAAATGAAATGAAATAAAGTTTCAGTGGATGAGAGAATTCAAATGGAGTCAAGAGTCACTCTGGTGGACATTCGTATGCACTATATAGATAACCCTTTTTAGATTTTAAGGTATTGGAATAGCTAGAAGTAAATACCTGAAGCTATCAAACTCCAGTCCAGTAGCTTTGACTCTTGAAGATGATTGTATAGCAATGTAGCTTACAAGGGGTGACAGTGTGATTGTGAAAATCTTGTGTATCATAGTCCTTTTATCCAGTGTATGGATGGATGAGTAGAAAACTGGGGACAAAAACTAAATGAAAAATAGGGTGGGATGGGGGGATGATTTGGATGTTCTTTTTTACTTTTATTTTTTATTCTTATTCTTATCCTTTCTGGTGTAAGGAAAATGTTAAAAAATAGATTGGGATGATGAATGCACATCTAAAAATCTATATATATCCAAGCCCATAAAATGATAGAATTTTCTCTATTCATTTTATGGACTTACTACTGAAACATACTAGAAAAATGGTTAAGATAAATAGGGCTTTACGAGCACAGAAAAATACCTCAATAAAACAATAAATAGTCCAGCAGTGTACCAAAAGAAAAATGCAATATGGTCAAGCAGGTTTACTTTTCATATATATCCCAGAAACACAAATTCTGAAATCCAGTCCATTCCTGTGAATGTGAACATATTGTAAGTAACACCTTTTGATGAGGATAGTTAAGTTAAGGCGTGTGTGGCCCAGCCCAGTAAGGATGGGTCTAAATCCTATTACTGGAGTCTTCTATAAGAGAATGAAATTCAGAGAGAGAAAAATGCCACAGGCAGTAAGAAGCTGAAATGGAACTCAGAAGAGAAGGGAGAGACCAGGAGATGCTGCCATGTGCCTTCAGGTGACAGAGGAACCAAGGATCACTGACAGCCAGCCACAAAAAACACCACAGTGTTCATGGAGAAGAGGCATTGCCTTTGTGATGTCTTGAGTTGGACATTTTCCTGGCTTCAAAACTGTAAATTAATAAATTCCCATTTTTTAAGCCAACCCATTTCATTGTATTTGCTTACTCAGCCTAGGAAACTAAAACAGAAATTTGCTTTCTGAAAAATATTAAATCTTCCCCAAATTAGTATGTATGTTCTAATGCAATTCTAATAGAATCTTTATCAATATTTTGAATAATATAAAATGATTTTTAAATTCATATGGAAAAATAAATCTCCATCAAAATTAAAATAATGAGAAGAAATATTGAGTAAGAAGGTCTTGACTAATCTGATAAAAATATAAAATCTCTTAGTCAAGAGCAAATCATATTGACAGAGGAATAAACCATTAACTCAGTGAAACAGAATACAGAGCACACACACACATGAAAATATAATATTTTAAATGGCTTGCACAATTGCTCTCTATCTGGAAATAAATGAATAGGACCTGCTAATTCACTGTATATGCTAAAATAAATTATAGCCATATTAAATTTCACATGTAAAAATAAAAAAATATATTAAAAAACAAAAATACTAGAAGGAAATATAGTAGAACATATGAACAATCTAGGAGTTGGGGAGAATTGTTAAACAAAAATGAGAAGCATGTAAGTTATATAAACAAATAGCCAGCTAGCTAGATATGTAAATATTTCTGTCAAAATAAAAAATAAAACACAAAATTTTTAGCAAAAAAATCAATTGACCAACTATTAATAAGAGGAAATGTTCACAATATATTGAGACATTAATATCTGTACAAAGAGTTTTATGATTGTATAACAAAAAATAAAAAATCTCAAATGTGAAATAAGCCAAGGATATGAAGTCTCATATCATCAGAGAGCAAATCCAAATGTCCAACAAACATTTAAAAATATATTCAAACTTTCTAGTGATTGGGAAAATGCAATTTAACCAGATAGCATTTTACATCCATCAGTTTGAGAAATGTTAAAAAGATAACTACTGCTAGTGGGAATGCAGGGAAAAGGTGACTGTCATACAATGTTGATGGAAAAATGAATTTGTATCAAGCAATGTTTTAGGGGCAAAATATTTAGATTAAATGCCTGTGAATAAGGGAATAGTAGATAAACTGTAGAGCACCCACACTTTGGAATACTGTCTAAACATTAAGGGATACTTGATCTATAAGATCTATACATCTGCTGACCTGCAGGGATATCTAAACTACACTGAACAGAGGGATAAAGCTCGACTGCAAAAATATGTTTGATGATTTTTTTAAAGGCACTTTTAATACCAGTTGCCCAGGCTTGAAACTATAAATAAGCTTAAATCTCCCCGAATGCTCCAAGCCCTTGGTGAGTGCTGGCATGGACAATTCCCTGCTCACCTATACGTAATGGATCATGGCACTTACCAACAGATAAGAAGAAAAATATATCCTGAGATCACCTAAGAAAATCTATTTTGAAATGTTTCAATGTGATTTTTATTAAGTAAATGAACTCAACTTTTCTTTAACATATCCCATTCAGTACATACATATATTTTTAAATGAGATGTTATCAGCTTCTATTGCCAAGTAAACAAAGTGTAAATAATCTTTGAGTTTTTATCCCTGATTCACTTTCACTGCTCATACAACTTTTAGAAAACACCTCTCCTAGTAGAGTGGAGGCTTGAAGACATGGGTGTAGGAGTAAGACAGAGAAAGGAGAGGACAGAGCGGGGTCAGATAATCAGGAAGGATACACACCAAAGTATTAGTTGTGGTTTTCTTTGGGTGTGAGATTCTACGTGATTTTAATTTCTCCTTTATAATTTTCTACATTTTCCTTGTTTGACAAGGACCACTTTTTTGTTATCATCGTACTGTAAATAAAAGAGGCATTTTCAAAAATAACAACAGCAACAAAAACACATGTTCTACAGACTTAGACATTTGGGGGATGTTAAGGGGTAGGGCAAAAATATTGGCTCTAAGCTTTCTAATTGACAATATGTAAAAAGCAATCTGGTCAACAGGCCTTTCTCTAGTCTTTCCTCTTCTCTTTCATCATTGTGATGTGCTGACAAGAGAAATGACATTCCCGACTTATGTAATTTTTGCTCGTGCACCTTTGCTCTTTGGTGTTTTGGGTAGAACAGGCCCATTTAACAATGTTCAACTTGAAGTCTAATAAGCATGGGGAGTTCCCAAATGAAAATTATTCTCCGAGTCAGTTAATTCCTGACCTAGTTATCGGTTTAATTGTACATTCCTTCTTGTTTTGAGTGGAGAGGGATGTTAATGATTTAAATGTATGTTTTGGTTGTGCTCATGTTTTAGAACCTGTCATATTGCTAGCAATACGATTTTGGACTTGAGCTGTGCATCTCATTTGGTGAGTCAGAATACAGAGATCGTTTTCATTTCTGTTCATCTAGAGAGCTTTGCAGTATTATGCATGCGATTTTTAATTATTGTACTCTTTTCACAGTTCGGTATCACTTTTTAATGACCTTGTCATAGCACCATTTTAAAAGCCTCATAGGAAAGATGAAGAGAAAGCTCAGAGGCCCATGGCTTTGGTAGTAATTAAATGGTAGTACATTTCAAAGCTATGGATATTTAATGTCACCCAAGTATCAGTTTCACATTTGGTTCAATACTGTGTGTGGGAATTAAATGCAGAATAGCATGTTATTGCTGCTTAATCATGTAAATTGTATTCACATGTTAGGCCTCTGTTCTTAATTGAATTTCTTCTTCTTTATTTAGAAACAAAGATTTCTTGATAAGGTTAAATTGGTTTTAAGCAGAAGCATACTTTTAAGAATTAATTTTCATATTTTCTTACTGTTAGTTGTAAGTTATATGTCACTGTGTGTGGCACAGCAATGCTACACATTTTATCATTATTCTGAAGGTACAGCACAAATACGATGAATGAGAAAACTACAGCATAATGCTGAAGCTGGAAAAATATGTTTTCCAGAAATATCTGTGGCAATAATTTACTTTCATTCTGATTTTTGAACAGAAAATTGTTTATAAATACCTGAAATTAATAAAGAATGACCACTTAAAAAGTTTTGCAGCTACACTGACAATTAATACATAATTTCTGTAGCAAAACCTAGGATATATCTCTTAAGACCAAGTAATAAAAAACATTCAGATGCATAAGTCTTTTAGACAGCATTGGTTTTAGTTCAGTTGCACCAAGACATTTCTAATGGCTTCCTAAAATCATCCACTACAGAACATGCTTTAAGGCAAGTGATGAAAATTTTTCAATTATTCAAAATAATTACTTTGTTTCTTGATCATTGATATCAATGAATTGTGAAGACTTCACAATTGGACTTCTGAAATTCTTTCATGGCCTATAAAGTTTTAAGGGAACAGCTAGTCCATTGATAAATTAAACATGATTATTTATATAATCATAACATGCATATAAAACATTTGTTTTTCATTTCAGTTGAGTTTATTGATTTGGAATGAAAATAAAACATTTAAAGCCTTTCTTCCTGAATTAAAATATGCCTTTCTTTGAGGTCATGAATGTTTATTCTTTTATCATCTCAGAAAGTCCTTGCTGGTTGTAAAGTATTCATTTAAATTTAGGAAGGTTGCAATTAAATTTAGGAAGTCATTTGTTACTCTTTCAGCTCATTGAATGAGTAAACAATGAACTTACTGTCATCAAATCCAATTTGCATAATAATAATCTAGTCACTATCTTACACCATAAGAGGATGGAGAAAATATCTAGGAGGACTGGCCAAATATTTTATAGGAGCCTGGGATTTTGAAGGATTTCTAAATTCAAACTCCTGATCTTCTAACTGACTGGGTAGCTATTTCTAAACATTACTTAGTATCTCAGTTCTCTCAGTGCAAACAGGAAAACTGAAGAATACTAAGTATAGAATTAAATGGACAGTATCAAACCTATTTTATTTGAATCTATTTAATAGGTGTCTACAGAAATTATAACCCATATAAGATCTACCACCTAATATATTCATCAGGGTGAGTTTATTTATTAGGCAAGGTTTCTGATTTGGAAGCTAACCTCTTTATGGCACCTCTGAGCAATGTTAGAGTAATTTCTTGCTTATGGAGCTGCCTCCTCCACTAGATTCAGCTTTTTGTAGGTAGTAACTTTCTCAATCATATTTTGCTGTAAGCATTTTTTTACAGTAATTTATAATAACCATGTTCAATGATTGCTCCTTATATCCAATACAAAATTACTCGTCCATTCTTCAGTACCTTAAAACTCCTAGTCACAGGGAGGTTAAGGTCCCTGTAGAGCTCCAAGCCCTTTCCAAGAAACAAACACAGGAGTATTAACTGCCAACCAAATTAAACCAAAACATCATTATTGTATAACTTTTTGTCAGAAAAATGGCTGCCTCACATGTCTAGGATAAAAAGGGAACCCTTGGCTGGTTCTTTAGAGAATTAGAAAGTTCTAGTTCTAAGTGACCTGAAATGGGTTTTGGTACAGAAAATAGATGAGGTTTCTGAGTTTTTTAAAAGGCATATTAAATTTAAATTAACTTTGAGATATTCAGGAGGCGGCCAGTTCAACTACAAATCTGTTGCCCAATAGAGAGGAAATGGGCTATACATTCAGATTATCATTACACTAGCATTAAATATGCTTTATTAGTACTCTTCAAAATTTTTAAGTATTCTGGTAGATGCATATTGACTAGAATATGCAATTACTAAAACCACTGTGCTTGTGTCATTTCAGAATAGAAATAGTGATAATAGGACAAACATACTATTTAATGAACACATACTTCAAACTAGTCATTTGAGCCAGTCATTTCTCATGAATTCCTATTACTTGTTACACTGAATATAAGTATTTCTTAGATGAAACCTCATACATAATTTAAGTCTTCAAAAGTACAAGTGCATAATTTTCCACCACAGAGAAAAAACTATTAGACCAAATCCATCTGTACTTTAGTTTCAGATATTCAGGAGTCATCACCTGTGTGAATAGATGAAGAGGTAGTACGTGCACCTCCTGCCAGCCCAGCAGCACCAGTGCCAACATGTACAAGAAGCAGTGCCTCTTTTCCCTTGCCTCTGTGCTCCCATTATTTGAATTTAAAGATCCGCCACCTGCATTTTCCTCCTATGTCCAGAGTTTATCATTTTAGTCGCCTTCATATCCAAAAGTGTGAGAGTGGGGCCAAAATACTAAAGCTTTCCATTCCAATAGTACATAGTGGTAGAGTTTTTGCTTTAAAATACACTGATGCAATAGGAATATATGTATACACATACACAAACATGTATTTATTTAGAAAATTTTTTTACTTAGAAGTAGGGCAGAATTAATAGTTCCGTAGCTCAGGAAAAGTGGTACTAGCAGATTCTTTAGATTCATTTCAAGGGTTTAAAGGGTAAAAAGTCACCAGAATCTAAAGATTCTTCGCTCAAGGAGTTGATCATTCTTCAAATTGGAAAACCTACCTCCTTTATTTTAGACTTCAGGGTCATCTTTATCAAAAGAAATGTAGTTATGACAAGGATCCTCTCTAGAGTATGTAAAGGTTCATTTATTAAGTTAGTAACTTACTAGTCAACAGTATAACCTGTTAGTATCTTAGTAATTAAGAACAATTTTAATGTTTTATTTATTTATAGTTGCTTCATTCTAGAAATAAATTGAGACAGTGGACTTATATGTAAAGTTTATATGAGGACATGTTGATCTAGCTCTTTAAAGTATTATAAGGATTAAATAAGATAATGAGTGTAAAATACCCAGAATAATGTCTGCAATAATTTTACTAAAACTGGTAGCTCTTATGATGATGATAAAGACAATGATTACTTTCAGTAAGAAATTATTATATCATGCTTTCATAAAAAATTATTTTTTGGAGTCTTTAAATATATATATCTCTATTATAAAATAATCCTTATACAAATAAGAGAAAGTTAATATTTCACCTTGTAGCAGGATCTGTGTAATTATGTAACTGTATTTGGCAAGTTGAGGACCGTTGCTATTAGAATCTATGAAGCTGGAAAGAATCTTGTAATACTTGGGTTACAAATTAGAGATTGGTAAAATAAATATGTATATTTTATCATGAAGAAATTTCTGATTTGAGTCCATTATAAGGGGAAAAAGCAGAAAACTTTAAGTACACAGATTCTTATGACATTTACAGAAGAAAAAATGGGGACAGGCCCTGGCCACAAAGCCAGAAATAGACTGTGTGTTAGGTCTGCTGGAACTAAACAAATATTCCTTTTCTATTGCTCTCAAAACAAGGAAAAGGTCTCTGTCTGGGAACTAACACTCTATTACTGACCAGTTGGACCTTGCCCTTATAAACAAAACTCATTATAAAAACTTGCAGTCAGTGAGAGCTTACATCTAAATATACCTTTGACTTTCCTAGGAGACCAAATGACACACAAAACAGCATTGAGGTGAAATAATTTCAGAATGTCCACACCACAGAGAACTCTAAAGCCTTTCAATGACTCCACTTAGTCATTTGTATCAAAAATATTTCAGAATCACAGAGCTTATTTAAACCATTACCAAAAGGCTTCTCTATTCAAAATGAGACCTGTCCTCCAGCATCTCATAGGCTAATCGGAGAGAGCAGATGAACATTAGGCAGCCGCCTGTCTGGCTCCTCACTTCCAAACCAGATATATAAATACCAGGGAGGGTACCTGACCCATCTGGAATCACATGATTAAATTCTTCCAGATCCAGATCTTCATCTCAAATACATTCCATGGGTACCAGAAAGCCCCCAAACACTTTCTGTTTTACATATTGGTGATACTGCATTTGTATCAAAAGCACTGATAGATACTTCTCAGCTATTTATAATATTTAATATGATGTCAATTATAATTAAAATGTTAAAGATCTGAACAATTCCCCAGAAGAGTAAGGAATGAAGTCATAAGCACCATTTTTCTCCTAGGTCTCCACAGTTTAATGACGTGAATAAGCAAATAATTCCAAACCAGAGTGTAGATTCCTAGACCCACTCTCACCTGCTGCTAACCTGGAACTCTCTTTTTCTCCATAATGGTTCTGGGGATACACACACACACTGCATCATAATCGTTATTACTATTTTGTAATTTGTATGTGTCGAGCTTGCATAAGTTACAGCAATGAGCCCTATGCCTAAATTGCTACAGAAAATAAAGAAGTATAATATGGAATTGCTATGGTTCATAGATAAGAAAGCTCAAATAGCAAATTCTGACAAACATTTCATCCCCTTTCCTCTGATGCTCTTAAGGGCAGATTAAGACACCAAGCAAATCATTCTCAGGAACAGCTATTCACCCATTTCTCTAGGCAGTGACTTCTGCAGGGCTAGTGTTTTTTGTCAAACACATGCACATACTGATTTCATTACAAGCATATGTCCAAAGAGAAGAGAAGGCTGTTAAAATATTTGTGAAATCTGGTAAAATGTGTTATTTCAAATTTCCTCATAAATGCTGTTGTTAACCATTTACCAACAATTTCATTACGTATACCAGTGTACTCACAATGGTTTGAACAGGTTTATTGGGTCAATAATAATGCTTTTCTACAAACAGTGGCTTTAACTGTTTACCTGTTTCAATTTTTATATTAATTGAACACACTATGGATGGGTGAATAACATTTAAGATGTTCTAAGCATTTAAAGGAATTTATGCCAGTTATCTCTGCATAGCCAAAGAGTAATACAGGTCAGCAGTGAGGGACTAGAACAGACAAATTGTGACCAGAGTCTGCTTTCGATTGCTCTCAACTACAAAGAGGAGTATATACATTGTCTTAGTTTGCTGGGGCTGCCATAAGAAGTCAAAAACTGGATGGCTTAAAGCAACAGCAATTTATTGTCTTAAAGTTCTGCACGCTAGAAGTCCCAGATCATTGTATCAGCAGGGCTTTGCTTTCTCTAAAGTCTGAGAATTCTGACAGTGGCTTACTGGCAATCCACGGCATAACTCATTCTCTACCTCTGTCACACAGCCAGCTTCTCTTTGTCTCCTACCAACAGAGTCCAAATTCCTGTCTTTATAAGGAACCCAATCATATTGAATTAGGATCCAACTAATACACTTTCGCCTCATTTTAACAAGCAAAGTCTTTGAAGATCCTATTTTCAAATGCGATCACATCCTGGGACCAGGGGTTAGGACTTGAGCATATATGTTTTGGGGACACAGTGAAGGTTCAGTACTGAAGAACTGGAATCAACAAATTAAGAAAAGATGCCATTTTTTTATTTCTCTGATGTACAAGTATCAAATGCTTATACTGTGATCTATATTTGAACAGAGATGCACCTTTGCAATCTGTTACTCAGAGTCACCACATGTGACAATCAGGTTGCTATAAAAAGCAGTCATTATTTTAAAATATTACTTGTAAGGGGGTAGTCTTCACTGTGAATTGGTTAAGAAAATAGGAAAATCAGGCAACAGGTAGAAATATTTTACATTTCTCAAAAATAAGGTAGCAAAATTTGTGACATTGAACTGAATATGCGCATTCACTTTCATACATAAACATGGTTTCCATTAATGTCTTCAATTTATGATAGCTAAAATTTCCCATGGGGACTCTGGATTTTCCAGAGTCTTTTTAAAAGATTAAAATTTGTGTTATCTTGTTTAGTGTTAATCTCACCCCATATACATATTTGAATGAGAAATATATTTAATTTTAAAATGTAAATCATGCCATTGAGAAATTTACTTAATGTGTACCCAACCAATCTTATAAAACAAAATGAAACATACATTTACCTTCAGAAACTTCTGTCCATGACAGACAAGACTGGAGAAATAATGATGGCTTTTGCAAAGCTTCTTGATGTCCAGTCTTTAAAAATGCTATGAATTCCTTTCAAAAACTTCTTAAAGGAAAAGGAGTTTAATAAATTTCCCTTATCCCAACTGCAACAGCCATTGCATAGCTTCCAACTCATCAAATTCCCCATGCAATATTTGCCCTATATTTGACAATTTACTAGGGCTTTGGTGCTATAATTGCCATTTCACTGGAGCATTTAGTATTAGTGGACTTACAGGCTTTATATAAAGTATTAAGGAAGTATACATTCAGCATCACTTATAATTTATGAAGTATTTTTTGATGAATCATGGCTTTCTAAGGAAAATACATTTGTTGTTTTATTAATGAAATAAAATTAACTCTAAAATACTATTTGAAGATTCAACAATTGAAGAAAGCCTTGAGTGTCCATTATATGCCCGCTCTGAGAGACTTTGCAGTGTAGTTGAGAAGACTGATTACAAACAAAAAAAATATTACACAGGGCAATATGATACAGGTATTTTCATAAAAGCACAAAAGAGTGTAGTTGCAGCAATGTAGAAGAGATTAATGCTAATAATTATAGAAAAGCCTAATTTATAGTTCTGAGGTGCCATAGGCATAAGATGTAAAATATATGTAAGATACAAACCTGTCTGGTTCTCTTTAAAATGTGCCCACTACTTAATAATTTTTGACTAAATTTTAACAAGTTCTCCTAAAAGTGACATTTTATTGTCACCATTTTAAGAAATAGAGAAACTGATATCAATGAGTATATTTTTATTGTTAGGATAACTTTTGCTTCTTTTCTTCTACTCCAGAGACATAAAATTGGGTAAGATTATCTGTGAACTAGAGTCATCATAAAATTTGAATGGTATACACTGTCTCTATGTGATCCAATCAAATCTTTTCTCCTTTGGCTCCTACTCCCATTAGAAAAGAAAATCATGGAAATCGAAGAAAATTTCATTCAGTTTGTGCTGTTTCCCACCTATGCAGAAAGGGAGATTTATGTCCTGAAAAATCTTTGGTGAAAATTGAACTTAAGTTCACAGTAAAATCATTTGAAATCAAACCCTCAAACAAGAAGAAACAGCTTGGTCAAAGAAATATTCTTCATAGAATATCTGTAAATATTTTTGATTCATTTTTAGAAAGGACTATAAGGCTGAGAAAGGATGCAGTGCAACAAAAAAATTTCAATGAAGCTGTGATTCACTTTAGCCTTCTGACATATACAGGGACAACTGGGCAAGAAGATTGATCAGGTGGACCCTGTTTTAAAACCATGTCTTGGCATTATTGCTTCTCATTTTATAATGGAAGGTTAACTATCAGGAGAAGGAAAATAGCTGCCTCATGGATCACTGAATCAGGGACAACTTGGAAAGGACTAAAGGAATAGCATTTGATTTTCTGCTTCTGTAATGATTTAGGAAAAATAAAGATCTCACAGTGTTACAGTTTTTAAGGAAATCTCTGGGTTTTAATGTATGCATATGCATAGGTATATGTGTAAAAATTATATAAAAGACTAGCTAAACATGGTTGCTCACTCTTTTATGTGTTAGTTCCTTAGTAGCCACAAGCAAGAGTCCAATAAATTATTTAAAGCATTAAAAAATAAAGGTTATTCTTAGACACTTTTGCAAATTGCTGTAAATGAGAATTAAAGAGGGTCACGAGAGCTTGAAACAGGAAATTGGCTTAATTTGGGGAACTGTGGAAGCCTTCTCAAAGAAAATTATATTCAAATAAATATCAGAAAGATGAGAAGTAATTCAGGTGAAGAGTGAGGACAAGAATGAACAGGCAGAGGTGACAGCATGTGTGCAAGCCAAGAGGTGGGAGAAAGCACAGTACTTTCAAATAACTTAATCATAGGAAGTCAATGTAACTGGATTACGAAGAGCAAGCATAATGGTGGCATAAAATGAGCCATGAGAGGAAAGTAGGTGACAATGCTTGACAAGTATGCTGCTGCTACATTAAGGATTTTGAATGTTTTTACACTAAGTTCCATAGGATTGTATTGAAGAAGTCTATACGAGGATTGACACTATAAGATTTTTCTTTAGAAAGCTTGCTCTGAAGGCTGAGTGGAGAATGAATTAGGGTGGACAAGAAAGAGAGCAATGTAAGTAGAATCAGAAAACAACTTTCCCTTCTTTTTTATGAAAATAGCCTTGGTTTTTTCTAGGGTGGCTATGTACCCAGCCTTAGAGGCAGTTACTTTCCAGAGCTTTCCTCTGGGAAAACTCTACACTGTGGAGAGTTAGATTGTGCAAGTTTGAAGGTATAATGTCCCCCCAAGCACCATTATCTTTGATGTAATCTTGTGTGGGCAGACGTTATCAGTGTTGATTAGATTGTAATTCTTTGAGCGTTTCTTTGGAATGTGCCCCACCCAGCTGTGGGTGATGACTCTGATTGGATAATTTCCATGGAGGTGTTGCTCCGCCCATTCTGGGTGGGTCTAAGTTGAGTCACTGGAGCCAAATAAATGAGCTGATGGACAGAGGGAACTCAGTGCAGCTGAGAGTGAACTTTTGAAGAGGAGCTACAGCCAAGAGGGACACTTTGAAGAAAGCACGGGAGCTGCAGATGAGAGAGAGTTTGAAGACAGCCGTTGAAAGCAGACTCTTGCTCCGGTGAAGCTAAGAGAGGACAAATACCCCACGTGCAACTAAGAGTGATATTTTTGAGGAACTGCAGCCTAGAGAGGAACATCCTGGGAGAAAGCCATTTTGAAACCAGAACTTTGGAGCAGACACCAGCCACGTGCCTTCCCAGCTAACAGAGGTTTTCCAGATGCCATTGGCCATCCTCCAATGAAGGTACCCGATCGTTGATGTGTTACCTTGGACACTTTATGGCCTTAAGACTGTAACTGTGTAATCAAATAAACCCCCTTTTTATAAAAGCCAATCCATCTCTAGTGTTTTGCATTCCGGCAGCATTAGCAAACTAGAACATTGATTTAGCAAGCACACGTACATTTTGTGCTTTTTTCTTTTCTTCTGATGGGAAGGTGGACATGATTCCCAGAGCTCATGTCCAGGAAGTAACCAAGAAGATACAATCTCAAAGTGGCAGAGCAAAGAGCTAGAAGCTGTCTGGGCTACTGATGGCATCAAGGGACCACTACCTGAGCCTGGATTGCTTATCTCAGGAATCTTTATTTTATGAGAAAAACAATCCTCTGATTAATTTAAGCCACTGTTTAGTAAAGTTTCATATAAGAGCAGCCAAACCAATCCTGACTGATGAAGAATTTGTTAAGAGGGATTAGGAGGCACAAGTAACAAAACCAAAAATGGGAAATTAGCTCAGTGGACATAGTTTGGTAGTGAACAGTATCCAACCAACCATTGTGAGCTGAAAATTAATATCTGATCAACTTTGTTATGCCACTACACTTGGGGCATGCTATGGGCAGTAGTTTGAGCGAAAATGTCAGTAGAAATACAGAATGTGGTATGTGCTTACTTTTTGATTTTGGAAAGTCCTATAAGGTAGCAGTAAAGTTGGACTATAGCTAGCCAGCCCATAGGCAGAGATTGAAGGAAAGAGAAGTTTGTTATTAGAGACACATCATGCCTGAATCCAGAAATCTAAGATGACCAAGTATGCTAAAATTTGGAAAATTGCAGAGTTGACAAAAATACTTACTTATAACAGTTTTTTCTGAATCTCCTTCCCCTCAAAACTTGTTGCAATTAGAAGTTATTTCAATAGGGAGGTAGTTATCAAAGTTGGAAATTACTGCTAAAGACTCAGACTCCCCCTGCCCCAACAAACACAAGATGAGATAGAAAAAAATGTCTTTTGGAGACTTTTACTTAAAGATGATGGATTTGACTTAAATATTTAACTTATACTCCCAAATCCTTAATAAAATGGCAGCCATTTTCAGGCATAAATCAGTAAGGTCCAAAAGAATGGGAGAGGAGACAGCACATTTTGGAAGGTGGAAACAGATGAATGAATGGTAACTTTGAACTATGAAATGGAAGCTCTTAGTCAATCTTTGGCAGACATTTGGTATTTTACACTGGAGAATTCCTTATATTTTTATGAATTGGTAAGAATAGGTACCCCTAGGTATGAGAGAAAGAGATAATACAGTAATAACAACCATCACCATGACAACCACTATCGTAACAACAATAAAAACAACTCATAAAGCACTATGTGACATACACTGTTTTAAATATATCACAGATATATTTAAAATTTTAAGCTTTATAAAGATGATAGGTGTTGAAACTATTATCCCCATTTTACAGATTTGTAAGTCTACACTACGGCACAGCAAGGAAAATTAATGTTCACAAGTTCACACAGCGAGTAATTAGGGGACTGAGGTATTAACATAGGCAGTGTGCCTTACGAGTTCATGCTGTTAATGACTAACCTCTCTCAGAAGCTAAAAAATCTTCAAAGAAATAATTAAACTTAGTTTTTCACAACTGAAGGAAATGACTTTTGAGTGAAAATATTCCTTAGGTCCCCAGCAGAATCAATGAAAATAAAATCACATCAAAGGAAATCCCTATGACATTTCAGAATATAGAGATAAAAGAGATGGTCTTGTAGCCTTCCAGACATGAAAAGGAAATTATTCAAAGGACCAAGAAATTAGAATTTTTACAACCTTCTTAATAGCCACCCTAGAAAGTAGAAGAGCATGGAGAAATATCTTCAGAAATCTGAAAAAAAAAATTATTTCTCAGTTAGACCTTTATAACTAGCTAAATTCTCAGTTAAGTGAAAAGATAAAGGCAGATTCAGATGTACAATTTCTCAAAAAAAATTCCAAGTGCCCCTTTTCAATGATATATGCCAGAAAATTAATCAATAAACCAAAACAGAGAAACACAGGATTTAAAAAAATAATAGGGGATCTAAAACTGGATATCTTAGTATGATCTTGAAAGGAAATCCCAAGGCAACAGTGTTGCTGTGGGTTTAGAGAGCAACCAGTCCAGATTGGAGCACTTAAAAAACCTCTGGGAAAGATATATTCATAATAGTGAATTCATTGGATAGATAAGAATACATAGAATACCTAGTGTACTTCAATGTATTCAAAGGAGATTTACATAACTATAAAATTGTGTTTGGCTTTGAATGAAAGAGAAAGAAAGAAAGGAAAAACAAGATGCCAAAGATTAGATGCCAAAACAGGAGTCAAGGATGTCTCGAAGGTAGTTTGGGGCCTGAGATACTGGAAGGGCAGTATTGCCTTCTAGGCTTTGATGGGGAAGGCCGTGTTTGGATAAAGTGCAAATAAAATCTGGAGTTCATTTTGGATATTTTAAGTTTGAGAAAGCCATTATACATCCAATGGTGATGTTGAGCTAGCTGTCAGACATATGAGCCTAGAATCCAGGACAGAGTCCAAAATTGAAAATATAAGTTTGGAAGTAACCAGCATGTAAATAGATTTAGCAAGATCTAGGTTGAAAACCTTAGATCCATTTCGATAGAATAAAGGGAGTGAAAACTTTTTAAAGTGGAAAAGTCATATTGGACATTTTGATAAATTGTGTATATTAAGGGAAATTGATAAAAGATTCCTGCATGGAGTTTTGGACTGAGTGACATTTAGCAATTAGGAATTTATAGTGATTCTGATATAAAAAAATGCATGATTTTACTGAGAGGGTGAGGTGTTTGAGTTCAGGTGTAGAAACAGCATGTGTATAAGTCCACCCAAGATTGTGGTTTTGCCAGGAAGAAGCAAGGACAGGAGAAAATTATGCAAAAGAAATGAAGGCACTTATAAGAGAGTTTTTGTGGGAATTGAACAAAGCAATGAAGAGAAGAGATACAGAAGATAAAGAAAATATGGAATTTGTGCTGGATCATATTCACTGTCACTCAGCTTCATGAGTCCATACAGTTTTCAGTGATGTGCCAGTTTGAATGTATTGTGTCCCACAAAATGCCAATATCTTTAATGCAATCTTGTGTGGGCAGACTTGTTAGTGTTGATTAGATTGTAATTCCTTGAGAGTTTCCATGGAGATGTGACCTGCCCATCTGTAGGTGATAACTCTGATTGGATGATGTCCATGGAGGTGTGGCCCCACCCATTCAGCATGGGCCTTGATTAGTTTACTAGAGCACTATATAAGCTCAGACAGAAGGAGCTAGCTTGCTACAGCCAAGGGGGACGCTTGGAAGAACACACAGAGAGCTGAGAGCAACTGAGATTGACATCTTGAAGAGGAGCTGCAGCTAAGAGAGGAAAAAATGCCCCAAGAGCAACACTTTGGAGATCACCATTTTGAAACGTAACCTGGGAGCAAGCGGATGCCAGCCACGAGCCTTCTGAGCTAACAGAGGTTTTCCGGACACCAACGGCCATCCTTCAGTGAAGGTACCCCCTTACCTTGGACACTTTATGGCCTTAAGACTGTGACTTTGTAACCAAATAAACTGCCTTTATAAAATCTGATCCATTTCTGGTGTTTTGCAAAAAGGCAGCATTAGCAAACTAGAACAAGTGGCTTCTTTTCTTCCCACTCCCTGGTGGGCAGCCTGGAAAAATGCATTTTCAACTGGAGACCCTTTGGGCTCTGACACTGAGAGGCACCTGGGGAGTGCTGGAAAACGGGAAGAAGGAACAAGCCATTTCTCCAAGCATATGGCAGTGCCTTTAACAGTGGTAGCCGAGGCTACTCTGAGAGCAGCAGTGGTGAGCATGGGCTCATGGGTTCCTCTCAGGCAGCTTGGTTCCACCACCATCAGTTCAGCTGGACAGAAATCATGGGCTATGACTTGCAATGGTTTATACTTTGCTCCCTCAGCACTGGAGGGAAGTAAGTTAATTGGAACATTATATTCATTCAGTAACTAATTTTTTAAATAACTTCCTCTTATTACTCCTTTGGTTCTCCCAACATCTCCCATTGTGTTCCATTTCCTTTTTTTAAAATACGTGGACTGTTTATTTTTTTAATCAGACTGTGACTGATAGAATACTAGGTATCAAGATCTATCCCAAGAATGTAAATGCCAACAATTAGACTTTTTATCTAATTGAGTTTGAATGGTGTGATGGCCTCATTATCAATGGGAAATGTGATGGCGGCATCCTGTGGCACGCAGTGGCAAAAAAATGTAACATTATTATCTATGATGACTTGAGATGAAGTGTCTATTGAAGGCAAGTCTTTGGAAGATCAAGTACTTGATGTAATGGTAAGAATGAATTATTCCAATACTCAGGTGGTACAGTTATTTCTGTCTTCACTGAAGAGTTTTCCAAAATAAAATGGTAAGCTTAGGACTTTATACCCTAAGTTTAAGTCAGAGAACTGGAGAGTTTCTATGATGGTTTAAAGTAGGTATAAGCAAACTTTGTCTGAAAGGGCCAGGTAGCAAAAACTTGAGGTTTTGCAGCTCACATGGTCTCTGTTGCAACCACTTAACTCTGCTATGGTAGCACAAAAACAGCTGTCGGCAATGCATAAAGGGATGAGCATGGCAGTGTTCCAACAAAACTTTATTTACAAAAACAAACAGAAGTCCAGATTATCTATTATCTCATCCTATAAAGGTTAAAATCAGACTCCAAACTTAAGCTCATGTTTTATGGACTAATGATTTTGCCTCTTCAGTGTGCGCCACAACCTCACTAAGCCCTGGCTACGTGATATTCCATCTCCATGCTTGATCTAGCATATTCCAAAGACCCCTACCACCACCCACCAGGGATGTAGTCCTCTTACAAGAAGGGGAAGATCAATGGTGTCAAAAGACTCACTATTTTATACTGTGGTGTTCTTAGCAGAGGGATTGCAATGGGCTGAAGAGGGAAATGAAAGTAGGGAGAAGAGACAGCTTAAGTCAAAGATGGAGGAAGGAAGTGAGAAGGATCAAGAGCAAGAGTCAGAGAATAACAATCAGAGGAAAATTTAGAGTAGAGAAACACTTTATATTTTGTTTATTTTTTCACTTTTTTATAAGTGTAATTATAGGTTTACAAAAAAAAATCATGCAGAAAGTACACAGTTCCCATATATACCACCCCCACACACAAACACAGCTTTCCCTATTATTAACATTTTGCATTACTGTGGTAGCTTTGTTACAATTAATCAAACATTATTATAGTAATTATTCTATTAACTATAGTCCATAGTTTTATGCTGCACCATTTTAAGGATTTTTAATGCAATTTTATTGAGATATATTCATACACCATATAATCCATGCAAAGAATACAATCAGTGGTTCACAGTATCATCATATAGTTGTGCATTCATCACCATAATCAATTTTAGAACATTTTCATTATTCCAAAATAAAGAAAAAAATGTAAAAGAACACCCAAAATATCCCAAACTCCTTATCCCCCCTATTATTTAAGTATTTTTTTTTTTTTGTCTTTGTTTTATAACTCATCTGTCCATACACTGGAAAAAAGGAATGTCAGTCACAAGGTGTTCACAATCACATGGTCACACGATAAAAGCTATATAGTTATACAGTTGTCATCAAGAATCAAGTCTACTGGGTTACAGTTCAACAGACTCAGGTATTTCCTTCAAGCTATTCTAATATACTAGAAACTAAAAAGGAATATCTAGATAATTCATAAGAATACCTCCAGAATGACTCTGTATTTGAAATTTCTTGGCCACTGAACCTTAATTTTGTTTCATTTCTATTCCCCCTTTTGGTCAAGAAGGCATTCTCAATCCCGTGATGCCAGGGCCAGGCTCATCCCCAGGAGTTCATGTTCCACATTCCTAAGGAGACTTACACCTTTGGAAGTCATGTCCCACATAGGGGGAGGGCAGTGAGTTTACCTGCAGAGTCTGCTTAAAGAGAGAGGCCACATCAGAACCACAAAAGAGGTTCTCTGGGGGTGACTCTTAGGCCCAATTATAAGTAGGCTTAGCCTCTCTTTTGTAGTAACAAGCTTCATAAGAGCAATCCCCAAGATCGAAGGCTTGGCCTTCTAAATTGGTAGTCCCAAATATTTGCAAGAATATCAAAAATTCCCCAGGTGGGAAAGTTTAATATTTCCACATTTTTGGGGGAAGATGTTTTTATATGGATAAAGACATTCCCATCTGTTGCTTATTTGCTAAGTTTATTTTTAATCATGGCTGGAATACAAAGTAAGGCAGTTATAATCGCTGTCTTCATGGATCTTACATTAAACAACTAATCACCTAAATAGTTATTTAAGTAAAATTATCATATATGCATGAATGAGACAAAGAGAGCATAAAAAGGAGAGGCCTGAATTTTGGAGGTTTGAGGATTGGAGATCAGGGAAGAATTCCGTTAGGAATCAGCATTTAAGTAAGTTCTGAGAGATGAGCAGAAATTACTTCGGGTGCAAAAGTATAAAAACAAATTCCCAGATAGAAAAACAGCATGTATGAAAGGCTGTGAAGGGTGAAAGAGCCTGGAATGTGGAAGGAACTGAAAATAATTTGGAGGAGTTGAATCATTCATTGAATGTCTATTGTGTTTTAGGCACTGTGGACCTGGATACCAAAGAACTAACATGGCAGCTTAAAAATTAATCATCTTTGTGTATACATGTGTGTGTGTGCACTCACACATGTGTATATATGTACACATATATATAATGTTTTTTTCCTTGTAATTATTATTGATTATTCTTTTTGTTCAGTTTTGTTCTTTGCAGATTTCTTCATTTGCAGTTGAGTTTCTTACATTAACTACAGGCAGGGGAGTATCAGCCATTTGCCAAACTATGGTGAACTGCTTGACATCTGTTCTGGTTGGTCAGTTGTTAACAATTTATAATAGCAAGCATGGCTATAGGAACATTTTCCCACGTTTTTTGGTTAAATCACACTTATTTCCATATCATTATGTTTGAACTTTGTAAAAAATTATTATTATGTACACAGTAATTACAGCAATATGGTACAATTGGCTCAGTATGAAGCAATTATTGCTGAGAAAAATATTTCTTAACTATACAGTTTTTGATTATTGTTGCAAATATCAAAATAATAAATTCCATTCTCTACCTTTCCTGAGTGCTTTCTGTGTGCTATTTTAAGCACTTCACATACATTATTTTATTTTTTCCTTAAAACAATGCCTTGAAGTAGGTACAATTATAATTCTCATTTCACAGATTAGAAAAAAAAGACACAGAAGTTAGGCAGCATCTTGAAGGTCACACAACTATAATTAGTCATAGAACCAGGATTTAAACTCTAACTCTTAGCCCAATATTATATAGATGCTGAACAAAAAATTTAACTCCTCCTCTGGCTATAATTGCATTTTATGGTTTGAACCAGAAACTTAGCCTAGGATTTGGCAAATCAAATTAATTGCCTTGGGAATAATCACTCTTCCTTTTTTCCTTACTAAAAACACCGAAAAGGCAAAAAAGTAGTTCTGCTTTCTTGTTCCTATTCTTTGATGTTAATTCTTTCCACTTCCATGTTTCTTTTTATCCCTATTTTATGCGTATAAAATATCTGGGGCAAAATGTTTGGCCTGTCCCCTAGGACTATTTGAATGGACCTCAGTCATCTGTAGGTCAAATGATGCACATAAAAGTGTGTCTAGAGAAAAAAAAAATTAAGATTCAACATAGTGTCACCTAAAAAGCCCAGTACAGATTCAAGTAGACAGGTTCATGGCTAAGACTATAAATATGGACTATGAAATATCTTTCTTTGCATAGCAGCAGACAGTGAATAGGGACTCAGTAAACATAAAGAATATGACTGCCTTCCTGATACCCACAAGATACTTCAAATACAACCCTGAAACTTGCCCCAAACCTTATATATCTAAAATATCAACTTATATCCTACAACTTCTCTTTCTTTAGTATTTCTTAACTTAGAGAATGGTCCTATGCCAAAAATGCAGGAGCATTCTTGACATTCTTCTCCTTCACTGCATATCACAGAAAACTGAAAAATTATTGGCCCTAGCTCCATCCTAAACGATGGTCACACAGAAAGCACTCAGGAAAGGTAAAGAATGCTGGTCAGCCTGTTTAAATTTTGACCAAGAAAAAACATTTATCATACTTAGAGATCTTATTGGGTCCTACCAAATAAGTTATCAAGAAGAAAGTGACTATGTGATTCTTATCTGTAGTACTATAAGTCAAATTGAGAATGAAATGTATTAATTTATGAGATACTTGAATTTTTGCCAGGAAGATTTCTGTAGTTATAAATCACTGTGTGTGTGTGTGTGTGTATGTATGTACATAAACATATCTCCTCAAAATTGGTCAAAAATGACTACAAATGTTTTTGAAAGTTACTGAAGGAGGGAAGATGAAATATGGAATTACAGTTACATGTGCAATGATCCAAAAGAGCAGGTTTCTTTTATCCAAGGAATCTTGTGAAACCCAAACAAATTATAATGGTACCAAATAGTCCTTTGAAAATTGTTCACATAAACATTCTACATAACATTTTAAAAGTCTCAATGATTCTTGTATAAACTTATTTTGAATTTTATGGCACTGCTAGTTGACTTTTAAAAAACAAATACATTACCAAAGTAATAAATGTCTCACTTTACTGACCATTAAAACAATTTGAGATCATCTTAAAATTGCTTGCATCAAAAGGGAATAGTGTAGTATTCATAAAAAGAAATAAAGCTTAAAGAGCAGTTTTAAATAAATACTCAAGGTTTATATCTGTTATAAATTTCTGTTTCAAGTCTTACATCCACTAATTGTAGAAAATTCTATTAAAGTACTAGTTTTTTTTTTTCTTATGTATTTTGTACTGCTTCCTTGGAGAGAAGATAAATTTTTCTTTTTTCCTTTCTTTTCTCTTCTCTCCTTTCCTTTCTTTCTTCTTTTCCCTTGTTCTCTTTTTTTAGAGAATTGATGCTGAAATTTTGATGATACAATAGATTTCCTGGACCTATCCCATTTAGAGTAAAAAGAATGATTCCTGAGTCAAGAGTCAAAACGCCAAAGGAAAAATTGGAGTTTTAAATAACACTGAGTACATTTTAGGTATGAAAATATGAACTGTGGTATATAAAAATTATTAAAAAATAAAATGATTGAGTTACTAAATATCTCATATGGCAAGAAGGTCAAAAGAAATTAAGATAAAAGTAAATTTAGAAACATCAATTCAAATGAAAAATAATAATAAATTCCCTGCTTTTTAACCCATGTGGCTAGCATCTCTATCTTTATTATCCATACAAAATAATAAAATGTATATCTAATAAAATGTATATCAGGTCAGATATTCTTAGAAAATAACTGACCCATATTTGAAAAGGAGAAAACAGGAGGGAAACAAAATGAGACTAAAACACTTTGAATAAAAAGTTTCTGAAAGGCTCCTGCTGGACAAACAAGGACTATGTGATTATCAAATCCCCAAAGTCATCATTACTTAAAAAAAGTTTAGTCTGTATGAGTCTAAAATTCATTGCATTACTTAAATGTGGCAAATAATATAAAGTGTGAAAGAAAATAATTTGAAACTAGTATTATGTGCCAATTCATTCGTAATGATTACTCTTAGAAATGATGTTCTGTGGCAGGATGGAGGAAATCATTAAACTGACAAAATCATTTGTTTGCTTTAATTTGTCTTATAATACTTTACCTTCCCAACACTAGGAAGGAAAGAAGGATAGTGCAATGGCCATAAAATTTTTATCTAATATTATGCTTTATGAACTATATGATTCCTTTGTATTCTCCTTTTTATTTTTTCCCTCCTCTGATTTTTTGCTATTAGGTAGATTTGTGTGTTGTTTTTTGCTTGTGTGTTTAATATTTTGACAACTATAAGCCCCATTATATTCTAGGCATGATTATCTTTAAAATAAAAAAATTAATCTAAATATTTCTACCAGCATTTTGATTGACTTCTCTATGTATAAATGAAAAATTTAGTCCATTTTATTTCTTTCTTGTCCCCATCCTCTATTTTAATTGAATAATCTGTGATTTTATACTTTTCTGTCTTACTTCATTGCTTTAGAATAAGAAAATAAGTTTCTCTTTCTTTCAATATTACATTGACTCCAAGCCCTTATCTTGTCTAGGATGAGAGCAGAGTCTAAGCTTGATGAGGGCAGAAACCATTTCTTCTTCGTTCACTGCCGTATTTTCAGTACCTAGTATGTCCTGGCAGCATGGTAGGCCTTCAATAAATGAATAGTATTTTAACTCCCTTCCTGGTGGTTGTTTTCCTCGCCTCCCCACAGTGAGACCACCCATTATAAACTGAGACTTATAATCTTAAAAATAGAACTATAAGCTCTGAGATGGTTCAATACACATAGAGTCCCAAACTCCTTAGGGAGTGTTACTGTTGCTAACTCTTGATGTCAGGGTCAGCCCAGAAATCTGATGGAGTGCCCTGTGTTGGCCAGACCATGAGCAGCCAACCCTAGCAGTGCTGGTTTGAATGTATTATGTCCCCCCAAAACACCATTATCTTTGATGCAGTCTTATGTGGGCAGGAAATCTATTGGTGTTGCTTGGGGTGCAGACTTTGGATTGGATGTTTCTGTGGAGATGTGATCACCCAGCTGTGGGTGGGATCTTTCATTGAATAATTTCCATGGAGGTGTTGCCCCTCCCATCCAGCATGGGCCTTGATTAGTTTACTGGAGCACTATATAAGCTCAGGCACAAGGAGTGAGCTTGCTACAGCCAAGAGGGACACTTTGAAGAACACACAGGAGCTGAGAGAGGAGCTTCGGCTTACAGAAACATTGTGGAGATGGCCTTTGAAAGCAGACTTTTGCTCTGGAGAAGCTAAGAGAGGACAAATGCCCCAAGAGCAAGTGAGAGTGACATTTTTGAGGAGTTGAAGCCTGGAAAGGAACGTCCTGGGAGAAAGCCATTTGAAACCAGAACTCTGGAGCATTAGCCAGCCACATGCCTTCCCAGCTAACAGAGGTTTTCTGGGCGCCATTGGCCATCCTCCAGTGAAGGTACCGATGGTTGATGTGTTACCTTGGATGCTTTATGGCCTTACGACTGTAACTGTGTAACCAAATAAACCCCCTTTTATAAAAGCCAATCTGTATCTGGTATTTTGTATCCCAGTAGCATTAGCAAACTGGAACACTAGCAGTGCAAGTTTCTTCAGTATACTTTACAATTGGCTGCATTATTACCTTGCTGGTAATGAATGCATAACAAGGACTTATATTTTCCAAGGCTGAGATGGGGAGATCTTTACTGCCCTTACCCCACTTAACTTAAGCCAGTTCCATGATTTAGTGTCTTTCTTTTGCAATATCCTATACTAGGCAGGATTCTTTGGATGCAAGGGACAAAACTCTATCCAGCTTAGGAATAAGCTAAGGGGTATAACTGAGTGTTATGGAACGTAAAAGAGAAGGGTCTCTCTCACTTTTTTTTAACCTTGTCTTTTTTTTTTCTGGATGATTTATTTTCTTTCATATGGCAAATTGGTTTCCTCCAAAGAGAAGAGATCAATGTCATCAATAAATCTGGGCCTATTTTATGACTTCTTTCTACCAGAGAGGGCCTGAGTCTTTCTTTCTGTATTTCCATATAAGACACTACGATTTGCCCCACATTGAGTCAGGTGACTTTCACATGACCATTAGCTATAGCAAAGGGGTTACAACTGCAAAGCACAAAAAGAAGTCCTAGAATTCCATGACTATGCCTCAGAATCATTTTGGAGAAATGGAAACTGCTATGAGCTGCCTGAACAGCCACCCTAAAGGGAAAACTACTATGTTCCTCATTCCTGACTTCTTAATTTTGATTCAATTCTTGGTTTTCTGGATTATTACTTAGGAAATTCTTTCAAGATTATATGTGTAGTGTTTGTGTATTTTGTGAATCCTTGCAAGACTTTGAATGTCCTCCAGCTACCTCTGTACAAAAACATATTGCTTGCTATTCTGGGAGTTCTAGTAGGTTCACAACACAAGAATATTTTGCTTACTTCTCAACTATTTATACATACACACAAATATATGCACACATTCAATTAATAATTAATTGATCATTTCCTTAGTCTCATCCTCTCTTGCCAAAATTGAAGTTTCTTACATGTTAATGGTGTCCCTTTCCACTTTTCAGAACCAATATGACTTTTCTTTGAAAATAAATATTATGTTTCTTGGTCAATTCAGTAGAAATACACATCACTGGGGGAATAAATTTGGACCAATTAAGTCACCCTTTTTGTTTTTTATCTTAGGCTTGTTTGAGTTATGATTCTGTCACTTCCATTCAAAGAACTTTGACTAATACAGGAAAATGATTTATTACTCCTGATTATGATAGGATTTATTTTATTCTTAAAAGCATTAGCTCAGGAATAATAACTAAAACCAGGTACTATAAACTATCAGGATCCTCTTCTGTGTTTCTTTTCTTTTCTACATACTGGCTTACTTTGTTCATGCTAGCAACCTTGGAATCAAGATTTTCAGAGATTTTCAGAGATTTCAGAGGCTTACAGCAGAAAGGACTCCTATCCATCACATTTAGAAAAATATTAGGGAATTATTTGGTTTGACCCAGAATAGGTCATGTATCCATCCCAGTGACTTTGTACTCTGGAGTATTGGGATTGTAAGACTGCCCTTTAAATCACATTAATCACATTGATTGATTAGGGGAGGAGCGTTTACAGAAAAGAAGAGAATGGCTATTCCATATTTTAAAAAAAATGATAAATGTCCACTAAGTTTCCCAAAGTTACATAGCTGATGGTGGAGAATGTGGTTGGGACTTGGTACTTTTATCTATAAAGTCTATACTCTTTCAACAACATAAATTGACAACCTAAAATTCCAAACCTTTTGTATGCAATTTAAATTTCCCAATAAATAAATTGCCATGCTTAGTTTTTACTACAGCTAGACTTTTAACTGTTTATGGGCCAGTATATGCTTGATTTTTCTTAAGAACTCTTCTGGCATATACAAAAATGCTTTGCACAGAGTAGCGAGTTAGTGTACAGGCTTGAAAATGACTAATAATCCTATTGTAAAACTTTATCCAGTGGATATCACAATTTTCCTACTTATCATGTGCAAATGCAAGCACACACACATTTCTTAAGTAGTGGTAGAGTAGGAATAATAAAATAGAGAAAAGCATATAAAATGTTTAGGTTGACCAGAGTGTCCTAGGAAGTAGTAATTCAAGTTTCTGATCCACTCTTCACTAAGTTAAAAGAGAGAGTCCTGGAAAAAAAATTAATCTGAGAGGCATGGTTATTAATAAGCACACCTATAAAACTTACAGTGAGATTATCATGACAGTCATATTGCACTCCTTATCAGCAGAGACTTAACTTTCCAGCCTTTACTTTAGGTTTTAATCTGTGAGTTTATTTTAGAATTGGGTGTGCAATTAGATAAGTGAGTGATTATTTTAAATAAGTGGTTTTATGTGCTGGCCAAACAATTATAAGCCATAGTGTTTTTATTCATAGACTCTGGGTTGATGTTGAATAGTCATTTGGATGCAATCCACATGCAGAATAAAATTTTTCTGACTTTGTAAATGTCTTCTCAAAACAAGCTTAAAAATCCCTGAGATGTTTGGTATCCTTGTTCAAAATTTTACATTAATGTATTTTGATATATGTTTTATGCACAGTAGGACAAATATATTTTCCCCTACTAATCCAGACTGTAATAACATTTTTGAAAGCCTAGAAATAAAGGACATCCCAAGTAATCCTGCTACATGGTAGTGGGACTTTTACTATTAATATATTTTGATTACAAAATAATTGCACTTAACAATTCTCTGTAATAGATCCAAAACACAGATATAAATCTCAACAAATAACATTTCTAAGCATGTCACATCATAAAATGGCATTTGTCTCCCAAGTGATGATATCGTTTATGTGTGATTGCTTTTATTTCAGATGTAGTCTCAAGTCCATGTAGGATTGGCCAGATATTTGCAGTTGTTGTTAAATCCTTTGGAAGACATCATGGCATTGCCTGTGAAGATTTACTTTTGTGAAAGGCTTTGAACTCTTTGGTGTGGGAAGCTTTATATGGTATACACGCAGGGGATATTTCTTGCTATGCCAAGTGCCAGCTTCACCGCAGCTGTGACACAAAATCTGGAAGTTTGTGTTGGAAAGGGAGCATTAGGCACAGATGTTGGGAAATGATAGCAAGCATTTTTCAGTCATCCTTATGGAGACAACATGCACGTGTGTGAGCGCACACCCACATAAATACACACACTCAAATGAGCTCACAGAAGAGGCTGAGTTTCTTCAGATGATCCTAGTCTCCTGGGGATTGGTTATTTAAGAATTAGAGAGTCTTTGTTGTTACTGGACTCATTCTTCCCTTTGCAGAGACTGATGATTTGGAAAATCCAAATTGCTGGCTTTGTATCTTCCAAGTCTACAGCTGAGGTTGGGCAGGCTTTCAAGATGAGCTACTTGAACAAATAGAACTGCAGGCACAGATCCAACATTTCCCAGGGTGCACTGCAGTCTATTTAACAGTACAAGCTCCTTAGCATACATAGAAAGGCAGGACATCTTATTTACCTTCACTTCAGATTGTATGTTTTATGCACCCAGAATAGACAAAAGGCAATATGACTACTAGGATCTGATTCACAATAATTTGTAGCAGATGAGAGAACCCGTGTTTTTCCAAGATGTTTGTGGTAAAGCAACCCTTACTGTAGAAGGAAAAAAGAAACATGGTGTTCAGCTGTTTGCTAAATTGGTCATTTATATTAATGTATTTTAGAAGCAATCATTTTATTAAATGATTTTAATATATTGGTGCATGGGATTAGCATGGTGTTACATTGGGCTGGCCTAAATTAAAGCTGTGCACAATTATCAAAACTGTATGCAATTGGCAAAGTGTATTTTCTCCCTTTGCATGAGGTTTTGAAACCTACCACATTTTCAGAGAATTCATATTGGCTCCAAATGGCCTGGGAAATGTACATTTTAGAAATGTTCATGTTGAAATGTTAGTGCTTATGAAACTGGAGCTCCTTCCTCAAGGGCCTCTCTGATGTCTTTCTACTTCTTTGTCCCAGCTTTTTGTCATGCTATTTGCTTGGTTCAAGAATCTCTGGGGCATCTGGTTGGCATTGCCCTAATTAGACATAAACCATCGATGTAGGGGTTAGCAGCATTTTCTACTAATTCTGACTATATAAGCACAACATTAAATCAGCATGCGAAAGATACCATAATCCTGTATTATACTCACCATCCATACATGAAGCAGTAAATTGAAAAATGCTATGCCCATTAAGTAATTATTAGCAGCACAGACACTGGATTAGCAACATAGAAATTGGATTTATTTAGCTATTTCTAGTAGATACAGAGGAAACTTTAGTGTATATTATTTATTACCAAAGAGTCATTTCTTAGATAGGTATACTTATTCATATGCATCCTCTGCATGGCCATGTGACAAAAGGTTTCTTATCCTATATTGACAATTTTTATTCCATTGTTGAGTAAGGCTAAGACAAGTTCTCATATTCTTTGTATCAAACCAAAAGCCATTATTTAAACATTATGTAAGTTCCAAGGAAATCTATTAGTTTTCAGAATTCACAGGTTCTCCTTAGTAAGACCAAACAAAAATCCCATTTAATTTAGGGGCAGTTTCAGCCATTTTAAAATATAAAGAAGAATTTTAATATACACTGTATATATTTTGATTGATTGTTAGGAAATTAAGTTTCCTTCCCCATGAATGAACTAATAGCAACTGATTTTTTAACACCAGATGTGCAAAATGCCTATAATCCTCAGAGCAATAATATAAACTAAATAGCTTCATTCTTGTTAAGATTTCAAGCAATTTCCCTACCCAGTTTCTTATTTATCCTCAGTAAAGCCTTATCATAGTAAGGATCCCATCTTTCCTTTCTTTCATAAACCTCCATGGCTACATCTGAAAATAAAGTAGAGGACCAATAAACTGAGATCTCTGAAATGTGCCGATTACTCCTCAAGGCTTTGAACTTTAAATGTTGGAGTGTCCCCGAATTTAGTCTTCAGACTACGTATCTATGTGCAGTCACTCCGTTGCGTCTCTGGAATTCACTTGAAGCCACGTGACCCTATTGGTTAAATCCTTTGTCTTAAAACATGTTCTTCTATGGGGTTCAGTGACTCCTACTCTCCTGTTCTCCTGATTTGCCTCCTATCTCTCTTTGTCTCGCCTCTGTTTTCTTTCCACGTTTTTCTTCCTCTCCTTTCCCAAGGGGAATGATCCTGTATCTCTTCTCATTTGTTGTCCTATCTTTGGCATCTCTTCTCCCTACCATAGCTTTAGTTGCCCTCTATATGCTGAAGTTTCCCAATTCCATATCCATGGGTTATTATATTTTGCCTGGACTATAGCAATAGCCTGCTCTTTTATCTACCCAAATTAACTTTTACTTTCATGAAAGCAATCAATTTCTGTGACAAAAATGAATTTTCAAAAAGCAATTCTGATCATGTCAATCCATGCATAAAATCCTTAAGTGCATTCTCAGGTATCTTATACAAAAGTTTATTCCCTAATTGCCCCAGGGAACTTTGTTGCCTTAATGCCTCAATGCAATCCTCCTTAAAGCATGTATTATAGATCATGTTGATTATTTCAGTTCCTTACATTGTACATGTATCCTGTGGTCTCTGGGCATTTGTACATACTGGTCACTTTTCTGCTACCACATGATTTCACTCTTTGCCTGAGTAACTCCCAGTCATCTCTTTGAAGATTTCCGCTTAAATGTCAAATTGAAAACAAATTTTTCCTGACCTAACCCTTTACGAAGACCATATAATACTTTATTTAATTTATTGTTCAATCATCTATCTTTCCTCCCTCAACAGTGTCCTTGAAAGCAAGAGCTGTATTTTCAGAACCTACCATAAGTATATCACTTAATAAATGCTCAATTAATATTTTCCAGGGACACAGAGACCAATAGTTATTTCTACACATTAGCATTTCAGATTAGTGGACAAGATAGACAAGAAAATATTTAAAAAAAGTATAAGGAAAGAATGAAGTTCTTAAGAAGGAGACAAAAGAATTTAGTTAGAGCCCAAATGGGGGACTAGAATTTGATAAGACATTCAATGAATCTCAATGAAATACAAGATGAGCGAGAGGAATAGAAGGGGTGTGGGAAGACAGAAGAGAGGAAATAGGGTATTAAATACTTATCACTGTAAGAGGAAAAGTGACCTTTCTACAGAAACATAATTGGGCTCCTGGGCAGTGTTGAGAGCCCATCTGAGGCTGGTGATCATGTATTCAAAGTGAAACCTTTACACTTGGTTGTGTGATTTTTCTCCAGATGGGATTAGCTGTTTGGGTGCAGGTGATGAGGAAGTGGATAACTGAATTCATCCAGAATACATTTTTGAAAATAGAGTGTGATACTTCCTCTGCCTAGGGGCAAAAGAAGGCCAAGTAATCCACATTGTAGGCATCACAGACACCTTCCAAAAGCTCCTTTGGGAAGATTTTAGGTAAAGAAAAGTTTGAAGAAGAAGTAGAATGGGGCATTTCAGGCAGAGGAATGTGCATGTGCCAGATCCTGGCATTGCATGGCCGAGGATCTGAAAGGAAGGAATTCAGGAAGCCTAGACGACAGGGCACTCATCATAAAGTGGTGGAAGGATGAGTGCAGAGGTCAGACCCTAAAGGGCCTGTTAGCATTTGTTAAAGAGTTTGGATTTTTCCTGAAAGTATAGGGTACTGTTGAAGGATTTTAATCAGAACAGTGACTTGATTAGAAAGATTATTGCTCTGTTAGTAGGGCATAAAATGAGTTTGTGTGTGTGCAGGAGACATGAAAATTGGATAACTATAGTTATCTAATTAAAAGAAAATGAGGGAGGGACTGAATTAAAGTGGTGATGGTAGGTACTATTATTATTGTTATTATTATCAATTGATATGCTATTGAAAGTTCTTAAAGAAAGTGATTTAATTAAGATCCTACAGTTCGTTAGTGGTATAAGTGAAACTAAAACCCAGAGCTGGCTCCAAGTCAGGTGTCATTCCCACTATATTAATGGGGAGCTTCCCAAGGTTGAGGACCACCCCTCATAAATCCTTTATGACCAAGTGTGGACACAGGGAGCACTGAGTACTAGGGAGTTGAATTCTCTCATGCTGTCAGGGCAGAAGTTAAAGAGATGGTGCATGTATCTTTTAGCAGCTGTTCTTTACCCTGAAGCAAGAAAAACAAACCTGAAATTTGGGGCCTTAACATTGAAATTTTGTAAAAAGGTTTCAGGGCTATTTTATTTGACTTAAAAAAAAAAAAAACACCATGCTCTATGCTCAGCATTTTTCTGCCACTTTTTTGTCTACTTTTTTTCCCAAACTGTCCTATTGTCATATACTAGTACAATCTCCAAACTCATTTAAATCATTTTGAACAGCACACCTGTTTGCTGATATAGATATACTCTTCTGCAAAACTCCTCAATTCCCTTTTACTTCATCTCATGAATTCAGTATTCATTATCTGTCTGCACACTGAACACTCTTTAGTAGCAGAACCTGCATTATCTGTACTTTAGTTGATAAGAAATACTATACACAGCACACATGGGATGTTATGTGAGAAAAGTAGAATAGTAGCTTTTATTTTAGTGTATCTCTACTTCCTAAGTTGGATAAAATATAAAAGCTTGAAAGTGTGAGAAAATTAAACACTTTTTTCCAACTTTTATTTTCTTAGCATTTAAAGGTATCCCAAAATGAAATAAAATAAATACTGAACATCAATCTTAGCATTTAAAGGTATCCCAAAATGAAATAAAATAATAACTGAACTAGTTACATCAAATTATTCCCTGTCAGTTTATTGTTAGAAAAAGCTAGGTCTCCCCATCCGTTTTTACAACACATTGCATCTCAGGCTGGTATAAAAATATCAGGAGAGTTTGGTTCTTAAATGTAGTCAGTCATTTATTCATTTATTCAATGACTATATATTGAGTACTAACTATGTGCTAGGTACTGTTCTGTTCTAGGTGCAAAGTTGAGTGAACCAGGAATAACTTCCTAGCAAAAATATGGTTGTTATAATTGTGGAATATAAAATTTAGACAGCTACATGTAAGCAGAGGCAAAAGCTAACTAAGAATGATCATATGCTCTGCCATTTTCCTATTAGTAATCACTATTTGTTAATCCATTTACTCATCTTTAGATATTACTCGTAATCAAGCTCTAATGGCTGGAATAGGTTTAACATCAAATTATGCACAAAAGAATGACTGAGAAATTCTAGCACTTCAACTTGTTTTTTCTGCAAATTAGATGATTCTATTATTCAATGTATATTCAGTTCAACTCAAGGAATATCGGTGTTCTGTAAGAGCATAATTTGATAATTATTAACTTATGAGAAGTCAAATGCTAAAAAAGAAATACTTTAGATTTATTATGAAAAGTTTGGGTAACAGAGAAATAGTATTAATTAATAGCTCCCACTTCAAGAGTGCTTATTATGTAGCAAGAATTCTAAGTTATATTGTATATGCATTATATCCTTTGATATTCCCAAAAATCTATGAAATATGTATTATTCTTTCAACTGTATTTTAGATGGAAAAACATAAGGCAATTCAACACTTGCTGAAGATCTCATGGCTATAAGAAGAAGAATGAGAATTCGAATGTAAGCATTTCTGCTCCTGATTCTATACACTTCCAACAACATCAAACTATTTTCCACTGTTTTGTACTAAGCCATGGTATTCTGGCAGATAAAAAATCTAAAACATGTCTTATAAGTTATCTTTCTAGGGAATCAGTTCTATTCAATTTGACTGACTACAGTTATTTGACCAGTGAAATACCTATTGTCCCACATGGAGGTCTGTGAGGAGCACCAGGGAAGATCCATTTGATAAAAGAATGCCTTGTTCAAATATTTCACTTTTGAGCAGCAAATATGTCATAACTAATATTTTAAATATTACACATTTGATTATTTTGTGCATAACACTCATCCCAAAGAAAAGAAGATGCTAAGAGATAATTGAAGTTATACAAACATAACATTTGGGGAGAAATTGCCATGATGCGAATATTTTAATAATCATGTAAGGCATTCTACGGGAGCAGAAATTTTTTCATCTTTCTGAAATATTGTCTATAATGTATATGTGCAAGTCTTCAGATTGCTAATATAACCCTACCTGCTCATTCTATTTAAGAAACATGAGTCTGAAATGGAATTCTGCATGAGATTAATAGAAAAAAAAGATAATGAAAATGTGACTTCCATACCAAAGTCATCTGATCTTGGTCTTGCGGAGCTGCAGCTTTGCACTTTTGAACGGTTATACCCTTTCCACCCAGTAGCTATATATTAACAAGAGAAGGCACCATTTCTATGAAAACAACATACAATTTTTTAGTCATTTTGAAGGAGAATTTTTTTAAAAAGTAATCCATAGCATAACCAAGAAAAATGTATCAGGGTGGTTGATAATATTTATTCCTTCAAATATAGAGAAAACCTTAGTTATACAAAATAATTTTTTTAAAGGTAAACCTGTTTAATGCAATCAGGGCATCAATATCAGAGAACCCTGACAAACTTTTGACCATCTAAACCTAATTATACAGTATAGAGGTTATAAATTTAAACAAACCTCACTGAGGAATGCGAGACCAAACTGTCATAACAGGAAATGTAATCAGTTAAATGACTCATCTGAGAATCTAAATAACATTGAGAAATTAGACAGCCATGAAATGTTACTAGATCCTCAAAAAACATGAAAATTTATTCTGGTTTCTATGGCATTTACACAGTCAAATATTTTTCATCTTGTCATTTGTATATTAGTTTCCATTCTGAAAAGCAAAAAGGTAGAGGAAAGAATGGTCCAAATATCTACTTTATTTTCCATTACTCTGAAATCACCAAAGCAAATCATTTTACCCATACAACCAACTACAAAAGCACTTATAACATTTTATGGTCATGAAAATATCTACAATTCTAAATGTGTAGCACTAAATTTCATGAATGCTTTCAAAAGTAATTTTTCAATTCTTATGGCTTTCTTTTTTATTTAAATATTTTGCCTTAATAATTCAGTAGTTGCTTCAATTTCATTGACAAGACACATAGAAAAATCTCAGATTTCAAAGTCAATTCATTTTAGAACTATTTGTGGTTCCCAAATTACCTTAATTAATTTTGAAGTGGAAGAATAAATATACTTCTGCACCAAGATCTAACTCTAATATAATTACATTGTTTTATGTATGTATATTTTAGGTCAACTAAGGGTCTAGATCAAACATGGAATTTTAATCTTGATTAATTCAATCATGATTACTCATAAACTATACGATTTGATTCTTTTCCCACTGAAATGCATAAAGCACTTAAAATAGTGAATCTAACTGTAAGTAAATCTCTCAGTCTCTCAATATATGTTCCCTGAAGACACTATAATCCTTTAAAACTATCATTTATGTTGCAACATCTAATAACAGGACAAATTATAGAATATTACAGCTAGAAGGGAAGTTGAAAACCAGTTTGATCACTGTTACAGGTCTAGATTTAATATATTCTTAGAAAATTATTACTAAACATCATAACATTATTAATAATGTATCTTTATCATTTTAAATATCATAATGTGTGAGCATTGGTTAACTAAATGTAATAGAAAATCTTCAAAACGTCCCACTACAAGGAGTTTTTAAAATCAGTGTTACTCAACATGTGTCCCAGTCATTTACTCATTCTATAGGACATTGAAAAGATTTACATAAAACAAAACCCTGACAAAGTAAGTTTGAGAAAAGCTCGGTTAAAGCAAATTAAACATATTTCTCTATGCAGAATTATGTGGAAGAGTTCATTTGTACTCTGCGAACCAAGGTGGGGTATATTATGTTGTTTTTCCAAATATTTTGAATCACAGAATATTACCCTTTACCCCACCATTTGTTCCCTGAGAACCTTTTGGGTTAGTGTTTTTGCAGGATGTATTTTGAGCAAATTGGACTTAATAACCTGAAGTACAAAGAAAAATGGAACATTGAACTGTTACTAAAAATGATGCAAAATATTTGAAGGGAAATGTTCATGAATTAAACAGACTATAATATAGAAATATATATTTATATACAGAATAAAGAGATTATCTCTGGATGTGGGATTATGGTAATTTTAATTGGCTTTTATTTTCTAAATTGTCTACCATGAAAATTCACTATAAAGAAAAATGTTTTTAATATCTTAATTCATATGAAGGACAATTTTAGCTTTATAGCTGAATTAATTCACATTTTTAAAAACCCATTATAACCATGCCCTATATTCTACATTTAAGACAATTAAGACATACATATCCTGATCTAAAAAACCTTCATAATGCTTACAGTAGATTCAGTATTCAAGCAGCAAGCATAGAATAAATTGGCATCTACATGTTCTGCATAAAACTATTCCCTGGACTTTGATTTCTCCACTCAAATTTTCACATGCAATAAGGTTGAGCCACAAAATATGTTAGAGATCTTTTTTGTTTTTCAATCCATTTTGACTTTGAAAGGAAAACCAAATTCCCCAACGCAAATCCTTTCCAGTTTTTGCAATGATACTGACTTCAATTATGGGGGACAGGTTCTAAGACTGTATACTTATAGTGTTGCATGTTATTTGTTCCCATGAGGAAAAACAAATCCAGGAATAATTTGAAATTATATACCAGTAGGAAGCTATACATCAAGGACTGAATTCCAAGCTGCAAAAAGAATTGTCAAAAAATCATGTCAAAACAGGTCAAACATGAGTACTACACATGCCAAATTTAACTTTCCTTTTTCTTTTTTGTTGAAGGTAGGATTAGGATGAACAGACAGCTATTTGAAAAGTGCTGTTTACATCTGTTTTGTGGCATCAATATTACTAGCATCATTTCTTGCTGGTCTCAGTTTGTATGACAAATTGTATGGTCATCTGAGTTAAATAGGATCACTATGCCCACTATTTGTCCCATCTGTGCAAAGAGTTTCCTTAGGATTTATAGTCTGATTGGATTGGATTAAGAACTGGCTTGTAGAAATTTATTATTTGTTACCTATACAGCTATCCTAACTTGTATAGCTATGGTTCAATTAGGTAACAGTTGTAAAATTACAGAGGCAGAAACGGATTAAATAATTCCATGGTGTGCCTCCTCCATTCCTTCTTTTGTATTTATCAGAACATGAATGGAGGAAGAGCTTTCTTCTGAAAGATATAATACCATATATAGTATAAGTCTCATTTAAATATATAATATAAAATATAATCTCATATAAAATATATATACAGTCTTAGAAGAAAGCTCTTCCTCCATTAATCCTTCTCATTTCCCTTAGAGTTACTCCCCTATTTCTTGTGTGTTTTGGTTTGTTTGGTTTGTTTGCTTGTTTTATCTGTTTTATATTTTCTCCAGGGTGCCTAACATAATGACTTTAATGACTTTACAGTCTGGAAAATTAAAAGAGAGACTTTGAGGTTATTTCTGCTCTCTGCTCTGTTGCATCCCTGCCCTGAAAGATTGAATCCCAAATGGACAGTAAAATCGAATGAGATGTGAAAAAAAAAGGATGCCAAAGAAAGCATATTGGGATAGGGATAAGAAATGGTTAGGGATGGAAATCTAAAAGAAAAAAGAACAAAACAAAACTTTTTAAAGAACAGAAATATTCTAGCCATAAAAATACTTTAAAAATACTGCAGAATGTTAGCAGTGAGGCTTTCATTTTAATAGGAAAGGTCATTGCTACCATGCCTTGTCACTAAATACAGTTATCATGAATAGCAACATTATCCAAAATCACTACTAAAATACCAACTTTGCCTTCACGATTGTGGTAGTTAATTAAGTTCATTTGGCTACAAGAAACAAAGAAGTTTGTGAGATCTTTTACATTTTTTTTTTTTTAAACTATCAATTCCCACTCTGAACTGTAACAAACCACTCCCTTGTCTCCCCCTGACTCACACTCTGTCATAGGTATTTCATCTGTCACTTAAGATGGATCATCATGCAACTAACTACCCTTGTTTGGGTCCTTTAAGAGTTTACTTCATTATGCTTTGGTAGATTGAGAAAAATTATGAGACAAGTCTATGAAATTTTATAATGTACTGTCCATACTGTAGAAATGGGATTCACCTTGTAACTCTACTTCTCTCAGAGATGTATTTAGGCCTCAGCACTGAGAAAAGTGACTTTATAGAAAAATTGTCCCAAGTTAATCCCATGAATACCGTGAATTTTTGCAGTTGATCATGTTTTTGCCTATGATACACTCTCAGCCAAATTTGCAGAAATATCTATGTATCTATCTGTCTACATATATATTTATAATAACCTTGTTCTTTGGTTCATTTAATTTTTCTAAAATTATTTTTCCTTCTTCCTAATGTTCTTAATTTTTTAATCCTGTTGCATTGTTCATTAATCCACAAACTGTCTCCAATTGTTTTTAGAATGAAATAGATTACAAAACAAACAATAACTTGTACTTTTAACAATATACATTTAATAAATTGAGAAAATAATGTTTCCTATTTTTTTTTTCAAACTAGGAGGACATTTTTTCAAAAAAATGATAAAATGAAATATTTCAGAGAAGTTAAAGGGGAAAAGGTATGTTGATTGTGATATTAATTCAAGTTTTGTATCAGTTCATTTCTTTAGGCCATTATAATATAATTTATTAAAAAACATAACTGATTTTTAAATAAAGGAAAATGCTGGAGTTTTATGGAAATATTTTAGTCATTGTCTTATTTACCTTCACAAGAGAACATTTATAGCAAAAAGTTCAGTTCCTGCTGTAAGACTGTGAAATAGCACTCCATATTGAGACAGACCCAACAGCTGTCTTATGCCAGGAAAGTCAATACATTATATCTTCTGCCAGCTGTAGGGTAACAAAGGCGAAAAATGTGTGTAAGAATAAACATATATTCCATGTCCACATATCTTTTGCCTTTTGGTTTTTTTAAATGAAGCCATTGCTACTATTTCCAGCACTAGAATAACAACCATCAGCGTGACTTACATCAGACTCATTTCGATAATTGGCTTATGCTGTACCCTTTAAAATCCCTTGTTTGCTACCTTCTCATCTCAACTAGACCCTCGATACTAGGCTCTCCAGAGAGGCCAAGAATTTAATGAACATAACATTGAGTTGTCGGTAACTCCAGACAAAAAAGTAACTCATGATGATGGGCACAATGGCAAGTGCCCATGCAACTCAGTCGATGGATGGCTTATAAGCATAACCAGGCAAGTGTTGGCCAATTGTTGGCTCACTGGCTAGTGGAACAAAGGAAGAACAGAGTTGGCCACATTTTGTGGCTAATGTTGGCCACATTTATATCTAGAGCACATATTTAAACTCTGCCTTTGCAAGTAGTGACTTGAAACTAAAGTTTCATTTGAAAGTGAGTTCTTGGAAAAGCATGCATCTTGCAGGAAGAAGTTCTGAAAATCTAGACCTCTTTCTGCTCAGCAAGAGGGTCTGAATGAAGTAGTAGTCACAAGAAGACTACTGACCATCTACTCCCTAGTCCAGCACATCCAACTAGATTGTGATCACCATCCATAACATCATCTGTAAAAAGTCAGGATGTGGTAGTACCTGCCCACATGTGAAAAGATATGCATTTAAATCTCCACTGATAATTTACATAATTCCCTACTTGAACTTCTAAATCTTCAAAGCTATCCCAAAGAGGATTATGTTATTATCTCTATATTACAGATAAGGAAAATGAGCTTCAATAAGGACAGGTTTGTGGCCCAAAATCCCAGCTGAAAAAATGGCAGTCATATTGGAACATAAGTTCCTGACTCCTAGTAGATATCTTTTATTCCCACAATGCTTCATTCTAATGTTATGCCATATATTATAGGTTTAAACCTCTCTTCTCCCGATTCTTCCTATCAGTCTTGTAAGCATATTTACTTCCCTCTCACCCCCTAGAGGAAAACAGGAAGCCCTTTCTTTCTTTCAAGCCCTGGTGGTTTCTCTTCCTCCCTTATTTAACTTCCTGGTCCTGGAATCGCTCAAACATTGCCTTCTTTGAGAAGCCTTTCATAACGTCTTCATGTAGAATTGCCCATTTTACTCTGAGCTTCTTTAAGCCCAGTTTTGCCCCTCTATTTTAGTTCTTATCACATTGTTAAATTGACTTGTTTTCATATTTGCTTCCAATACAATGTGACCATCTGCAGGACAAGTGCTTCATGACATTTCTCTCTGTGTCTCCAGTAAATAGCTTGGTCTAGAATCAGCACTTTTTAAAAATGCATAAAAATTACATCAATGCATATATTATTTATATACAAAATCTTGTTAATTTGGACAGCTTTCCTTCTGATCTGTGTGTATGTGTGTTTTTCTTCTTATGCTCTTGACCTCCTCCTTCATCTGGGAAGTCCATCTTTATCAAATATTTAAAAAATGGAAGGAACTAAGGAATTCAGTATATCATGGTGATCAATAGATGATGGATTTATAATATACACTATTAATAGGTAAAGGCTCCCTGGAAAAACGGAGTATTCTCCACATTCCAGATAAGCTATAATCTCATCTCTTGAGTTGATATGTAAACAATGTCACTAAATGTGGTAGGTTGAATTATCTACCTCAGAGAAAAAAACAAAAAAAACAAAACCAAAAAACAGGGTCTTAGTCTTAATCCCATTCCTGTGGGTGGGAACCTATTGTCAATAGGACCTTTGGAAGATGTCATTTTTGGTTAAGGCCTGGCCAACTGAATCAGGATGGCTTAATCCTATTACTAGAGGTCTCATAAGAGAAAAAGCCATGGGGAGAAACTGGAAGTCAGAAGTCAATGGAACAAGGAAAAGAAAGAGAGGACATTGCTTTGTGATAGGAGTGCCATGACAGGGATGCCAAGGAGCACAAAGATGGCTGGTCAACTACTGACCCCAGGAGAAAGAGAAGCAAGCCTTCTCGCCTCTGAACCATGAGACGATAAATTCCCATTGATTAAGCCAACCCATTGGGTGTTATTTATACCAGAAGCCAGGAAACTAAGGCACCAAGTTTAGAGAATTATATTTATACACTAAAAGCTGTGTCTCTGGCTTATATGATCAATATAAGTCAGTCAAAACTGCACACATTTAAAGTGTGAAAACAATTCCTTCCAGGCATCCTTGTCATAATTTGTCATTATTATTAAGGAAATTTTTAAAAGATAAATACATTTAAACAATAAAAAAATACTGTCTTATGTTGTAGCCATGTGAGTAGACTTCCATCTTCCACTCATCAGTTTTGGGTCCTCCTAATTTTAGTCATCTCTATACCTTTAGAAAAATAGCCTTTTGCCCTGCTGAACTCCCAGGTGCAATTCCCTTGGCTTCCAGCCAGCATTTCCAGTGACTTCAGCCACATCACACAATTGTCTGGCTGGCATCCCTTTGAATAGGAGGTTTTTAAAGCTGTTTGTGATTATCTCACATTGTGAGATAAGGAAAAGATAGCAAGTGTCTGTTTTATATGAACTAAAACTACTTCTCTTAAAAAAAAATGGCATAAGTTGAACATATTGTACTAATCAGCAAGACCCTGCTACAAAATGTTTTGATTTTTGGTATTACTAAACTATCCCTAGGCAGGATAGAACAGTTGAGCCAGTAACAATAAGGTCCCCACTTCAAATTAATGTGTCTGATGTGTAAATAAGCCACCAGCATGAAGTTTCTGCATCTAAGGTTACAACCTGGGTGAAGAAGGAATTTTAAGGACCTCTTTCTAAACCACTAAAGTAAGGGGTGAGGAGATGAGGGCAGGAGGGACATCACTGAGGACCAATCCTGGTCAAATCAGGGATCTGTTTAAAGGCTGTCCAGAGACCAGCTGGACCCCTTTGATTTTCCCTCGGCAAGAGCCTTGCTGGGAACCCAGATTCATAAAGCCACCGGTCAACGAGGATCACTTAACTTTGCACTCACTGCTCCCATTATGTTGCTTCCAAGGGGTAATACCTGGACTATGATTATATCCTGACTTAGTAAAAGAGGTAAGAGATGTAAGAAAGGGTTAAGTTTAGCTTTCACATAAAGGCAACATGGTATAGGGAAAATGGAGACTCAGCAGCAGAACTGGCTTAAACTGACCCTGTGGTAAAGGGAAGGAGAGAGAAGAGCCATGACATAAGCCTAGACTCAGCACCAGTTCCTTATATGGGAAAAATAACCAGGGTTACAGGAATGTAAAGGGATGTGGTGGTATAATCAAAGACAGGAACTCTCGGCAAGAAATTTAAACTAGTTAACTCTCTCTGATAGGCTGTACAATTCAAAATCCCAAAGGCAGGCTAGTTGGCTCTCTCAGATAAACTGTACCCTCTGGAGTATCCAGCCAATGGAGAAACAGGGGAGGGACTTGCCTTTAGGCCTAGGATATAAATTTTTGCTGTGTTCTATTGTTCGGCATGCCTGCCGTATTTCTGGCTGTGCATCCATTCTTGCAAGATCACGCATAAATTCTTTTCTCCTCCACAATCGGGTGAACATTTTTAGGCATAGTGCTTGTTTCTAACAAGAGATAAAGCTGCATGGCCTTTTGATGCCTCCATTTTTGTTCACGCCATCTGATAAATGTATTGCTAGTTCTTTATTTCCAGCACCTGATCGAAAGCCACATATAATCTTTTTATGTTAGTGGAATAGGAATTTTCTTAATTCCTTTGGCTTATCCAGAAATTCATCATATATCTCTCTGTTTATTTATTTTTTTAAACCTCTGACTGTGGAGTCTAAGAACCATGGAGATGTAGTGCTAGAAATGCATATAAGAACATCAGGAATTCCCCAGAACAAAATCTTCCCTTCTAATCCAATATCCTCATTTTACAGGCGAGCTCAGAAAGATTTTTTCCTGACGATCCTGTAGGTAATTTCTGAGTTCCAGAATCAGATCCCTGGCCTACAGATTCCCAGTCAGCACATTTTCTACTGTGGAAATCTTGCATTCCCCTCCCACTCATCTGTTCTCTCCCCCAAATCTCCATATCCATTTCCTTTTTGAAGTTGCTCTTAATTCGATCTTTATTCATTTTGCATATCAACTTCTTTGTCCTCAAAAACACTGAAACATTGTTTAACTGCCCGTGTCACTTAGGTGAAGATCTTTTCAAGGTCCCCTATTTCCATCTTTTCTTTCCTTACACATCACCCCCCTCTCCCATTTTTCCACATTGATCTTACAGAGGATCCGAATTACATGTTAATTGCCAAGTCATTGTTCTACTTTGCAATCATTTTCTTCATTGAACTCTTATTTGTCTTTGAAGTTTTGTCATTACTTTTATCATTCATTGAATACTCTGAGCACCTGCTATTATCCCAACCCTGTGATACACTTTGAGGTACAAAAGAAGACATGGTTCCCACACTAAGAAGCCCAGTCTTGAAATTCTTTCTCCAGTTGACAGGTTTTTCATTGCTTTCCTTTACTTACAACTCTTTCTCATACTTTTTCACTGGCTTCTCTTCCTCTCTTGAGTTCTTAAAGGCTACTGTTGTCAGGATTCAGCCCATGATTTTTTAAAAAACTTTTTTCCCTCTGCTAATAGACATCTATTTACCTGTCCTTAACTATTCTCCTTATCTACTGTGATGGTTGGGTTCGTGTGTCAACTTGGCCAAGTGATGGTGTCCAGGTGTCTGGTCAAGCAAGCACAGTTCTACCGATTACTGTAAGGACATTTGTGGCTGGTTAATAAACCAGAAGGCTGCTTTATTAAATCTTCAGTCAATTGACTGCACGTATGACTCATTACATCAACGAAGGGTGTGTCTTCTGCAATAAGAGAATTCAATCAGCTGGATTTAATCCAATCAGTTGAAGGCTTTTAAGGAGGAGAAAGAGAGGACCTTCACTTCTTCTTCACCTAGCCAGAGAAGTGTTTTCTGAGGAGTTCATTGAACACCTTCACTGGAGTTCCAGTTCACTGCCTGCCCTACAGAATTTGGACTCATGCATCCCCACAGTTGTGTGAGACACTTTTATAAAATCTTATATTTACAGATAGCACTTGTTGATTCTGTTTCCCTAAAGAACCCTAAATAATACATTTTCCAACCTGGATTTCCAAGTCTATTAAATATCTCCACCTAAATGTTCTGCAAGCACTCACATTTGTAGTGTCTAAAACTGAATTCATTTTCTTAATAACCTCCCCCAACCCATACCTTCTCCTTTAGTGTTCCCTCTTTATTTTAGGATTGTAATATTTGCGAAGACACTTACATAAAAACCTGATTAGATATCTTTGACTTCTCCCTTACCTTTCAGTAAATTGGTCACTAAATCCTGTAGAAATTACTTCCTAAAATGTTTCTCAAATTGATTCCTTTCACTCTAGTTTCATCACCGGGTTCAGGTATTCATTGTCTTTCACCTGGACCATATCAGTAGCACCCTAGATAGTCCCCTGTTCCTTGTCTTTCACCTTTCTAATCCACATTTCCAGTGCTGCCACAATTTTCTTCTGAAAACAAGATTTGTTTACATAAGTTTTAATTCCCTGTATATTTAAGATCTTGATTTTATACTTTGATTCAAAGAGGATTTAAGATAGCTCAAAAAATAAAATAAACATTAAAAATTAGAAATTTAAAGTGAAAGAAAAATATGATGAAGCCAGAGATGAAGGTAAAACCCTGAAGTCTTATATGTTTTCTACTGGTCTATCACAGATTTGGCTTTGACCTTTAGAAATAGAGAGCTCACAGAGGGAACTATCAGTTCCCATAAGTAATTCTACATCTGTTCACTTCTGGTGGATAGCAAGTGCCTTGAGGGTAGATATATTTGCTTTCTGTTTGTGTAACTTTTGTATTCTCCAAAGCTTGGGAAATGCTTAATTGACTTGGAAATAAGTACAGAATTTAATCTAAATAAATAGTTCTGCCTTTTTAATATTTTGACATTCAGATCATTTACCATATTCTTATTGGTACTTGCCTAAATACTACACATTAGTAAGTGCTAAATATGATTTGTAAAGAACATATGCAGAGCACTCTAATATACCTCCATCCCCACATATATCCATATTTTAAAACATGGAACAGAAAATATTTTCCCCTTGAGCTTCCTCACTCTGTTTACATATCAGCTATTCTTTCCATAAATGATTCACTAGAGAATTCCTGAAATGCAGCTTTTTGGGGGGAGCTACTTGATTTATTGAGAAAGATAAGCAAAATTTCCAATCAGGTAAGTATGGTGTAGACATGACATATCTAAATAAGCTCTCCTCAGAACAGAAATGCATGTCCTTCTGAATAGAACTGTGAAATTAGGGTTTATAACTTTGGGATTGGAATGGGAGGGTACATCTGGTATTCATTGGAAAATAAGTTAAAGAGAAGCTATTATTAGAGATTATAGTTTGTCTTCTTAAAATTTATAATCTTTCTGGAATGATTCTAGTTGTGGGAATGAGGTGGCATTCTACTTGCTATTTAGGAGTTGTAAGCATTCTGTTATGGTCTTAAATATGTACATATTATTTATGTTTATTATAAAAGTTGATGTCTATAGTTAGGCAAAAATAACCTTTCATGTGTTTTTGTTGATGGATCCAGAAAGGGAAGAAACAAACTTTTCCATGCTGTAGAATTGATTGCCGCCATATGATCTTTTCAAAATTAATGTGATTAACCGGAGAAAGCCCCTTTAGATTTTATAAAGAAGATATTTCATTAAAAACATGAGCTTAGGCATCCACTGTGTATAGCAACAGGTACTAATCACAGACACATACTTCGCAGGTTCTGGTGTTTCTGTTTGAAACATCTGCTGCCACAGCATTGTACAATCACTGCCTCGACACATTGTTGACAAGAACTGCCAAGCACCTCGACTTCATTTCTCACACAAGAAAGCAACAGAAAGTTGGAAATGATCTCCAACATGACACCGCTTATACTTTTTTCAGCTGGAGCACAGATACCCTTCCATTTGTACCCTCTTAGCTAACTCACATTTTTTTTTCAGCATTCCTATAGTTCGAGGAAATGCAACTAAAAGAAGAAATGTGTGGCTGAGACACCATTTTAAACATATGTCATACATTCCATGCTAAAACTCAGGCTTTGGTTGGGATTTTGGTCATCTCTTTTTCTTTATCTTTTCTTCTTCTTCTTCTTTTCTAGAACATAAAATAAAATATGAGAAGATTTGCAGAAGACAAAAATCCCTTTGTATAATATTCAGATAGGTTTGATTTTGAACATGAAAACAATTAATTTCACTAAATAGGTATTACATAATTTATTTACAAATTGTGTTTTTTGGGCCTACCCAATACATCCTAGTCTTAAATGTTAAATGAGTCAACCCTATTATCAAATCTTCTGTTTTGTTTCACAAAGTCATGATTTTTCTTGCTATTTGGTAGAATAACTCTAATGAACATAAAAGTCTGTGCAACCTTAGAAATCGTTTAGCAAAGTAACCTAGAAAACAAGAAATTGTAGGGCTGTAAAACTCAGAGTTTTTCATCCTTGATACTTAGGCACTACATGATGTGCAACCTGTGTCTTTTTCCCCATAATATCATTTGTTAACTTCATTTATTGAGAGTATTTATATTTCAAAACAACTAATTGAACATTAAAATATTCTAATATGAAATAACATTTGTGAAATTCTTATAACTTTCTTACTTTTATTTTTTAAATGAGAGAGAATGTAGCTTAGCCTTTTATTGTCTACTGCTCTCTACAATCAAGTATTATGAAAGTTTTATTAGCTATTTCAGATTATATGGATGCATTAAAGAATTACTCATATCCAAAGACGCAGAGATAGTGTGTGGGGAAAAAAACTATGTGAGTACAAGTTGCCCAGATCTGAACCATTACCTGGACAGAATTGAAAAGATAAAGAGGTTCTGTTCCCTCTTTACAACAGGACTTAATGGAAAGAGAAAGAAGAGTAGCCCAGTAGATAGGTTTAAATATCATCAATTTCCAAAATTTTTAAACATCCACATGAGAATCTAAATGGATCTCAGCACTAATCACTCAGCACAGTGATTCTGTCACTAAGTTTATTCTTCAGAGACTTAAATCCTCTAGAGAACTCCTATGCCAGCTAAGTCCCAAAACCCAGAGGCAACAGCCTCTTCAACAACATCAGCCAGATGTGTCCCCTTTTCCTATAATGTTGACACCCCTTTTCAACATGAACAAGTTAGGGTAGTCACTGTCTAGACATCCCTGAAGATGGAATTTAACAAAGGATTATGAATACTGAATCTTTATATAATTTTCTTTTTCTTAGTTGCTAGGATATTAGAATAGCTAGAAGGAAAGAACTGAAAAAAAGAATTGAAATGGTGGAATTGTAACACATAACATTCTTTGAAAATTGCTGTATAGTTACTCATTAAATTGTAATTTGAAAGTTATCACCTTTTTGTATATATGTTATATTTCACAATAAGGAAACAATTGAAACTATGAAGCATTTTTAAAATTTTTGAAAATTTCCCTATATAACTACATGTTAACTCATACTTTGAAAGATATTACCTTTTTGCTTATGTTATATTTCACAGTAAGGAAATAACTGAAACTGTGGAACTGTAACATAACATTCTTTGAAATTTCCTAACTACTTGTTAAATTGCACGTAGAAAGTTATCATTTCTATGTATATATGTTCTATTCTGCAATTTTAAAAATATGATTAAAAACATAACTGCCATTTTTCTATTTTGTCCTCTTGTAATTCGCAGGAGTGAATGGGTTTTAAAAAAGAATGTAGGCAGATAATTGCATGTCTGAAACCATATGTGTGAAGCAGAAACATTTTTTCCCTCCTCTTCCTCTTTCTTGGAAGCCAGTCAAAGCCCATGTTTCATGAAGATAAAAGTATTCTAAATTAATAGCTTGTATTTCCATAAGGTATAAAATGAGTAGCTATGTTTCTGAGAGAATGCTTCAGAATTTGGTCTTTTCTTTAGCCAGCTTCCTCCTCTAATAATTTCTTGCCCATGTACCCTAACTCTTCTCACTTGGCTCATTTTCAACTTGAAAAAAAGATACATATTCTTCAAAAATGGACAAATTCTTAAGTTGCATTAGAATCTTAAAGTGTTGCTTCAATTTCTTCCCTGTGTTGGGTGTACAAATATATGGATGAGCTGGCCTTGAAGCCACCCACATCCGGTACATACTAAATAGAAATGCCATTATGAAACAGGAATCAAATCCACATCCTCTGTGCCACATATTGAAATTTTTGCCTTTTTTTAGTTAGTATGTATGTCAGCTCTTTCTTTTTTTTTCTCTTTTTGTGAACTTGCAGCCTCAGATGTTAGTTAAGTTTTACTATTCTTCAAAAGCATTTATTTGAAAAACATGTGAATGGAAAATGAACACACTAAACTAATTAGGATATGCAAATGTGGTTTAGTGGGGCTGCTTTTTAAGTGACTCATACTTATTTGAATATACAAATAAAAGAAAATTTGTTTCAGTAACAATCTGGAAGTTAGTTCATGTGGAACAAATAAGGGCTTAAATTATAAGGATTAACTTTTTGGAATCTATTTTGCTGTTCACCTTTTCAATAGAGGAAATGTAGACTCAAGCCAGAGGAAGCATTCGAGGAAGCTTTGGTGAGCCACAGAATACTTACCAAGTTCTTGTCCTCATTTAAAGTGAATGAAGAGCCTTCTGATGATTTACTTGTTTCTTTTAAGGCAATTTAAGGGCAAACAGGTGCAAATCTATAACTATAGACAATTGGCAGTTAAAATACTTCCCCTGTAAGAGAATTATTTTAAATCAGAAAATGGAAAAGAATTAGCATATACATTCCTAATACTTGTTCTTGATTAAAAAAGAACCATAGATGATATTAAAAACAAAAATAACATCCTAAAAAAGGAAATTGTGACATTAACGGTGAGAAAAAAAATCGAGTCCAAGTGATCTATGGAAGAAAAGGATTTTGAGGCTATTTTAGACTAGGAATATACCTCCAAAGGACCAATGTTATATTTAATATTTAGAATTATTTATTACATAAACAAGAAGGATTGGGATTTATAAAGTCATGGCTAAATCAAGGAATAAACAAAATGAATAAAAATGTTATTCTAGTTGACTCACCCATCAGTCAACTGTGCCATTTTTTGCAGGAGAAGTTTAGTTTTATGTGTGGTTACTTAAACACATGTTTAATTCAAAATATCTTTCATTGTCACCATGAGTTAGTCCATGCTATATTAGACCACCTACCCTTAAGAATGTTTAGTATTTAATTTGTTTCATTTATTCTTTACACAAACAACAAATATTTGTTGAGTTCAAACTATGTGCACTTTACTGCTCAATGTGTCTTGGGGAATAAAGAGGTGACTATGACATGATCATGGCCACATTTAGCCAGAAATCTTGTGGAGGAGGCAAATATATGAACACCTATTCTCCAAGAAAAGCATATCCAGCCGCAATAGTCTAGATGTCTATATGCATGAGTTAGTATGCTTGAGGACTTTACATTTTGCCTGGAGAAGAAGTGAAAAAGCATTGATATATGAAAACCTAGAGGAATTGAAAGCAATGAAAAGTAGCTTAGTTTTATTATATGTTGATACCAGGGGCTGGTGGAGATGAAGAATACAGGAAGATGCCAAAGGAAATATTTTCAGGAGACTAGGGGATTTGGGACAAAAGTAATGCCACTTTGGGGCACAGGTGAAAAGATATGATCCAAAGTTAGAGAAGTTAAGCTTCTTCCAAGTCCTTTGTGTTATTTTGGAAAACAATATGGTTCTATCCATTCAATGGAACCAAAGCCCATGTGGTGGACTTCTCAGACATGGCTTTCTCAGAAGTGAGTTACAGTAGCCCTAGTAAACAAGCCCGGCATTGTGAATGTGCTGCAGAAACTTACCGAAAGAACAGGAGGGCTTGAAGGTGTGAACAACTGCAGAGCACACAGAGAGCCTGCCATGAACTCTCAGACATAACTGGAGAGATGCATGGGGGGATGGAAGTGGCTGGAAGACATGAAGTCAAGCATTGGGACTTTTATTGTGTCAGTAAAATATAGATACAGACTATTCTTATGGATTTCAACATCATTGTTATTTAACTTTATCATAAACTATGATGTGATAATTGCATGTTAGTGGAATAAACTATGAGTTGTCTGATCTGAACAATCCAGTCTTTCAAGAATGCTTTCTCACTTGCACAATGAGAATTAGGATGAGATAATTCTCAGCACAAAACCTCTCATAAATAGGTGGATCTAACCTTAGCATACAATAGAATAATTAAGGCCTTCACTGAGTAATATCTATTTTCAATGAATTTTGACATCTAGACAGAGAAGGAAGGTAATAGTGGGAGGGAGAAGTAAGTTCAAAAGATGAGAAGCTGCAGTTATGTTCACCAAAGAATCTCATTTGCTGAACTCTGGAACGTAAGCCAAGGGAAAGACAGTTCGTTGCTGGAAAAGTAAGTTAAAATCAGATCTTATATCATTTGTCTATCATCCCAGGTACTTCAAAAATTGATAGTGTAGGTAGTGTGAGATAGTAAAGGTCTGAACTGGCAAGTGGAAAAAATATGTATTTTAAGGAGAACAGCCTATTATGGGTGGAATGCTGAGGCAAGAAAAGAATAATTAGGATATAGCAATGTAATAATCCAGATAATAAAAAATTAGGTAATATCTGATTTCATATATAAAATCAATAGTATTCCATAGATTTAAGAGATGAAGGAAGGGTAGAAGGTGAGGATGACCACAACATTTTTAGTCTGTGGGACTGGAATCTACTCTTACAAGCTCAGTGCATGGGGAAGGGATAGGGACAGGGTTTTTGGAGAGGCCTAGCAAACATGCAGATCAAGAGATCATCTAGCTCTGAGGAATACTGCTAGTAAAAGAATTGCCAAGTCTTTAAATCCATATGGATTGCCTGTAGTGGTTTCCAATTATCTTGGTTTTTGATGGAGGTATATACACAAAAAACAAGGCCAGCTAAACAGCTAAAGTCCTCCGTTGTGACTGGATCAGATTAGGCTCACACCTTCCTGTGAAAACAGGCATATCCACAAGTGTGAGACACCTAGATTAACTCTAGGCCTAAACTGCCTACATGAGCATGCTTTTATTTGGTGTCACACCTTAGGTGTTTCATGGTGGGAAACCTATCCCAAGTGAGAATCATTCCCAGGCTAGTCCTGTTGTATGAACTGCGTGGAGTTTCAAAGGGAGAAACAGAATAGGAAACAAACCTCAAAAAAAAACAAAAAATAGACCCAAAGAGGTGAATGAAGACACATTGACATATGGCTGCAAGAGCCTTTAAACCTATTTTTCTTGTCAGAATACAAGTTCCAATGCCACCAGCACTGTGACTTAATAGTTCCTTGACCTCTCACAGATCAGTCTTCCTCCTCTTCAGGCTTCCTGAGGAACTTGCCCTTTGGAACCGAGGACCAGTGCTTGGGTTAGAAGCCCTGGGGATCTGAGCTGAAACTCTGATGTGCAGCCCTACCCCAAGTACCTGGGAAGAGGAAAGCAAGAAGTGCGAGTCCATTCCAGAGTCTTTAGCAGAGCTTAGTAGTTCAAGCTGATGAACCCAAAGAGGAATTGGTCTGAAAAGAGGAGACAAGCCAAAAAGGTATATAATCAAGTCAGAAAAGGGTAAAAAGAAGCAAGCCAGTGTCCTGGCAGTGACCCTAAATGGACATATAATATATGTAGCTCATCTTTGTTGACTACCAAAGCAAGTGCCATGGGAATATAGACAGGCTTAAGTATAGAGAGTTAAGGCAAAACTTAGAAAATAGAGATGTCATTGAAACTCAAGGTAAATTTTGGGAGATCACCCTACAGTTGAGGTCCTTTCATGATATTCACAGGGAAATTCCAACACTAAAATACAAATATATATACACATATAATTAAAAAGGAGATGCAAATTTAGGAATTACATATAGGTGATGGAAAGACCTAGAAATTAAAATGCCTAGAGAAAAGAAAAAAAATTATTTTTCAGGATGTGGATTATATATTATATTTTAATAATTTGTCTGAGTATGGCTAAAAAAAGAAATCCTTAATCCTTGCTTAGAGATTAGCATATAGAAATAGCTTTCTGCACACTGGGAATTCTGTGTGATGGACTTATAATCCTAACCACAGAATCAAACATGCTTAAATAACAAGGATGAGGGGAAAGGTATACACCAAATCCTAAACCTTGCCTACAAAATTTGGTGTGTAATGGGCATTTAGAGTTTCTTTTAATATAATTATACACATTATGTGATCAAAAAAAGAACAACACTCTAATTTTACTACATTGCAGACCAATAGATGAGCTCAAGATGTGTCCCCGTGTGGTAAACTCATGGGATTTTCAGAACACCATAAAAGCTTTTAAGTGTATACGCCAATGCTGTCATCCACAGTTAGCTAACAAATATGATAGGTTTTTAATATAATCCACCACAGCCTTGCCAGTGCTCCTTGTATGTTACGTCATCTTGATGTGAGCCAAGACTTTGTTTTCCCCAGATGGCCTTCATGAAGCTGCTGACAGCCTTCTGACCGAGAAACTGTAGAACAGCGATCTTCCGATTCATTTAGTACTACTGACAAAGAGAGAACTGTTGATATCCTGATGCAAAAAACACTCTATCAGGCATTACATAGTGTCTGTGTTCTCAGCATATTTTGGGTGTGATAAGTCATAGCACATGCTTCTTGACATCTTTCTGCATTTCACTGCCGTGTAGAGTTTCCTGGAGTTGAAATCAGGGCAACAGAATGTAAAAAGCCAAGTATGACATCATCAGCAACTGGTAGCAGTCACTGTATCATAAATAATACTTTGCAGACACATAAAAAAATTAAGTTGTGAAAAGTTCACCATAGTTCCTTTGAAAGAAATTTGAATCAAAGGGTTTTACTGATTTTCACACTCAGATTTTACCCAAGTAATGACAAAAGTACCACCATATCTGTAATGCTTTTATTGATAAGTCAAATGATCAAGAAACTTGGTGAGTCTACTCAGTGAAAATGCTGGAGATACATATATTTTTTTAAAATGGTAAAGGTTTGTGTGTATGTGTTGTTGTTTGGCAGACATTGTCTTTCTCTTTAAAAGCATGTTATCAGTGAGTATAGGTCCCACAAAGCGATGGGTGGTACTGCAGAGGACGTGGCTGTGCTGTAGATGGAATGTCTCCTGATTATGATTATTCCTTGGTATTAATAAGGACGGCAGCTGCAGCAATCTGTTCAATTTTATGCAAATTAGCCCTGGCCCTCTGGCTTCTGGCTAATGGCCAAGGCAGCCTTCGGCTAGGCAAAGTTTGGCTTTATGCTTTATTCTACTGCTGCAAAAGTTTATTTAATTATCTATATTTATTTAAAGCAGAACAGTACAAAGCAATTCCACGTCTTGGTCAACTTTGTGAGGGCTGAATTGTGTGGGATTTCCCACCCACCCACAGGCTAGTTTGAATCACTGAATCTGTGAATCGTTGAATATGTCACTGATGAACAAGAAGGCTTGACTCCTCATTTTCTACGGTAATAAATGACTTAATCTAGTTTACTCCTAGCTGTACAATTGAAGGCTCATAAAATCGAGTAGTGCAGGAATCTTTTATCTGATGTAACAGGTGGTCCTAAATGGGGGAGACAATCTGAAATAGAGAGATTGATTTATAAAATATTTTAAAAGAAATGCATGCCTATTATTTCCAAGTATGTGTACCTGACAACCCAAATAACCCAGCAAGTATGTTCAGACAGACATGTGTCCGTTCATGCTTGTTTTTATCCTGTGTGAATGAATTATTCCCTTTACACACTTACTTACAGTAAAGTTAATTGAGGCAGTAAACTGATTTCTTACTGAAAAGTATGTAAGGAAACAAGCCCAGCTCAAATCTTAATTCTTATACATTCAGAATGAATGAGGGTATAAGGCAATTTTTAAATGTAGCTACCACCTACCTACAATTTATCAATTTCAAATGCAGTGAGTAATTTGGAGACATGACTTGGCTTCCATTTCCAAACTTGCTTTACACATTTTATTCTAATTGTATTTATGCCCCTTTTCAATTTCCATAAACTCACAGTTTTCATAAATACTACTAGTGAAAATATTTCATAGGAATATTAGGATGTTGTCAGTTATGTCACCTGCAGTCATATTTAAATCCACCAAAAAGGTAGAGATAGCACCCACCATTTTCAGCTACTTGTACTAAGATTTCAGTATTAGATTGTTCCTTCTTCCTGTTAATCTAGGCTCTTGTGGGTCTTCTTTTATTTTAAGCACAGATTCAGCTAACAGCCAGCACTTGTTCTGGTTTTGAATCAAACGCTGGCAGTGTTCCCAGACTATGAACCAGTTGTTTCTTTTACACACTCTCTCATTGTCCCCTCACCATCCCAACTGCTTTCAAAGCAATGTGCCATAACCAAACTTACACTTGCTTTAATGAGAATTAAAGTGCATGAATCAAAGCAGTGCTTCTCATGTGGCCGCTGACTATCTGTGGGGTAAATTAAGATAGTTCATACTCAATGTAGTAAAAGAAATAGAAAAACATGTAGTAAAGACATCTCTTTATTCAGTATGAACCAGAGAAATTATTTATGTGTAAATAATTTTTCCCTGATCATCAATTTAGCTATTAGAGGTTTTATCTAAGAATTGCCCTAATTATTCTCACTGGCACTATAACAAAACCTCCATTTTTGCCTTTATGCATCTGTTTCAGTTTCCTAGCTTCTAAAAGAAATACCATACAATGGGTTAGCTCAACAACAAGAATTTACCAGCTCATGGTTTTAGAGGCTGAAGACTTGCTTCCTCCAGGGATGATATCTTCTGGTTGGCTGGCAATCTTTGGGGTTCCTTTGCTTTTCTGTCGCATGGCAATAAACATGACAGTGACTTCTCCTTTCTCTTTCATGTTCTGTTGACTTCCAGCTTCTGGCTGCTCCCCATGGTTTCTCTCTCCCTGTGTCCAATTTCCTTCCCTTAATAAGTAGGTCAGCCATATTGGATGAAGGCTCACCCTCATTCAGCTTGGGCACACCTTAGCTAACAACATCCTCAAAGACCCTATTTGTAAGTTGTTCATATCCACAGGACCAGGGGTTGGTACCTGAACATGACTTTTGTGGGGTATACGTGAGTCAATCCCCAACAGTGTCCTGCTGCTCTTTTTTCCCTGATAATGACCAGTACCTTGCTTTCAACAGCCTATCCTCTCTATTTCTAAATTGTATCTTTAGTGCAAAGAACTCTGTTACAATGGTGAAGTACAATATAAACCATGCCTATTCTGAGCCCTGTCCAATTAAACATCTTTCTAAAGTTGTAAGAGGATATTTTCACTTAAGGCAGTCATTTGGAGGGTCATATAATAGTAAAATCTTATGGAAATCTGTATTTATATGACAATGCTAGAGTATTATTCATTTCTTAACGTTAGAAGATTTTTGGCATCCAATCCTTTCACATTGTGAAAAAAATAATACGGATTTTAGCCTTTGAAAAATGCTGATGTTAGAATGTTCACATTTATAAAGCAAAAAAAAAAAAAAAAAGGTAAAGACATATATGTGTAATAAAAAAGGATTTGTTAAATAAGTTCTGGAACATCTAATATATGACAATGCATAGTGTATAGATTTAAAACTATTGACATGCAGAGCTTGTGCTATTTTATAAACTGAAAATAGTAGATTATAATAGCTTCTATTATATATGTCTATCACACATGGATGACAGAAATACACATACATACAGAAGAGTTGCACAGTTATACTCTGCTATAGAGGTGGGAAATAAACATAGCTTCTTTATTACTATGACCTGTATATTTTCCTCACTATTCTCCAGCATGCTGAGCTGGAGGGAAGTGGAAGTTAAGAATGAATAAAATTGCCAATAACAGTATTTCAGCTGTCTGCAATTTAATAGTACATTCAAACAATCCAGAATCTTTTGAGTAAATGCCCAGATTTGGGAATTTCCCTGTACTCCCTCCTATGCCCATACCCTTTGCTCCTCTCTAATGACATCTGGCAGGAAGGTAGGGGTCAAGGAGATTTATGTGACTTTCTGGCTGTTGAGGAGAAAGTCCCCATTTTCCCATGGTGGCCTTTGATCTGTGTTAATATCCACAGCTCGTTTCTTCCTGCCCTTGTTCCAGTGTTCGTTAAGGAGGGACTAGTCTCATCTAATCGATTAGGGTTTTATGCTGGTACCAAACATTCAGGGTCATAGCTGTGGCCACTCAGTTCTTTTTTCAAAATCCCTCACCACTCTGACCTCTTTGTCCATGTTCCTTGCCTTTGCTGGTCCACTGGTCAACCTGACAGTTCTGCCTCTCTGCATGGAGATGCACTGGGACCTCTGGACCCCAGCTAGCCTTCCAAAGGGTGTGGAGAACTACAATTACTGTGCCAGGCTCTCCTTCCTCTACCAGTGCCATGACATTGGTCACTTACCTTATTGGTCATGGTACCAAACTGGAATTGGGCTTCTCCTAACAACCTGGACCTGTCCTCATATTTGTCTAGGGAAGTGGCCACTAGTTCCAAAGTGTTCAGGATCACTGCATACCTATTTGGATGATCCAATTGCATCCTCCTTCAAGTTTTGTTCAATGTAGGATGGGAATAAAATACCAAGAATAATTCCTCTTACCTCCTCATTTCTTTCTCTATACTACCATAGTCCAAAAAAGATGGATTTTGTAATTTCTCTTCCTCTTTCTAAGGGCTTTAAAGCTGTTTGGCCTCATTGTTAGAAGAACCATACTCCCTATACAGATAGGTGCTGCTCTTGATATCAGAGTAGTAAAACAACTAGAAATTAGGGATTTCTACAAACAAAATGATTTAACTTACATTAAACATGCATTAGCCCTGTTATAAAGAGCATATTTACATAAATATTTACATACATATATAATACATACAAATACATTTCAGTATATTATAAAATGCACAATATAAAATAATTTTAAATTTACATAAATTTTATATTTATACCATTCCAAAATGTTACTATTATTCAATCTGTATGGCAGGATTATAAGTGACTTTTATTTTTCTTCCTTGTGCTGTTTTATATATGCCAAATTTTCTAAAAGGAGTACATAGTATTTATAATTAGAAGTAATACCTTGGACAAGAAAATGCATATTTGTACATATATTAGTATACCAGACTAAGAATTTGGTCTAATTTCAATAGTATTTTCCATAATATTTAAAATCTTTCTAGTAAAAGAATCAATGGAAGAATCCCTTTAAAATTCTAATTTAAAAATTTACAATTATGTTTAAGCTATACCTCAGAATGTGTATACTAAAGTTATTGCAATATTTTACATTTTGCAAACTCAGCCTTTTTCTCTCTTTGGAAACTGAAACTCTGGGGCAGTTACTTATAGATGATGCTAAGAGGTTCTTCTCTGAATCTTCTGGACATGGGCTGTCTACAGGGATTATTAGATTCATGTGGGTTCAGCCTTAATGGGCAATTTTTAAGAATGTTAAGTGATGTCTACCAAAGCTAACAACAGCTGATTTACATGTAGACTTCTGAATGTTTTCAACTTTTCCAGTCTGAAAATCACAACACAGTGCGCACGCGCGCACACACACACACACACACACACACACACACACACACTCTTAATTGAATCAAGTCCTCTAAGTACTGAGGTCTTGAAACCAAATAGCCCAATGTAAAGATTTTATTTTCTATTTTTTCCTTTTGGACTGATGGCTTGATTCCTATAAATGAATTTTCAGGCTACCACAGCAAATTTATCCTGTGTATAAATTACACATTGAAAACAAATAATTTTTTAGCAAAGCTTTCAAAAACTGAAACTAAGCAAGTATAATGTACATATCAAAACTTAAATTTGGATTGCTATATTTAATCATTATCTATTTTTATTAATAAGAGATCAAGCTAATTTGGAATACTTTTAATAGTTAAGTCTCATGAAAGGGCTTTGAAGTCAGGCTGAAAGTGTGTTTACAGATATGAAATGATGCTACTGAGCTATGTTTTAAATAAAAAATATTTTTGTGCTCTGATCTCAGAATACATTAAGATATATAATGGTCTGTCCTATAAACATCTAGAAGAATACTACACTATTCTATTTTTATTATAAATTTTAGTTTTTCAAAACAGCATTTTTTTCCAACAATTATTGTTTGAAAATTCACCTTACTGAGTATATGCAGAACATAATTTAACTCACTGAGAATCAATTCTGTGAGGTGGTATAGAGAGGAAGAAGTGAAAATTACTATGGTTTGTGGAAAAGCAAAACTTGGTCTTGAAAAACCATGTCTTTTATGTTAATATATATTAATGATTATCTGCCATTTAAAGCATTGGGTTAAATGGAAAGGTATCAGTCTGAATCCAATATTTTCACTATTATTTGGACAAGATGTTTTGTTTCTTGGTACGAAATTTTGAAAATAAGTCTTGGGCGATCAGTGCAGAGATATCTTTAAGCATATAAATTATAAAAAGCATGCATTAAATATAACAGTATATTAAATTAACATCTTGCAAAAGCCTCTCTCCAAAATTCAGATGCTTATATTGTTTTTGACAGACTGTAGGTGGTAAAGTTTTAACTTTAAAGAGAGGGATTTCTGTTTCTGTTTTCAAGTTAAAAATAATGAAAGGAAAACACACTAAAATTCCTGTATTATTAAATAAAACATTTAAGTGGCCAAGGGCCAATCATTGTCATGCCACGAACAAATGCCTTACGGTAATATGTTCCATAACTGTTTGCTAAAAACTACCAATTTTAACACATTTGCACATGATTAGACACCATAAAAAATTGCTTATTGAAGCCAGTGTCTAACCCACTGATACTCATGCCCAAGGGGAGGGAAGTTTCAATGCAAACCTGAACAAGAAAGGTGGTGTGAAATAAGTTCCACGTTGTGAAAACAGATCCTAAGTAGATTTGCTAAATAGCTGATTCCTTTCAATGGTCAGAAGTTCATAATATCACCAACAAAAACTGCAGAGCTAAGAAAATTTTAACTGAAGAGTCCTTGAAGCAATTAAAATATTCAAGCATGGATGATTAAAATTAAGTTTTTGAAAAATCCATTTGACACTAGAAATCACATAATTTGGTAAATAAAGCTTTATGGAAAAAAACAGGGCTTCAGTTTGCTTTACTCAGGTGAGCTGTCACCAAAATTTAACAACAAAAAGGGGAACTTCTGTGATATCTAAAGGTTAGCATACTAAGGCACAAAACAAAACAGGATGATTATTTTTTCAAGTTTTAATATAATCACAAGCTATGGCTTCAAAGAAATCCAAACAATAGATAAGTGAAAACTCATATAATATTTGCTGTATCAAAATAACATTCTGGAGGAAATTTGACTGACTTTTTCACTGAATTGCTTTCTATGGGTCCCCAATCAAATATCCACAATTCTAATATGCTGACAAAAAAAAAACACATTTTTTTAAAGATTGTAGAAATCTCATTTGAAGGCAAATTCACTCATTTTTCTATAGAAACACTTGTGCATTTGATTAAGGGATACTGCCCTTTTCTTCACTTAGGGTGTTACATAATATCAAATATCTGCTCAGTATTAACTTTATATAAAGGGCAAACAATTCTGAATGTAGAAGTACATATAGTCTCACAAGTATTAGATTGTATTAACCCACCAGATACGAAAGAAAAGAACGCCACCATGACTTGAGACAACACACTTACTGGTAATAAGAGAAATGTTAAAAATGTGAAGTTACACTACTAACCAAATAGCACAACTTCATTTTCCAGATGTTGAGGCTGCATGTAGAAAAGTGGTATGATTAATGCAAATCAGCCCCAGAACTGAAGTCTCCTAATTTCCAGATTACATTTTTTTTTTTTTAACCATGCTATTCTGACTTTCCTTTTTGGGTCTAGGACAGCAATGACCAATTGAAATATAATATTGGACACATATGTAAATTTAAAATTTATGTAGTCTATTAATTAAATTTAATAAAATATTTTTTAACCCAATATATCCAAAATATTATCATTTCAACATGCAATCAATATAAATGAATTAATAAGTTATTTTACATTCATTTTTTTCTTATGAACTCTTGGAAATCCAGTGTGCATTTTCACACATAGCACATCTCAATTTGGACCAGGCACAGTTCAAGTGCTCAATAGCCATATGTGATATATGGCTACCATATTTGATAGCACATTTCTAGTGTCTAAAACCATGACACGGAGATTACAAAACATGTTTGAGGAAAATTTGGGAGCCTTGGAAAAATAAAATAGGGTTGCAAATCAACTAGATATTTCACATTAAATGGTGTGATTATTATTGCTATTGTTATAACTAGGAATCATTGAATCATTGAGTATCCATATTGATAGAATTAAACAAGATCCACCTATGGTATATAATTGTACAGAATTATTTCTTTATAAGGAGAAACTATTTGTTAAATTAATTCAGAACTTGTTTTAATTCATTTATATAGGGCTAACATTATGAAGGCATTGTACATACATTTTTGAATTTATAGGCCCAATCAAGAAATAATAATATTTTTAGATTTGGATAGCTGATCTTTAAAAGCTTGATATATTTAATTGATATTCCTGTGAAGAATTTCTGAACAGAATTGATCTGTTGGATTTCTCTAATAGAAAATTTGTATATACATAGAGCTTTTGAATTGCTAAAAAATGGTGTCTCACAAAAGTTTTGCATAAAGACAGTATTAACCTTAAACTAAAAGTACTAGTTCTGTCACTTATTAAGCAAACCGTAAATGGCAAACTTAGTTTCTCCATATGTAAAATAGAGACTCTAATACTTATGCCGTTATAAAAAGTTTGAAATAAAATATTATATATGAAACACTATAACTAATGAGACTGAATTTTGCAAATTATTACTAGTGCAGTTCAGTTTGACTACTTTAATATCCCAAAGATAGGTCATCTATCAGGCATGTACAGGGGAAGATCAGGAAAAGAAAGAAAAAAAGACTGCACTCTTCTTAAAACACTATGGCATTGATTTCAGTAATTGGAATCCTATTTGAAAAGAGCAGATATTCTCTCTATCCTTCCTTCTTTATCGGGTGCAAACATCACAAGCTTTTTCTTTTTTTTTTTTAAATGAAACTTTTGGGGAAAAAAAGACAAAGGGATATTATAAAACACTTGATATCAGAAAACCTCCTGTTGGTTTTGGGTTAGTGTCTTGATTATGGGCTTTTGTCCCATTAGAATGTTGGACTTCTAGGCATTTTAAACTCTTCCTTTGTTTCCACTTGTTTGAATAGTCATCCTGGCACTGGAAAAGTAGGAGCCAGGATGGATCCATGAAGAGGTGAAGCTGGGTTCTTGGACCAGAACTTTTTTCTTTCGAGTTTTTTCAAATAGAGGTATGCTTTAAACACAATAAAATGTACAGATGTTATGAGTTCACATCAAAGAATTTTCGTAAATGTGTCCACTCGTAAGATCTCCAACCCAATTAGATACACAGCATTTCCATCATCCTAATTAAAAACATTAAGGCATTTCCAATTAATTCTCCAGATACTGCAATTGGTACTCATTCCTCCAATTTCCATGATCATAGCTTAGTTTTTCCTGTTCTGGATCTTCATGATTGGAATTATACCATACTTAATTTTTGTGCCTGGATTCTTTAACTTAATGTAAGTGTAAAAGATTCATTATTTTTTGTATATATCAATAGTCTGTTTCTCTTTATTGGTAAGCATATCATATCATGGGAATATGATTGATCTGATTATCATAGGAATCTATTAATCCATTCCCTTGCTTATGGGCATTTCGATTGGTTTCCAGGCTTTGACATTCTGAACAACAAAGCTGCTATCAACATTGATGCACAAGGTTTTCCTATGGACAAAACTTTCATTCACTCCAAGTAACTTTCTAATCATGAAATAGTCATTTAAGTATATGCTTAGTTTTATAAGGAACTGCTATTTTTTTTTCAAAGTGGTTGTACCATTTTACATTCTCTTCACAACATTTGAGAATTCCAATTGTTTCACATCCTAATGAATATTTGATGTTGTCAGTCTTTTAACTTTAGTCATTACTTGAAACAACACATCATAGTGTAAATTGGCATTTCCTTGATGTTTACTCTTGTTGAAGATCTTTTCATGTGCTTATCAGTCATTTGTATATCTTCTTGGGTAAAGAGGCTCATTAAAGTATTTTTCTAAAATGTAATTGAATTTTATTATTATTGAATTGTAGGAATTCTCTATATGCTCTGGATAGAAAACCTCTGTCAAATACAAATACTGAGAATCTTTTCCCTAAATCTATAGATTTCCATTTCATTTCCTTTATTGTGTTTTTAGAACAGAAGCTTTTTCAATTTTGTTTAAGTCCACATTATTCATTATTTTAATAATTAGTGCTTTGATATATTAAGAAATATTTTCTATCCCAAAGGTGCTAAGATATTCTTCTCTATTTTCTTCTAAAAATTATATGATTTTAGCTTTTGTGTTTAAGTCTACGATCAACCTCAAATTAGTTGTTTTGAATTTGGCATGGAACAAGGATTGAGTTCCTTTTATTTTCCACAGAGATATCCAGTTGTTCTATTACCATTTGTTGAAAAGAGGATCTTTTCTCCATTGGCTAAGCATGATTGAAAGGCAGTCGACCATATACACATGGGCCTTTGTCTACACTCTCTATTTTGTACCATTGATCTACTTGTCTCTCCTTATGCCAATACCACATTGTCTTGTTTATTGTGGCTTTAGATTAAGTCTTCTAAATAGTTAGTATAAATCTTCCAAATTTGTCTTCTATTTCAAAATGTTTTGGGCTATTTAGGTCCAATATTTTCTGAAATAGTTCAGAAAGAGTGGTATTATTTCTTGCTTAAATCTTTTATGTAATTCACTAGTGAAGCCATCCAGGAATGGTGCTTTCTTGGTGGATATTTTTTAAATTATATTAAGAGAATTTTCTGTTTTACCTTAGGTATAATTAACAAACAATTAACTGCATGTATTTTAAGAATTCAGTAAAGTAAGCTTTGGCAATTGTATGAGCTAGAATACCCATCCATACGAACAATACGTAAGTCATTTGTATCAGCCCAGAATGTTATGTTGAATACCTATCCAACTCATCTCACTCCACCAAAATATGTTAAGTTTTCCTCTTCTTGGGTTTAATATAAATGGATGAATATAGTATGTATTGTTATGGTTCTGAGTCCTTACTCAACATGTTTGTGATTCATTCATGTTATTGATTGTATCAACAGTTTTGATTTTGTTGCTGGGTAATATTCCATTGCATGGACATACCATAGTGTCCTCCTCACCTATTATCCTATTGATAGATTTTGGAGTTTTTATTCTTGTACTGTTCTCTTTTTTTTTGCATAAAGTCTATAAATATCAATTAGGACTAGTTAGTCAATATTTTTATTTGAATCTTCTATCTTTTTATTGATGGATTTTGTCTACTTGTTCTAACAATTATTGGGTGAGCAATATTAATATCTCCATCATGGTAGATTTGTCTCATTTTCTCTTTAGTTTTTTTAAGTTGGCTTCATGTACTTTAAAACATTGTTACTAGGTGTATGCACATTTAGGAGTGCTATGTCTTAATGAAGAATTAATTATTTAATGATAATAAAATAATCCTCTTCATCTCTGGTCACACAACTAAACTTGAAAACCACCTGTCTAATGTAAATCTAGCCAAGTCATCTTTCTCAAGCTTACTGATCTTATGATATATCTTTTTTCATATGATCTTAATTTCTGTTTCTGGGTGTCCTTATATTTAAAGTATCTCTCTTAGAAACAACATACAGTTTCAGTCTTGTGTTTTATCTAGTCTATCTCTGTCTTTAATTAGGATTTTCAGTCTATCTAGAATTTATGTAATTATAGATTTAGCTGAGTCTAAGTTAATCATCTTGGTATTTGTTTTCTATTTTTCCTTGTCATTCTTGTTTTTTTTTTTCTTTCCTTTGTTCTTTATTTTCTACCCTCTTTTGGGTTAATCAAGATTTTTTTTTTTAACTATTCCATTTTAATTGCTGTTAGCATTCTGACTATATCTCTTTGCATCATTTATAGTGTTTTTTTATAAAATACACTCAATTCATAATTAATTACGGTCTATCTCATAATAATAGTATAGCACCTCATGCATGATTTAAGAAATTTATAGCAAAATGATTGCCTTTTTTACAGCCTTCCCTTTTTTTGTCATTTTTGTCATTTATTTCTCTACCTGTTATATACTTTATGTATATTGTTGCTACTTTAAGTAAGTCAATTGAGATAACTTAAATTAAGAAGAAATAGCTACTGTTATTTCCAATGATCTTCATTTATTTTAATAAATTCAATGTTCCATCTTGTGTCATTTCCCTCTATCTGAAGGACATCTTTTTGTATTTTTTGTAATGTGTATGTTATTGACAATTTCTGTCAGCCTTCATTAATCTGAAAAATGTTATTTCACATTCATTTTTTGAAAGTTATTTTTTCAGGGTATATATTGCTAGTTCCTCATTTTCTGCACTTTTCCTTTTTTTCTGCACTTTAGATGTCATTCCATTTTCTAGTGGTCTCCATTGTTTCTGATGAGAGGTAAACAATAATTCTATTCCTTATCCTCCTTGATGTAATTATTCTTTTCTTCTGGCTGCTCTTAAGATTTTTTTCTTTATCTTTTACTTTTAGTAGTTTCACTATTATGTGTCTATACATAGTTTTCTTTGTTTTTATCCTGCTGTAGATTAGCTATCTTCTGGGATTTTTTGTTTGGTGCTTTAAGCAGATGTGGAAAATTTGGGCCAACAGTTACTAAAATATCTTTTTTACCTCATTTTTTCCTCTCTCCTTCTGCACACTAATTTCACAAATGTTAGATTTTTTTAAATATTTGCCCCAGGTCATTGAGATTGTTCATATTCTTAAAATCTTTTAGCTTTCTGGCATGAGTTTGCATGATTTTTGTCAGCCTGCATTCAAGTTTACTGATCATTTCTTCTGTCTGTCCAATATGTCATCAATCCCATACAAGGATTTTTTCTCTAATTTCAGTTTTTTTTCTTTTTCACTTTTATGATATTTCCTTTGGTTATTTTTATACTTTCCAAATGTGTTCTGAAAAATCCCCATCTTTTCACCAATTTTATCTATCCTTTCCTATAGATACTATTAAATATTTATCAAAAATATTAACAAATCTGAACCTGTCAATTCCAACATTTGGGTTATATGTGGGCCTCTTTTTGTTAACTAATTTATTTCTTGGCAATGACTCAAAAATTTGTTTCTTCCCATATCTAGCAATTATTTTTAATGTACAGGACATTGTGCCTTTTAAACATTCTCTGATCTGTTCTCTTTCTCCAAAGAGTTCATTGTAGCAAGCACTTAAATTGGTGGGAATTGCCTTGAACTGTGGATAACTGATTGTATGCTTTCTTTTGGTTGTGACCATAGTCGTAGGGCAAATTACTCATTCCTGGGGTGTAGTCTTGACTTCTAGGGTGTGACTTTTAAGACCTTTATGTACTTATGAAACTTCTCTAATGTGCCTAGACTCAAACTTCAAGCTCTGTCTCCTCCCTTGTGGGTTGTTGCTGAAAAACCTGGTTAGTCATACAGACTTCCTAGATACTTACACTGGCTTGCATGTTTGTTTGTTTTGTTTGTTTGTTTCTTTTTTATCTCAGCCAAGGATTAGGAGGGGAGCTTATAGTTAGATATGGAGCTCTCTCCCTCAAACTCTCTCCTATCCAGAATTTCTTTCTTCAATTTCCAACTTCCTTTACAGTCACAAGCATGTCTTCTCACTACTATGACCAATAAGACTTTGGCTTTCTGTCTGAGTCCTAACTGCTTCAGGTAGTGGGCACTGTGAAGTGCTCTCAGGGGAAAAGTCATATAAATCTTGTGTCTCATCTAGTGTGGTTTTCTTCTTTTAAAGACTAAATTATGACAAAATTACTCCCTGATTTTGATGCTTTCAAAGAGTTGTTTTTTATACTTTGTCCAAGTTTATTTGTGGCAAGGCTAGTCCAATAAAAGCATTTCCACCATCACCAGAAAAAGAACCTCTAGGCCATTGATTTATAAACCTACTCTTTTGAATCATAGGAATTAAGAGAAAATAACTGCCTCTTTTTTCTTAAAAAAAAATGCAGTTTTACTGAGATATATTCACACACGATACAATCCATTCAAAGTATAACAATGTACTTGGCTCACAGTATCAACAAATAACTGTGTATTCATCACCACAATCAATTGTAGAATTTTTATTGCTCCCCCCTCAAAAAAACCTATAACATCCTATACCCTTATTTCCCAATTGTTTCTTTTTGATTAAATATTCGAACTAGCTGCTGATCAACTGTAACAAAATGCTTATCTGACCATAGTAAAAATTGAAATCTAATTAGAACTTTTGACACAAGTTGTTTCACAAGTTAAACAATTTGAAAAATTGTGAAAGGTAGAATATAAAACAATTATCTGATAACAGTGATTTATCATTGTCTTAACTCATTATTCACATATGAAACATAAAGAATAAAATGCTTGTATGGCATCTTTATTTCCCATTAATCCCAAAATGCTGTTGGAACTTGGTAAGAGACAATATAAATATAAATACAAATGTAAAATGCAATTAAATGTTTTCCTATCATTACAGCCACAGTTAGGAAATGCATCACATTAAGTCTTCTGTATATGTGCATATTGAATACCTGATATTTTTTAAGTCATCTCATACCATCAGCAGAAGTTAATATAATGAAATATAATCCTATACTTGAAACAGGCTAAGGGAGAAGGAAAATCTTCATGTAGAGAGAGTTATTTTTTTTTGATAAATCTAATGTATAAGAATATTAGCCAGTAAGCTATTAATTTTACATTTAATTCTATAACTCCTATTTATAATATTATAATAAAGGTGCTATATTCATTCAACAATAATTATTTAGACAACAAATTCACAGACACTATGAATAAAACTGAATAAGATGCAGTTCCTAGCTTATGGAGTTGATATTTTCCTAAGGAAATATCCTACTATGGAATTTGATGAATGCTCTACTAGAACATTGTACATCATATTATGGATATGTTAACTTTGCACAGATAATACATTTTAAAATATTTTGATTGTGAATTATTTTAAACATATAGAAAATTACCAAGACTGTATATTAGGGATACAATTTTCCTATGGTTTTTCTGAATGTTAAAAACATTTAATTTGATTCAACTTTTATTAACAAATAAAGTATTAGAAAAGGGTTGAACTCACTTTTGTGTCCAGTTCTTTCCCTTTTCCTTGAAGGTAATAAGTATATTTAAGTTGTTTTATTATTTCCCTACATGTTTTTGAAACTTTTACTGTATCTATTTGAATATGAATAGCATATACTATTGTGGCATTTTTTAGAACTTTTGCATTTTATTTTATCATTAAACATTATCTTTGGGAGATAAAGCTATGCAAAGAGTTCTATATATCTGTCCTTGTGCCAGTACCACTTATTTTGATTACTGTAGATTTTTTATGTTTTAAAACCAGGAAGTTTGTGTACTCCAACTCTGTTATTATTCTTCAAAATGGTTTTGGCAATTTAAGGTGCTTGCCCTTCCATATGAATTTGATTTTTTTTTTCATTTTTTCAAAGAAGTCTATTGGAATTTTGATTGGAATTGCAATGAATCTGTAATTACTTTGGGTAGAACTGACATCTTAACAATATTTAGTCTTCTAATCCATGAACATAGAATTTCCTTCCATTTATTTACATCTTCTTTAATTTCTTTCAGCAATGTTTTGTTGTCTTCCATGTACAAGTCCTTTGCAGATGTGGTTAAGTTTATTCATAGATATTTGATTCTTTCAGTTGCTATTATGAATGGAATCTTTTTCTTCAGTACCACTTCAGATTATTCATTACTAATGTACAGATGCATCACTGATTTTTGTGTGTTGATCTTGTGCCCTGTCACTTTGCTCAATTCATTTATTAGTTCTAGAAGCTTTGTTGTGGATTTTTCAGGATTCTATATATACAGATTCGTATAATCTACAAATAGGGAGAATTTTACTTCTCCTGTTTGGATCACATTTATTTCTTTTTCTTGCCTAATTGCTCCTGCTAAAATTCCAGTACAATGTTGAATAACAGGGATGACAGTGAGCATCCTTGTTTTGCTCCTGGTCTTACAGGGAAAGCTTTCAATCTTGTATATGATTTTAGCCGTGGGTTTTTTCTTTTCTTTTTTTTTTTTTTTTCTCATAAGCCCTTTATCATAATAAGGATTTTTCTTCCCATTCTTATTTCCTGAGTGTTTTTTAGCACAAAAAGGTGCTGAATTTTATTAAATGACTTCTGTGTCGATTGAAATGATCATGTTTTATTTTTCTTCATTCTATTAATGTAGTGTATTACATTTATTGATTTTCTTTTGTTGAGCCACCCTTTCATACCTGGAATATATCCCAATTGATCATGGTGTATAATTTTTGTATTGTGCTGTTTTATTTGGTTTCTTAGTATTTTGTTGAGTATTTTGCATCTATATTCATGAGGGATACTGATCTGCAATTTTCCTTCCTTAAGATATCTTTATTTGGCTTTGGTATTAGGGTGATGCTGGTCTAATAGACTGAGCTGGGAAGTGTTCCTTCCTGTTCAATTTTTTGGAAGAGTTTGAACAGTACTGGTGTTAATTCTTCTTTGAAGGTTTGGTAAAACTCACCGGTGAGCTGTCTGGTCCTGGCCTTTTATTTTCTATCTGTTGGGAGGTTTTTTCTGACCATTTCAATCTCTTTACTTGTGATTAGTTTGTTGAGGTCTATTTCTTCTAGAATCATTATAAGCTCTTCGTGTGCCTAGGAAATTGTCCATTTCATCTAAGTTGTCTAGCTTGTTGTCATATAGTTCATAGTACCTCTTATTATCCTTTTTCTGTTGGGTCAGTAATAATGCCCTCCTTTAATTTATGATTTTATTTATTTGTGTCCTCTCATTTTTAATTTGTCAGTCTAGCTAAAATTTTGTCAATTTTATTGATCTTTCAGTCATGAACTTTTTGTTTTGCTAATTCTCTGTTTTAAATATTATTCTCTATTTCATTTATTTCTCCTCTAATCTTTGTTACTTCCTTCCTATTGCTTACTTTGGGTCTGGTTTGTTGTTCTTTTTCTGTTCCTCCATGTGTATAATTAGGTCTCTGATTTCAGTTCTTTTTTCTTTGATAACATAAGCTTTTAGGGCTATAAATTTCCATCTGAGCACTGCCTTGCCTTATGTGTGTCCCATAAATTGTAATATGTTCTATTCTCTTTTTCATTTGTCTCCAAGTATTTCTTGATTTCCCTTGTTATTTCTTCTAAGACCCATTGATTTTTTAAGAGTGTGTTGTTTACTTCCATATATATTTGGATTTTCTAGTTCTCCCTCTGTCATTGATTTCTAGCTTCATTCAATTGTGACCAGAGAAGGTGCTTTGTATAATTTCAATCTTTTCATTTTATTGAAACTTGTTTTGTGACCTAAATGAAGTCTTCCCTGGAGAATGATACATGTTCACTGAAGAAAAATGTATATTCTGCTGTTCTGGGCTGCAGAATTCTGGATTTGTCTCTTAGGTCTAGTTCATTTATCATGTTTTTCAAGTTATCTGTTTCCTTATTGGTCTTGTGTCTAGATGTTCTACCCATTGATAAAAGTTGTATACTGAATTCTCCAAATAGTATTAATAGGTGTTTATTTCTCTCTTCAGTTTTGTCAATATTTGACTCATGTGTTTTGGGGCATTGTGATTTGGTGCATAAATGTTCATGATTCTTATTTCTTCTTGATATGTATTGATCCTTTAATTAATATATAGTGCCCTTCTTTGTCTCCTGTAGCAATTTTTGATCTATTTTGTCTGATATTAGTATAGCCACTCAGCTCTCTTTTAGTAAATATTTGCATGGACATTTTTTCCATCCCTTCACTTATACCTTATTTCTGTCTTTGGGTCTAAGGTGACTCTTGTAATCAACATATACTTGAATGATGCTGTTTTTATTCATTCTCCCAACCTGTGTCTTTTGATTGGGAAGTTTAATACATTTACAGTCAGTATTATTACTGATAAGGCAAGACTTTGTCATTTTCTCCTTTGTTTTTTATACATCTTAGATAATTTTTGTCTCTCTTTTCCTTTACTGCTAACTACTTTTGTGTATACTTGATCCTTTGTGATGTAACTGATTGACTCTCATTTCTGTTTCTGTGTATTTTATATACTTTCTTTGTGGATACCTTGGGGTTTGATTAAAGAATCTAAGTCTACAGCCTACTTGTTTGAAATGATACCTACTTAACTTCAATAACATATGCAAGTTCTGCTCCTATATCCCTCCATTTACCCTCTTTATTTTGTTTTCATCATATGTTACCTCCTTATATTTTGCATGTTCATTACAAGGAAATAGGATTATTTATTTTTAAATTGTATTCTAAATCTTATGGGAACTAAAGAGTGGAATTATAAACTGAGAATACAGTACTAATGGATGATGCATTTACTGATCTAATTCCCTTTACTGGAGATCTTCACTCCTTCATACTGCTCCAAGCCATTATCTTCTGTCATATCTTTTCAACCTGAAGAACTCTCTTTAGCATTTCTTATAGGGTAGATCTTTTGGTGACAAACCCTCTAAGTTTTGGATTATCTGGGAATGTCTTGGCGCTCCCTTATTTTTGAACTACAGTTTTGATGGATAAAGAATTTGGGTCTGGCAGTATTTCTGTTTCAGTACCTTATATATGTCATACTGAAAAAGGGAAAAGGGCAAGAAGGTGGAGTGGTGGTGTGTGCAATTTAGTTACTCCTCTAGGGAAGCTGATAAATAACTGGGAACAGTATGAAATAGCCATTTCAGCAACTTCTGTGACCAGTCACACATCGTACACAATTTTGGAATGGATGGAATGGCTGAGATGGCAGGAAAGACCTGTAAATTTCCCCAGCCAGGGGACTGGTGGCCCTCACTTCCAGACATGGCAGACTGTCTTGGAACTGGTTCCCTGAGGGGAAAAGAAACAATATATGCTGGGACCAAGGAGAGGTCACAAACTGGCACCAAATGCAGAATTAATTAACAAATTCAGACTGCTGAAAAAAAGCTCCAAGCACAGACAAACAAAGGGTAGGCATGAAAGGAACCAGGAGGTATCTATCTGGCAGAAAGGAGGTGGGGCTAGCAACAGAGATAATAGCCTAAAGTGCATATCTTTAAATAGTCTGTACTGGGACTGTCAAAACTTGAGGGCTGGGGAAAGGCCTTGAAAAGGGATTTTTTTTTTTTTGAAATAACTATTCCAAGTAGCTAATTACAGAAAGCCTCAGATATTTGCAATTGGCAGCTGGACACAGGCAAGGGTGGAGATAAGATAGATCTGAGAGACAAAGCAATGAGTCTAGTGGGGGAGAAAATTCCCTAAAGGGCATAAGATGGGGGGGGGCAGGGCCCAGCTAAAGTGGTGACCCCTCTTCAAAGAAATCAGACCCCAGGAGCTGGAAAACAGAAATCAGCTTGAGTCAGCCACCCCACTGGCAGGAACAGGGCTTGTGGAGAATTAAAGAAACCTGTGGTGCCTCTTCATATGGGTGGGGAGCTGTGGGCTTGCAAGCACCACCTGATGGACAGGATAGGAAAGGCACAGTGTCTACAGGCTTCAGAGGAGGGTCTGACAACCTGTGGGGTCTCATTCTCAGGAAAAATTCATGCCTTCCTCCTGAGACCTGGGCCTGTCTGGACTGGGAAAATCTTACTGGGGTCAGTCATATCTGGGGAGACCCTCTTACAAAATGGTTACATGGAGGCAGGGCAAGAACCACAAAAACAAGGGATGAAAAATTCTGATCAACTAAACAGAAGCTATATTAGAGGTCTAGAATTTGTTGAACTGAACGCCAAAGAACAGATAGAGAACAAAGCCAACCAACAAGAAAACCCTAAATAAAAGAGTGAAAACAAGCTCCAGAATAAACTAATGAAGAAAATCAGATGCATAAACAGCTAAAAATAACAACCCATACTAGGAAACATGATAATATGGACCAACCAAAGGAAAAAACTAACACTCCAACTGAGATTCAGGAATTGAAACAACTAATTAAAGATGTCCAAACAAATCTCCTAAATAAAATTGAATTGAAGGAAAATGTGGCAAAAGAGATGAAGGATATAAATGAGACACTGGATGACCATAATGAAGAACTCATAAGCTTAAAAAAACAAATGGAAGAACTTACGGGAATGAAAGGAATAATAGAAGAGATGAAAAACACAATGGAGACATACAACTCTTGAAGTAGACTCGAAGAGGCAGAAGAAAGAATCAGTGATCTGGAAAACAGGACATTTGAAATCATAATCACCAAAGAACAGATTGGGAAAAGAATGGAAAAATACAAGCAGGGACTTAGGAAACTGAATGACAGCATGAAGCACATGAATATATGTGTTACTGTTGTCCCAGAGGGGAAGAGAAGGGAAAAGGGGCAGAAAGAATAATGGAAGGAATAATCACTGAAAATTCCCCAACTCTTATGAAAGACAAAATTACAGAGTCAGGAAGTGCATCTTACTTCAAACAGAATAGATACCAAAAGACCAACTCCAAGACACTTACTGATCAGATTGTCCAGTGTCAAAGACAAAGAGATAATTCTGAAAGCATCAAGAGCAAAGCAATCCATCACATACAGGGAAGCTTTATAAGACTATGTACCGATTCCTCTGCAGAAACCATGGAGGTGAGAAGGCAGTGGTATGATATATTTAAGATACTGAAAAAGAAAAACTGCCAGCCAAGAATTCTATATCCAGCAAAACTGTCCTTCAAAACTGAGGGAGAGATTAAAATATTTTCAGACAGACACAGAGAGAGTTTGTGAATAAGAGACCTTCACTACTGAAGGGAGTGCTACAGGCTGGTAGGAAAAGATAAGAGAGAGGTTTGGAGAAGAGTGTAGTATGAAGATTATCAGGAAGGGTAAAAGGAGAGAGAGAAAAAAATAAGACATGGCATATAAAATCCAAAAGACAAAATGCTAGAAGAAAGTACTGCCCTTACAGTAATAACACTAAATATTAATGGATTAATTTCCCCTATAAAAAGACATAGACTGGCAGAAAGGATTAAAAAACAGGACCCATCTATAAGCTATCTACAAGAAACTCACTTTTGACACAAGGACAAAAATAGGCTGAAAGTGAAAGGTTTAAAAAAGATATTTCACACAAACAACAACCAGAAAAAAGCAGTAGTAGTTATATTAATATCAGAGAATTTAGACTTCAAATGTAAGACAATTAAAAGAGACAAAGAAGGACACTATATATAAATAAAAGGATCAATTCATCAAAAAAAATTAAAAATCATAAATATTTATGCATCAAGCCAGAGGGCTCTGAAATATATGAGTCAAATACTGACAATACTGAAGGGAGAAGTAGATACCTCTAAATAATAGTAGGAGACTTCAATACATCACTCTCATCAATGGATAGAACATCTAGACAGAGGATCAATAAGGGAAGAGAGATGTTGAATTGCATGATAAATGAACTAGACTTGGCAAACATTTATAGAGCAGTACACCCCACAATAGCAGGGTACACATTTTTCTCAAGTACTCATGGACTATTCTCTAAGATAGGCCACATGGTGGGTCACAAAGCAAGTCCCAACAAATTTAAAAATATTGACATTATACAAAACACTTTCTCAGATCATAATTGAATGAAGTTGGAAATCAATAACAAGCAGAAGGTCAGAATATTCATGAATATATAGAGGCTAAACAACACACTCTTAGACAACCATTGGGTAAAGTAAGAAACTACAAGATAGATTAGTAAATACTTCTGGGCAAATGACAATGAAAACACAATATATCAAAACTTACGGGATGCAGCAAAAGTAGTACCGGGAGGAAATCTATTGCTCTAAATGCCTATATTAAAGAAAAGAAAAAGCAAAAATTGAGGAATTAACTGTTCACCTGGAGGAACTAGAGAAAGAATAGCAAACTAACCCCAAAACAAACAGGAAAGAAATAACAAAGATTAGAGCAGAAATAAATGAAATTGAGAAGAAGAAAACAATAGAGAGAATCAACAAAACCAGAAGTCAGTTCTTTGAGAAAAAGAAAAAGAGTATGGGATTGCAAATGGAATGCTTTGGGTGTTCTTTTATTCTTTTATTTTTATTCTTATTTTTATTCTTTTTGGTGTAAGGGAAATAGATGATGTTACTGTAAACAGTTGATTGTACAATGTGGATGATTGTATGGTATGTGAATATATCTCAATAAAACTGAATTTAAAAAAAATGTCATACCACTGCCTTCTCATCTCCATGGTTTTTGATGAGTAATTGAAAGTTAGTCTCATTGCAGATCCTTTGTTATGCAATAAATCACTTTTCTCACGTTGCTTCCAGAATTCCCTTTATCTTTGTTGTTTGACATTTTCATTAGTACATGTCTTAGAGTAGGTCTATTAGAGTTTATCTTACTTGGAGTTTGTTGTGATTCTTGGACATGTATATTTCTGTATTTTGTATGAGTGGGAAATTTGGGCCATTATTTCCTAAAATATTCTTTCTGCCCCTTTTCCATTCTCTTCTACTTCTGGCACTCCCATAATGCATATGTTGGTAAGCTTCCTATTGTTCCACAGGTCCCTTAGGCTCTGTTCATTTTTTGAAGTTATTGTCTCTATCTGTATGATTTTGATTGTCCTGCCTTCTAGTTTACTGATTCTTTCTTCTGTCTGTTCAAATCTAATGTTTCATGCCTCTAGTGTATATTTACTCTCCATTTTTGTGTTTTTCATCCCTGTAAGTTCTATTATGTTCCTTTTTAAACTTTCTAATTCTTCTTTTTTTGTTCACACATTTTCTTCTTAATAATCCTTTATTAAGAGTGTTTTATATCCATATTTAGCTTATTTCTATCCACATTTTTCTTTAGCTCCTTGAATTGATTTTGAAAATGTTTGAATTTCTTTGATTAGTTGGTCCAATGTCTGTGTTTCCTCTGAAAATTTAATTTGTTCCCTTTGAATGATCTTCATCCTTTTGTTTCTTTGTTTGGCTGATGATTTTTTGCTCATACATGGGCATTTGATTATTTTGATGTACTAACTCTGGAAGTCATTTTCTCCCTCTAGCTGAGGACTTTATTGAGTGTTAGCTGTGTGTGAAGGCCCTTGTTCCAGTCTATACTGAAACTTTAGATCAGCTTTTGTTTAATAGTTCAGATTTTCTCAGGTCTTCTGTACCTGTTTCTTGCCCTAGGAATGTGCTGTAATTTTTAAGATTACCCTTTAATGTGCAACTCTTTCACCTCCATAAAAATATTTCCTTCCTTCTTTTCCTTTCTGGGAGTTCAGGGATGTTCTTTTGTTTTGTTTTGTTTTGTGTGCAAATTTTTCTTTCCAGTGGGTATGGTTTGCTCAATTGCTCTCCCATGCCCAGGGCTGCCTTTTCACTACAGTTTTCAGTCCTCTGCTCACTCTGCCTTACAGGGGTCCAGTTTTCCCCCTTTTTCCTGTACAGCTCCTCTGCTTCCAGTAGCTTCCACAATAGGGTACCCTGACCCACGTTGCTATATAGGGTCAGCATTCAAAACCACCCATTTATTCATTTTGGTGCACTGTTTGCTAACAGTTCTTCTACAGGTGGCTCTTATTTCTTGCTCCTGGGGGCTGCTTTGTATGTGTGCACTTGCTGACTATTAGGGCCCCATGCAGGGGCTATGTGGCCTTGGGTCCACATGCCTGAATGTTCATGGGTCTGTAAGATGCTGCTGTGGGTGACTCTGTGGTCAGCAACCACAGTAGGAGGTGCCCAGGCTACCATACTGTCACTACATGACTCTTAAATTGCCTAGGACTAAGTGTGAGGGAGGGGCCCAGATTGGCATGTCCCAGTCTCAGATCTCCTACCTTCTTTTTGTTGTTGTTTTTCTCCCCTTCATTTCAGAATTTGTAGAGTCTTTCTCAAGTCTCTGTCATTCCCCCAAGTTCCAAGCAGATGGAATGTGTCCTTTTATTTAATTATTCCTATGGAGAAATTTTCACAGGGGTCTTATGCCATCATCTTGCTGATATCACTCAAAGCATGACTTTTTTTTTTTTCCTTTCTTCAAAAATTTTTTAATGCATCTTCATATGTAAATTCAAATGCATATATATACATACACACACATACACCTACTTTTTAATTTTTTACATAAGTGAGATCATAATTACATACTGTTCTGCAATGTGCCAAGGTCTGTTCACAGGAAGCTACCCCATTCTTTTCTTTTTTTTTTCAATTATAGATATTTTATTTTATTTTATTATTATTTTTTTAATCTTCATTTTATTGAGATATATTCACATACCACGCAGTCATACAAAACAAATCGTACTTTCGATTGTTCACAGTACCATTACATAGTGGTACATTCATCACCCAAATCAATCCCTGACACCTTCATTAGCACACACACAAAAATAACAAGAATAATAATTAGAGTGAAAAAGAGCAATTGAAGTAAAAAAGAACACTGGGTACCTTTGTCTGTTTGTTTCCTTCCCCTATTTTTCTACTCATCCATCCCTAAACTAGACAAAGTGGAGTGTGGTCCTTATGGCTTTCCCAATCCCATTGTCACCCCTCATAAGCTACATTTTTATACAACTGAAAGCATGACTTTTGATGGAAGTTATTCCCACTTTCACTCTGGGGTGAAGAGTAACTGACATCATCAGGATTTAAAACATGTCCAGTTGGTTCTAGAAACATTACAAGTTCTCAGGTTGGGAATTTTTATTTGTCAATTGGTTTGAGGTGTGAGAGATGCCTTTCTTTGCTACATTGCTTTCTAAGTGTGCTAGGTCATTGGTTAACATCTGTCTGGATGGAACTTGGGTGTTTCTTTTGAATTTATGGAGATTATTCACATATTTTGGAAATTAACACTTTGTTGATTATATGGGTTGAAAATATTATCTTGCAGTCAATAGTTTATCTTTTAACTTTGTTTATGTTTTCGTTTTTTCCAAAGAGAATATTTCAATATTATTATAGTCAAATTTATAAATCTTGTCCTTTATGTGGTGCTTTGTCTTATTTAATAAGTCTTTAATTTCTTAATATCATAAAGATGGCCTCTATATTTTCTTATAAATATTTTGAAGTTTTGAATTTCATCTTTTATGACTTTCAATCTTGATTTTATATGTATAATTGTGGTGGTTTGGAGGTATATGTATACCAGAATAAAATGTTATTAAACTTAATCCACTCCTGTGAATGTGAACCTTTTGATGAGGTTACTTCAACTAAGGTGTCACCCAACTCAATCAGGAACAGTCTTAATCCTGTCATTGGGTCTTTCATAAGCAGAATGGCACTCAAAGAGAAGGTTACAGGAAGTAAGAAGCTGAAATTCAACAGAAACTGGAAGAGAAGGGAGAGGCCAAGTGAGGCTGCCATATACATTGTTATGGGACAGAATATCCAAGGACCAAAGATTACAAGCAGCCAGCCCTAGAATGCCAGTCTTTGGGAAGAAAGCATCACCAGGATGATGCCTTCTTTTGGGCTTTCTCTGCCTCACAACCATGAGCTAATGCATTCCCATTGTTTAGCCTAACCCATTTCATGGTTTTTGCTTGAGCGGCTGAGGAAACTAAAACAATGATATAAGGTAGGAAAGTATTTTTCCCCATATTGATGACCACTTGTTACAATTTACTCTTCATTGCTCTTCTTTGCTGATGTGGACTATCTCAACTGGGTACACTGGTTCTGCTACCTAGATCTTGTCTTTCATTTGCTTCTCTGATCCTCAAAGGGATATACAGAAAATAAGTGGTTCTGGTTGAATGACACCTAGTGGTTCTGTTCACTGAAATAACTGAGCTCTTTTTTCATATTTCTTTGTTACTAAATACTTCTCATTGGTCATTTTGCATATGTTAGGGCTTAACTGTAAACAAGAGGAGAAAATGGTCAAAAGTCTCACTGCATAAGAAATAGTGCTTGAAATGTCTTTAGTCTGAGTCCTTGAATCAGCATAAGTAACTCACTTTCAGTATAAAAATAAATATGATTAACAATATATTCTAGCTATGCCATTTGGCCCTTTTCAGGCTAGAATTCAGTATAGCATTCTAGGAATCTTTTCTAGTTTGCTAATGCTGCTGGAATGCAAAACACCAGCTATGGATTGGCTTTTATAAAAGGGGGTTTATTTGGTTACACAGTTACAGTCTTAAGGCCATAAAATGTCCAAGGTAACACATCAGCAATCAGGTACCTTCACTGGAGGATGCCCAATGGTGTCTGGAAAACCTCTGTTAGCTGAGAAGGCACATGGCTGGCATCTGCTCCAAAGTTCTGGTTTCAAAATGGCTCTCTCCCAGGACACCCTGAATGGGTGGGCCAACATCTCCATGGAAATTATCCAATCAGAGTCCTCACCCACAGTTGGGTGGGGCATACCTCCACGGAAACACTAAAAGAATTATAATCTAATTAACACTGATAGGTCTGCCCACACAAGATTACATCAAAGATATGGCTTTTTCTGGGGAACATAATACATTCAAACTGGCACAAGTCTTATATATGGTATGGAGTCATAATAACTGTGTTGAATGGTGTTTTGTAGCAATATTTTAGTTGTATACTTTGTAAGTTCCTTAAGCCTCTATCAACATCATGGCTGAACAATTGTGCAGAAAGTTTTACTAAAAATGATTTTCTGTGGAATATGAATAACTTATCCAAATCCTACTTCCTATACTTCACCAATTTCAGGTGAAATTGCATGCCCATACATACATGTGGCATATCTAAGGTTTCTTAGATAATGTCTTAGAAACTCAAACATTAGGTTATTTGAACAAATTGTAGTAGATGACAGATATTGATAGGAAATACATGCATCTGGATTTTTCATGGGAAAGAAGTACTTAATCATGGATAATTACAGGGAGGAAGAACTTTAGGTTCTTGTATTAGTCAAGGTTCCCTAGAGAAAAAGAACCAACAGGAGGTATCTGTAAATATTATGAGATTTATGACTGTGGGGATAGGGAAGTCCAAATTCCATAGGGGAGACCATAAGTGGGGAATTCCATTGTAGGTTTTCAATGAATTCCCCAGGAGAAGCTAGCTGGCTGAAGTAGAGATGGAAATTCTCTGTTCTGACTATTGAAATCATCACTTCTTTTAAAACCTTTGACTGATTGGATGAAACTTCTCTCATTATTGAAGGCAATCCCCTCAGTTGAGTGTAGATAAAATCAGCCATAGATGCAATCAGCTTACTGATGATTTAAGTCTGTGAAATATCCCCACAGTAACAATCAGGCCAGTGCTTGCTTGACCAAGGAACTGGATACCAAAACATAGCTAAGTTGATACATGAATTTAACCATCACTGTTCTCTATTCTGAGGCTATATAAATCCAGACATGAATTTAAAATAATCACTTTTGCCTTTGTTGCCCATCTATTTCTCTCTTTCCTCCCCTCTGCAGATTGAAGTCTTCTGGCATCTCATCTTACATGCTCTTCAGAGACTCAGTTCTCTGGGCTTGGCCTTAGCTCCCTATTGCAGTGAGCACTGAGGTATATCTCTGTTAGGTACCAAGGGGAAAGCAACATGATTCACACTAACATGGGAATTGCTTATTATATTCCAGGATAGTTTACTTTTTAAAAGTTGATGCCAATGACAAATTAGTAAAATTTAAAAGGTGAGGAAAGGACTTGAATTAAATTTCTACAAAGTGTTAGCCACTAAGCTAAATAGTTTCATTTGTCTTCATCTTTAATGTTCAGAGCACTTGAGAAAAGGACATAAATATCCATATTCTTTCTACAATGTGGGATCAAATTCTGTATATCTGAGAGAAGAGTTTGGCAGTGGAAAACTTTCTTCTGTCCCTCAATTACATTACTAGGATAGGCTACTCAAAAGGCTCCTCTCTTTTCCAGTGAATCTTAGTGTCACAAATGCTCAAGGATGGAATTTTAAAAGAAATTACCCCTTCTTTTGCTCCATAGCACATTAAGATAGAAAAGAATAAAAATTTGATAAAATATTTGGAAATTTTATTGACCCATATTATATGCCAATGACAAATTTTGCAAATTAGAAATTTAAAAGCTCAAATCACTTTCAAAAAACAAACTATTTCAAATGAGAACACTGACAGAAACAACAAATGAATAACAAAACTCAAATGTCAGATGCAGAGCTATTCGTAAGAGTAAACAGGTCCCAATAGCTGGACTAAATTGTAAAATTTGTCCTTGAAGCTTTCTTAAAAAATTTTTAAATTTTGAAAATCAACTTTATAAAACCTTAGTCAACTCAGTTCAATAAAACTTTATCAGTGGTGAGGTATAGGTTTTAGTTACTCCTTCAGGGCAGTAGGTAGAAAGCCAGGAACTGCATGGACTAGACACCAGAGAGCAATTTGACTTTGGACATACTTCATACAACACTCACAAATGCATGGAACAGCTGAGATCGGTGAAATCTGTAAGTTCTCATGGCCGGGGTCCCATGCCCCTCCCTGCCAGGCTCAGTCCTGTGGGAGGAGGGACCATTGGTGGTAGGAATGAGGAGGGAGAACTACACGTGTGGCTCTTATAGAAAACTCAGACTGCTGATCCAAACTCCAAACATAGATAGAGACCAGACACCAGAGAATCCAGAAGCAGTCAGCCTGGTGGAGAGGAGATATGGCAAGCAAAAACAGCAAAAACCCAAAAAATAAAAACAGAGACTTTTTGGAGTCCTGGTGAACAAAGAAAGGAGAAGGGCAGAGCTCAAACAGAGTAAGGCTCATATGCAAATCCAGAGGGTGAGTTTCCTTGTCTGAAGAGTGGGTTTCTCTGCTTTCTTGATTATTCCTTAATGGCACTAATCTCCTTGTCTCTTAGGATTTCAATAACCCATTAGATCTGCAAGGAGGGCCCTTTTTACTTTTTTTTCTCTTTTT